>NC_141142.1:108149536-108777907 GCF_053477565.2 Lygodium microphyllum
AAGTTCCCATGATTCTATTCAATAAGTATACATAGTTTTGTGACTCAAACTATGTAGAAATAATTAAACCTTCATGACTAAAGCCATCCAAAGCTACACCTAGTGTGTTTACTACCAAAGTCATGACTAAAGCCTATGCAGTAATAAGAACTGGCTTTGCTACAAGATTTTAGAGATCTTGCAGGTGCAACTATCACGTGGCATATATTTTTAATGCTTAGCTTTGGCATTATAAAGTTGTGCACATGTGACGTGCAATTGTGAAGTGCAAGTCAGTAGTAAAGTCACTTTGACGGCCTAGGTACCCCAAGTGAGCAATGGGTGACATTGGTAAAAGTTGTATAAAGTTATGCTAGACACGTACTTGTGGGTGCCTAGTGTCAATTTGGGTCTAGGCCATTAATTGGGCCATTAAAATGTCCAATGGTAACGTTGGGGGACTAGGCATTAATTAATAAATTAATGCTAGTCCAAAGCTAGTTAATTTTGGGACAAGTAAATGCCCCATGGAGGTTAGCATATTAATTGTAAATGGGCACAAGCCAGTAGTTGGGCAAGGACAAAGGAAAAATTAATTATTGTTAGAACATAAATTCTGAAAATTAATTAATTAATGTTGAAAATTACAATTAGAAGGTTGCCAAGTGGCAAAAGAGGCTACCACTTGTCAAAATTACCCATGCAAACTGAGAAAGGACTGTTTGGGGGTTGGCTGAGGGTCATTCCAACCATTCAAAGGATTGTTGAGGCTGAGAGAGAGAGAGGAGAGAATGCTGCTACAAAAGGGGCGAGCAGTTTCAATGGATTTTCAGTCAGACAGAGAGGTCCACACAACACGTGACAACTCCCAGGGTGTGGCTAGCAGCAAGTGACTCCATGCGAGGGCATGCGACAGCCATCAAGGACTCCCACATCAACAGGCAACATCATTTTTGCTGTCATAGATCAGGGCTGAATAGTTTTAAGCCTTTTTCCAACTTTGGGTGAAGGGCAATTGAAGAAATTGCTGTTGATACCCTAATTTACAGTCGAAATTAGGGTTTCCACAAACACCTTGGGATCCATGCCCAATTACTGAAGACCTCACACTTAGTGTAGCAACTAAAGGCAAAAAATTTGCAGCTGGTCCTAGAGATAGCCCATTCTCAATTTATTGTGGCCCGCATATGAGAGATTGAAGTCCCAATTGTGCCTAGATTGTAGTGTACAATCAAAGGGCAAAATGATTCTATGAGGGATTGGTCATTCTTGACAACAATTGTATTGAAGATTGAAGGAGGTCAGCCTATGTCTCAATGTAGTTCAACCTTCTAGTGATACAAGATAAAGAAATACCGTAAGCGGCAAGAGGCACCAGTTGTTCAGGCCAATGGGGCATTGGCTGTCCAAAATTAAGTGATAAAGTTAGCATTTTTCAGATTTGTGCATTTATTGCTTGCTGTAATCTGTGGTAAATCAGGTCATCTACCACCCCTTCCAAGAAGGAAGCTAGTTTTATGGTTCCATTGCCAAGACACATCAACTCCCTTGAGTGTGGGCTTGAGGCACTTGTGTGAAAGCATTTGAAGGTACATAGAGCAATAGGGAAAATGCAATACCTAATCTTGGAACAGGCACAAAGCATGGGTAGCAAGGAAATAGCGAGGGTTAAGAGCAAGAAGCAAGTCCATCAAAGTCACAAAATCATGATAACCAGCAAGGAGATGAAGAATATGATGACCAATTTAAGGCTTGGTTGAGGACAGCAACTCCTCCAAGAACAACATCCTTTTTTAACTCCTCCAAGAAGAACATCAAGGCCAAGAAGAAGATGTCATCCTCTAGAGCTTCTAGGCAGCAAGCTCCCAAAGAAGAGCCACCACAACCTCAAAATGCGTCAAATGTTGGTGATGAACAAAAGCAACTCATGCCAATGGGGCAAGATATACAAATGCAAGGCCATCTTGGTAATGCCAATCCGTTAGTTTTTGGACAGCATGGCATGCATGCTAATATGGGTTATCTAGGATACTTTGGTGACGGAACTATCTTCCATGCAATGGCTGGTCAAGGACTGCATATTGGGATGTATAGTATGAATCGATATGGTATGCAGCAACCAATGCATGGAATGCAAAACCCAATGTATCCAGATATGGCAAAGTGGCATGATACCTAGGATACAATGTGGCATGTATGGTAATGCATTTGCATCCCTTGGTGTGTATGGGGCTCAAGGAACAAATGTTGGTCATGCAAATGCCACCAAAAGGGCCAATAAAGGACTACGGTGAGGGTGGTAAAGGGGTGAAGTTTGAGACCTTCAATGGTGTGCAAGATAGAGCACTGACTTTCATTCAACAATTTGATGTGGCATACTCTAGGGGTAGCTTCATCGAATCCTCTAATATCCGAAAGGTAGCCACATTTTTGAAAGGGAAAGCATTACAATGGTGGTCCACATTTTCGATGCAAGGTAGAGCACCATCAATATGGGTACAATTTAAGCAATTGTTTGCTTCTAATTGGTTGATGAGTTCCACTTGTCAAAATTACCCATGCAAACTGAGGGAGGTCTGTTTGAGGGATGGCTTAGGGTCATTCCAGCCAGCCATACTGTCAAAATTACCCATGCAAACTAAGGGAGGTCTGTTCGAGGGATGGCTTAGGGTCATTCCAGCCAGCCATTCACATGATTGTGGAAGCTGAGAGAGAGAGAGAGAGAGAGAGAGAGAGAGAGAGAGAGAGTGTGTGTGTGTGTGTGTGTGCGTGCTGCTACAACAGGCACCAGCAGTTTCAGTGCATTTCCAGCTAGCCAGAGCAGTCCACACAGCATGTGCTCCCAAGGTGCCTCTAGCAATAGGTGAATGCATCCTAGGGGAGGGGACAGCCATCAAGGGCTCCTAGATCAGCAGGTGACATCATTTCTGCTGTCATAGATCAGGGCAGCAGGTGATTTTGGCACTCTTTGGTGACAGAGACTTGAAATCCCTCTCTCCACAGCTTTATTTCTCATCTCCAATCATTCCCTCAACAGTTCTAAGCCTTTTTCCAGCTTTAGGTGAACAACAATTGAAGAAATTGCTCTTGAAACCCTAATTTACAGCAAAAATCAGAGTTTCCATAACCGCTTTAAGATCCATGCCCAATTATTGAAGACATCCCACTCAGTGTAGCAATTGAAGGCAAGAAATTTGCAGCTGATCCAGAGGTAGCCCATTCTCAATTTATTGCGGCCCACATGCGACATATTGAAGACCCAATTGTGCCCAGATTGTAGTGTACAATCAAAGGGCTGGTCATTCTTGATAACAATTGTATTGAAGATTGAAGGAGATCAGCCTGTGTACTTCAACTTCTAGTAATACAAGATAAAGAAATACCACAAGGGGCACCAGCTGTTGGGCCCAATTGGGTGTTGGCTGTCCAAGATTAAGTGGTAAAGTTTGCATTTTCAAATTTGTTTTGTGGTACATCAGGTCATCCACTACCCTTTCCAAGAAGACTGGTTTCAGCAGCAATTCAGCCTTACCCACGAAGGGCTCTTCACGCATGGTTTCCTGCGATGTGGCCAGCACATATGGATATAGTACACGGGATGACACTCTAGTACAAGAGGTCTTGTAGAGAGGTCATTCGGGGTCCAATAGTGTGGTCCACTAGGCAGCCCAGCTATGTAGACAAGGCAAAGTTCAAGATGAGTGTGTGATATCCTAGAATCTCAAGAGAGTCAGATGCAGGCAGGCAAGCAGCAAATGGAATGACCAATAGACAGGATTACAGTCCTATGTTTGGGCATTATTTTCATTGAGAGGTCATGGAAAGCTCAGGGACATGGGATGAGAAAAGTTGTAGATGAGAGTGTGATAGCCTGGAATATACAAAAAGTCAGATGTAGGCACGCAACAAGCTGACGGTACTCCCAGTAGACAGGATTATTGTCCTATCTTTGGACTTGATTTTCTCATTGAGAAGTCATGGAAAGCTGCAGAACAGAGTGTGAGGAAGCATGAGAAAGATTTCCTTCACATTTTCATGGAGAGAACGTATATATTTCTTCTGAGCAGTGAGAGGTACATTGACATCCTCACCAACAAAGATTAGACAGGCTTGCTAATGAATATAGTATGATGATTTGTTGTATCAAGGAGCTATCTAATAGAGCAGCCAGTTTGGGAGCACCTATTTGCCCACTCTCTGATCCCTTTTGTACCTTTTGACATGAAAAACAAATTGCAGGCATCATGTATATTTTTTTCCGGCAGTAATTCCTTCAATTAGTTACACACAAACAGTACATTTAACTGAAGAAGTACAAGCCTAGTACACCTTGAGATGGCCACTCTATGAGGTAGCTGAGAATATACAAAAGACAAAATGGAGAAAATGAGGATCATAGAACATGGCACTGTGACAGACCATGTGTCTGGGCATCGTGTAATGAAGCACCCTCCATCTTGTACCAATTATGGCATCTTTGCTAGTAACGGATATCCTTTACTTTTAGTAAGCAATTGACTTTTGACAATGATGCAACCCTGCTGCTCAATATAAATAACTTCCTGGGTCATGCAACTAAAAATCTCATGGGATTTCACAAATCAGACACTAAAACAGCACCTTTCATAAAATGCAACTTCTAGGATTAATTAATTGTATCATGTAAATATGCGGAGTGCTGAAGGCTCATGATTTAGAATATATCATTGTTGCATTAGACATCAAGCATTGTTAAAATTCTTATGGGGATCTAACTGAGGCTTTTGCTGAAAACAACAGGTTAATGTTTGATATGCTTCACTTGGATGAGGGCATAACCTGCAAAATGTCTCCAGATAGAGTGCCTGCATACACATATTCGTCATTTGCATCTAGAACCTGAAAATTGTGCACAATAATCACAGTCAAAACTATAACATCATCATTGAATCTGTCAATGAAACTAAAGCCACACTTGGGCGAAACAAAGAGTGGAGCCTTTTGAATGTATGTCTGTATACTTGCACGAGCAGAAAACTGTATTAATACTTGTGTATTTTATCGAACAAATTCTTTTCAAATTTCTCAAAAACTAGCGAGATAAAGAGCACGTGCTTTTTACATAAATGTTTAATGCCTACAGAGGCTTTATTGAATCAATTAATAAATAATTCATTCTTACCCAAAGAAGGCACATAGCTTGCATCTAGACATACCTTGGGTTCATATTGCTACATAAAAGTGTTTGTTCTAATAGATATACTTGAGATAGTCAATTGTTGAAAACTGTTTATCGACATTACCAAAAATATCCATCAGTGTATACGGCAGTCCAACATCTCTCGCATGGAAAAACAGCAGGACTAAGGCAATTTATCTTTAGACATTGACATAACTACAAACATAAGCAATCCAAAAGTCAAGGGCAACATGTAAAAGCATCCAATTTCCAATCCATATATGCAGGGATGATGACTAACAATCATTAAAATGTATTGCTGCAATTAATTTGTTATTGATAGCAGCCAATAACAAGCATCTGATCCTCCACAACCTCTGGTACAGCTCTCAGCTATTAAAACCTGATTCAGATATGTCTCTACTGCTCCCAATTGAGCTAAAAATTCTACTAAACCCTTCTAGAAGTCAGTGAAAGCATCAATCCCGCCTTGACTCTAAGTCCCTGAGAAAAAGTTAAAAGTTCACTATGCACTTCTGCAATGAATTCCTTGTAAAGGAGATGGACACCTAGACACGATGCATCAGCCTGTTACTGCAAGGAATGAAATATTTCTTAACATAGAAATGCCACAATGAACCAGGGCCATTGAACAAATCAAATCACGAGAAGAACTAACAAAGAGGGTTATTCTTGTACGAGTGGTAATACAGGCAACAAAATGCTTTGTTTGGTTTTTGGGTTCCCCTATGTCAAAGCCCTAAGTGCCTGTATTATGTGGCGAAAATCTAGGGAACCTTGAGCATACACAGCTGGCTGCTGTTTCTTGGGATGCAGATCTAAGAACTCTAAATGGTGTTGTTACATCCTTGGACATTTGACTCATTTCCCAGCCATAGAGCCAAATGGGTTCAATGCCAAGCCAGGGCTAGTACCACGCTCGCATCCCCAAGAGCTAGAGTCCCATACTACCAACCCAAACTGTCCTAGTATACAAACATGACCACCATCCTAGAGTCCAAGCATAGTGAGCAAACCATGGATGTGCACAAACGGGCCTTGAGTACTATCTGTAGAACTCAATTGCCCTGACCCTTAAGTGCTCTTAGTGCACTCGCACTAAGACACTCATAACCCAAGGCTGTGACTCATGCTACGAGTGCCCATTCTAGATGTCCAAAGATGTAGCAAGCATGTAAATCTGCATCTCTACTTATCACCCTTGTCCCTAAATTCCCTACCTTTCCTATTCCTATCTTTTGTCTTTGTCTCCTCCCCTATTTGGTGTTAGACCTTCTGTGGAGGTCTCTCTCACTGCTACAAGGGTTAGGTCTACCCCTTCCCTCATCTTTGAAGGAATCCTGCTTACACAGCATCCTAGGAAAAGCCACAACAAGATGCCCAACATCCCAGATGTGAAGCACTAGCTTGGAAGTATTAGCATTCATGTGTGTCATGTATGGTCATCTCCTTCCTGTGACTCGGACGAGTACATTTAGAGCTCCAACATTGTGTTTGTCTATCATTTTATCAGCCCAGCACACTTTAGGTGGAGGTGAGACCAGTGCATTTCATTTTTAGCACACTAGTCATTTTTGTCGTTCAGGTGGGCTGACCTAGGCACCCATATTTTGGACCTGGACAACTAGTATACTACTTGTGGCTTCAGTTTGCCCATTTATATGCAGCCTGCCCCACCCCCTCAATTCACTCATCCATTGATCATTGCTCATTCAGCCTGCCCTCATTCTTTTTGTCTCATCCCCCTACCTCTATCTAGCAGTCACACTAACCCTCAGAGCTACGTGTTGGGGCTGATTGTTGCAGCCTTGTATCATTGAGTCTTTTGTCAATTTGTTCATTCTCTCCTGTTTCTTTCAGCCTCCTATCTTCACTTTGTGCCCACTTTCCTTTCCACTGTGCACTCTCAGATGGTATCATCTGCATTGGTGGGAGCCGGAGTCAACTGAAGAGGAGCAACTATCCCACACATCAGCCAGCTGGGCATCATCAATAAAGTTGCCAATCTGCATTTTTTTGTCTCTTTGCATGCAGGGCAGCCTACCTTCAGCCAGCAAAGCTTTGCTTCTGCGTTGAATCCTCTCCCAGGCGGCACTTTTATGCTGGTGGCTGATTTCTCTAGCCATGCAACCTTCCCAGCTGCTAGTGACACTTCTGAAGCTGCATTTTAAGCTGGCTGCAGTCTTTCAGTGTGGATGACCTTTTCTAGCTGCTGATATGATCATTTTGGTGCTCCAAGCTGCATTTTCAGGTCAGGCAGACTTTCCCAGGCTGTGTTGATAGTTCTCAGCCTGTTGAACAGGTTGTGTTTGTGCTCCGGCCACCTGTCTACCTCACTTTTGCACACCAGCACCTCTCTTCAGCAGTATTTTGATCATCCAGCCTCAACTGCTGACATCGTCAGACCTGCTGTACAGCAAAGAGACAGGCCCTGAACAGGCAGAAGTCATCATCTTCTAGGTCGTTTTCATCAACAGCAGCAGCATTTTCCTGTTTTTTGCAGGTTTTCTTTAAGGATACTGATGGCAAAACAGTAGGACTGGAGGATTGTGTGAATTGGGACTGCGGGGACTGTTGAAGTGATGACCGAGACCAAGAAGACTGACTTTCACAAACGCACGACCATGAGGATCGTTGTTCAAACCACAGAGATCAACATAGTGATTGTGACGAATTGTAGGACAAACCGTGACAAGGTTCCTTTCTGACAGGCTACAGCCATCACACCGTGATCACCAGACCATGATTGGCTATTGTGGCACCCCCTGTGCAAGTGCCTATCCTACCCTCCCTTCTCACCTTAGAAAAGCTAGATGGGACAAACTACCCTCTATGGTCATGCAAAGTTGAGTGCATCCTCAACACCTTTGAACTATGGGATTTTGTGACAATCCCGGTTCTCTTGACTTGCCATAGATCCCCATGTTAGAGAAACCATAGACTCGGTTGCCACTACTACAAAAGTCTGGAAGAGATTGGCATCTCTTTACCAGGTCTAGACATTCTAGCATCGCATGACCCTCAAGTTGAAGCTTCAATATCTCTCTGTCACATATTCCCTACAATGAAGGACCACATCAACAAGATGGATGAGATTTGGGATGAGCTTACATTCCTTGGTAAGATCATGTCTTTGGAGGACCTTGTTGTGACACTTCTCTCACATCACCCATCATCAAAGTATGATGTGTTCTACACTAATCTCCAAAGCTCTCCTATGAGGGGTACTATCAGTTGGGAGAAGCTAGTCTCAATGGTGCTTGAGCAAGATGTGTATCACAAGGAGTAAATTCTGCCAGAGCTGTAGCACAAAAACGTGCCTTTGCAGCATCATCTTCAAGAAAAGGACAAGCCAAATAGAAGAAAGGGAAGAAGTGGTCCAAGGAATTGGAATCATTTTTCAACAATGATATAGGTTCAAAGGGGAAGCGCAAAGGCTATCCCAAGTGTCCACACTGTGGAAAGACATTGCAATTGTTACACTTATCATGTTCCTCCTAAGTTCTAGTGTGAACACTCCCTTATCCATAGGCACTTTTTACCTTCTAGCTGGTGAAGGGTTTTTAACCCGTGTAAACACCCATCAATAGGTGTGGTACTTAGTACCTTAGGGATTGTACTTTCAGATCATTCTCACATAGTCGATTTGACATTCCTGTTGGGTATTTGACTCACGCCTCACTTACGCCTACACTCATATGGGAGTGTCGGTGATCAGTAGGACATTGGGGCACTTTTTACTCTCGGTAGGAGAGGTTTTTTCCCCCAGACTTATAGTCTTATTTTCGTATGTGCTTATGTGCTTATGTTACACACTTATGGGCACTTACCGTGTTCGGGTGTGAACACCCCCTACAATCCTAAGGTTTAAGGGTTGTACTTTGTACTTTCATTCTACACTCTTTCAGTCAATTCTATTGGGTGTCGTGCTTCACTCTGTCTCTCTCACTCTCACATTGTCTACTGCACTCTCAGCTGCACCTCAATCCTCTCACCTCCTCACATTTGGTATCAGAGCTGAGTTCAGCTCAGTTCAGCTCTGCTCTGGTCTCATCCTCCAGGAGTGCCCGCGAGCTACTTCCCACTATAGCTGGTTCCAGAGATCTGCAGCTCAACCTGCTCCGCCCCCAGCATTTGCAGAGCAGTGCCGGTACTACTACAACTAGTGCCAGCACCTGTGATATACCCTGCCGGTTGCGCCAGACAGCCCGTCACTGGCAGTGACACCCCTACGCCTGTCAGTCTGCCTGCGCAGCCTTCCTGCACTGAGCTAGCCTGCGCCGCCTCCTACCTCCAGTGCGCCCTGTACCTGCGCACTGACGCTGCTCCTGCAGACGCCGCCAGCTGCAGGCGCCACCTCCTCTGTACCAGCGCGCCACTTGCAGATGCCGCCAGTCCAAGCGCCGCCTCCTCTGCCCAGCATGTCCTCTGCCCAACGTGCCCTCTACCTAGCGTGCCTCCTGCAAGCGCCGCCAGCTGCAGCTGCCGCCTCCTCAAGCGCCGCCAGTCCCTGTGCGCGCCCTGTTCCTGTGCGCAGACATTGCCTCGGGATCCATGCCCGTCGTCAGTCAGCTGCAATCATTCTGCAGAGGTAACATTTTGCATTTTTTATTTCAAACACAGGAGTTCGTGCAACAGCAGGATCAGTTTTCTGCATTGGGGCACGTGCCTGTGTCTGTGACAAAGACACATTAAATGCACATTCTGGGGTATTTGTAACAGAAATTTTGGCAAAAATTTTGGGGATTTTGACATTACAGTGTTGCTGAGTACCGTTTGCACCTTGGGAAGCGTGCATTAAAGACAGTTCTTGACAGAGTACACCCTTGCACATTAATTGCAGAAGTGTGCTTGCTGCAATTTCTGGAAATTTGCAGATTTCCAGCCCTTATTGCTTTGACATTGCTCATTTGTCTTTGGAAATTTATCATCATGGCAAATCAGGGAGGTGATGTATTTACCTATGTATCCAAGGAAGACAGATTGGATGGAAACAATTATTCGCTATGGTCATTCATGATGAAAAATGTATTAGTGGCTAAGAATTTATGGGATTATGTCAATGGAGAGGAAACTAGACCGGGAGTTGTAGCTCCCGTTACTCCTCCTCAAGGGGCACGTGGACAACGGGGACCTCAGCCCGCTCCACCTCAGCCACTTCCTCCAAGAATTGCAACTCAAAAAGCTTGGGATACACGAGATGCACAAGCTTTGTCGTTGATTGCTTTGGCAATTCAGCGGTCCATCATCCCTCGCATTTGTTCAGCATCTTCTTCACGAGATGCATGGCTGACTTTGGAGCATATGTTTGTAGGAAAGAATGAGACTCGAATCTCTTTCTTGAAGAAAGAGTTATAGACTTTGAAGATGAATGAGGGTGATTCTATGCAGGATCACTTGAATAAGATTCAGGACTTTTCGGATGCACAGTTGATATCCACCACCTTGAATTCCTTACCTCCTTCGTACTTGTCTTTTCATACTGCCTTGAACCTCACCATGAGGATTGTCAAGCACCCACTCACTTTTATTCAGCTGGTTAGTTTACTTCTAGAGGAGGAGCAAACAAGAAAAAATAGTGGTGTGGATGCTATAGTCTCTGAGCAGGCTTTTGTGGCAAAGACAGAAAGGCAAAAACAGCAAGGTAAAAAATGCTCCACAGAGTTCTGGTACTTCTGGCACATCACAAAATCAGACACAAGGGAAGACGCAAGCTAAAAAGGGGAAATGTCATTATTGTAAGAAGCCAGGCCACTATATTACTGAGTGCAGGAAGCGCATTGCCAAAGAGAAGAAGGAGTCAGGAATGTCTGTTTCTACTACTCCTTCCACTGCTAGTGAATCCACGTCCTTTGTTTGTGGACAGGGACTATTGTTTTTACACTTGCAGTTATGACATCTCTTGGGCCGATAGAGCACTTAGCTCTACAGAGGATGCTGACACTTGGTTCTTTGACAGTGGTGCTTCTAGACATATTACATCTCGCAGAGATCTGTTTGCTTCAGTTAGTGCACCTCCCGTTGGGAAATCTGTACAGCGTGCCAATAATGCATCTCTCCACCTGCAGGATACTTTGTTTGTGCGTGGAATCAAGAAGAATTTGCTTTCTATTTCTTCTTTGGCACGTTGTGGTTTGTAGGTCACATTTGATTATGACCGTTGCATGGTTAGAGATAAAGAACGCATGACTTTGGTCTTGACAGGATCTTTGTGTCATGGTTTATATGAGCTAGATGCTATTTCAGTAGATCAGTCGGCATACTTGATATCCACTCTTACTCCTGCTATGATACAGGGGGAGTTATGGCATGCTCGTTTGGGGCATGTAAACTTTGGTAGCTTGATGCTTTTGCAGCGTACTCAGATGCTAGATGGCTTACCTCTCTTGGAGAGACCTCCTGAGCACTTATGCGAGGGATGCATTTTGGGGAAAATGCATCGTTTCTCATTTCCCCGTGATGTTGCTTTCAGAGCAACAACCAGATTGTAGTTGGTGCATTCAGATGTTTGTGGGCCTATGCAAACAATGTCATTGGGCGGTTGTTACTATTTTGTGACATTCATTGATGACTTTACACGTTTTTGCTGGGTCTACTGTTTGAAAAAGAAGTCGGAAGTGTATGATGCATTTTTGGCTTTCACTGCACTTGTTGAAAATCAATCTGGATGCAAAATTAAGACGCTCCGTTTGGACCGAAGGGGGGAATACATGTCCTCTATACTGAATTCTTTCAAAGACTTGCATCGTCCTACATCCACTTGTCACTTCATGAGAGTATATGCAAGTCACATGCATCAAGTATAACGAACAGATGCAACACGATAAGATATTACTTTATCAAAATCCTATGATGTTGACTGCGATGCATATTCCAGTGCTTGTTAAAGATGTGGTATATATTAGCAATAGGTAAGGGAACTGTATACAGGTGGGGAGCTTGCCCCTTTAACCATTTAAAGACAACAAGTTATGGCAGGATGGCCTTTGTTGAGCAGCTTATACAACATAGGGGCTACTCTATTTGTATGAAAAGGCATAGTCCATTAGTACACTACTGCCTATACTCCACAACAGAATGGGGTAGCAGAGAGGAAAAATCAATCACTCATGGAGATGGCCAGATGTATGCTGAAGGCAAAGAGCTTGCCTCATAGTTTTTGGATGGAAGCAGTCATGTGTGCTTGCCATATTTTGAACAGATGCCCTACCAAAGCCTTGAAGACCATCACACCTTTTGAGGCTTGGAACAGCCGTAAACTTTCTATTGGCCACTTCCGTACCTTTGGGTGTCTTGCCTATGCCCATATTCCACAGGTACTTAGAAAAAAGTTGGACAACAAGGCTGTTAAGTGCATTTTTATGGGATATAGCAGTGAGAGCAAAGGCTACAGACTCTATGATCCCGTTACAAAGAAGGTTTTTGTCAGCAGGGATGTTGTTTTTGATGAAAAATCAAAATTATCCTTGGCTGGTTTGGACACATATCAGGCTGCCCGTGATGTTTTTGAAGGGCTCCTGTCCATTACTTTTGGAGATTCAGTTGGAGCTTCAGAAAATGAACCTAATGTTCAGCCAGCTGCTCCTATGGAAAGTGCAGAAATTCAGCCATTGGCTGATCGGAATATTCAGCATAATGCTGAAACTGAAATTCAGCAAGAGCTTACACACAGTCAGGAAGCTAGACAGTTACCTAGATGGTATTTGCAGACTATGCAAGATAGTCCTTTGGATGCACCCATGGCTGGTTGTACTAGAAGGCAAACTCGTTTGCATGATTCAGCACATACCATGGAGTTTGTTATGGCAGCAAGTACTTTTGATAATGAAGAGCCTGAATGTTTTGAGGATGCCCGTGATGTTTTTGAAGGGCTCCTGCCCATTACTTTTGGAGATTCAGCTGGAGCTTCAGAAAATGAACCTAATGTTCAGCCAGCTGCTCCTATGGAAAGTGCAGAAATTCAGCCATTGGCTGATCGGAATATTCAGCATAATGCTGAAACTGAAATTCAGCAAGAGCTTACACACAGTCAGGAAGCTAGACAGTTACCTAGATGGTATTTGCAGACTATGCAAGATAGTCCTTTGGATGCACCCATGGCTGGTTGTACTAGAAGGCAAACTCGTTTGCATGATTCAGCACATACCATGGAGTTTGTTATGGCAGCAAGTACTTTTGATAATGAAGAGCCTGAATGTTTTGAGGATGCACAACACAGTGTGCATTGGATGGCAGCAATGCAAGCTGAATTAGATTCTATCACTAAGAATCAAACTTGGGATTTGGTGTCTTTGCCATTTGGGAAGAAAGCCATTGGAATGAAATGGGTCTACAAACTGAAAAGGAAAGCAGATGGATCCATTGATAAATACAAGGCACGGCTTGTAGCTAAAGGCTACGCATAGAAAAAGGGCATTGACTATGAGGAGACATTTGCTCCTACTTCCCATACGACAACCATCAGGTCTATGATTGCTTTGGGCACATTATGGTTGGACAGTGCATCAGCTGGAT
Organism: Lygodium microphyllum; assembly: GCF_053477565.2. NCBI lineage: Eukaryota > Viridiplantae > Streptophyta > Polypodiopsida > Schizaeales > Lygodiaceae > Lygodium > Lygodium microphyllum. Next base: position 108,163,209 of record NC_141142.1, read on the forward strand.
ATCAAGACTGCATTTTTACATGGGAAACTTCAAGAGGAAGTTTATGTACAGCAGCCCATTGGTTTTGCAGTTGAAGGCTCAGAACATTTGGTTTGCAAGCTCAAAAAGGCACTATATGGCTTGAAACAAGCTCCTAGAGCTTGGTATGCAAAAATAGATGCTTTCTTGCTTGGTCAGGGGTTTCTAAACAGCTCATCTGAGTCTACCCTTTACGTATGTAAAGAAGGGAAATCTATGCTGATTATATGTCTTTATGTTGATGACCTTTTGCTCACTGGAACACATGCTGATCAGATTTCAGCATTCAAACAAAATTTGCAGCAAACTTTTGACATGTCTGACTTGGGAATTTTGCATTACTACTTGGGCATCTAGTTCATACATGATGCTCAAGGTATTGGGCTATCACAGTCAAGGTATATTGGGCAACTTCTTGAGAAGTTTGGCTTACAGGATTGCAAGCCAATTTGTACCCCCATGGAACTTGGACTGAAACTGTCATTACATGATGACAGTGATTTGTTTGATATACATACATATGCTCCTGCAGTTGGATGTCTTATCTACCTATGCAACACTAGGCCAGACATACAGTTTGCAGTTTCAGCTTTGAGCAGGTATATGCATCAGCCACGTATGTCACATTGGCAAGTTGTCAAGCGTGTTTTTCGTTACTTGTAGGGTACTTGATCTCTTGGGTTGCTTTATGCCAAGGGGGGACCACTGCAGTTACATGCTTACAGTGATTCTGATTGGGCTGGTGATTATGATACACGTCACTCCACTAGTGGCAATTGTTTCTTTCTTGGCTCTTCTTGCATTTCTTGGCTTAGCAAGAAACAATCCACTATTGCCACATCGTCATGTGAAGCTGAATACAAGGCAACTTTCACTACCACAGTTGAATACGTATGGCTTAGATGCTTGCTAGCTGATCTGGATGTATCTGTTACGGAGCCTACTCCTTTGTTCACTGACAGTCAGAGTGCCATTGCAGTGGCACGGAACCCAGTGTTTCATGCCCGCACGAAACACACTGAGATCCATTATCACTTTGTCAGAGAGAGGCTACATGCAGGTGATATCAGCCTTGTCTATTGTCCTACCACCAGTAATGTGGCAGACATCTTCACCAAAGCTCTTCCTCGTGACAAATTTGAAGCATTTCGCGATGCTTTAAATTTGATATCCTTTGGTGGCGGATGATCCTTGTACTCTTGATCACTCTTCACTCCAGGGGGGTTTGTTGGGTATTTGACTCACGCCTCACTTATGCCTACGCTCATATGGGAGTGTCGGTGATCCTCTCACCTCCTCACAATTCCAACACTTTCTTCTCTTACTGTTAACTTGTTCACTCTGTGTGTGTGTGTGCGCGCGTGCATGCTGCTAAATCCTCACCTAACTGTGGTATCAGAGCCATACCAACCGCCACCACTCAACTGGTAAGCCGGTGCCACCACTACTGCTATTGAGCCTCATGCTTGGCTACTCTTTGGCAGCACGCTTCAGTCCCATCAAATCTCACTTGCCGCCTATGACATCTGCTTGCTTGTCTATCTGTCACTAGCCTTGCACCTACAGTTGACAATTTGTTGCATTCTATTATTCTCAACAATCCCTAACTGGCACGCAGCCTACGCTGCCTCATCTCGACACTCCTTGCCCATCACGCAACCTACGCTGCCTCATCTCAACAATTCTTGTCCGTCAAAGAGCCTGTGTCATTACACATGATCCATGTAGCCCGTTTCCCATTACACTGCCCAATAGTTCATGTGTCCATCACCTAGTTAGCCGCCAACGGTCATTTCAAGTTGCTCACATGGTTGCATCATCTGCCTCACACCATAAAACATTAAAATATTAAGCGCCCCCAAGCCTTAATCAACATTACACACATTAAATAATTCTTATTCACGAGCAGTCCTAATGGGCACAAATTTTGGGGATTTTGCAACATGCATCAATTTCCATCAACTTTAGAATTTTTTGGGCTTTTGCCTAAAAAGCCTAAATTTCACCAAATTTTTGGAGATCTTGTGTTTGACACCCAAAAATTGTCCCATTATGTGCCAAAATTTTAGGGCTTTTCACGTTTGAGCTCAAAATTCACAAAATTTCAGCAACTAAATTGGGGGCTTTTGCAAAATTTCTTCAAATTCATTGACATTGAGGCCAATTACACCTTCCGCATTGACATAAATGGACATTGGAGTTGTTTCAACTACAAATTCTTCCTCCCCATCATCAATTTTGTGACAAATTGTAAGTTTTTTGGCCTTCTCTTTACTTAATTTTTGAACTGCCCTTGCATTTGCACTTTGGACAGAAATTTGCAGCAAGCAATGGCAGGGCAAAATGATTTGCTCAATATGTTTGGGGACTCCAATCAATTGGATGGCACTAATTATCCCTTGTGGGCATCATGTCGCTCAATATGTTTGGGGACTCCAATAAATTGAATGGCACTAATTATCCCATGTGGGCACACATGATGAAGCATCTCTTAGTTGCCAAGCAGCTTTGGGGTTATATATGTGGTTCAGAGGTTAGTCCTATACGCCTAGCTACATAGAATGCTACAGGTTCTCACTCCAACTCTTGCTGCACCTTCCACTGCAAATCAGTTGAGATGGGATAGGCATGATGCCCAAGCTCATGCTTTGATTGCACTCCCGTGCAAGAGACAAGTTATCCCGCATATTCGGTCATGCACAACGGCCAAGAATGCTTGGGACAACCTTGCTTTGTTGTACCAAATGTGCAATAAGGCTCATGTAGCCTATTTGCACAAGCAGCTTGAGATTCTCACATAGTCGATCTCACATAGCGGATGTGACATTCCAACACTCTCTTCTCTCTTGTTGTTCACTTGTTCACTATGTGTGTGTGTGTGTGTGTGTGTGTGCATGTGTTGCTGAACCTAATCTTACACCACGCCGAGAAAGTGTTGGAAGATATACCCTCAACTTCATCCAAGAGCAAACGATGGAGCTACATCAAAACCTCTCTCTACCTCTACTTCTACACCCGCTATTACTATAGAGTCAATGTTCCTTTACATCCATCAGTTGGAGGAGCCGTCTTCAACCCTCGTCTTCTAAGAGGTTATGGCTTGTTGACAGCAGTGCATCAAGTCATATGACTCCTCCAAGAGATTGGCTCCAAGATATCGACACTCAAGATACAGTCACTATTATTGGCATTATTTCGGTGCTTATTTATGGTATTGGCACCTTGCCTCTATAGCTAGATTGTCCTTCTTCGAGCTCCATCTTGGAATCCCTACATGATCCACACTTAGGCTTCCATCTCCTCTCAATTCATGGCCTCTGTGTCTTCACCAAGAAGGTTGCCTTTGTTGAGGACTCTATTTTAGAAGCACCCATTCTGATTTGTCCACCACCCATCCATAGGTTCTACCCAATCCCCCACCATCTCCTCAAATAGTTTCCTTGTACCCCATCTCTTTCAAACGGGGATGATACTGAAGATGCAACTATGGATTCTTTGTGTTTTAGAGAGGAATTACCAAGCTCGTGAGGAGATTCTTCCATGATTGTAGTCTTTTTCTAGCCTCTCCTTCATGCCGCAGTCTCTTTCCTTCGTCATCAAGCCACCATCCCCTGTCACTTTCACATCCATCCCATAGCCCTTGGTCTGTGTTGTTCTTTCTTGGTAAGTTATGGCGTCTATGATAGCTCTTCACTATCGTCTCACAATCAAGTTAGAGGATTGGCTCATCCCATCCCCAATTGGATATCTCTAGAGTGATCTGTGCGAGGCCTTTCTACTCCCATTGGGCATATAGGAGGAGGCCTCTCCGCTCCCATTGGCCTATGGCGATCTCCCATTGTATCAGGCTTTCATATGGAGAAGGGACTTGGATATCTCTAGAGTGGTCTATTCGAGGCCTCTCCACTCCCATTGGCCTATGGTGATCTCCCATTGCATCATGAATTCATATGGAGAGGGGATCTTACTCCTTGGCTGGCATCCATCATCAATGGACTTCATTGGTAGTGATACTCATGCCACCCTCAAACCCATTCCATCATTGTCCTTCCTGCGACATCCAAGATCTAAGAGAGGGCATTAGCAATCATATGTCATGTCTGGTCATCTCTTATCTTCAAGCCTCAGTCTGAGTTAGACAAGGACATTTGGAGCTCCAACATTGTGTTCGTCTATCATTTTATCACTCCTAGACACTTTTAAGTGGACGTGACACCAATGCATTTCATTTCTAGCATATTGGTCATTTTTGTCATTTAGGTGGACTGACCTGGGCACCCATATTTTAGACATGGCCAACTAGTATACTAGTTCTAGCTTCAATTTGACCTATTTATAAGCAAATTTCCCCCTCACTCCGCTCATCCATCATTCATTGTTCATTCAACCATCCCTCCTCGTTCTTTTGTCTCATCCCCCTACTCTATCTAGAGCCCACTGTCTGCTCCAAGTTGCCTGATGGAATTGATTGTTGCAGCCTTGGTCCTCCTTTTATAGCATGGGAAGGTAGGCTAATCAACCTATCCAACCATATTATGAACCTCCCTGATCGGCCAAGGAATATTCCAAGGACATTTTTCTTTGCTTGCACTATATTTTGATGATGTAATATTTTGTCTGCATCTCTCTCTTTTTTTTTCGTAAAAGGTAATTGTATTAATTACGAAAAAAAGGTACAAGTTTACATGATTACAAGATACACGATGGCTCTAAGCCATGGAGTTACAAAATTCATGGCAAAGACGCAGAGGAAATTGCCATATGCCAGGGAAGTAAGTGCTCCCGAGGGAGTAAGTCAGAGTACCAAATGAGATCTAACTGCCAATGCAGGAGACCTCTAAGCCTCGCAATATGTCCCAGAACATTAGAGGCCGAATCAAAAAGAAAGGCATTCCGAGTGGTCCAATTGTGCCAGCAGCCCCAGTATCTAAGAAAGTGAAACAAGATCTTCATATGCGACTGTGCCGGTGTCGGGTATTTGGGCCGTACAAAAACCCAATCAAAAGGGCTTAGGGAGAAACCAACCACCGCTCGCCAAACTGCTGACAAGAGTGAAAAGATATTCTTAGCGAGAGGGCAAGAAATAAATCGATGACGGGCCGATTCCACACTGGTAGTGCAAAAGAAACAATTGCTGTTAGAGATTCGACGCTTGGAAATGGCAGAAGCAAGAGGAAGACCACTAATCATCACCCTCCAAAGAAAGACCTTGCATTTCTTGGCTCGTCTTGTATATCTTGGCTTAGCAAGAAACAATCCACCGTTGCCACATCATCATGTGAAGGTGAATACAAGGCAGCTTTCACTACCACAGTTGAATGCGTATGCATTAGACACTTGCTAGCTGATCTGGATGTATTTGTTACGGAGCCTACTCCTTTGTTCACTAACAGTCAGAGTGCCATTGCAATGGCACGGAACCGTGTGTTTCATGCACGCACGAAACATATTGAGATACATTATCACTTTGTCAGAGAGAGGCTACATGCAGGTGATATCACCCTTGTTTATTGTCCTACCACAAGTAATGTGGCAGACATCTTCACAAAAGCTCTTCCTCGTGACAAATTTGAAGCATTTTGCAATGCTTTAAATTTGATCTCCTTTGGTGGCGGATGATCCTTGTACTCTTGATCACTCTTCACTCCAAGGGGGTTTGTTGGGTATTTCACTCACGCCTCACTTATGCCTACGCTCACATAGGAGTGTCGGTGATCAATAGGATACACGGGCACTTTTTACTCTCAGTAGGAGAGGTTTTTTCCCCCAGACTTGTGGTATTATTTCGTATGTGCTTATGACACACACTTACGGGCACTTACTGTGTTCGGGTGTGAACACCCCCTACAACCCTAAGGTTTAAGGGTTGTACTTTGTACTTGCATTCTACACTCTTTCAACTATTACATTGGGTGTCATGCTTCACTCTCATACTGTCTACTATTTTCTGTGTTGAGCTTCGATCCTGCCTTCCTCTCTCACATGGATGAGCTTTAGAACCTGAAACTCAATCTCGGGAGAGAAGCCACTAGCTCTGTGACTCCATGCTGGAAGGAATACAAAGGCCTAGCCACCAAGTCACTATTGAAGACCCGAGGGCCCCAATCTAGGTAGATCCTCTAGATCTTGGGTATGAGTAGAGGAAATGACTGCTCAAAGGAGAGCCACTCCTCGAAAGTGAAAGGTAGTGATGTGTAAAGAACTTCATGGCACATAGGGTCCCTCTCTGAATCTGAAGGAGTACAAGTAGAAGCCCCTTCTGAAGCTGAAGAAGAACTGGAAGCCCCCTCTGAGGGTGAAGTAAGAAAATCCCCCTCTAAATCCCAGTCTGAGAGAGAAAGGGAATCCAACCACTCATGAATCATGGACTGCGAAGCATCTGATGACGAAGGAAGTGCCGCCGGTTGTGCCGAAGAAGGTATCTTGGACTCGGAATAAGAAGCCAAAAAGCACCTAGAAGTAGCCTCTTAAACTTGAGTGGAAGAGGGTGGGGAAGGAGGCTCAAGATGAGCCAAGGGTGGGAAACAGTCATGGACCCGTAGGAGAGTGGACTATGGAGGAGATGTGGGTCGCGGAAGCCACTGTACCCGAAAGCGGGTGGGAGAAACCTCTGTGCACTGGGTGGTGGTCTCCAGGAGGGCTTATTGCCTCATAAGGCCTTAGAGCCTCTGTGTGCTCGAAAGGACTTAGTACACGTCAAGTGCGGCTTATTATCTTGAGCATAATACTCTGATAGCCGATGCAAAACGATCTCTGTGGCCCAAAAAGGAGAGGTGGCACAAGGAGTGCCTGGTGGAAGACGCATATACTCCAGAGGGGTGGGGAGCAAAGGTCGATGTCGATAGTCTTCGATGGGATGACCGTTTGTGCCGCATTAGGAGCACCCAGTAGAAGGGGCAATCTGTCGGGGAAGACGCCATGGTACTAGTGTGGTAAACTGGATAAGGGAGGGTGGGACGGAGAAAAAGAATATCTCCCAATGCGCAACAATAGAACGCCGCCATAAAATGCCGCAGTAAAACGTTGCAATAGAACACAATAGTAAAACACGACAGTAAAACGCAACAGTAGAACGCCGCGGTAAAACGCGGCAATAGAACACCGCAATAAAACGCCGCGATAAAACGCTGCAATAGAACGCCGCAATAAAACGCCACAGTAAAACGCAGCAGAAGAAGAAGAGAAGTGGATGCTAAGCCCGCCACCGGTCTTTGCCTTCACTAAAGTGGAGGATCTTTGCCACTGTTTGAGCAGATCCATCTCTGATACCATGTCAAAAGATGACGTACCAGCGAGACAGTAGGGTTTGCGGGGAGGAACACAAAGTGAACTCAGCAAACATGGAGAAGAGAAGAGAAAAGAAACTCTGATGAATGCAATGAATGTAATACAAGGGAACAAGGGTGCCGTAGCACAAGAAAGATGATGAAGACAGCCACGAACCACGAACCGCAATGTTCTCCTGAAGGGGTGTAAGGGTAGTGAAGAGGCTAGAGAGAAGAGGTGACGGATTGAATGAATCAGCTATGAGGATGAATGAGAGAGTGGCCTATAAATAGGCACATTCATTCTAGGATGGCACCCCTTTTTGGGGCTGCAAACCCTAAACGCAAAATGCAAAAACGCAAAAACGCAAACTGCACGTGAAGGGTGAAGGGTTTCTCAACACAACCCTCACAAGACACGTCACTTCTCCAAAAACCCAAGATCCTCTTTTATATTTTAACCTAACCCCTTTTGTTTCATTGGCTTAGCTTCCTTTGTCCCTATGATTTATCTTATATTGCAGGCTTTATAATAAAGCTCTTTATTCATTTCATGTAGACCTAACATGCCATGAGTATGCCCTTACGCCCAATGATTAACAAACCCCCAAAGCATGTATTTACGGACAACTTCAAATGACAATTTTGATGCCATTCAGCATCCAATATTTTCTAGACTTTATCCAGTGCTCTTTAAAGGAAAACTTGACGCCTTTCATGCTTTAGAGCCATACCAAGGTGATTTGGTACCATCTTCTATCCACTGTTACGTGACTGTGTTGAAGAAAGGTTCTATATATCCGACTTTGTATACCTGTACATGCTATCTTCACCTTATCTACCGGGGGGGGGAGGAAGGGAACTTTCTAGCTTATTTAAGATAGATCGAACTTAACAAAAAAGGAATGATATATTTATCCCTTCCCCCAAGGTTCTCCTCGAGTGGGCACACAACATCGCGACAGTGTCATCATCAACTTTGAAGAGATGGACAAAGACTACCTCTGATGTAGTGGCTGGTGCAGCCTTCAAATTCTTTGCTCCATCCTTCGCCCCAAGTGAGCTGGGGGTACTTCTTCTGAGCACAGTTTCCAAAAACGGCCTTTCAATAGCCCCAAAATGGAACAATTCTTTTGGAGAGTTTCCATTTCTTGGAGATGTGCTTCAGGTAGGTCACTTTTTTAGGCAAAAAAAATCATTTTCATTAGCTGTTTTGGTCTTTGCCTTCTTATTTGGTCTTTCCCCTTGCTATTTCACCTCTGCTTTGTTTGCTGCATGTGTACTTCTTGTGGTCATTCTTCACAACACCAGCCATGCTCCTTCTTCACCAAGCCTTAAAGCTGCAAACTCTCACTTCAAAAGATAAGCTTCAGCCCTGACATTCTCAGCCTGTTCATCTGCTGTATTCAGACCTGAATTTCTGCAATTTTCAGCTTTGAAGCTGAAATTTTAACGTGCAGCCCAACTGCCCACCATTTTCAGCTTGAAATATTAATGTGCAGCCCAGCTGCCCGCTATGTGCACACTATTTAGGCTTCATGTCTTGTTTGGACTCGTATGAGGGGTTAAGTGGATCCAAGAAATGGAAGTGCATTTATTGTGGCCTGGTGAAAACAAGGAGTGTCACTAGGGTCAACGACCATCTTGCTCCTATGCACACATACATAAATTACCTATATTATTTATATATTCCAAAACTCCATTTCCACAAAAATTTCAAATGACTGAAGCTCCCTTTCTTCATGTTTTTGAAACAAGTGGAAACTATGCTTCTAACCTTTTTCCTCCAAATAAGTTGTCTTCACATAGTGAGGGCACTTAGGATAAACCTGTTGTCCTTCTACTTTTCTAACTGCTCCTTTGGTTTCTTCCTCTCTTTTGCTTGGAGGTGAGGAGACTAGTAGAGAATACATCATACTTTGGGGACAGTAGATGTGACAAAAGAGAAACAGCCACATCTTCCAGAGAAACCTTCTTTCCAAGGGATGTAAACTCATCTTGTATCTCCTCCATCTTGTTGAGGTGGTCCTTCATGGTTGAGGAGTTTGCAATAAACAGTTGGCACAGCCTCATCTCAAGGGCCATCTGATATGCGAATGTCTGGGCTTAATAAGGAAAGGATAATCTAGTCCAAACTTTGGTTGTGGATAGGATACATCTGACATGCACAAGCATTAGGAATGACAAGGCTCAAGAATTGAGCCAATCCCAAAGGGCTTCCTGATCAGCAGTGAATCCGAGGCAAGGATCCATACTAGGGCAAGGCACTAGGTGGGTCACAAAGTCCCAAAGGTCAAAGGTATCCACTATGAACTCCACCTTGCAAGACCACAACGCATAGTTGGTACCATCCAATTTATCCTTCTTGAATGGGTAATGTAAGCTGATCATCTACAATGTCAAATGAAGAGTAACAGACATGCCACAAATAACATCCACAGTGTCAGGATACTAAACCCAATTACCACCTTATGGTATGAGGCCAAATCCTAACCATGAGGCTACCATTTTCTGGCCCCTCACAGCTCAATCCTGTCACCTGATCATCTCAGTTTCTTAGATATGTTTCACGTCTAGTTAAGGCTAGATGATTCAGAACAGCTGAGTAACTGTTACCCAGCTTGTGGAAAAAATAGATCCAAGTCATGTACAGTTGAGAGTGGATGATTCGGAACAGGTGAATACCTTTTGACCCAGCTAGTGGAAAAATAGATCCAAATCAGCATATTTGGAAAAGTCAATGCAATCATGGCTGGCTAGAAAAGAATATTTTTTTACACAAAGATGGTATACACATTGTGATCTAGCCATCAACTGTGCACATAAATCTGTCATCAACAACTTCACAGCACAAAAAGTCTCAGGCATATGATTTCCAATGGACAATGATTTTTTTTGAGATCTCAAACAGAGTGCAAATTAACACTTACTATGGTTACAGTAGTCCGTCTTAAACGGCCCAGATTTGCATCGGCTGGTCGAAGCAACCGCATTGCAACATCAAACTCCCATATAGTTACTCTCATACCTCCTGCTGTTACAAGTTTGTCTTCAGAGTTATTAAAAAATTTGACAGTTTGGGCATAATCTACAGGAGTAGGGCTTCCGCAAACTGCTTTGCCAGTTTTTACATCCCACACAACAAGTTTTCCATCATCTTGTCCACCTACTGATGCAAGGTAATTTGCATCACAAGAGAAACTTAAAGCCTGCACTTTGACCTGTATTCGGAGATAGAAAACCAAGACAATTTGATCAGTTCATGCAAGTACACATGACAGGAAGGATACATGGACTTGAAATGAATCATAAGACAAAATATAGCAGAACCACACTAACAGTAATTAGTGCCAGCATTCACTTTCTTTTGTAAATGGACTTCTACAAATTGTGTAAAACCTTATGAAGCGTTAAACGATGGACAAGCTTTCGAGCCTGGATATCCCAGATGATAATATCTGCTGAAAATCCCATATAGTTCACCTAAGAGCACCAAGAAGTCATACTTCAGCATGTCATTATTACATATAAATAACAATAATCACTTCATCCAGTAAATAATACATCAAATTGCTCCAAACAGAAAAATATAGATATATTTACATACTTTTGCAAACGTTCAAGTAACATGCATTCAAGAAACATGTATTCATATTGTAAATGTGGGTCATCAATTTTAACTTCTGATGAATTACATGGAGAGCTAAGCGGATGTATGTTGATAGAAATGTTGCAAACAGGCCCTAGGGGAGATGAGAGGGTAAAAGAGGGGGGGGCGGTGGGGTGCGGGTGGGAGGTGGGACCTTAATGGCTAATCTTTAACCACGGACTCAAGAGAACTCTCTTAGAAGTAGTGAGCCAAACACACCTTTTTTTTCCAAGAAAAGAGAATTCTATTAATAACACTTCGGAGAAAGTCCCCCTAAGGTAAATACAAAGTACAAGAAACTCTGTGAAGAGTAACTAAGTACATCAAAGATACAATGGTTGTGTAAACAACCACTCATCTTGGGATTCTTTCACTCTCACTCTCAGTTCTACTCTTGCTCCATTCTTGTCTTGCACTCTAACTCAACAAACTGGTATCAGAGCTACGGTAACAGTGTTTGCGCTGTGCTTCCCAAGAGTGTGAGTTGGTTTTGCACGCAAGAAGAAGCTCGTTTTTGCTCAGATAGTCACTCGTCAACAAGGCGTAGGTCGTTTTCTGCTCAGACAGTCAGAGTCAACAGTTGACTGCCTATCGGAGAGGCAGTCGAACCAAGAGGGGCACGTTCTCTGCAGACGACAGCAAGTCGGCACGATAGCAGGCAACAGTACTTCTACGTAGTCAACCAGCGTGGCAGCAGTCGTGATCATCGTCCACGACCAGACAGACACCAAGCGACAAGTTGACGGCAACAGTTTGGCGGACACCACGGCATGGAGGCGTGGGCGCAGTCAACAACTCACATGGACGGGTGACGGGGCCTGTCAAGGCGACGGGTGACGGGGCCTGGTCAAGGCCTAGACAGGCCCCATTTTCTTTTGTTTTTTTATATTCTGCAATTTTTTCTTCTCCTTCTTTACCGAGTGTTCGCGTATACAAACACACTGGCATCTTAGCCAAAAATTTTGGGGCTTTTCCTGGATTTGGGAACCATGATAGAGAAAACGACAATTTGAGCACATTGGCTCTAAAAATTTTAGGGCTTTTCATGTGTCAGTGAAATTTTGCCTAGCTGAGCCAAATTTACTGACATTGGTACACATTTGGACCTAAGAAATTTGGGGCTTTTGCAAAATTTTGCTAATTTTGCCGTTTTATGCTCTCGGGATCATGTATCAATGCAATCGGAGCAGATTGGTCAGTAAAATTTTGGGGCTTTGGTTGAAATTTAAGAATTTTGGCAAAATTGATGTCTGAAATGCACTTTGGGAACATTGCTGAAGCAATCTTGGTGCTGTTAGCAATGAGATTTATCTCCCACTTGTGAGATTTTGGAGAAATTGCAGAGAATTTTAGTGTTTTTGTGTATCAGAAGTTGACTTGGTCACATATGCATACAGTACACATGTTGGGCAACTCCCATTGAGTTGATGTATTGCCGAATAATCATGTTGCAGCAAACTTAGTGATCATTTGCAAATCTGGGATTATTGCAGATGTATTTTTGGTGATATTGCTGAAGTGGGAGTCACCTGGCAGTGATGTATGCCTGGATTATATGCTGAAATTTCAGTTTTACTGCTGAAAGTCATCCATTCTACTGCTGTACATGTACTTGGACTGAATCTTGCTCTTATTGTCCAAAAATTTGAGCTGATATTAGTTGAATATTCAGCTCATTGTTTGCTGTCATAAATTGTAGCATTGATTTTTTGGGTGCATTGCTGAAAAATGGCTGCAAATGCTTCTAGCAATAGTGACACTAAATCCCTTCTTGAAATCAAGAGGTTTGATGGCACTAGCTTTGACTTGTGGAAGAACAGGATGCAAGGAATTTTGTTTCTCAAGAATTGTGATGATGCTCTTTTGGAAGTCAAGCCTACAGCTATGATAGATGAGGATTGAGCTAGACTCAACAAGACCATTGCATACATTAAAATGGTTGTATCTGATGATGTACTTACAAACATTAAGCGACTTGATATAGCTTATGCCATATGGAAAAAGTTGATGGAGACTTATGAAAATACACCTCCAGTAAATCAAGTGTATCTCATGTGCAAGCTTGTAAACATGGAGTTGGATGAGTCTAAGCCAGCATCGAAGCATGGGGCTCTATTCTCAATGAAGAGGGGAGAAAGCAGTTGTTCAGCCTATCATCTTAGAGGTAGGTCAAAAAAGAGGGGTAATGCAAGAAATAAAGGCAAAAGAAGGAGTAAAAGCAAGGGCAAACAGCAAGATATTAATTGCTATCAATGTGAACATAAAGGGCACAAAAATCCCGATTGTCGCTACTACAAGAAAAAGTAAGAAAGAAAGAAAGAAAAAGAAGGATGACAAGAAAGATGATGACAGCTCTTCCTCAAAAGAAGTTGCAAAGGCAAATATTGCATCTAGTGTGGTCATTGAAGAGCTCTTTGACATTGAAGAGATACTTGTTGCAGCTTCATGTAATGATGTAGATGTTATGGCAGCAGTAGGTAATATGCACATCACTAAAAAGGAGGTAATTGATGCCTTACTTTCAACTCATGATGGGTTGTCTCAATCATGGATAGTGGACAGCAGTGCCTCTTTTCATGTTACTCTCTCTTTGGAGTCATTTTCTGAATACACTACAGGTTGCCTAAAAAGGTTTACTTGGGCAACAATTATGCATGTGAAATAGAGGGTGTAGGTACCATTCACTTGGCCCTTGAAAATGGCCAAGAGCTGATCTTGTAAGATGTCAGATATGTATCTCGCGTAAAGAAAAGTCTAATGTCAGTTGGGCAGCTTGATGCAAGAGGGTATTTTACTACATTTGGTGGTGGATCTTGGAAGGTCCACAAAGGCTCTATGTTGATTGTTAAAGGCAACAAAAAGGGGACTTTGCATTATTTGCATTGTAAAGCATACCTAGCAAGTTTTTTTGCTGTGGCTGAAGTTCATTCACAGATGGAACTTTGGTACAAAAGACTTGGTCATATGAGCCAAAAAGTCCTTCAAGTTTTCTCCTCTTTAGGAAGATTTGATGTAAAAGACTCTGGTCTCGACTTTTGTAATGACTACATATATGGAAAACATGTGACGTCTCCTTATTACTCTGGTGTCGTTAAGAAGTCCAATGCTCTTGATTTAGTACACTCTGATGTATGCACTATGCCTGTTAATTCACATGGGACTGCATGGTACTTTGTTACTTTTATTGATGATTTCAATAGAAAGTCATGGGTGTATGTGTTAAAGAGAAAAAATGAAGTATTGGATGCCTTTAAAAGGCTTCATGCTTTTGTTACCACACAGAAAGGGCTTAAGTTAAAAGCTATAAGAACAGATAATGGGGGAGAGTATGTTTCTAATGAGTTCAAAAGGTTTTGTGAGATGTATGGCATGAAGAGGGAGTTGACAACCCCTTACAATCTTGCATCAAATGGCGTGGCTGAAAGATATAATCGCACACTTTGTAAGAGAGTCAAATGCATGTTGTCCACAGCTAATCTCTCGCAGCAATTCTAGGGAGAGGCTCTTAAAACTACAATTCATGTGTGCAATCACTCTCCCACTCTACAATGGAAAATGGCATTCCTGAAGAGGTTTGGTTTGGCAAACCTGCTTCATATGACCATTTGCGTGTCTTTGGTTGTGATGACTTTGTGCATATTCCTGTAAATCAGAGGACTAAACTAGACAAGAAATCCATCAAGGGCATCTTCATGGGATATGGAGATGAGGGAGAGATGGGTTACAGAGTTTGGCTTCCTCAGGAGAGGAAAATAGTATGCAGCCGAGACGTAGTATTTAATGAGGCAAAGTTGCTGAAAAATGCTACACATAGTGATCTTGGCAAAAAGAAGGTCAAATTTCAGCATGAACAGCCAGCCATTCAGCAACCATTAGCTGAAGATTCTATCCCTTTTGATGCTGAAAATGAGCAGCAACCTATTGTGCTATAGCCAGAAGATAATAGACAGCAAACAGATGCACATGATGGAATAGGACAGCAAGAAGAGCATGCTGAAAACATGTTACAGCAGCAAGAAAATGCTAAAAATTAGCCACCGAGTGATGGTGTGCACATACCTGAGGATGTAGGCCCATTGCCTATCAATATAGATGATTGGGTCAAAAGGTCTACATGTGTCAAAAGGCAACCACAGAGGTTTCAGTCATCTTTGGATTGCATTTTATTGACTAAAATGAAGGTGAGCCTCTGACATTTACAGAAGTACAATCATGTGAAAACAAGAGAAAGTGGGAGCTTGCAATATAGGAAGAGACGAAGTCTCTATATGCAAATAACACATAGAAGCTTGTACCTTTGCCCAAGGATAGGAAAGCTATTCCTAATAAAGGGGTTTATAAGGTGAAATGTATTGATGGGAAGCCCAAATACAAGGCACATTTGATTGCTAAGGGCTATACACAAAAGAAAGACATAGACTTCCAGGAGGGTTTTTCACTGGTGGTGAAGATGACTATGCTCTGTGTTTTGTTTGCTCTCATTGCATCCTTGGACTTAGAGTTGGATCAGATGGATGTGAATACACTTTTCTTCACGATGACCTGGATGAAGAGCTTTACATGAAACAGCCCGAAAGTTTTGCTATTGCATGGAAAGAGCATTTAGTTTGTAAGCTGAAATGCAACTTATATGGGCTGAAACAAGCCCCTAGACAGTGGTATAAAAAGTTTGATACTTTTATGCTCAGCCATGGATTCAAACACAGTCATGCAGATCACTGCTTATACACTAAAAAGGCTGATGATGGAAGCCTTATTGTGCTGGTCTTATATGTGAACGACATGCTGATTGCAAGAAAGCATAAAAGTACTCTGCATGCTCTTAAAAGGCCGCTGAATTCAGCCTTCTCAATGAAAGATTTGGGAGCAGTTGAACACATTTTGGGTATGCGCATTAAAAGAGAGAGAGGGCAGAGCTTGTTGTTTCTCTCCCCGGACAAGTACATCAGCAAAGTACTTGACAGATTTAATATGGCTGATGCGAAGCCTCTTGGTGTGCCTTTACTGTCATATACAAAGCTTAGCAAAGCTAATTGCCCAAAGGATGATGCAACTGCTACTGCTATGAAGGGCATACCTTACGCATCAACTTGTGGTTCGTTGATGTATGTCATGGTTGCAACTCATCTTGATATTGCTCATGCAGTGGGAGTTGTTAGTAGATTCATGTCTAACCCTGGCAAACCATATTGGAAAGCAATGAAATGTATCTTTAGATACTTAAAAGGTACAAAAGACAAGTGTATATGCTATGGAAAGGGTACACTAGAGTTGCACGGATTCTGTGATTCGGACATGGCAGGAGATCTTGACACTAGAAAATCTACCAGTGGGTATTTCTTTACTTTGGTTGGTGGAGCTATTTCTTGGTATTCAAGGTTGCAGAAAATTGTAGCACTAAGTACTACAGAGGCATTTTGTGTTTAGTTTTGTTTGCCATGATATTCCTTTACAAATATTGTATTGTCTTTCTTTTCTTCACAAAAGCCTTGGCTAGTGGATAGGAAAGTGTCACGTCATATGACCTTTCAGTGTGGCTAGCTCTAGAATCCTCATGCTTTTAGGGGCTCCATCACCATAGGTGACAACTCTTCTGTGTCTATTTTTGTTCATGGTGCTGAGATCATCCCATTACTCTTTGACTACTATGACCCTAGATCCATATCAAAAGTATCTTACGTTCCGAATTTGGGCTTCAATCTTGTTTAAATAAATGGCCTTAATCATCTTGGGACCTAAGTGACCTTCATCAATCAAGAGGGCAAGGTTGGAGGATGCTACCTCTGAAGACACTATTTGGACGGGTCATCAAGAGAGTGAACGTTTTTGGCTCATGGCCCTTATTTCTCGCTCTTCTTCTTAAATGGGCCATCTTCATTTTGAGGCCTTACAACAAGCCAACTACAACCATTTGATTAAGGGGTTACCGACCTTGGTATCCAGCTTTCTCATTGTGTCCTAGTTGTCTTCAAGGAAAGCAACATTAAGAACCTTGTCTAAAACTTGACTACCCACAGAGTCGCTCCCCCTTGGAGCTTGTTCACACAAATCTATACGACTCCATGTGCATTCCTTCATTGGGAAAGGCAAACTATTTGATGCTAGTTTTTTACTATTTCACATAATATGTTTTGGCTTATTTTCTTGAGCTCAAGTCCAAGGTAATTGAGCGCTTTTGTGAAAGGAATACATTGGTGGAGGATTAATCCACTCACAAAGTTCATGGAATTTTGTGTTGACCTTGGCAACGAGTATCACTCATTGGTATTTGACATGTACT
This sequence comes from Lygodium microphyllum, assembly GCF_053477565.2. NCBI lineage: Eukaryota > Viridiplantae > Streptophyta > Polypodiopsida > Schizaeales > Lygodiaceae > Lygodium > Lygodium microphyllum. The sequence continues at coordinate 108,180,421 of NC_141142.1, forward strand.
ATAAACAACATTGCATTTTGATAGAGTTTACTAATGTTGGTTCACCATTTGCAAATGTTGTTGTTGAGCAGTAGAATAGTACATGTGGGAAATGGTGATGTCTATGCTTGAGCACAAGAGGTTGATCCATCTCGTTCATAAGACTATTTTTACTGTTCAACAATGGTTTTGGCACCTTATGCAAGACTCTAGCACCTGTTCCTTTCCAAAGTCATCAACTAGTAGGCCTACAAGATCTATATATTTACAATACGGCAACAAGAGCATGGGTGTTCACTCTATGTGTGTACCATGCCCTCATGACTAAAATTATCAAGGATCGAGAGCCTACTACCATCAAGGAGACTCTTGCACAAGAGGCATCAACATGCTATGCTGAAGGAGCTTGATTCCATTTACTGGAATTAGACTTGAGACTTGGTTCTGCATGTTCCATGGAGGAAGGTGGCGAGAATTCGATGGGTCTACAAGTCCAAGTACCAAACTGATGGTACCTTGGACAAACATAGCCAATTGTCTAATGTTCCTTAAACTCCCACACAAAACCTATTAGTTGCTCTAGAAGCTGCCTCCCACACACTTGTGCCCCCCATGAGTACCCCAAAGATACATCCCTCCTATGGAAGGTTGGGCCCTCTCAAAGCATCCAACAACGAAAAGAAAGGGCTCCCAAGCTCTCGCTCCCTATCTGCAATATCTTTCGTGCCTTTCCCTTAATGGTCCCATAAGTTACTTCCAATGATCCATGAATCAACCTCTAGGAAGGTCTGCAAAAATGTAAAGCCAAAAAGCCACACATACTCTAATCTTGGTCAGCACGTAAATGTTGAAGGTTCCTGTGCAAGAAGCCTAGATGTCTATCCTAATCCATAGGACCAACATTGCGATCTAATCTTGGTCAGCACATAAATGTTGAAGGTTCCTATGTAGGAAACCTAGATGTCTATCCTAACACATAGGGCAACACTGCGATCATTGTCCCATAGTCTCTCATAGAAGAGATGAGGCTCCATTCAATCAAGTTGCACACCCCCCCACCCCGACCATGCTCTGCTTGGGGGTCCTCTCAATGCAACTAGCCATGGGTATCACTTGGGCGTACTTTCTCAAGGTGACTAGCCAAGAAGCAAGAGAGGTTGTGTTACTTCAATAATAGAATGTCAACCTTTCCTTTGCAAGGGCTAGCTAGAGCCTATGCTGAGCTATTAGCTTCCTAGATCCATATGCTCCACTAAATGGAAGGCTTTTGATATTCTAGGATGCGAAGTGAATGCCTATGATGATTGGGCATGGCCAAATAGGTTCCTACTTAGCGCAATTGAAGATGAGGATGAGGGTGAGTGGCATGCATTGGTATTCAGCTGCTGGCTTGGAAGGTAGAGTGACATCCCCACTCCCTATATTAGCCAAGCTGTAAAAGGGAGGTGATGTTTCCCCCTTGCATTGTAGATGTGTCTCCATCAGCCAAGCCGCCAAGTGTGTGCCTTTGACAAGATGTAGATGTGAGCTGCTTGAATAATGGCCACTCAATCATGTTTATGGGAAGTGCCACTATCATGTGGTGTGAAGGAGGATGCTAAGATAAGGGTGTCTTTCTCCCACCCACTGGTTACTATATATAATACATGTGGGTCACTGCTTTGAGAGCATCACTGACCCTCTTCACCCCAACCATTGCAACATATGCTCGTTGATCTAGCTCATCATGACCTCCTCTACTTTCCCCTTGGTTAAGCCACTTGTGCATCTTGCTCAGAGGTAAAAAATGAGGAGTTTGGTCTACCAAAGGGACCAAAAGACAACTTGTTGTCCCCAAATTTGTTGATTACAAAGATTTAGGACTCCAATGGGAGGGTGAATTCTATGCACCTCGCAACTTTCGAGTACAAGGCCCACTATGGATAAACTCTAATGGCAAGAGTTTGAGTGTATTGAAAAAAGTCCCTTGCAATTGAGGATGAAGTAGAACTAGTTGTCGGCTTGGATAGCTCACTAGTGTGAGAGTGCGCAACGGAAGAAGAACACGAACACAGAGGAGAGGAGAGAGAAAGCAGAGAATGAAGGAAGAAAGTCTGCACTGACTGAGATGAATGCTGAATACACTGAAATGGACAGAGCAGTCCCTACACGCAGCCCGGAGCGTCAGTGAGGGGACCAGAACAGACTGGAAGCAATGGCAGCACCAATGCCGGAGACGGAGATGGCGGAGGCAGTGCTGAACTTGCAGAGCACAATGCTGGAATGACTGGGGGGGACTGCTATATATAGCCCCCAGGCCAGAAAACTGGCCGACCTGCCAAATCTGGCCGACCTGGCCAGATTTGGCCGACCAGCCAGATCTGGCCGACTTTGGCCAGATCTGGCCGACCTGCCCAGAAAATGGGCCGACTGCAGAAAAACAGCCCAGTTTGGGCTGTATGACACCCAGAAGCTGCAGACTGACAAGGACAGCCTCTAAACGAACTGACAGAGTTCCTCTGTCTCCTGTCAGACTCTGACAGGAGCTCACAACCAGGAGATGACAGACTGAGAATGATAAAGAGCAGGCTAACACCCCCTCTCAGATCCTGGGAGAGTCTGAAGACCCAAGAACCGCATGTGATGAAGCAAAGAAGCCTAAGGCAAAGGCTTCGTAAAGAGATCAGCTGCATTGGCCGCCGTAGGACAATAGACCACCACCAGCTCCGAATCCACGATCCGCTCTCGAACATAGTGATATTGAACCTCAATGTGCTTCGTGCGAGCATGAAACACCAGGTTCTTGGCCAGAGCAAGAGCACTCTGGTTATCCACGCGCAGCTCCGTAGGTCCGGTCTGGGAAAAGCCAATCTCCGCCAGTAAGCGACGGAGCCAAACTGCCTCCATAGCGGTCGAACATAGGGCCCGATACTCAGCCTCTGTAGAAGAAAGTGCCACTGTAGGCTGCTTCTTGCTGCTCCAAGAGACAGCACCGGATCCAAGGGTGAAAGCATAACCTGTAGTGGATCGTCTCGTATCCACATCACCTGCCCAATCAGAATCACTCCATCCAGAAAGGGTAATCCCATCTCCATACATGATCCCGAAGGATCGAGTCCCCTGTAGGTAGCGAAGAACCCGCAAGGCCGCCTGCTAGTGATCCTGGGTAGGAGTCTGCATAAAAGAAGACAATAAAGCCACCACAAAAGAGATATCCGGCCGAGTGTGAAGCAGCCAGATAAGAGAGCCGACAAGGTACCTGTAACGGGTGGGATCTGGAAGGGAAACTCCAGCTGTCAAAAGCTTGGACTCGGGGTCCATGGGGCATGAGATAGGCCGACACTCATCCATATCAAACTCCGAAAGAAGCTCGAAGATGTACCTGTGCTGCAAGATAAAAATGCCTTGTGCCATCTGATAGATCTCCAGGCCTAGAAAGAAGTGAAGGATCCCTAGATCCGTCATGTCAGGCTCCTGCTGAAGAATGGACCGTGTATGCTCCACCTGCTGAGTGTCGCTCCCTGTAATGATAAGATCATCCACATACAACATAAGGAACACTGAAAGAGAATCCACAACCCGTAAGTAGAGGTTGGAATCATAAGCGGAGCGCGCAAAGCCACTCTGTAGAAAGAAGCGGTCAATCCGCTGGTACCAAGCACGAGGAGCCTGCTTCAGGCCATAAAGAGCCTTCCGCAGCCTGTAGACATGATCCTCCTTCCCCTGCACAAGAAAACCAGGAGGCTGTGAAACATAAATCTCCTCCTCAAGAATGCCATTCAGGAAAGTAGACTTGACGTCCATCTGATAAACAGGCCAACAGTGGTGAGCAGCAAGAGCCAAAAGAACTCGAATGGTGGATATCCTGGCTGAAGGAGCAAAAGTCTCGAGGTAGTCCAAGCCTGCACGCTGTGCAAAACCCTTGGCAACAAGCCTAGCCTTATGCTTGTCCAAGGAGCCATCTGCAAGATACTTGGTCTTAAAGACCCATTTCACACCTATCACCTTCCGTTTTGCGGGACGCGGAACAAGCTCCCATGTATGGTTTCGCTCGATGGAATTGAGCTCGACCTGCATAGCCTGTCTCCAAATATCCTGTGCAAGAGCCTCCTCCACAGTGGGAGGCTCGGAATCCTGAAGAATCTGTGACATAAGAGCATAGTTCACACATAGTGAACTATCCCGCTGGGCCTGTAAACGTGCTGATCGACGTGGACCTGTAGAAGAAGCAAGAAAGTGAGTAACACCTGAATCCTGCATGAGCCGGCTATACCATAAAGGAATCCTGAGAGACTCCTGCTGCTGTGAGAGAGACCGAGGGATCTCCGAAACCTGCAAAGCACCCAAATCGGAGAGGGACTCCCCCTCACCGAGTGAAGGTAGATCCTCCGCATCAGAAGAAGGCTGTGTATCCCGGGAAGATCCCGAAGTGGTGGTGGAAGAGCTCGTAGAAGACGAAGTCACATCCATCAAAGGGGAAAGGGAAGCCGAAGGAGGAGGAATAGGGGGGGTGCTAAGGGGTATCCTGGAAGGAAGTGAAGGGAGAGAAGGTGGGGGAGAGAAGGTTTGGGGGGGGGGGGGGGGGTCCGTCGATGACAAAGAAACATCTGTAATGGAACCATCAATCGGATCCTCAGAGGCCGAAGCCTCATCAAAGATCACATCCCTGCTCACCTCAACCTTCCGCGTCGTCGGATCGTAGAGCCGATATCCCTTTGTGGTCGTACTATAACCCACGAAGATAAGCTTCCGCGACTTAGAGTCGAACTTCGTCTTCCTCTTCTTCTTGTCCACATGGACAAAAGCATCGCACCCAAAGATGCGAAAATGGGACACGGAAGGCTTCTTGCCAAAGAAAGCCTCATAAGGAGTCATGTCCTGTAAAGCTGAAGTCGGAGAGCGGTTGCGAATATGCACCGCTGTAGCCACCGCCTCACCCCAAAGGAAATGAGGAAGACTCCTATGCTCCAGCATAGATCGGGCCATCTCCACCATGGTCCGATTCGCACGCTCCACCACACCATTCTCTGATGGTGTGTTCGGATGGGAATACTCCACCCGAATACCATGATCCCTGCAAAACTGAGAGAAAATGTGAACTTTTCACTTGCCACCGTGATCAGCTCGAACGCCACGAACCTTGGAAGTTGTTTGGGTCTCCACAAACACCTGCCACTCACAGAAACGGGAGTACGCCTCGCTCTTGTATTCCAAGAAATAAGGCCACACATAACGACTAAAGTCGTCCACAATCAGCATCAAATACCTGGCTTTCCCAAGGGAGGCCGTGCCTATAGGTCCGCAAAGGTCGGTGTGAACCAACTCAAGCGGAGAAGTAGCCCTCCTTGAGGCAACCTGCGAGTGAGGCTGCCGATGCTGCTTGCCCCTCAAGCAGCTAGGGCACAAAGTATGAAGAGGAGGGAAATCAGGAAGTCCCTCCACCATCTTCCTCCTAGAAGCCCGGCGAAGAGAATCGAGGTTCAAATGACCATACCGAGCATGCCAAAGCAGCCCAAGCTCATGGGAAGTCCGCGCAGCCAAGGCTGTGAGCGTATAAAGCCCACCCTCCTGTGTACCTGTCCAAAGAGCATCACCTGTAGAAGCATCCTCCACTGTGACTGCATCCTGCGTAAAAATGACTCGGGTACCAAGCTGAGTAAGGCCATGCACAGATAATAGGTTAAAACCCAAATCAGGAACATAGAGAACTTGGGCGGAGGAAGACCGCCTGTCAGAAAACATAGGTAAAGTCCCCACGCCTCGAACAGGGACTGTAGAATTGTCACCAATGGTGACGGTACCCCCTCTGGAACGTAGATCCTGAAGCCAATCCTGACGGAAGGTCATATGTGAAGATGCTCCACTGTCGACGAGCCACGGCTTCTCCTATGTGGTAGAAGCTAGGGCTGTATCCTCCTCAACAAAAACATGCACAAACGTAGATTCTGTTGTGGCTGGGACCGCCTTCGAGTCCTTCTCCTTAGGCTTCAAATAGGGATACTTCTGCCAACACTTCTCCTCAGGATGAGTGCCCTTCCCACAATGGGGACACTTGGGCTTCTTCTCCTTCGCATCCTTCTTGTCCTCCTCCTTCTTGTCCTTGGCCTTCTCCTTCTTTTGTTTCTTCTTCTTGCCGCCACCTGTGCCGGCTGTAAATGCCTTGGTGGAGCCACTGGCTCCCACCTCTGTGAGTCGCTCGTCATGCTCCAAGACAAGCGGGGAAAGTTCCTCCCATAGGAGTGTCTCACGGGTCCTTGAAGTGATGAGGCTGGTGTAGAAGACATCATAACCAGGTGATGGCAGCTGAGTCAACAGAATCATCGCCATATCCTCAGACGATATCAGACGACCAAGAGAGGCTAGCTCGCCTCGCATATCCTCCATCTTCGTGATGTGCTCCTTCATGGAAGGAGAACCATCAAGACTGAGCATCCGCAACTTCTTCTCCAAGGAAATCTTGTGGGCAAATGTCTTGTGTTGATACAAAGACGCAAGCTTCTTCCACACTTCCACTGCGGTCTGTAACCTGTGAACATGTACAAGAACAGAATCATGGAGTCTCATAAAAAGAAAGGAACGGGCTCGAGAGTTGAGCCTATCCCATAAGGCTGCACGGTCCATAGAGGTGCCATCGGACGAATCCACGGGGGGACGGTCGATGGGTGAAGAAACAAGCTCCCAAAGGTCAAAGGTATCGAGGATGCAGGCCACCTTGCATGACCATAGGGAGTAGTTGGAACCATCCAACTTATCTTCCTTCGGAAAGGAAGGGAGAATCGGCACCTGAATAGAGGGAATCAAGGAAGGCATCCGCACATCTGAAGCAGTCTTCACTGAAGAAACCTTCGCGGTAGATGGAACCCTCTGAGATGCATGGACTGAAGAAGGACGAGTGCGAGGAGGTTCTTCCCGACGTCGAACCTCATGATAATCCCGCCTCCGCTCAGAGGAATGATGAGAAAGAAGTTCATCTTCTGAGTCATCAAAGCCTGAAAACTGGTAAGACATCTTCCAATCTGCAAAATACCAAAGAAAGTTGTGCCGCTGTCGAAATAGGACCAGCAATGTGGTCACCAACCACCAAGACGCAGGCAGAGAGTGCTTACAAACACCTGGATCTGCAAAATGCAAAGATAACTGATGTCGATCACCAGAAGAGAGACCACCAGCACCAGGAGATAGCCCGGAAAGAAGTCGCCAGCAGGAAATGTGCTGCCTGGAGTGGAAGCGACCAGCAGAACAGCAAAACGCAGCCTGTAGTGAGGTCGCCCAGCAGAAGGAGGGACAGCCTGGTGGAAAACGCAGGGTTTCTGCGTCGCTGGATGACGTGGCAGCCTCTGCAGGCAGCGTGGGCAGCAAAACGCAGGCTGAAGGGCCTCCTGAAGAAGTCGCCTGGCAGTTGTTGATCAAATGGCAGCAGCTGTAAGGTATCTCACTCCTGAGGGTATGTCCTCCGTGCTCTCATTCAGGCGATGATACCATGTGAGAGTGCGCAACAGAAGAAGAACACGAACACAGAGGAGAGGAGAGAGAAAGGAGAGAATGAAGGAAGAAAGTCTGCACTGACTGAGATGAATGCTGAATACACTGAAATGGACAGAGCAGTCCCTGCACGCAGCCCAGAGCGTCAATGAGGGGACCAGAACAGACTAGAAGCAATGGCAGCACCAATGCCGGAGACGGAGATGGAGGAGGCAGTGCTGAACCTGCAGAGCACAATGCTGGAATGACTGGGGGGGCTGCTATATATAGCCCCCAGGCCAGAAAACTGGCCAACCTGCCAAATCTGGCCGACCTGGCCAGATCTGGCCGACCTGCCCAGAAAATGGGCCGACTGCAGAAAAACAGCCCAGTTTGGGCTGTATGACACCCAGAAGCTGCAAACTGACAAGGACAGCCTCTAAACGAACTGACAGAGTTCCTCTGTCTCCTGTCAGACTCTGACAGGAGCTCACAACCAGGAGATGACAGACTGAGAATGATAAAGAGCAGGCTAACAACTAGGACACTACTATCTTAATGAAGTCATCGAGATGCAAAGTTCGTGGTCTGTAGGAGTGAAGAATGGACCTCCCATTGATGGTAAAACCAAGCTGGTCTTTGTGATGATGTACGCTATTCAAACATGGCACCTCCCATTGAAACCAGCCTTCCTTCTTGGAGAGGATGGCAAAACCTTATTAAGCACTTAATTACAGCAATTAGAAAGTGAATATAAATTAAAAGGCAGACATTTACCATAATAATCTTGGATATTGGATACCGAGTTGGCCCCAAAACTGGCACCCCTTGTGGTATTTCTTTAATTTGTATTGCTATTGGATGGAGTACAACTGAGATTTCACAATCTCCTCTGCTGATCCAAAAGCCCCTTGTTGCCACGACTCACAACCAATCAGCAAGCAATTCGGGCCAATTGCCCCTTAATCCCATTTTCCGGCAATTTTCAGGCAATGAAGTAATTTTCGTAATTAATTAATTCTGAAAATTAATTTCAGCCCTTTTGACCCTACCCAAAAATAAAAATGCACATCCACAATTTAATGGGCTAGGCCATTTACAACTCCAAGTGGTCTCCAACCTTCATTAACCCTTAGACTGGCATTAATTAATTAATTAATGCCTAGTCACTAGTGTCACCACTGACACTTAATGGCCAAATAACTATCCTAGGGCCAAACTGACACCAACTGACATCCAAAACCCAGCTAGCATAACTTGTCACAACTTTTGCCTTTGACACCCACTACCTCCTCAAGGTCCTTGGCCTATTACCATGAAATAATTGTCGTGTGCAACACATGTGCCTTACAACATTGCACACATGTTTGATTATTAAATTAATCAAATTTTACTAGCAAGAGCAAAGCATCTCAAAAATTTTGCATCCCCGTGACACCCATAGTCATAGCACTCGGCTGTCGAGTCTAACTTCTTGTTCTATCATTCCCCAATGACGCTAGACTCTAGTGCACCCATCATCATCCTTTGCAATAGTATTGGTGTATCTAGGAAGTAAGCTCTTGCTGAGTGGTAGGCTCCTGTCCAAACCGAGTACACTCCACTACTTGATGGCCAAACTTGTGGCAACGTAGACCTGGTTGGGCTGCCCAATGACAATGACTGTCTCATAAACTATTGCATTTCTTGCCACTATCTCAATAGCCATAAGAATCCTTTTGGTACTTATGACTACAAACCAAACCTTCATCACCCCTACACCAATCACTACATCTGCAAAAGAAAGAAGCGACGTAGACCCAAAAAGGTGACCAAGTCCTCCAGCAAATGGTGATACTCAGCTGTCAGTCTGGGGAAGAGGGAAGCAATATAGACCCAAAAAGGTGACCAAATTCCTCCACCAAATGGAATACTCAGCTGTGAGCCTTTGTCACCCCTACCCCAATCACCACATCTGCAAAACAGGGAAGTAACATAGACCCAAAAAGGTAACCAAAGTCCTCCACTGAATGACAATACTCAGTGTGAGCCTTGGGAAGAGGAGTAACTGGATGCTGAGGAAACTGGTGATAGTGCTATAAGTTTGAGATATAAAGCCGCTACCCCAAGGGACCTAGTACATGTCTTCCTTCCAAGAGACCACTAGAGAACTGTGTGGCCTCCACTGAAGTGAGCTTGACCATGAACATGGCCTGCTCCATTAGCATGCCCTTGATAATGTGCGAGATACGAATGCAAAGGGTGGAGTGAAGCCAACCCGAAGCTTGGCACAGGATCGTGAATGTCAAATAACTTGTCTGAAGACAGTGGTCTCCTTATAATACTCCTTAGCCCATATTCATTGGAGTTGCTCCTGCCAAGGATAACACACAAGGTTCTTGACTTGGCGCAAGGTTAAGGCAACTGCAGAAGGGGGCAGCAAGGAGGCACAACTAAGAAGGTAGCAATATGATGAGAACCAGGGATGTGGCAGCACGGCGCTGCTGTATGAAGCAATGGGAAGAGCAACATGATCAAGGAGGAGATTGGCAGGAGGAAGGTGGGATATGCAGCAGGGCACAGGCAGCATGCTAACTGTAATAGGATACGGGAGGAAGAGAAGCATTGAAAGGAGGAGGGATTAAGGAGAGGACAGCACAAAGGAAGGGAGGAGGTTGTGAGGCAAGCAAGGTGGAGGTCGCAAGGGCCCAGGGGTTGAGAGCTGCACACTGCAGACAGATGTCAATGCAGCAGGGGGCAACAGTCAGTTTGGCGGGAGCTCTCTCAGGGTGCTCACTGCTGTGCCACTAACAGATATTAGCACCTATTGGACTTGCATGTTTAGCAGGCAGGAGAAAAAAAAATTCTCAACAAATTAATATCTTTTCTTTATGAAATTTAGAATAATAAGTTTACCGTGCTTGAGAAGCAGGTAAACCAATTAGTACAAAGGCAAATAAAACAATCAACAAACAATGAGTTTATTTGCTTCCATATAAAGACTGGCTCCAGATGAACTTTAACAGAGATACAGAGAGGAAATTGAACCTGTCCAGTTGCCAAATATTGACCGTTTTGAGACAAGCATAAGCATGATACTTTATTGTTATGGCCTTCCAAAAACTCTTGAGATTTGTTATCCTCCTGAAACCAAAGAATGATTTTGAAGCTTTTAAAAAACATCAATTTAGAAGTAACATGCCAACAGCCTTGGGCTGTATCTCAAGGGCAGGACTTGCCACTTGGACTGCCGACGAGTAGAATCAAAAGCAGACAAATCATTTAAGATAAATGTGTGCACAACCTTGATGCATCAAAACACCAACTGTTTATTTGCTGATACAAGCAATAGTTGAAGCCATGAAGACTTGCAAACTTAAGTATGGTCTCTATCCAATGCAACAGAAGGATTCATATGCAGTGTTTACAAAGTTTCACTCCTAATTCTTGTTAAAAGGCAAAGATGCAGACAGCAATTGATCTGAAAAGCATCCTGTGGCAAATATCAAAAGATTCAAGAATACAAAAAAACGCCAACTAGCATAGCTGATTAAAATACTTGATTTAGAAGACAGAAAGCATAATGGAGCTATATATCCAGTGCTGTAAGAACTTAAATCTTATGCCCACTTCTGGCAAAAAAGCTATGGGGTGCAGTTAATGTGGATGTGAAAGCATACAAGGCAATGTAAACAAGTTTCAAGCACACAACAACACTGTTAGCACACAAAGGAGTTGAGAAATGCGTGTTTGAGGGGAGAGAGAGACACACACACACAATGAAACTACGGAAGATCATTAATTCATAAAGAGAGCATTAAGTGAGAGGGAAGCTGGGAGAAAACAAGAGCCAAAGATTGGGTTATGGTCCTTCCATGTAAAGAGAGGGCATACAAAGTATAGGACTATTGTGTGACAAAAAGCGATAACACTTCCAAAATGTGGAAGAATAAGCTAAAGAAGCAAAATCAGTTAAAACCATTAAATGAAAAAGGAGGTGAAAAGACAAAATTAGATCTCTACACTTAAGAAAATTAAGTCGATAAAGTAAAAAATCATTAAACAAAAAAGGAGGCAAAAAGATAAATTTAGACCTCTACATTTAAGAGAATGAAGTCCATAAGACCTCTACATGTAAGGGTCATAAATGAGAGGAATGGTCAGTCAAATAACAAGAAAATTCAAGCAAAACCCCTGACAACCACAAAAGGAGAACCATGCTAATATTTCCAGCTAAATATTGCAATGCAATTGCTGAAAGACTAATCTTTATTGGCCTTTAAGCACTTTGCCTCAATAAGGGTCATGCAATGCCTATATCCTTGCTCCAAAAAGAACAAAGATAAAGCTCAAAATTAAGAGGAAATAGCATAACACAACAAAGATGGGCAATCACTGATATAAGACAAATTGCAACTGCCAAGGAATAGCTCCAACTAGTAGTGAGCGAATAAGCAATTGGCACCGAGAACTATCAAAGGATCAGTGTGGCAGACTGAGATAAATCCCATAGGCATAACCGTCATGCATAGAGGGGGTCTCACGTGTAACAAAAGAGACCAACTAAAGGCAAGCAATGTAACGGAAGCTCAATACATAACCAAACAAGATGCATACATCATTGACAACATCGTGATAGAGATAGGTCCCGGCCCAAAAGTAATGTCACTTCAACCCACTAAGCATCAACTGCGTACATAAAGCATAACAAGAGCATGTACATGTCACCAAGTCCCATGGTCTCACTAAAAGACCCTCAAGCTCAACTGCGTAACCAAATGCTCAATGTAACATCCAAGTGTTAAGTAGGGGCTCCCATTGGAATAAAAGTCTAATGCCAGACGAGCGAACGAAGCTCAAAACATCATATGAAAGGCATCCATATATCCAAGATCCAAGTAGGATATATTCGAGAGCATCCGACCCAAGTGACTTGCAAAGCTCTTATTGGAGCGTCAAATAACCTTACATAACAGTGAATGACAACCAATGTCAAGATTCAAAGATCCAATCTCAGCTCAAAAGCAAGCCAGGGGCATAACCAAGCCTGTAACATGAACCATAAGCATCGGCACATCACCTTGAATAACTAGTAAGAACTTGAGAGCAATAGACATATACTTTCACTAATAAAATAGCATTCAGCCCTGCTTATTACAGCAATAAAAAGGCTCTGTAAAACTGAGCAAAAGAGTGCTCAAATCAGTCCCATAGCATTCCAATATATTGACATAACATCCCCAAATGATCTGACATCAAATAGACATCCCGGGAAGCATAAGTGACCTCGAGACAATGAGTGGAGGGCTGTCCAGAACTGTAATATAGCAAACTGTCATAAACTGTGAGCTAATGGCTGAACCCAAGAGCTCCAACTAATGCCCAAACTCATGCTAAAGGTGCCGGGTACAATGCCAAGTGTTTGCCCAAAGGCCTGGAGCAATGCCAAGAGCTGGAGATGAGGTAGGGTGATGCATACTGATCAAGGAAGAGGGGCAGCAAACAGGCACAATTCACGCTGAATTGCTGGCCACTCCTGCTGCCTCTATTGGGTGGAATGGGGCAAATGGGGAGCAAGGCAATCTCCAAGGGTTGCCAAGGAAGGCCTGGAAGAGGTCCAATGCAGCTGGAAATATCCTAGAAGACACGGAGTATCAAAAGCATACCTTCGAATGAGAAGCCATGGCTGCCAATGAAGAAATCTTCGAATGCAAGCTGAAGCAATGTTAGGTTGAGCTCCTCAATGCAAGTGCAATGGCTCTAATACCAGTTGAAGGGAGGTGAGCCCTGAAGTGAAAGCACGGAGCGGAGGCAAGAGCTATGGTGGAAGAAGCAAGAGCAAGACAGAGAGAGACACAAGTTGTGGGAACTCCAACCATCCCAATGTGTGACCGGCCTTCCCTTTATAAAAATGTCACTAAAAGAATAAAGAATGAAGTGACACTGATGGATGCCCGCCACCTGCAACGTACAGGTGTGTAGGTGTGCGGGTACTATCAATGTAACTAATACACGGGCAGCTAGGCACAAGCACCTTTATCCCCAACACAGGGATCATGTCCCTAGATTTGGAAGATAAATTCCTCTCATACCAGTCTCTCCTTCTCTTACAGTATCAGTGCATTTGTCCTCCCAACCATAGCAGACACAAAGACAGAGCAAAAAACAGCATCATGGACCCCTTCGAACACACTTTCTAGAGCTGCCTAAGGGAAGCTAGTGACTGAAGAGGGTTTCATATTTCCTATGGCTTGTGGCTCATGGGGCATAGTAGTAGGTGGTTGGTTGGTTCAGATGCAACAAAATGGAGTGTACCGGCATTGCCCACAACAACACCTAGACACCCCAAAGCACTGTTTGTTGTCATGTGAGACAATGCAACTGATGAGAGCACAATGATGTTGAATTTTAAAGGAGCTACATATCTAGAATCCTGGGATTGAGGTGCATTAGTTTGGACTACATCTTCAGAAATGGCAGCAAAAGTTCTTTTTAGGTCTTAGACAAGATTCAAAAATCTGGCCTGCAAACTTGCTTTTCAATAAGTGATTGAGTGGACTTAGTCACAAATCAAAGTTATTGGATTCATTCACAATGACATTTTTTGCCTCGCATCTTTTTAGGTCTTAGACAAGATTCAAAAATCTAGCCTGCAAACTTGCTTTTCAATAAGTGATTGAGTGGACTTAGTCACAAATCAAAGTTATTGGATTCATTCACGATGACATTTTTTGCCTCGCATCTTAATCATCTCATGGTTCAAACCCAATATCTAAATCCATGATTTCACACATACAAGTCCAATTTTGGACCAATCATTGAATACTTGGGGGGGGGGGGGGGGGGATCTCCCCAAAACATGAATATTAAATGTGCCAAAACTTGAAAGTGTTCGGCTGCCCATATTAAATGCACCCAAAGTGTCCAAGCACCCATATTAAATGCACCACTTAAGACATTTGGTTGGGTTATGTGTCTATAAATAGGGGATCTGTCCAACCACTCAGCATCCTGGATCCCACATAGTTGCTACCCAATACCCTTGCTCCTATGCTTTCTCCACCTGCTGGCAACTGCTCCACCTACTGCCAACTTGCTGCCACATTATCCTCAAACTACTGGTAGCTGCATTTTCTGCACACCAGGCCACCCAAATCCATCTAGCTTATCCACAATAGTTCATATAGATTCACTTTTATTCAGTAACTTGGCGATTCCATTATAAAACCCATAATAAGCGTGGGGATACATTAGGGTTTACAAAAGAAAACATAGAGTGTACAACCATAACTAAAACACAATGAACTCCAATACTAACGCAAAAATGCAAAATGAAGATAATTGACTAATGAATGAACAAATGAATGAAAATGTATAGAACTCAAGGATAGAGTTGTCCAATAGCTACTGGCTCTTGCAGGGGCAGTAGGCTGAGGGAGGTGTCAATGTATGTCACCCATTGGAGATGGATCTTTAGTGCAATAACCACCAGTCGGAGTAGAGGCTCATGAAGAAAAGTGTTGAAAACACAAAAACCACCTGCTGCAAATGATGACCAGCAGTCAGGCAACATCAGCTGAACAACAAAAACACAAGTTTGCATTGATGGTGGCAGGGGCTGGTTGGAGACAAACATAGTTTAGCAAGGATGGAAGGGCAAATCAAGGATGTCCTCAGAAGCAGCTGGAGGTGATGAGGAATGAGTGGGCAGCAGCATGAGGAGGAGCTGGCAGCCACGTGATGATGAACTAGGGATAAACTGGGATGCAATTGTCCTAGCACACTAATTATTTGAAGATGAGAAACCAACCAAAAAGTAGGGAGTTTGCTTATGGGACACTGAAACACACTAAGTACATTTGAGTTTTGGGGGCCATTTAACGAGCTAAATTCTAATGAAGGTGTAATGTGTAGTACACCTTTTTTCGCCTAACATTAAGACCCTTACAAAGTTTAGAAAGGTGTTAGAAGTGCCCATAGTAACCTTGGAGCCGTTTGTCTATCTTATTTACCTTTTGGAAACTCATAGATCCGCTAACAAAGGCCCAATATCCTTTAGGCCAAAAGAAGTGACTCTCAAAAATCTAAATAGTGACAATAGCCCTCTATTATCTGCATTCATCCTATTTGTCTTATTGAAGTCTTTTTCTGCCCAAAGAAGAGAAAATATTCTATTAATAATACCCCTTGGATCAAAACATCCCGAGGTAAAATACCAAGTTCAAAGAAACCTCGTAAGGGACTTCCATATCAAGGAATTCTACAAGAAGGCTTGAATGAATAACCAATCAGGAGGCCTATAATGCCAAACTATGTGGGTCTAGAAAACAAAGAAAGTGTCAGAATCCCATGTTCTAAGAAAAGCCTCTCTCCTCCTCTCACAATCTCCGAACTACCCTGTATCCTCTCCCATGAAGAGCATGCACAATCTCTATCAAATCTTCTAGTGAGTCTCTACAATGATATATCCAAAACTCAATAGCATGGCAACATCTTGCTGTCCATATGTACCAAGCAATCATACTAGCTATGAGCTCCCATCTATGACAATGCCCTAGGTCCACATTATCTATAAGAAATCTAGCATGAAAACCCTACTAAGACAAGTTACCCTGACACTAGCTCGACCCAACCCCACATGACAATCGTAGAGTCTACAATGCCATGAAATACCATTCTAAGGGCTCTGCTCCAAACCTCTTGAGTCCTTGGGCAATCCCATATGCATTGCCTTTGTGTCTCCTTATGCTCCCCTATCTTGTGGAAGCCTTTTACAGCATGAAAACCCTACTAAGACAAGTTACCCTGACACAAGATAGGCATGACACCCCTATACATCCTCATATCCACTAGCTCGACCTGACCCAACCCCACATGGCAATCATAGAGTCTGCAATGCCATGAAATACCATTCTAAGGGCTCTCCTCCAAACCTCCTCAGTCCTTGGGCAGTCCCATATGCATTGCCTTTGTGTCTCCTTATGCTCCCCTATCTTGTGGAAGCCTTTTACAACATATAATTGTTTTTGCTTCATTTAAAAACCCTCCTTAATGATATAAGGAGGCATAGGATCTCCCTGCTGCTAAGTTTTCCTAGACCTGCTGAAATCATTGTCAATAGCGCAGAAATCCTTCATTTTGGTAAGATCCGATTGGTATCCATGGTGAGAGTCACTTACCACAAGGATATAAGCATCAGACACCACATTCTAGGAACAATGTATCTGAAAATGAAACAGTGACAATAATTTTCCCACCTCCATTATGAAGATTGACCTTTCTGCCAACTGTATGGAACAATTCCTGCAACATATATCAACAAAGTCTCTAACACTTCATTCAAGGACAACCAACTCACTGATCTATGAGAAAGAATATCATGCAAAGCTTCTCAAAGTCAAGGCTGAATAATCCTTGATCTTTCCCCACCTCTCCTTCCCCTTTATGACTCTCATATAATATCTCGCCTCAAACTAGTCTACCATTGATTTTGAACAACAAAAATTATGAGATGGGTGGCCGAGAAGAGCATCGCTGTTTTCATTTTGCGTTCACTTGAGGTCTGTTTGAAGTGTCTAATCAGTACAGAGCCTCTCAATTGAATAGCATTCAATCTATTAATAAACTTGCTTTTGGCAAGGTCTAAAGACCCGGGCAGAATTCAAAGCATTTTGAAACGGTCCCTTTCAGACCAAAGTATCAAAATGACATTGTCAGTTGGCTTAGAAAAAAGAAGGGTGAGGAACCAAAAAAAAGAAAGACAGAAACTCCAGCCATGCCATCAAGCTCCTGTAATTTCTTGATTTTCATTTAAGATTATAATTAGTTCATTTTTACTGAACCGCCCAAGAAAAAACTTAGCTCCCAACCTTACTCACAATCTGATCAAGCCCTTTACACCATAGGATCTCACAAAGGAAACTCTAAACTCGATGCAGATGAAATTGAAGAAGAAACAGGAACACGAAAGTTGCATAGAGAAAAGGATGCATCTTTGCAAAACCAGACAGTCAAGGAAGTTAAATCAGTTAGTCAATATCAAGTGACATAGTAGGCAATATACAGACCACCAGACCAGTTAGGCACACATATTGTCGAACCAACTACACAAATTTGCATCATTGTCATCACCCACTGCACCCTCCACCCATGTACATTAACAGTTGTGCAGGAGGTCCCTCTGATAAGAGCAATATATCTACCATGTGTGGTAGCACACTTGAATTGTGTGATTTTATGTTGTGGCTGAGATTTTCCTTTCATACGTAAAGAGCAGGTCAATCACACAGTATTTGTTAACTTATTACCCTATTATCAATAGCAACTCTTCACAACTGCCTATCTGCATGCTTCCTGTTTATGCCCTGCTTTCCCTAAAGCTCCAGTGCCATTCCTTCTCAGTAATCCCCATATCTTAGCCCTCGTCACCTTTCTCTTTCTCTTCCTTCTGCCTTTCTGCTCATATGACTTTGCAGCATCACTAGGCAGCATGTTTCAACCCTGATCTCACCAATGTGAGACAGCAGACTTGCTCGCCTACTACTTCCGTTGTATCTTTATTATTTTCCACACTCGTTTTATCCTGCAATTGAAACAATAGCTGTTAAGTATTGTATGGCCTATGAGCACAATCCTTTACTTTGAATTGCTGTACAGCTCTATGAAGGAGCAACAACACCACAAGAAAAAATGTCTCGTCCTATGCATCCCCTCTCAGGTCGTCATCAATTCAGAAGCATAAGACCATAGCATTTCCTTCCACGGCCTGACTTCGAATACTCCATTCACGTATAAAACCATGCCCATGCACAAAATCTAAAATGGTCTCGTGTATGTGATGCTGCTTGAGTTAACCAATGTTACTGATTTCAAACTCCTGCATTTTCCGACTGCGCATGCTGATAAATCTTTTACGCTGTGAGCAGTTACGGCCATATTGGCTTGTACTGTGTTCGTGGAGCCTTGCATATCTAATTCCTGAGAAACGGTAGCTGAGAGAACAAGAACACCGTTGTCTGCCCTCTGCGGGGCCAGTACCAAAAAGTACTTGCTTTGGACAACAAAAGATTGGTAGAAGGAGCAGGAGAAAGTGTACCTTGTGGCGCAGGACAACACATGTGCCGAGGGCGTAAACTAGGGTCGAGCAATCCTGCAGAAGATCGAGACCTCCGGGAACTGTTCCATTAAAGCCGATGACGCTGCCGAGAGGAAGAGGACGAGCCATCCGCCGCTACAGTAATACCTCTCTCTCTCTCTCTCTCTCTCTCCTGTGCCTGTGTATGCGCGTCTCATGCAGACCACCCCACTACGTTTTCGTCACCCCTCTTTCGAAGACGGCAGTTTCTTTTTCCCACCCAGTTCTTCACGAAAGTATATCCTATGAAATGTAATCGCCGATCGATTGTCACATTAAGAGCATAAATAGCTTGGCACCTTAATTGCATAACTAGCTGGGCCCATTACATTACATCTATATTCTATATTATTAGTTAAGGAGAGGTGGGGGACGGGTGCCACATGGCAGCCCCCCACCTCCCCCACAAAAAAGAAAGAGAATGCGGGGGCGGGTGCCACGCGTCCAACACCCATTCCCCCGCAAAAATCGTGCCCGCCGTCGGGGCGAGTCTAGGCGCGGAGCGCCTAGTTGGTGTTTTAGAGAGGCTGCATCTCACTAGCTTCGCATTTTTTGTGAGCAAAGAAAAATACTCATGTCACATGTTTCCCTTTGCTCAGACACACCCCTCAAGGTACACACCTCAAGGTGAAATGCCTTCTGTTACACAATTTCTCACCTCAATAAAGCCTCTATCGGACCAAAGACTCTAGAAGAATTCTTTTTGTTCTTTGGTTGTGCGTCAAAAGAAAAGAACAAAATGGTCGTTATCCTCAACATTTATATTACACAATATAAATAAATTGAATTCTTATAGCAATTAGCTATCGACTTGTTGCCAACATGTAGCTAGCGAATCAACACACCTTGCCTTGGATTCCCCTTAAAGTTGCTACGACAAAACAAGAGAATTTGCTTTATTTGATATGGTTAGATTAAGCAATATAGAGGAGCCCCTTTGAAAACAACAGTAAGCAGTAGGCATGAAAGATGCCAAGGTTGACACGAACTCTAAATGTAGCAATGAGTCATACTTGCTTTGCTCACAATTTATTTGCAAAGCTAACATCGTGTGACACCTTCCTAATATATTTCATACCTCTCTATCCATCACTCAATGTTTTTGCTTTGCTTACAAAAAAAAGGACAGATGTCGTGCTTTGCATGCAACAAATGGCATGCCTCGTAAGAGTGTGCATGTGTATGCTTGTGTGTTTTCCAAGGGTTCAAGGATTGGTGTGGCTCCCCATAATTCAATGTAAATAAAGCAAGACTTAAATTATAGGAGAGAATGTGCATGGGTGTGTGCATGCACACAAGTGCACATGCACTTTCAATGTGTGCATATGTATGGATATGGATTTCACAAAAAAGTATGTGTCCATGTGTATCTTATATGTTCAAAGTTCCAAACTTCTCTTTCACATTCCATATACACAAATAGTGATTTGATTAAAGTACAAAGTGCGGAAAGGTGAGAAGAGGGTTAGGGGAAGGGGAAGGGGACTTGAGCAAAATGACCAATACATCAATTTTGCACATATCCATCTGCATATATGCATGTTACATATAATTATTCAAACGTCCTTTTAGGGTCACCTAAAGTGTCAAATAACAAATATTCCATGCATTAATAATTATGTTAATGTAATGTTATAGCTGTATGATATGCTTATTGCCATACACGAAGACATGTCACAACCATAGGCTATTCTTTGATCCATACAAAAGAGACCATGTGAGGTGCTAACACATATGGATTCATGCAAGAGGTAGAAGTTGAGTGTGAAATAAATTTTTTAATCACATGTGTGTGTGTGTGTGTGTGTGTGTGTGTGTGTTAGTTAAAGGTTTCAAAGTTGCTAAAGTTTTTGAGGTGGCACAAATATGTAGGTCATATGCACATATAGGGTGATTGTTTTTATGGTGGGTGTGGTATACATAGATTGATGTGTCTATGTGGGTAGATTTCGAATGTATGTATAGATTTGAAGGCGCATATTAGGTTTGTATTCATGTTCAATGCCATGTATGCATATATCCATGGATATGTGGATCACTACAAAGAAGAAACCCCAAAATTAACTCATTAAAATCAATGGATTAGTGACACCCAAATTTAACTCATTAAAACAAATGGATTAGTAACACCTCACGAGTGGCTAAATGATCTTCAATGATTAAAATATGAATGTAAGATGACATCTAGATATGAAAGATACAAACACTAATTCAATAGTGATCACAATTATGCTAATTCAATATAGAAGATTTCCATTTAGGTTCAAGCTTATCCAACATAAATCCCACCATGTAAAAATCTCAAAGCTATACCATTCCATGACTTCCTCTAATGGCTACCAAAGCATAGTCCTCAATACTTTTAGTGCTTTAATTGTAGGAGTAGATTGAAAGCAACTAAATGATTTAGAGAAAGTGATATTAACATTCTCCAAGTTGCCTCAAAGCTGCACACGACAAAATGACAAATTGAATATTTATATACAATCCACTTTAGGGTGCCATTGGCATGAATGAACAAGAACTACTAAGGCTACAAGAGGTACTATATAGGTTCAGACCCTAAAGTAGCCTAATGCTTAGGTTTTTTGAACTCTTCAGTAATGGCTTTGCCACCTCGATAAACAACACATTTGACCTCTTTTCTAGTTGACTTCATTTTGGTGATCTCACTTTGTCGTTCTTCAAGTTGTGTTAGTGTGAATGCATTCTTGATCCATAGTTTGGCTCCCTTAAAACATTTTGATTGTTTTAGGACTTCAATTCTATCTTGTACATCTCCAAAATCCAAGGTTGCTTGTCATTCCCTTATTTGGCAATGTGCCACGGTATCATGTATGACTCCAAAAAATCTTAGCAATCTTCATCCTCTAGTCCTCCTATATTTCTTCATGCCACCCATTAGGAAGGCCTCCTAGTTGTGTATGAGATTCAATCTTTTGTAATGTAGCTTCATTAACTAGAGAAAAAATAGCATCTATCATATATACATTGTTTATCTTCATCCTTCCTTGTTTAAATTTCATTTTGTACCTCCTCTTGCACTTTTGTTGTCATGTCTTTGACACCTCCATAGCAAAGCAAGTTTAGCCTTTGAATGTTATCCACAAATTTCTTACAAAATATGCAATTGCACATATACATTATAACATGAGATTGGGTAGATTCCCATGTTCTTGGGATCACCTTGTAGCATAATGCCTTTTGAGGCACATGGTAGACCCACTATATGCAGATGTACATGTCTTCAACCCCACATGCACGTATGCGCGCGCGCACACACACACACACAC
The DNA here is from genome assembly GCF_053477565.2 of Lygodium microphyllum. Classification (NCBI taxonomy): domain Eukaryota; kingdom Viridiplantae; phylum Streptophyta; class Polypodiopsida; order Schizaeales; family Lygodiaceae; genus Lygodium; species Lygodium microphyllum. The sequence continues at coordinate 108,202,246 of NC_141142.1, forward strand.
ACACACACACACTCTCTCTCTCTCTCTCTCTCTCTCTCTCTCTCTCTCTCTCTCTCTCTCTCTCTCTCTCTCTCTCTCTCTCTCTCTCTCTCTTGTGTGTGTGTGTGTGCGTGTGTGTGTGCGTGCGTGTGCGCATGTGTGCACACATGCGTATGCGTATGTGTATGAGATCAATATCTACAACCACTTCATGAGTCCTCGTTATTTGGTCTCCCTACTTATGAATGGTGAGAAGAGTTTTGGTAACATTCCATTTGATTTCTTTGGATAGGTATGAAGCTTAGTAGTAGTATCCTCTCATTTCTTTACTCGCTTCTATAACACATAGTCATTAACCTCTTGAGTGCTCCTATACTCAAGGTCCTAAATTTAGAACTATATATCAACATATCTAGTCCAAGCATTGGAGGTCCTCATGGCACTTTCCCTACTAAGCAATACATTTCACACCAATACATATTACAAAAAAACACCAAGTTGAATACTCATTCACATCTCAAAGAAAAAGAAATGGGAGGCTTAAGATTTAATGCAAAGGGGTTAAGGCTATAAGGCAATGGTGGAATTTCATAGATGCAAGATGAGGGATGATTAGTGAAGGTAAATCAACATCATGCCATGTATTCTCTCTCTCTCTCTCTCTCTCTCTCTCTCTCTCTCTCTCTCTCTCTCTCTCTCTCTCTCTCTCTCTCTCTCTCTCTCTCTCTCTCTCTCTCTCTCTCTCTCTCTCTCTCTCTCATATCAAGGTACCAATCAATATCTACTATAGATGTCTTTAACAAGATCTGCTATGATAATGAAAATCGTAAATTGAAGCCAATTCATGGCAGTGGGGTAGGAGTAGGAATTGAAAGAGATGCCAACCAAGATCTACTATAGATGTGTACAACAAGATCTACTATGATAGTAAAATTTGGAATTTCAAGCCAACTAGTGGTATTGGGGATCTAATAGAGAACAATGCATGGCTTGTGAAACGTGTGTGTGTGTGTGTGTGTGTGTGTGTGTGTGTGTGTGTGTGTGTGTGTGTGTGTGTGTGTGTGTGTGTGTGTGTGTGTGTGTGTGTGTGTGTGTGTGTGTGTGTGTGTGTGTGTGTGTGTGTGTGTGTGTGTGTGTGTGTGTGTGTGTGTGTGTGTGTGTGTGTGTGTGTGTGTGTGTGTGTGTGTGTGTGTGTGTGTGTGTGTGTGTGTGTGTGTGTGTGTGTGTGTGTGTGTGTGTGTGTGTGTGTGTGTGTGTGTGTGTGTGTGTGTGGCCTCCATGGCATTGATTACCTTCATCAAGATAGGAGCAACATACCTCTCAATCTCTACAAAATGGCACACCTTTTTTTATAGGGGCAATAGTGAGACTTCTTGCCTTGGATAATGGCAATTTTTAATTTATAGAAATCTTTGCACACAAGCTACCATGATCGAGAGTCACATTCAATACTTTTACAAATCATGGTAACTCAATTATCAATTTGGGTAGAAATGGAGACTGTGCTATTTAGTTAAAAATAAACGTTCTTTTTGGAAGAGACAAATAAGGTATGGCAATGTGTCCTAAAAGGGGAGTCTCACCATGATAAGACTCCTTAACAAATGTTTTCCACGTAGTTGTAGAGGGATACCAGAGTTGAACCAAGCTGAGAGAATGGCCATGTGTCCTGAAAGGGGAGTCTCACCATGATAAGACTCCTTAACAAATGTTTTCCCCATAGTTGTAGAGGGATACCATAGTTGAACCAAGGTGAGAGAATAATTAATGATACAACATCACCACATGAGAAAAAGAAAACTTGCCATCTACCATGGTAGCTCATGTGCACAAGCTATGATGGTAGAAGAAGATGTATTGTTGTTTACTGCAGCACAGAGGAGCGTGAAAATGGAGCAGAGGAGCGGGAAAATGGAAAAAGGAGATAACCGAAAGGGCACAGGACAAAGGAAGGAAAAGGTGCCTCGGATGGAAGTCAGACCCTTAAAATTTTGAATGACTACCTCTCCAGAAGGCCTCAATGTCGCCTCGAGAAAAGAAAAGAGTAAAAGCGCACCATTAATTGTGAAAGCGCTCCCGAATCCTTGTAAAAGAGTGCCAGGCTCACTCCTGTGCAAATTGTATGCACTAGTTGGGAATGGGATAAGTTAGAACGGTGGGAAATAGGAAAAGAGAGCTAGGCTAATGGCCGGCTATGTAAAAAGTGGGGATGACTGCCCAAAAAGTAGGGCATATATATAAAGTTCAAAAGTGAATGAGAATATCATTCTTGTGTGTGGCCAAAGCTTCTTATTCTTCTTCTCTTGTTTCTTGCCTTCTTGCTTATGCTTGAGTGAGGGATTGAGGGAGTGTGAGGGAGTGAGTGTGTGAGAGTGAGGGATCGTGGAGAAGAAGCTCCCCATCTTATCTCTTCATCTTATCTTCTTCTCTTCTCTTCTCTTTTCTCGCGTGGCTATGGAGGATGGAACTTGAGGAGAGGGCTTGAGGTTGCTTGAGCTTGCCGCAAGGATCGTGGAGCTACTGGAGTGCAAGAGAGAGGAGGGAACTCGATCGAGCATCAAGGTAAGCTCACTACACCCGTAAGGTAGGCATTGCGCGTCGGCTATGTGAGAGGTAGCCATAGCCGCTCGGCTTGAAACGCTTGATTAATAAGTGGTCAGTAGGTCTCGGGGTAGAGCTCCGTAGCTCCCCTTCATTTTGGTTCCATTGCGATGGAATCAAGCCTCGACCGCCACGCGCATCAAATCGAGCATAGAAGTAGGGTTTGCAGCCGAACCGGTGCTCGAGATAGTTAGGAGATTTAGGAGGTTTTAATCCTTGGAACAAGTAAGTATTTTGATTTGTTATTGAATATTAGAGTAGGACCATCCATCTCCATCTCTGTTTTTTATTTTTGTTGCATTAGGTTAAGATTAGGATAGGAAAAAGAAGGAAAACAGAAAGGGTTTTGCTGCTGCTAGAAATAGGAAATAGGGGCACAACTTCTGGAGTGCCGTTCGATTCAAGCACCACAGTGATTTTAGGTATGTCTTGCATTTTCTTGTAGTGCTTTGCATCTATCTGGAAGGCACTGGATGATTCCATGGAGTAGGCGCTGAGCTTGAGTCATCGCATGCAACCTGCGGGCTATCGTCGGCGCAGTCGGACCAAGTTGTCTGGGTTGGATTCCCAGAATCGGACCACCCTATCCGAGTTTCAGAATCGGACCGTCTGACTGCGAGAATTGGATCACCCCGTCCAATTCGATTCCAGCAATTGGACCCAGTGCCAAAATCAGACCACGTGTCCTAGTTTCAAAATCGGACCAACTGCAAGGATCGGACCACTTTTCCTAGTGTGAGAATCAGACCATTCGTCCTAGCGCCACAATTGGACCACTCGTCATATCGCAGGAGTAGACCCCGCTGTCCGACTAGGGAAATCGGACCAAAGTAGAAATCGAACTGTCCGGTTTTCACAATTGGACCACCCTATCCGAGTCTCAAAATCGGACGAGCCGGTCCGATTCCTAGTATCGGACCACTTCACCAAAACTTAAAATAGAGGGTTTTTGACCCTGCATGACAGTCCTGGCCACCCTGTTCACATCTCTGACCCCCCCTGGAAACCCAATTTAGCCCTTAGAAGCCAGAGACCAGACATGATAACCGAGGATTCACCCCAAACATCTAGACACTGAGCGGACCGAATTTAGAACTTGACTTGACTTTCGGTAACCAACCAACCAACCCTGAAGCAGAATAGAGAACATAGCATGGACTTTCAGTAAGACCTTTGATCAACTAGGACCTGTGCTTAGAGCCATATCAGGCTACGAACGTGAGGGGAAGAGCGGAGTTTGCATTGAGCATTTCCTATATCCACACCTCACTTTTGATTTTATCACCAAAGGTGCACTATAAGAAAAGAAAAAGCATGTTTTCGCACTAAGCACTAGAAAGCATGAAGCACAACTTGTGAATAAGATTGACCACTGCTTTCAATAACAAGGAACTCATCAGGAGATATGATAACATCAAGGAGCCCACTATTAGGAGAAGATCCCAAAACATAGTTGGGTGCCTAAGATCCCCATCAGTAGGACCTTAAGAGGACATGAAGATCTAGAAGGCGACAATATAGAGGATCGGACGCTGCCGGAGCTACTCAAATTGATCGATGACCTTGTGGAGCTGGAAGTGGGAGCAATGTTAGGATCACGAGGCGGACAAGGAGAGGACCTGGGAGAATTCTTAGTCTTAGTGCAGGAGTTAGTCAATGAGTACGACTTGTTGACTAGGATGGTAGTTCAGGGCAGACCAGTAGAGGAAGTGGTAGCAAGCCTAGAAGAGGAAAGAAAGGCGATTAGAAAGGCACTAGAGGGCATAACTGCCTATAACCACGAGCTGAAGGCTAGGAAACTCCGACAAGATGTAGACATGTACAAGGCCCGACGTGTGCTAGCCTTGGCTGGTGCAGCCAAAGCAGGGCCAAATGTAGAGAGAGAACAAGCAACAGAGGTTGAATTATCATTGAGTGAACTCGTAGCCAAGCGGCTCATGGACAATACGTCCGCTGAGCAGAGCGCAACAGCCTTAGCCATTGCATTACTCTCGGGATTAGGGGTCATGCAAGGGGCAATCTAGAATCCCTATTGTAGCAAAACAGCTAGACAAGTATGAACCTAGCAATGACCCATATAGCTTTGTGGAGCAATTTGAACAAGTTTGCGAAGCAAACGGTCTCATGGACCTTGCACAACGCTCTCAAGCTTTCGGTCTGTGCTTAGGTGATAAGGGGAGAATTTGGTACACTAGTCTAGATGCAGCTGAGTGCATGAACTTTGCCCATCTTAAGGACCTCTTTATTAAGAGATTCTCTGAGGTAGGGTACTTTGACCATCTCATCGTCCGGTTGATGAATGTCAGTCAGAGGGAAAAGGAAGGCGTAAGGGACTATGTCACTCATGTGCGTAGGCTCTTCAAGAGGATCCCTGCAAATGAGCGACCTAACAAGAAGGTTGTGTCTACCGTATTTATAAATGGAATTCGAAGCGAGGAGCTCTACAAGGCTTTGGCTAGTAACTCCACTCTACACCGAGACGTGTTAGCTAGAGTCTTTGAAGAGGCAATAAGGGTGGACGATCAGCTTAGGGAGCGAAGCATGAGGAGCACCAGTCAGGACAGTACAAGTCATAGAGCTCCAGAGCGGTCAACAATTTCAGGAGAGAGAGAGAACTCTAGCATATAGGATAAGGAAAAGAGTGTTGACCAAGGCTAGGAGCTGGCTGAGGTGAGAATGCTTGCACGATTGCAAGACCAAATGAGGAAACCTGTGCAGTCGCATGTGCAGTGTATACTCTGTGGCGGTAACCACCTCCCAGTTGAGTGTCAAGTTCCTAGATCTAGGCCGTGCTCGAACTGTGGTAGGTTTGTTCATGATGCATTACATTGCAGACTACCAAGGAGATTCCCATATGCGCAGCAATACAACCCTCTATACTTAGGCAATAGTCCACCTAACCTCTTTGGCGGTAGGGGAGCCCAGTTGGCGTTTCCACCACCAAATGACATGAGACCGGCCATTCCTAGGCTACAGATGAACCCAACAGGCATACCCAGGCCACCATAACCCTATGTAACTCATCCACCGAGTGACGCTCCTGTTCACTATGTGGAAGAACCTAGTGAAGAGGAGACCTACATGAACCCATACGTATCCTATGATGAGGAAGGCAATCCAGTCCTAATGGACTACCGACCAGTACCGGTGATGGTGCTAGGTAGAGGAAGAGGCAGAGGCTTTGGAGGACCAAGCCAAGATCCAATCTCATGTTGGACTTGTGGTCATCCAAGACATATTTCATCACGCTGCCTGGAAAGGGAACATGCAAACAAGGACAAAGCTGACCTTTGATACATCGAGTGTGGAATCACACACCTATTTTCTGACTGTCCTAGATGGAAGCCATCAACTAGTTCTGCCAACGTGCCCTTAGTATCCTTGGGGCTATTTAGTGTGGAGACCTTTGACAGTGAGGATACACCCATCCCACTATATGTCATAACGCGAGCACAGACAAAACAGGCAAGCATCTCATTACCTGGGCCAAGTAACCTAGATGCAGCCTCGTTGGGAAAGAAAAGCCAGAGGAGAAGGAGAAAGAGAACAAACGCAAAGATTACCCTTAAGACTGAGGAAGCTACAATGCTAGTGACAGGAAATAGGGTCACTGATGCATAAGCAGAGACCTCAGTTCCTAAGACAACAGAATTAGGGAGTGCCAAGGTAGGGGAATACCCCTATCCCAAATGGCAACTCGAGGCTATAGCCAAAGTTAAGGAGTGGTTCAAGGACGCCTAGGAACACCTTAAGGATATAGAGCCCATACTGGAATACCAAATTGAAGATCTCTCTAGTGTGAGTACACACGTTTCATCGTCGCGGCCTCAATCAAGGAATGCACCCACACCACATGAGATGCCACAGAGGCAAGACCAGGAAGAAGCATATCAGCAAGCTAACCAAGACATATGGCCAAAGAGTGCTAACCAAGGAGGAAGGCAACCACCCAGCAACCTCCTCACCACTTTAGTAACCAGGCTAGTAACCTTGAGCCTAGGAGATCTGCTTTGGCAGCACCCTTCCTAAAGCACTGGGTGGAGGAAAAAGAGGAGCACACTGCCACTGACTTGCAAGAGCAGGACGCAGTCATGCAGATTCCAAGCCTAACTCTACACTCAGTTCCAAGGTCACTGCATCTCAATGCTTTCTAGGAAGGCACTGAGATGCATGCAGTCTTACCTATCTTAGCCTTGGGGGATGTAACAAGAAAAGGAATCGTAGACACAGGTGTCAGTGCCAATGTCTTGAGCCACGTAGTTCTACAGGCCTGGGGAAACCCACCCATGGAAACGGCTAGGTTCAATGTCACATTGGCCAACGGAATGAAGGTCAAACCATTCAGGGTCCTAAAGAACTAGCCAGTGAAGGTCGCAGGGGTGCAGTTTTCCGTGAACTTCATTGTCATGAAGAGAGTGGTCTACGACATACTGCTAGGCCGACCCTGGATGAGGAACGTTCGAGTTATTGAAGATTGGGGTAACAATCTCATCTTCTTGGGGAATAGAACAAAAGCGGTAAGGGTTGAGATGGATACCTGGAAGACTACCCCAACCGACCTTGATGCTATCTCAACCATACTAGAAGGTGATGCACATGCAAGCAAACCCTATGGGTCATTGACCAAGTACATCCCTTGCCCTGAGGAAGAGTGGGATTGGATGCACATCTTGGCAACCAATGACCTACCGTTCTAAGATGAGGAAGAGCTATATAGGCAAGCTGTTAAATCCCCAAGCATGCTAGCAAGGGAGCCCATCATGCCACTCTACATGATGGCAGGAAGCTCACGTAACCTAGGGAAACCGGTCTCGTTCCATATCCCCACCAACAAGCTCGAGCTTCAAGAAATCATAGAATACTTGACCGATAAACTGAAGGGCAACATGGCTGCCAATCTAAAACCCCTAAGTGATCTTTTGGCTAAGCCTGAGTGGAAATGGACCAAGATTCATGATGTGAACCTATTACACAATTAGGCTTTAGTCATTGACGAAAAGGAGATTAGAGATAAAAACCTAGGGGATGACGAGCAGTCAGAGGGGCAAGACTTTGATGATGAGGAGTACGAGGACTGCCACTCTATTGGAGACGAGAGTGAAGAAGAGTTAGACATGATAGAATATGACACTAAAGGGAGAATGATCGAACTGATCAAGGAAGACTCTAGGCCTAGAAGGAAAAGGATAGGCTAGAACGAAAGAGGAGTCATGTGGATGGAGTGCGATAGATCTTGGTTGGAGCACATAGGAGCCATGGATTACGAGCAGGCAGGAGTGGCGCAACCATTGGTAGTTCCAATGCTTAAGACAGATATACCTACTGAATTACTACCCCCTGGCGAAACTCCTTTCTCAAGCGAGGGATGTGAGTTTAACTCAGAGTTAGAAGTCAGTACGGAGAGTGATCTCGAAATACCCCAACCCTCTAAGGTCAAATGCACCAAAGGGGACTTGCCAGTCCACCTAAGGCGCAGACGGCTAAAGAAGGAGGCTAGGAAGCGAACTAAGGACTCAAAAGCAGAGAGGTAAAAGAAGCCGCAGGATCTCCCCAAATGCTTCACAAAGTTTAAGAAGGGTGATAGAGTGGTGATTCTGCTAGGAGCAAAGAGACAAGGGCAAACCAATGAGCCAATTAAGGGATCCGCCAAGGTCAAGGAAGTCAACTTGGCAGGGAAAGGCGAGAAGCCTTGACCTGTGTTCATTGCTGACGACTTGACCAAGGATGAGGAGGCTAAACTTGTTGCTCTCCTACGAGAGTATGTCGACGTGTTTGCCTAGTCCTTGGAGGAACTTAAAGGAGTCGATCCTAGGGTTGTGACCCATAATATCCCAATGGTTCCAGATGTGGTGCCAACAAAGCAACGACCTTACCCTATGAATCCCAAACATGCCTATGTAGTGAAGGAGGAAATCGATAAGCTCATGAAGGTTGGATTTATATATGAGATTGAGCACAAGGATTGGGTATCACCTATAGTGATCGTTATGAAAAAGAATGGTAAAATTCGAGTGTGCGTGAATTACAAGAAAGTTAATGCCACTACGAAGAGAGACAACTACCCCTCACCATATATCGAGCACATGCTAGAGAGGGTAGTAGGCAAAGAAGCCTACAGCTTCTTAGATGGCTTCTCTGGCTATAATCAAGTGCAAATGCACCCTGACAACAGGCACAAGACTGCCTTTGCCATAGAGTGGGGTGTATTTGCCTACATCATTATGCCCTTTGGACTAATGAATGCACCTGCGACCTTTCAACGATTAATGTGCACCATCTTCAAGGATATCCTTAGACGCGAGCTAGAGGTGTTCGTAGACAACTTATGCGTACACTCTAGTTGAGCCGAACACTTAGAAAAGTTGAGAGCTGTCTTTGAACGGTGTCGGTTATACAACCTCTCATTGAACCCCTCAAAGTGCCAGTTTTGGTTGAAGCACGAATGTATCCTAGGGCATGTAGTGTGAAGGAATTGCATTGCCAGTGACTTCTCAAAAGTCAGGGTCATTGTCAACCTACCACCACCCATTAACTACAAGGGCGTTCAGTGTTTCTTACGCCATACGGGATACTATCGATGCTTTGTACAGAATTATGCACTGATTGCTAGACCATTGTACAAGCTGTTGATCATATTCGAGTGGACTGAGGAATGCCAGCATGGATATGAAGAGTTGAAGAAGGCTCTCACCACTGCACCAAGCTTACAAGTCCCAGACTGGAGCATAATGTTTCATGTACACATAGATGCCTCTAAGTTTGCTATTGGAGCTGTTCTATGCTAGCCTGGTGAGCATAACCTAGATTACCTCGTGAGTTTTGCCAGTGGGCAGCTCACTGAAACGGAGATGAACTATTCCACTATAGAAAGAGAAGGGTTAACCATAGTGTTTGCTGTAAAGAAAATTAGGCATTATTTGTTGGCCACCCCCTTCGTCTTTTTCGTTGACCATCAAGCCTTGCTTTATCTTGTGAACAAGCCATGCGCTACAGGTCACATAGCTAGATGGTTACTTCTCTTGTTGGAATTCAATTTCTCTGTGGTTGTACGTAAGGGAAAGCAGCACTACATGGCTGATCACATGTCCCGCATACCCATAGGAGAAGCTACTGGACAAGGCATACCTGACGACCTACCGGACGTTCATCTCTTTGACCTGTCTAGCGAAAGAGACTTGTTTAGAGCCGATCTGACGCCATATTGGACCAATGATGTAGTTGAAGTGCTAGAGAATGGTCTACCTGAGAGACCTATTGAGAAAGCCAAGCTAAGGAGACTTATCTTAAAGATCCAGCCATACCAACTGATCATCCGCCAACTCTATAGGCTAGGACAAGACAGTTTGTTGCATAGATGTGTGTGTGAGCACAAGATGCACGATGTATTGAGAGAAATATATGGTGGAATAGCTGGAGGACACTTTAGTGGGGATACAATAGCCTGTAAGGTGCTACAATCCCAACTATGGTGGCCCACCCTATTTCATGATGCTGCTAAATTTGTAAAACACTGCGATGAGTGCCAGAGGACTAAGGTGCCTATGAGCAAGGATAAGATGGAGTTGACCCCCATAATAGCACGACAGCCCTTTGAAAAATGGGGCATTAACTTCATTGGACCAATCAGTCTTGCGGCACAGTACTCCCAGGCACGCTACATCATTGTGGCAACGGATTACCTGACGAAGTGGGCAGAGGCAAGAGCCACTAGGAAGAACGACGCTAGAACCACTGCCAAGTTCTTGTGGGAGCAGGTCCTTTCACGTTTTGGTTGTCCAATTGAACTAGTAAGTGATCAGGGCACGCACTTCATTAATGAAGTAATATCCCACCTGCTCTCCCTACTACCCTCAAGCAAATGGCCAAGCAGAATCCACGAATAAAATTCTAGTCAACGTGCTTGCAAAGGTGGTATCCACATCACGAAGTGACTGGGATAACAAATTAATGGTGGCCTTGTGGGCCCCCTTTAGGCTAACTTATGGAACGGAGGCCATTCTACTCTTAGAGTTCTTTGTCCCTAGCTTAAGGATAGCATCCCAGGAGCATTGGGAGGGAAGAGAGGCTTGGACCAACCGCTTAGTGGAGTTAGAGCATCTCACAGAGACTCGACTCTTAGCCACCCACGCTCTGATTTGTGAGAAGACACGAAGAAAGATGTGGTTTGACAAGTATGTCAAACATTGCAACTTTGATCAGGGGGACCTTGTTCTACTATACTCTGTGAAGGGTCACAAACAGAAAATGAAATTTTGAGGACTAGGACCTTTCCGAGTACGTACAATTAGTAGAATAGGCAATGTTGAATTGGAGATGCTCGAAGGTGAAGGAATAGGCTTTTTCAATGGCAGTCGCATGAAAAAGTACTATCCTCCTTCCCATCCGTTGCACGAGCCACCTATGCTTGAAGCCCTGTCAACGTTTGCGTGGCCACTATTACCAAACTGACAGATCCAGATGAAGAAGCAGTGGCACCCGCCTACCTACGAATCATGGTCACTGCAGAATGGACGTATTCTTTTGATGCCTTGATCGACAAAGGTGCCGACTATAATATCTTGACGCATGACCATTGGACACGCATTGATCAACCTAAATTACAACCCACAAATGCTAAACCCAGCCCATTTGGGGGCAATGCAAAGTGGCTGTCTCTATTGAGTCTGAAAGTATACCAGTCTTCTTTTATGTGTTGCCAAACACTAAAGGGGCCAGTAATAAGTCACTACTAGGTCGCACTTTTAAAAAGCAGACGAACTGCAATGTGGACTATAACCTAGATCTCATCCATCTTGCTATAAGCAATGTGCGCATAGTGACTACTTTTAGCAAGGGTTATCTTGATCCTTCTACAATTGCAAAGCCACCGATAGAGACCCCTATGACCACGCCTATGACCAAGCCTAGGGAGAAGGGCTGTGATATCTCACCCCATGCTCAAACTGCTAGAACCAAGCCCACCATGGCCATTCACAAGGCCAAGGAGTCCGCTCTCATATGGGTGCCAAAACGACAAGGGCCACCTCCTTGTAAACCGCAGAAACGTGCTTCTAAACACAAAAACTATCAGTCACAGCCTAAGAGGTAACTTAGATGCTATCGATGTAGGCACACAACCATGCCGCGATGGATCCCCAAAGATCTCTTACGAGCACAAGGATACTATGAGGGCAACCCCTGTATATGGGTGCCTAAGAGTGGACATTCAAGAGGCTCAACTCTAAGCAGCCTCACTCCAGCTAGAGAGGCTTGCACATACGGATCCCAGGCTGCAAAGCAATCTGGACCAGCATCGGTTGTGATTAATGAATCCCAACACATTTATCATCCAAAGCTAGATGCCCTAGAATTATCCAAGTTAGAGGAGTTGAGCACCCCCATGCCGGCTCAGATAGAATACAGCACACCTCCTATGCCACTGGAGCCCCCTGCAGCATCTCAAAGTGCTTCTGAGTGCAAAGTCCCATTTGTGACGCCATTAATGGAGTCACCACTGTCCAGCCCAATTGCACCATCACCACCAGCAGGTCTTAGGCCTTCGTATGAAAGACGATCTTTCCTTTCAGTGGCCAAGGATCTTGCTGAGACCTCGGGAGATGACGTAGTGGCATGCATCAAGGTGTTAGATAACACCTTCACCACATTCGCTAAGAGCTATGAGAGGCTTGACCTAGGACTTCTCGATGAACCCCTTGCTTCTGATGTTCGTGCATTGCCATGCACTTGGGAAGACTATGAATTTATGACCGTTAAATTCCCCAAAATTGCCGTTGAATTAATCACTAATGGAGAAATCTCGAAGGAGCAAGCCATTCTCAAAAGACTAATTACCTCGTACCACAAGCTTGCTCGCTCTGCACCTGAACAAGAACTAGAGGAGCTCACGTAGCTTGCCAGCTCTGATTCTTTGTTCTTACAACTGTGGTATGCCTTGCGACTCCAATGGGAGAAAAAAGGCTGCCGCATCATGACCAATGCCGAGCAAAGAAGGGCAATCAAAATAATTGAACACAACCCTACTTATGTGGCACCTCTTTGATTTAGGGTTTTGGCCATTACACACAACATACACTTAGATGACCATGTGTTAGCCCACCCTTGCATTGACCAATTCCTTACGAAAGAGGAACTGCACGTTGCTAGCCGCCTCAACTCCGGGGACATCTTTCATGATGTCTTGACCTATATCACCCAAGCTTCCATACGACCATGTGAACTTGATCATCATGCCCATCTTGAATATAACCCTAACCTCTATACTTGGCTGTTGGCCAAGTAACCCGCCCCACAAAGTCCATGAGAGTCCTCCTTCTTCCCTTGCTAATCCTAGGAATGATTCCTTCAAAACTTAAGGAAGGGGGGGGGGAGCGGAGCGGAGCAAAGCGAGAGCCAAGTGATGTAGCAAGGTGTAGTGATGGATGAAAATGATCAACTGAATTTAAATAGGAAAGAATGCAAGGAGGAAATAGATGTGGCTTTTGAATTATTTCCAAGTTTCATACCTCTGAAGCAGCACGGCAAATTGTCACACGCATTCTTTCTTGGGAGTGATGAGTCAATTCATAATGCTAATATTGGCATGGTGTAATGGCAGGCACCTACCATGGGAGGACAAGAAAAGGGGGGTAAACTTCCATTCACTGAAGAGGAGTTGACAAAGTATGGGATCAGTGTTGAGACATGTGGATCTAGCCAGTTCATGTTTAAACATACCCTGAATTTAGATGATGCAATCCTGGAAGAGCCGGCAGTGAAGGAGTTGGTGGATAAATGCAACCTTCGAAAGTATGTGGAAAAGGTTGATCCAACATGTGCACTGACTTTTTAAAGAGCTTTGATGAAGGTAGGAGCTGTGGCACGGTCACAATAGGGACTGGTGACCAGGAAAGAAGGATGCAAGTGTCCCTTAATGCAGCTATCATCGAGAAAGCCCTGGGGCTTGTGTCTAAGAAGGAGAGGCCCCAAGAAGAGATGTATATACCATGATGGGAGTCAAAAAAGATGACGTGCATACAGCAGAGATACAACGCTTTAATGAACAAAATCGGGGTGCCATTACTAGAGAGTATCACTGCAAGAGTTCCAGCGGAGGTGGATTGGAACGGTTTTGTGCAGAAAACTATCAAGAGTTTAGCCGTGCTCTTGGCTCCAGCCGCAGCACCAGCTAGTGGGGAGTCTCCTGTTTCTACTGCACAATTCGCAAGGAAAAATCCTTCCTCGAAAACCTCCACAATTAGATATGGCGATGTCCTGACGGCAATCATCCATGAGGCTATCAAGGATGTTGGTGTTGATGAAGAGCAAGCTGTGCATCAAAGCTCACCTCACCGCAAGGAAGAAGGCTCGAGTGAAAGGACAATAAGTGACAAAGGAGAGCCGGAGGTACTACCTACTCAAGCAGCTAAACCACGGGAGCAAAAGAAGAGTGACAAGAGCCAGAAGGAGAAGAAAGAAAGACTGAGCAAAGAAGAGCAAGCCGAGATGAAGAGGGCTCAAAGAGAGTCAAGAAGGGTGGAGGAGGAATGAAGGAAAAAAGAAGAGGAAGAACTCGAAAAAATTAGAGAAGAATCAAAAAGGGTAGAAGAAGAGAGTCAAAGAAGGGAAGAGGAGGAAGCCGAAGAACTAAGAATGAAAGAACTTGCTGAGTTGGCAGAGGCCACTCATAGATCTGTCGAAGAAACCCATAGGGGAGGAGAGATTGATCCTTTGAGTCCCTGCCATGAACCTGAAGCAAGTGGCAGTGTGGAAACAGTCCCAATAGTTGTAGGCAAGGGCAAGTCCCTGCTGCACCCCCTGCCTTCCTCCTTTGTGCCAGTACCAACCGACACCACAACCACAACCACCCCACAACCCACGCCCTCTCTAGACATGGCCCAATTGATGAACATGATGCAGCAACTTGTTAGTAAAGTGGCTGAAATTGTACCAGAAGCCGGAGCAAAAAGGCCACCTACTGGAGGTGCCGAGTCTAGGCAAGATCCAAAATGACAGAAGTTAGAGGCATCAACTACTTGCAACAGAGAACTGCCAAACTGGAAAGGTACAAACAGATAGAAGCTCAGGAGGGCGAGCCAAGTGAGCAACAAGAAGATGCCATAGCTTTCTGGCTATGGTATGAACTTGAAGAACAAGACAGATTGGAGATGGAAATAGAGTTCTTAGAACAGGAAAGGCCAGGAGTTCCCATAGCAGAAGTACAAAGGCTACAGAATGAGGCACAATGACTGCAAGATGCATTGGAGATTCCCAAGGGAGACATAGAGGCCCTCATGGCCATGGCCTTCACCCAAAGAAGATTGCACTTCATAGAGATCCAAAGTCACGAGTAGCTTGTGCAAGAAAAGTCAAAGCTATTTGCCGAGGCAAAAAAAAGATTCAGTAGTGCAAATCAGGCAAAAGAAATTGCTAAAGAACAGCTGGCTCAAAAATCTAGGGAAAGGAACCAAATCTGGTTCTTAACGAATGAGCAGCAGGTTGTGACAACCTTGGCAAGTGAGCTGGAGGAGGGAAGAAAGAAGATGGACGAGAGAGCGAGTGAGTGGGAAAGAAACAATTTTAAAAGAGTTAGGGATTTAACAGAACGCTTGGCGGTGCGAGAGAGTGCTTGTGGAGTCTAGGGCAGAAGCTGTTGATGTATGTGCCAACACACAAAGGCAAGCCTTCCTCAACACAGTACTACATGTCACCCAGGCGGAGGGCAATGATTCAGTGGAGAAGGTAAGAAGGAAGCTAGAACTGACCATCCGAGCACTAAAGTATGGCCTTCAAGAACGGGAGCTTCCAACAGGCACAACAATCACAAAAGAGCAGCAATTTCACTATCTATGCCATGCCGGCCTCTCCACTATTGAGCTTAAGGAACTTGGGTTTGAAGAGCATGAGTAGCCACCACCACCCCCACAAGCGGTTCCGAGCAGAATGTCGAAGAGGGTCTAGACTTTGAGCAGGATGCTGAAGAAGAGCAATAAAGAATGCCCAATCCGCCTCTACTAGACCTCCCGCCTGAAGAGCCCGAAGATGCCCATATGCCCGAGCGCATTGTGGCAGCCAGAAGAAGAAGACAAGAACTAGCAGAGGAAGCCCAATGCAAAGCACGATCACTGCCAAGACAATTCCTTGAAGAGCCAGTGCCACTACGAGGGGATCCCCATCCTATCGATTGGCCTCAGGAATTGGTCATATGGAGTCAACAAGAGTTCTAGACGAGGCTGTTTGAACTTTCATTTGCTTATCCACGCTCTCTGGACCGTGCTTTGCCTCTAGGTATTCTAGCCAAGATCAAGGATCTGGCTAATGATCTTGCAAACAAGTGGATAGATGAAAGAAACCTCATAATAACTAGATGGAGGCAAGAGCCTGAAGACTACTGGCAAGACAAGGTAAATAGGGTTCCCAAAATTGTCCAAGGCTACGAGGCACAATCAAAGTGGCGGAGGAGGATTTGGGATACCAATTTTGATGCTTGGACTACCTTCTGCAGCTTGCTCTCTGAAGAACGCAACAACCCCATCTACATGCCCTACCCCCGTAGGCATGGAGTTGACTATGATCAAAATATTCATGGGAATTTTGACTTTCCTAATATATATAATGTTAATGCCCGGAGCCCCGAGGAATGCCTAGTCTTTAGGTTAGAGGATCTCCTCCCATCTATCAACCGCTTCCTCGCAGATTTTTCTTCTTTCCTAGATCTAGCCTTCTTAACTACCTGTAATTATCTTAGGCTTTTCAAGTTCCTACTAATGCAGAGACCCACAGCCGAGGAAGCCCACTTCCCTTCACTCTTTTTTGACATCAACCTAGGGATAGATAGTAGAGCCATGACTAGACTAATGATGAGGGCAACCCTGCTTCCCTCCTTTTGCCTAGAAATCTTAAAGAATATGAGTGATACCCGCTTCGCGAGGTGCAATCATCCTTTCTTATCATCCACACCTCTGAAGGCCTGGGCCGATATTAAAGTATATCTACAAAGTTGCGTATTCCTATCCCAATGCTTGCGACTGCCTCGTAATCCAGTTGAAGATGATAAGCATTAGCCAGGACATCTTCCTTGTATGTAATTCTTCAAAAAAAAAAAAGAGAAGAAAAAGAAAAAAGAGAAAAGAAAAAAGAAAAAAGCACGAGGGCTCACTTCACTCACTACACCTAGGGTTTACACCTAGGCCCTCCCCTACTTCATGCTTAGGGCACATCAAGGGCAGGACTTCCAGACTTGTCACCCTAAGTTTTGCACTACACCTCCAACAACACACGAACTGGGTCCTCAAGTGTGGGACATTACCAAGGGCTTACCCAAGGTTAGACCCATTTCCCAGTTCCACTACACATGCACTTACACCACACCGTGAGATAGACACACCCCTTAGGGAGTGCACAACTTTCTCTTGCAGGCTATGATCATGACTCAGTGAATGGCTACCCAACTAAAGAAGATCATCCACGACATTCACTAATGACAAAGAATTTTTCCCTAAGTCGGACAGGACACCACTACAATAGCTTCAGGAGCTTTTGCATACTCTGATGGTTGGATGGACCAACATGCTTGATGTAGCTGACCATCTGCTTGTTGATGGCTACCATGACTGAACCAAATCAAGCAGAAGGAAAACTCAGTGATGGACCCACCATTGGCATAGATTTTGGAACCTCATATTCTCCAAATGTATGTTCAAAGCCCTAGACCTATGGATTACTTATTGATTAAGTGCTTTCGGATCAACACGGGATGCACGGCTACATGGTTCTCAACAACCGACTGGCAATGAAAAGGATTAGAGATGCCCATGCAAAATCTTTATCAGCGGTTGCAGAATGGGAGCTACAACTGTGTGAGAAATGTCGAGCATCTTCATGAAGTATAAAGCACGCCGGAATCTCTCCCAGTCATCATTAATCAAACTCCATCACCTCTCATTCACAATAGTACCTTTTGATTGTGGTCATCTACCCACCAGTTCCACTTAACAACAACCCCAGCCATGGGACTAGCATTAGCTAGGAGGGAGGTAATGTTTACTACATCACAGAGGAGCAGGAAAATGGAGCAGAGGAGCGGGAAAATGGAAAAAGGAGATAACCAAAAGGGCACAAGACAAAGGAAGGAAAAGGTGCCCCGGATGGAAGTCAAACCTTTAAATTTTGAATGACTACCTCTCCAGAAGGCTCAATGTTGCCTCGAGAAAAGAAAAGAGTAAAAGCACACCATTAATTGTGAAAGCGCTCCCGAATCCTTGTAAAAAGTACCATGCTCACTCCTGTGCAAATTGTATGCACTAGTTGGGAATGGGATAAGTTAGAACGGTGGGAAATAGGAAAAAGAGGGCCTGGGCTAATGGTGGCCATGTAAAAAGTGGGGATGACCGCCCAAAAAGTAGGGCATGTATATAAAGTTCAAAAGTGAATGAGAAGATCATTTTTGTGTGTGGCCAAAGATTCTTCTTCTTTTTCTCTTATTTCTTGCCTTCTTGCTTGTGCTTGAGTGAGGGAGTGTGAGGGAGTGAGTGTGTGAGAGTGAGGGATCGTGGAGAAGAAGCTCCTCATCTTCTCTCTTCATCTTCTCTTCTTCTCTTCTCGCGTGGCTATGGAGGATGGAGCTTGACGGAGAGAGCTTGAGCTTGCCCCAAGGATCGTGGAGCTACCAGAGTGCAAGAGAAGGATCGTGGAGCTACCAGAGTGCAAGAGAGAGGAGGGAACTCGATCAAGCATCAAGGTAAGCTCACTACACCTGTAAGGTAGGCATTGCACTTCGGCTATGTGAGAGATAGCCATGGCCGCTCAGCTAGAAATGCTTGATTAATAAGCGGTCCTAGGTCTTGGGGTAGAGCTTTGTAGCTCCCCTTCAATTGTTGCCCTTAATCACGATTTTTTAGAGCACCGCATGTGGAGCTCTAGAAAAAGACTTGATTGTCACAATTCCAAACTTGTCCATGCTTCACGAATGAGGCAAAAGAATTTTCAACCCTATCAAAACTAGGAGCAATGCTAACCTAACAATAAAGTGTCCCTAGCTTTAATGCATGGCCATAAATAGTTTGTGTGGGGCAAGGAAAGGGGGGGTGGGGAACCTTTTGGTCTTTTTTTCTTCTAGTAAGAAAAATAACATATTTGAAAATATGAAGGAAGGTTTGAGATAATTCTAGTACTACCATGTAGGCTTGGGAATAGGTTAGGTGAATCCTTACATTCTATATTATATAATTGTAGATATATAAAATAAGAATATAGTTCTGGACTAATTGTAGGTGTTTTGGAGAATTGCAAAAATTAGAAGTAAACATCCATAAGGCATGAAAATGATAAACACAATTCCTTTCTAGTTTTTTTTTTGTGAAAACTTCCAAAGAAGCTTACAAAATAACACATTTCAAGATTTTATATTAGCTCTACAATATATTTTTAGTGCACATTACTTGGAGGTGGTAGAAGTAAATAGACACATCATGCATAATCTTTATTACTCAATCATCAAAAGCCCATCATATTGATCACAATGTTAACATGCACTCTTTGTGCCCTTATGCTCGAACTAACTATGTACCCTAAAGCTAACTTTTCTTATTATAAAATTTACTGATTTTTTCTACCATGTAATGTTAAACATACCTTGGAAACTCACTATCTTCTAAAGAACCACAATTCCTACAACCACCATGTAATGTTACTCAAACATGCCTTGGAAACTCACAATCATATATTATCTATAGAACCACAAATTCTATAACCACAATGTCCAAAGAAAAGGTGATCTACGATATCTTTCTTGAATGAATAACATTTTCTAAAAGAGTACATACAACCTTAACAAAAGTAAGATTAGCACTAATGTTGAGTGATTTCATTGCATGTTAATACTCAAGGATCAATAGCATTTCTCTTATTTATGCTTACAACCTTATGCCACTAACTAATTGCTTGATATCATAATCTTGTGAACACAAACATTCTCTTTCGCTATCAAGCTTTCTTGAGCAAATCACACTTCCAACATGGTATCAAAGCACTCCAACTATTGATTCCTCTAAAGTGAGATCAAAGTGAAGAGATAGCATGTCTTCTTTATTAAGTGCATGCTAGCCTCCTTAAATGAGCTAATGCTTGCCTATAAAATTGATGTATTCATCCTAACATGTGTTTTGTAATTTTAGGTCCCACGTAATCTTTTACTTGGATTCAAGTCTTGAGGAATGACTATGCTTCTTCTATATTGTGTGTTTTTTGGGATGTTGATACGGTTGAAGTATATTGGATGCCTTCTTTGAATGTTACATAATTCTTTCTTGGACCATATCGGATGTTAATGCACAAAATTTATTATTTATCTTGTGGTTAGTCCTCAAGGATTCTTCTTTTGTATCATTTTCTACAACCATGTGGCATCCTTGCTTTTAAAGCCTTTTTTATTTTTTAACATTATTGTGATTTTTTGGTACACGTAACAAATATTCGATAGAAATAATAAATGTGCTTAGAAATGTGTCTATTGCTTTATAAAGTGCTTTATGGATTTTTGCTAAGGAAGAATTCATAGTGAATCCTCTATACTCTCTAACTCTTTATATAGCCTTGATTAAGGTGCCCCATAAGTACTCCCATATGCATTGATTCATTAGTTATCTCTCATTGTTGATTGGTGCTATTATCTTAGTTCCTCCTTTCAAGTGCACCTATATGGCATGCTTTAGGGTAACTCTCATTCTTGCTTTGTGCTTTGTAGTGATTCATTCATTATCTCTCATTCTTGCTTGGTTCTATGATCTTGGCTCCTTCTTGTCCAATCTACATTGATGGCTTGCTTTGGGGTAAATCTTGTGTGATCATTAGCATTCTTGATTTAACTTTACCAAAGAGCTCAAGAAGCTCTAGTCCTAGTGAATGGATTGAACATGATATACTTCAATACATCTTTAGCCATACTATGCACCCCTTTTAAATATCATACACTATATTAGATTTACTATGAACCTCACTTAAGAAGATAACTCTAGAGCTATGCACCCCTTTTAAATATTATACACTATGTTAGTGTTGAGGGTTAAAGGCTCCCTATGCATAACTACCTACATTTACTTGTACTTACTACCCGCACACCTATACACTGTAGGTAATGGCCAATTATCAATATCACTTTATTCTTTATTATTTACACAACAATAGAATAAGGGAATGTAAGTTACACATTGTGACTATTGGAGTTCCCACATACCATCTTACTCTCTTTTGCTTGAACCCCATAGCTCTTGCTTCCACTCTTGCTCCATCTTTCAACTAATATCAAAGTAGACATTTGAGGAGCTTCATTAATATTGCATTTAGCCTGAAAGAGCTTGCCTTGGAGCTTTCATAGCCCCATTTCAATTTATTTGAGATATGCATTGGCTTTCCTACCTTCAACATTATTCCAGGCTAGTTGAGGAGCTTCCCAAGGCTTGTCTTAGCCTTATTAAGTGCCTTACAGAGCTAAGAAGTAACCATCATAGGCGTGAGGGATGTTGATGCTGGCTATGCTCACTATCTAGGCAACTTGTCTTTAATATACAACAACTCCTCTTGCTCTCTTTTGACTCTTGGGTATTTCTTTGACTCTTAAGAATTGCTCTTGCATTGAAGGCTTGGTCTTGATCACCATTTCAAGTGCATATGCTAAGCCATTGACAGTGCAAACAGGGTAGGTCTATTGTAATAGACTCTAGACAGCATTTATTGGAATACCTATGGTTCAAGTAATGCTTATGGGCCAAGTTTATAACTTCTGAATGTTGGTTTGATTCTTGGAAAACCTTCTTGGATGGATTAGAGCTTGAATAGCTTAAAATTTGAAGCATTTATTACTGTAGCAAAGTTTGGACAACAAGCATTCATAGTGCATGTCTATGTATTGAATGCATGCATGTTATTCGAGTATGCTATACGATTATGTTGATGCTTGGCGTTGTTGTTTATGCCCAAATATGCTTATGTTGAGCTTTACATCTTTGATTTGAGCTTGGTTGATTGCATTTGGATAGTGGCTATTTGCTTCAGTGATTTCCACTTGTAGGCTTGAAGACTTATCAAAGGTTTATGCTCTTGGATGTATAGATGATGTAATTTGGGCAATTGGATGCTATGAGCTCTATGCACTGAGCTTCCTTTGCTACTTTAGATACTCCAGATTTGCTTCAATGGGAGTACTTCATTTTTAAAAAAACAAAATCATAGAGCTCTATGTCTTGGATTTGAGTTCATTTGATTGCATTTGGATAGTAGTTATTTTTTCAAGTGATTTCCACTTGCGAGCTTCAAAACTTATTGAAGGTTTATGCTCTTCGATGTATAGATGATGTAATTTGGGTAGTTGGATGCTATGAACTCTATCCATCAAGCTTCCTTTGCTACTTTGGATACTCTAGATTTGCTCCAATGGGAGTAGTTCTTTTTTTTTAATAAAAAGAACATAGAGCTTGGTTCATTTGAGTTAATGGGACACTCTCTTATACTTATTGGTTTATGCATATACTGTCATTGTAGAGGTTCGTGACTGTGGGCTGATTTACCTTTGATTTGGGCACCATTTGCCACTTATTGTTAGTGTGTTGTCATTGGTAGATACATGCTTGGTATGCATTGTGGTATACATCTATGTGTTTGATACCTTGGATGTTTTGATAGTCTTTAGTACTTAGTGGTTTATGCTTAGTGTTTACACTACTAGTTGCATTGTACATCCCGATTACTACCCAAATTTCCCTAGCAGTCAGAACTTATTATTTTGCTTGTTTGCCTATAGTTACATGCTGCTTTATTACACTTTTATGGATAACCATACTAAAAATTGGTTTTGAGCAATTTTTTTGAGAGCAGACATTTGTATTCAGCACTTTAGTGCTTCTTGCTTGTGGATAACACTATATTGGCTTAGTCATCCTCCTACTACACTCTTTTTGGCTTGGTTTTGGGGCTAATTTGATGTTATTATAGCAGCCCACACTCTCTTTGTTGTTTAGTAGACATAATGGCAGTTGCTTCCAATGACAATACTATCTTCAACATAGAGAAGTTGCATGGCAATAACTTTGAGTATTGGAAGACTCGGATTGGCAAGTATTGGTGCAAAAGAAGCAAGTCAAGCCATTGGAATTAGAGGACATAAAGTGAGAATTTCATGATGCAAAGGAATGGGAAGAGCTTGATGACCTATGTAAGTCTACCATCATTTTGTCATTATCAAAGCAAGTATATTTTAATGTCATTGAGACTAAGGGTGGTGCTTGTGCATTATGGAAGAAAGATTTGTGATCTTTATGATTTTTACTTTTACTCAGCCTTGGATTGAACCACTCAAAGAAGTCACGATTTCATTGAAGTGGGATGAAGATATCAAGAATTTGTGGATCTTGCATAAGGTAAAAAACATAGGCTCTAACATCAACTACAATGCTTCCTTGTCCCGACTTGCTAGCCACATGTAGTTCTTCCTCCACAAGGACTTTAGCATACAAGGAATGTTGTTGGGTAGATGTACCAAGTTTGACACCACAAACAATTTCAAGCACTCTTGGGGATGTAGGGGCCACATACATCAAATCATGTATTGAAGTCCAAAGAGCTTTTCTTTTCTTGCAATGGCGGATGCCAATTCTAGCTACCAAACTTAAACTATTCGAACACACTTTATTCTTTTTGGTTTTATTCTAATGCTTCTATTTTCATATTTCTTTTCTTGAAATATTTAGTGTGAAATAAGGGAATCAAGAATAGCTTTGTAGATTTGGCTTTTAAAATGTTATTCATGACTTCACCGACAATGGCAATGTAATGAGAGCAAATGTGTTGTTGCTCATCCCATGTCAACAAATTTTTTGAGAGCTTTGTATCCCATGCCAATGGATGTAAGCATATGTTAGTGATGTCAACATGTTCTCTAGTTCTACAAGACACTTCATTTTTAGTTCATTCCTTCAATGCACACTCCTATGCCATCTCTATGAGAGATTTCTCGATATGTCTAGGCTCTAAATGTGCTAGAGGTTTCAATCGAGAAGAGGATGTCTTGTGAGGCATTGGGTTCATTATGCTGTTAGTCACAATGCATATATCCCCTTATAGTAGTGGAGTAGTAGAGGCTTGTTTTGCAACTAATATGATAGCTTTTGTTATAGCCACCAAAGGCTACGACTCTTGTGATTCCATGTCAGATTTGGAAGTAGCAACCACTAACTTAGTGGATTGACTACTTTTGGTAGCTAAGGATGATTACTTGATTGAATTTCTAGATTAGTGGGAAGTGGAATAGAGCTAACACCTGTTGTATTGTAGTCCTTGTTCCTCAATGGGTAACAAATGGCTTTGCAATCCAAGTGGTGCTCTTCAATTAGATCCACTACTTCATGGCATCAAAATTGATCCATCAATACTCCATCCTACTTGTGAATGAAGAGAAGAAGAAGAAGATGGTACAAGAGTTGGAGAAGAGCTTCTCCAAATGGTCTCTCACTCTCCATCACGCATGCGCACGCACACGCGCGCACGCGCGCGCACACACACACACACACACACACACACACACACACACACACACACACACACACACACACGTATGCATGCACATCCATGCACGTGTGTGTGTGTGTGTGTGCGCGCACACGTGCACACACACATAAAAAAGATGCTCAAATGGATAAGGTGGAAGCAAGAGAAGGGTGCTCTCAAAGTTGGCACACACAAGAATAACCTCTTCTATTTAGTTTTTGGTCTTTTATATATGGACTTTGAATTCTAGGGCTCTCCCTAAGATTTTTGCATCTTCTTTCTTGGGCTCTTGACTAATCCTTTGTGATACATGCATACATTTAAAGTTTAACTTGGACTCTCTCCTAACAAAATTTGAAAAAATCTAAAAAAATCTACATGGGAGTTAGCTTAGTTCTTGAGCAATATAATTTCAATATAGTATTATTAGATAAAATAGCAAGTGTTTCAAAATATAGTTTTTGATAAAGATCTAGCTACATGTGTCCTATCACTTCTTTTCTTCTTTTGCTTTTTTCTTTGAAATTGAGGTTCACATTACCTCCCTCCTAGATGAGCAACAGTCCCTTAATACACAATATCATGGAGATTTATGATGGGGACACAGTCTTGTTGGAGGAGTAGTAGTAGTTTTTGATGACATGGTAGGATTGTCACTATGCTCTAGTAGGTGGTAGCTTTAATATGTGGATGAAGTTTGCATGGATACATGGTCATCGTAGAGGATATGTGACTACCAATATCACTAGTTACTCTTGAGGTCTTCATTATATCAACAAACAATATGCCTTCCCTAGGGGTGTGTTTACCTTATCATGCCAAGTTGATTGAGAGACATGTCAAATTTCAAGTAAGCTTGAAATGTTGTCCCACACTCGAGGACCCAATTGACACAAAGTTTTATTGTGCCATGTAATTCTCAATGTGACAAGTCATTTGAGCAAGCTCAAAATGTCTTGCCATTGATGTTCCTTGAAGTTGTATAGTGAGGGAAAGGTCTTGGGGGTTAGAAATAGAGCCGATCAATCAATGCCACTAGAAGCATCTAACTTAAGGACCCCTAGATACAGTGAATGTGTGGTGACTTATAAGGTTGGGGCCTTTTCTCTCTTTAATTTCTTTTCTCTTTTTTTTTTCTTCTTTTTTTGTGTATTATTATTTTGGGAGTGACTATAGGGTGTAGTGAGACATCCTTCTTGAGTAGACAATCCTGCATTGCTTTCCATAGGCTAAATGGAGGACTCTAAGTAAAATGGATAGTTATGATAGGTGAAGTGGTCGTCCACCATGTCTTCTAGTAGTATGCTATAGCATGATGGAAAGAGTATTGCATGGAAGTGCAGCCAAAACATAGCAACTTTGTTTATCTTAGCATTGATATTGAATGGTAGTGGCAGTATACCATTCTTGTATGGTGTTGGTGCTTACTACAATAACTTTACCAAGAGATAAAGATAGTTGTAGGTGGCTATAAAATATAGGGTCCAAGTAGATGGTAAACCTTTTGAGGAACATATTGCAAGAAAACCTAAGGTCCTTTGGTTGGAATAGGTACAATTTGTTGCCTAATGGGGCATTGGCATTGACGATATTTGGAAAATTTTACTAGCTGTGTTTTAATGGATCATAGTCTTTGTGTCACCTACAGTAAGGATAATGAAGCACACTAGTCCATATATGAGGATGTGCAAAACGTTGACCAAGTGATGTCATCTACATTTAAGAATGTGTATCATGAATTTGTAGATGGCTTGGGGTTTGAATGCCAATTATTCGCTTCGAGTCTTATCTTTCAAAAGTTGACAAGCTTCTCACGACATACCTTTGTTTTGTTGATTGTTCCAGCTTCTAGTTATTGTCTCGCATAACCTGATCAAAATGTGAAAGTCAAAGGCTATGGCCAAGTCTACTCTTCTCTCTCTTGGCATCTTCTCACTAGTCCTTCTAGATCCTTCTACTACTCTTCATATCCTTGAAAGTCAAGGGGATGATCACATACCTTTTGAGTGGGGGGTGGGGGGGGAGGGTGGGGGCAGGGGCGGGGGCAATGCATGTATCATTTGTGCATACCATGTATGTATCTTTGGTGTCCTCTCAAATTCTTGTTGTGGGCTTTGAGGTACTTCTCCTATA
Organism: Lygodium microphyllum; assembly: GCF_053477565.2. Lineage (NCBI taxonomy): Eukaryota > Viridiplantae > Streptophyta > Polypodiopsida > Schizaeales > Lygodiaceae > Lygodium > Lygodium microphyllum. The sequence goes on from NC_141142.1 coordinate 108,228,472, forward strand.
TCCTGTCTAGGCTCATCAGTTTCAAGTGGATTTATATATTCTTCTATGGACATCATGGTTTCTAGTGCCTCCAAGGATGTAGATTGCTCTAGCTTAGAGGAATTTGGTTGCTAGAGTCCTATTATTTTTGTTCTTTGTAGTCTATACATTGTTAGTGGTGTATGAGAGTTTCTCTTGTTGGCATAAGGGTCAACAAATTGAGTCTTCAGCCTTGGTCCAGATTCTTCAATGCTATAGTGGCCAAAACCAACTAAGCCTTCACTTCTGCTACATATTTAGTAGTAGCAATCGAATTTTTTTGTAAAGCTCTTGCTATGAGGCAATCACATACTTATAAATGCCTACATGAACCTTAAGCTAGCTTTCTCTATGTACTAAGATTGCTAAGTCAAATTTGTCTCACTACTTCTTCATATGCTATTTTAGTTTCACCCTCAACTAGACTAACAACTCCAACAAAAATTGCTTCAATAGTTCATTGCAAATTGCTACTGACTATCCTCAGTTGTCTTTGAGCTTGTTGATTATTTAGAGTCCTTTTCTTTGGAGAGATATCTTGGCCCTCTTTAATCTAGATGGAAGATGAGGTTTTTCATTTGGCTTTAATTTCCCACATCGCTTTTACAACTTTTCCACTTGTTGATCCTCCTTGTCTTTCAATTCCAAGTCATGTTCCATAATTGTGCTTGAGGTCATGTATTTGTTGGTCAAATTGTACTATGAATCTTTGATAGGTCTCTTAGGTCTCATCTAACTGCATTTGGAGCTATTTCTTACCTTGAGCTGCTTCAATATTGTCTTTACAAAGCTCTTCATGTAGTAGATCTAGGGTGCTCACACCATAGTACAACCAAACTATACTCCCTTGTGCTTGTGATGAACTTTGTAGGGTATTTCTTGTATCTTTACAAAGCCTTAGAATTTCCTCTATGGTTTTTATCCTCTCTAGCTCAATGATTTTGGTTTGCATGTTCTAAATTTGTACAACCAACTAGTTAAAAGGTTCCTAGGTCAATTAGATGGCTGGCTCTCCACCTCCTTCTCCTTCCCTTTGTCAGAGCTTTGTTCACCTCTTTTGACTAGAATTTCCTCCACCTATTGTGGAAGGGATTAATCTCTTCTATCCTTATCATATTTCCTCCACCTATTATGGAAGGGATTGATCTCTTTATCATTATCATAGGACTATAGGAGAGTTCTTTTGAAGCCTTCTTTTTCTTGTCCCATTTTAGCTTCTAACCTTTTCAAGTCACATTGTTAGACCTATTCTTGGCAATGTGGACTACTGCCCATTTCTTTGGGGTGTCTCCTTCCCTAGAATCCTTAAAGGGTGACTTTTTTTGCTTTCTTCTTTGTGTCTTGTCTCGCTTCCATGGTTGCTTTGCTCTCTATTGAAAGATCGGCTTCTTTTTTCCTCCTCTCTTTGTTCTTGCTTTCTTCTTTGTGTCTTGTCTCGCTTCCATGGTTGCTTTGCTCTCTATTGAAAGATCGGCTTCTTTTTTCCTCTTCTCTTTGTTCTTTTCCTTTTTCCCTTGTTCATTCTCTCACTTCCTTTGTATGTGATTTTTCTTATCTTGTCTATGAGGTGGTAACTATTCACGGTAATGTAACAATTCCTTGAGCTAATGGGGCTTTTGTAGAGATTCCTAGTGTTACGTTAATTGCCCTTGTAAGGGCACTTCCAAAGGTGATTTCTCATGCCTTCATTTAGGTGATGTTTGCAATAGGGTCATGTGTGACAATTTTACGGGCCTTAACTATAGATTCGTGGACTCCCTCTAGCCATAGGTTGTTCAGATTCCTATTTCCTATCTCCTTCATTAAAATATCCTCCATAAGGCTCTTAGGAATTCTTATGGTGGAAGAGTTTTCTTTGTTATATGTGAACATGTGATGGAAGATTTGGGCTATCACATGTGATTCTTCCTCCTTGATGGCACTAATCAAGGGTCAATTTTGATAGTTGTGGGTCTTTTTTCACTTTTGTGAGACACTAGTGTTTGTACAAATCTTTCATAATTTCCCTTTCTTTGTTTGATCTTAGGGGAAACTCTATCAACTATGGTATAAGTGACATTTGAGACTTTCTATTCCCTCTTACTCACCTAATTTACTAGTTTTGAGTTGGGCTAGTAGTATTGAAGGAAGTATAAACATGTGGTTAAATTAGCAAGTCTACTATATGTTTTGACATAGAATTGTAGATTGCATTATACCATTAGCTGTTTGGCCTTGTCCTTTTTGTTAACTACTCAAAGTTTTTCAATAGCTAGAACTTAAGGTTACCACTGCCCCACATGGTAAGTTGTATGTTATAGTCTGCTACAATTTTCAACAATAAAGGAAAATTTGTATTTGTTTCTAGGTTCATTGATTAGTGAAGCAAATATTTATGATCTTCATTGATGGAATTGGGCATCTTGCGATGTACACATTAACAACAATAGACTAGTATTAGAATTGTATGAAGACAAGGAATTAATGCACTTAGGATGAGAATTCAATTTGGACCTTTTTACTTGACACCAATATAAGTTACCTCAATTTCCTAATACATCAGCTTGCTTCTATTTTTGGTTTGTTTTTCCAATTATTTTGGTTATTTCCCCTCCTCTTGATGGTAATGGACTACTTTCTAGCTAGGGTTTAGTAGTAGCATTAGGTTTTCAAGTGTGTGTTTTAATGATGGCGATGTTTTATTTTGTATATGTAAGGTAGGTATTTTATTTACGAATAGCTCAATGCTATGGCTTCCTTGGGGAGCCACCATATATAGAAATTAGGATTTACTAAAGCTTAACAAGTGTATCCAAGTTGCAGGGTTGACAAGTAAGCTTGCAAAGAAAGGTAGCAATATCAATCAATTGAGAGGGGCCTACAACTCAACTTGCAACATGTACCTCTTTTTCAAGAAGAATCTTGTCTACTAGAAGATAATTCTCTAGTTTTGATTCATATATTAGGTTGCAAATTATTAGAACATCAAGAAGTGAGATTGAAATAGTGGTTGGATTGTGTTGGAGGGTCTTGACAATGCATTGTTGCTCCATGTTGATTATGAGTCAACTTCCATTACAAGAAATGTCATAGTGATGGTTGTACCAGGTTTTGAGAAATAGATTTTAGGAATCTCGTTTCTACTAGATCTTAGCTACTTCAATAGGATTGTTAGCCTTCATGGTTGAAGCCTAGTTGGAGACGAGTTGCATTTCTTTTGTGCTTTTTGGCAAAATTGTTTTCAAATTGCCTCATTGAACAATTGTGCTTTTGCAAAAAATGTGTTCACTATCCTCTCATATAGTCTTCCAAAGCTCTATTATTTAATCTTTGACTATGCCCAAATCAATCATCTCATAGGTTCTAGCAAAAAGAATTTCAAACATTCTACCCAATTGAGCAAAAAAATTAGCCATTGGAAGATTAACTTGTGATGTGGCCATTTTTTGTATCAATTGGTGGGTACTATTTGGCTTTATTTCAACTAGCAGTTGCAATCTTGTGGTGCTTATCAAAAGCATATGAATTCAAAGCTTCATTGCTCTAAGACATTGCCTTTGTGGGGCTCTTTGGGCTATGTGTCATGTTGGGATTGTGGTTTCAACCTTCTCAATCACATGCTCCAATTATGGGAGGTTGATGCATGGGTTTCCCCTCTCTTGGGTTTGGGTGTACAAGAGATTAGTTTTGTTGTGGTTAAGCATTGACCATTCTTGGGTCTATACATTTAGATTTCATTATGCTTGTGTGGTAGTATAGTGTTGACTTCTAGTTAATCGTGAAGATGGTAGAGAGTTGGTGCTCTAGCATTTCATTAATGAAATGAGTTCCTCTATCAATTATGATCTCTTTTGGGTATCCCAATTTAGATATCACTTGTTCCCATAGGAACTTGATTGTGTTTCTTGCATCATTTTGCTATGTAGCTTGTGCCTCAGCCCATTTGCTCATAAAACCTACTGGCAACTATGATGTACCATGCTTGGGAATATGGTTAACATGTCAAAGTTGGCACTAGCTCTAGTTTGTCTTCCTTAATAGGTACCTTTATATATCGGCATTCACTGGAATGCTTAACAAAGAATTCTAGATCTTTGAATAGTGTTGGTCACTAGAGTTGTGACTGTAGTACTTTTGGAGTTGCGATGATGGCATCAAAGCAACTTTCAACTATTTTAGTATGTATCTCTTGAATATATCCGTGAATTCTTGCACACATAACCACCTCTTCAACAATCCATCTTGCCCAATGGAAAATAGCTACATTCATATTTTTGTAATTGAGATATATTCAAATAATTTTATTATTTTTAAGTACTACCATAATGCATGATACTAAGGTTATATGCTCTATTTTTAGTAGATGAAATTGGCCTTGAAAAGCTTGTCTAACTCTTCACTATTGGTTTCATGGGGGCAAGCACATATGCTAGTACTCCCTTAAGATCAATCCATCACATCTTGGAATTCTTTTAGGAGCCCAATAAGCTCTTCTCATCCTCTTCTAAAATATTGTTGGCAATGTCTATTTGTTTGCTTCCTACTCGGTGAGCTAGATATATATATATATATATATATAACTGTGAACATAGGAGTGTTTCTGATGCCATGGTATCTCTGGGACCACTCTGGTTATCTCCTATTGCTCCAGTGCTACAATCGGACTACTAACGTCAGCATGAACAATAGTTGTAGGCCCTACAAATTGCACATATAGCAACAGGCAATGAGGAGGTGATAACTCGCAAGCACATTCTTCGTTTAAGCTTAGCTTAATGAAGCTTCACAAAAACAAAATAAAAAGAGATTATGATGCTTGTTTTTTTAATTATTTAGGCTTATCAGCACTTTTATGAAGAAGAAGGAGGGGTTCTCGTTTAAATCCCCTATCCATTCAACCTTAAGGTTCTTACCTTATTGAAAGAAGGTCATAGAACCCTGTTTATGCATATACCTCTTCACCTTCTCTCGAGTTCAAACTAAGAAGAGTTCTTTGCCAAGAATTTCGTTAGAACATTTTTAGCAAGATCTTGTTCCTTTGCAATATTATCCTAAAGGATAGTTTGAAGATTCTTATTATTCTTGAGTCTTGCTCATATGCCAAATTACTTTATGGATTTATTCACCAGCTTCTTTCTGCAACAAGATCGTTGTCTCTTGAAAATGACAAAGCCTCTTAACACTGAGGAAATTAATGTTGAATCTCTGCTTTTGGAGATTACTCTTTAATAACAAATTGATCTTTTGCACCACAATTTGGTTGAGGCTACTCGCATCCTTCAAGAGCTAGAAGCACAACAAAGCCTATCTATCCAACATGAAGATGACCACATTGCATGCATTCTTTGTGGCATCTTTAACATGCAACAAATACAGAAGTAGAAATGCAAATGCATGGTTGTTTTGTCATGGTTAAGCTAGGTTCAATGATTATTTTGATTAAGAATCCTTTTCTAAGAAGAATAAGCTTAAGTATGCCATAAATTATCTATCTGACAAAACACATCTATGGTAGAATGTACTCCACAAAAGTGTCAATCACCTTATTATATGGGACATGTTTCAAAAGAATTTCAAATACTCTTTTTTACCTCCTTAATTACATCTCAATGCTCAAAGAAATTGAGCTAATCTTTCAAGGCAAGCAGACTGCAATAATATAGTCACCTACATTGGGAGGTTATGGCAACAATAACTCTTATTGTTACATTGCTAGAGGAAGTATTAGAAAGCACCCTCCAACAAAAACATGACATGGACTCTAGTCAGGTATACAAGCTAAACTTCATTCTCTTAAGCCTTCTTCTTTATAAGACGATGCTGAAAAAGAATTCCAAGATATTATACACATCCTTCACACCCAATAAGCCTTTTTAAAATTTCTCTCATAATCATAATCGGAGTCCAAGAAAGCCTCATTCCCTCTTATTCAAATTCTTTCTCACTTCTCATTTGCTCACTATGGACCAACAAGTTGGAGCACCCAATGTAAATTTTCAAAATATAGGAGCTCAACATTAAAAATTTAAGCAGACATGTTACCATTGTGATCATCCTGGCCATCTACAAGTAAATTTTTAGGTTAAATTGTTAAAAAACAACCACAACCACAACAACAATAGTATCACCAACAACATCGCCACTCAAACTATACAATATAGAAGAAGTGCCCAATTGTGCTTCTAATTGGACTATTGACTCCATACAATAAGAGACAACAACAGAAGGTAAGCAAGGTATGTATGTCTCTCTTTGAGCTTTATTAAAGATGCAAGGATCTGTGCAAGAGTCAAATGTATTAGCTCACACGATTTCATTTTTGAAATATTCATTAGAATATTACATTTGAAAACCACTCCATCATTGTATAAGGTAAAATTTGCTTTCCAAAGAATCATGTATAATGGAACCATGAAGTTAATGGTCTAGAAATAACTATGGGTGGTTGTAAAGAAAAACATAATGTTCTTGTGGCTCCTTTACAATCTTATGATATTATACTAGATGTGTGGTGGTGTGCATGTGACTTAGGCTATATGGGATTGGTGGCCTAAGGGCCAAGGCAATAAGCCAAACACTAGGGCCGTGGGCCACTAGTAATGTTGAGCACTCCAATTGCAAGTGGCCCATGTAGGCCAGCCCTATGTACATGAAAAGGTGGTGGGAAACTAATCAATCCATGAGGGAGTCGATTACGAGGGGCTACCATGTAACATGCATTTAGCCGTAAGGCTATTTATGGTAGTCTTTGCCAAGCATAGGTAGGCATAAGCTCTAGGCATCCCCGTGAAACGTAGTGGAGTTCTGGCAAAGAAAACTGGAGATGATGATCATGTATCACTGTGTGATTGATCAATTCCTCGATAAAACTTGACTAGAATATCATGTGCTCACTTAGATTATTGTGAATCCTCTTGACTAGCACTTTATGTGATTGACCAGCTATGCATGATGTGATTGATTAAGCACAATTATGTTGTAGAAGGGAGCTCACGCTCAACAGCTAAGACCCACGGACTGCTTATTCATTCAAGCATTTCAAGCGAGCACTTATGGCCATCTCTCACCTAGCTGATGGACCTTCAATCCTACTGGGGTGTAGTGAGTTTACCTCGATGCCCGAATGAGTTGCCTCCTCCCTCAAACACATCGGTAGCTCCACGATTCTTGATGCAAGCTCAAGCATCCTCAAGCCTCCACCTCCAAGCTCCATCCTCCATAGCTGCATGTAAGACAAGAGAAGAAAAGAGAAGAGAAGAAGAAGAAGAGAGGAGATGGTGGAGAGCTTCACCTCCTTGATCCTAACCCTCACACACTCACTCCCTCACAAGAGAAGAAGAGAAGAAGAAGAGTCTCTTGTTGCCACACACCAAAGAATGAGCTCTCATTCACTTTTTGAACTTTATATACATGCCCTAAAATCCCATGGGCACCCATCCCCTTTTTTACATGAGCGGCCATTATGGCAAGGTCCTCTTTTCCATTCCCTTCTACTTGGCCTATTTCTTTAGCCTATGCCCATCTACCCTTTTACGATTTGCATAGGAGGGAGCCTGGTGCTCTTTTACAAAAGTTTTGGGGCACCTTTCACTTAAAAATGTGCTTTTTCCTTTAACTTGATTTTAGAGGCTGCCCTTGTGCCTTTTCTTGTTCTCCATCCTATTTCTTCCATTTCATCTGTATTTCGCTTATTTTGCTTCCGTCTCGAGTTGGGGTTGACATTACCCCCTCCTAGATGAGTACCAGTCCCATGGCACTTGCGGGGCTTTGTTGTTGAGGGTTTGGTGCTTCGAAGGGTGGTTGCCTAAGTGGATGATGGGTCCTTGTGTTTATTTGTAGTGGTTGAGGAGCTTGGCAATGATTGCATTGTTGGAGATCGAGGGCGTATTGAGTGGATGGCGGGGCCTCCAATGTTGGTGGTTGTAGCATCCGGTAGTACCTGAAAAGAGAAGACGTGCTCTACCTAAGGGGAGTGTCTACCTCACCATGTAGTGCATTGTGCTTGTGTTGGTGGAACAGGGAGTTGGGTCTAGCCTAGGTGATATCCCAAACTTGAGGATCCCGTGCGTGCGGAAGTGAGGTGCAGTGGTTGCGGCTTAGGGAGACAAGTCTAATTGTAGGCGAGTGTTACCTCTCTAGGTATGTCCTACCCTTGAGGTACCCGAAGCGCATGTAGTGGGGGATAAAAAAGGGCTACGGGGTTAGCCGACCAATCAAGGCCAGCGGATGTGCCTAACTTGAGAACCCCTAGGTGTAGTGATTGTGGTCTATGTGTCGCTTGCTGTGTCTTTGTGCGATTTCTCTTTCCATTTCCATTCTCTTTGTTTTTCTTTTTGTTTTGTATTTTCTTGCCTTTTTTTTCTTTCTTTCTCTCTCTTTTTTTTTGAGTTACATAGTCCTGATAGAAGTTAGTATTTGTCATCGGAGTGAGACGTAGAAGGAGGCTTAATAGATTTGTTAAGAAATTGGCGGCTTTGGAGATACCCCTTGAGGTCTAGGCGGACTTGAAGGGTGGTGGTGAAGAGAAATGGATGATTGCAATGGGTGAAGTGGCTATCATTCATATCCTCTAGAAGAGCTAAGAAAAATGAAGGTAGTAGTGCAATTCGCATCATTAATCGAGCCATTGCACAACTATCTATAGCATTAGGATAAAAATGGAAGGTTGGGAGGCCGTGCTCCTGCGGAGTGGGGCATTGCCTAAGGAGTATCCTATGCAATCTAAGGTAATTATAGGTGGCAATAAAGGTAGGGTCAGGGCATGAAGAGAATTTATTGGCAAAGCGGACCATGGTATGATACAAAATTTTTAATGTGAAAATAAGGGAATCTTCATATTATGTAGTACAATGCAGATTGTAGATTATCGGGAAGTCATACTGACCATGGACACTGGGGTCAGAATCCACTCCTATCCTTCGAGGATATGGCATGAATGTTGGGTTTTTCCGCTTGAAGGGTTGAGTGTTGCAAAAGGCCATTCAAGTGTCCATGTTGACGTCGCAGATCCGCCTTCTCCATATAGGTTGGCATTCATAACTAGGCACAGACCTCGACACTTTAAAAACTTTGTTTTCCCAAAATTCAACATCTTTCGTGCTCCATAGAGTGGGGTTCTATTCTTTCTCCTTCAGCCACTTCTCCCCGATCCTGCTTCTGATACTAATCACCTCCTTCACCACCTTGATGGGCAAAACTCTATGCAGGGTGGTGGGAAATTGGAAATTAAAATCAAAGGGGTTCCTGGCCGTTTCTTGCTGTTCCAAGATCAAAAGATTGGCGTGGAAGTTTGCTGAGCATTCGTCCTTACATGGTAGGATAGGTACATGTGGGGCTTTTTCTCATTTGGCATTCCATCTTCTTCTTGCTTTCTCCACCATTTTTTTTCTCCTTTCTCACAGTGCTGCCTTTCTTTCTACGGAGGTATCTACTTGTCTACTTGCTGCTCATTTGGTTGTGGGGAAGGAGGCGCTAGGACAAGCTCTTCCTCCTGCAGTCCCATTTCAAAGTTCATTTCAACCTCCTCCTCCTACCTTGGCTCTTATTGTGTCCCTTTTGTGAATCCAAGTGCGTCAACTTCTTATGGGGTTAGAGGCCTGCCAGTAGGAGATAGTGGTGCTGCTCTTCAAGGCTAAGGACAACTCCCACGGGTTGTGGTGGCATTTGTAGGTGTGCTCTCCCAACTAAGAGAGTAGCTCTGCGACATACTCGTTGTAGTTAGTGGGTGGCATCATAGTTGTGGGGATGGGAGTTTTGGAAGTTCCCACATTTTGTCGCTTAGGGTCCTGCCTTGACTGGCATCTACCTAGCTACCAATCTCTTTTGCCCTACGGTTGGGGTTTTCACACTCTTTTCTTGAGCCAGTTCCTTGTTAACAAAATATTGCACCCATGCCATAAGATTATTGATATCGGGGTGCCCTGGGTAAGCATTGCTATTGTGGGGATAGGTACCATGAGGGGTGGAATGGGGTGGATGGGGGCTTTGCCCTTGCCCTCCTGCACTATTGCAATTGGCGTGCCTTTAGGTACCTGTGTGCTTGAACCCGGGCCCTCATCTCTCCTTGGGCTCAAAGTGTCCATCTCGTCTTGTTCACCTTGTTGCTCCATTGACATGTGTTTGGCCAGCTCAATGCCTTCCTCTTCCTTCTTCCTCAATTCCTCCTCCTTGTTAGTGGCCTTTCTCTTCCTGTCTTCTTTGGCTCTTTTTGACTCTACCTCCAGCCTCTCAAACTCTTCTCTCTCTTTCTTCTTCCTTTCCTTCGCCTCTTGCTTCGACTCTTTCTGGCTTTCTACCAATCTGCTTTCTTCTTTTTCTTTCTTTCTTCCTCCTGCTTTCCATGTGTCATCTTTTTCTTAGACTTCTTTGATTTCCTTCTACTGCATTGAGCTTCTTGCTCTCCCTCCTCTTCACTAACTGTGCTCTCACTCGATTGTTTTATGTCATGATGAGGAGGTGACCTGTCATGTGTTTCATCCGCTCCCTCCTCTCCATCCTATTCCTCCTTTATCGCTTCCTACATACGAGCGGTCAAGATTCCTCCATACCCAATGAATGAGGCTTTGGCTGAAGGTTTCTTCTTCTTAGATCCTTTTGACGTTGGGGACTCTCCACCCGCTGGTCTGCTTCCAAGGGCTATTGTTTTGGTGGATTGTTCAATGGCTTTCCACATATAGCCATTCCAATCCACCTCATCCAATGAGTGGGCCACCACGCTCTCCAGCACGGGCACGTTGATCTTGTGCATAAGCGAGTTGTACCTTTGGCTGGAGAAGAGGGAGTGGATCACCTTAGCCTGCATTTTGCTTCTAAGTCAAGGATGTCTTGGATGCTTATGCCATCGTTTGTCAAGATGTTCTCCTTTTTCATGTTTAACATAGCATAAACATCTCTCTTCTACCTATTTTTCACCTTCAGTTCCAATCCTAGGGCCTTCTCTACCAAGGCCTTACTGAGCGGGATGTGCACTTGCTTGGTTCCTTCTCTACTCCCCACAGTTATTATTTCACACTCCTTGTCATGGTCGTATGTCCTTAAGAATTCCACACACTTAGTGTGGTCCAGGTTCTTGTCCAAACTTTTCGATATACTTGGTGAGGTTGCACTATTCTACAACCCTCTTAACAGCTCCTCATTGGCCACCACTTCTTTGATGTTGTGAATGCTCTTGAATTTGAGCTAGTTGTAGGTCTAGATTTCAAGGGAGAGGCCATTTTTCGCTCTTTCCTCGTGAAGGGAAGGCAATGGGCTTGGTCTTGTTGTGACATCTTCAACTCTTGTCATGAACCATTGTTCACCATTAATGCTTTCCAAAACAGCTACTTGCTGGGAGAAAAGACTTCATGCTTACTGAATTGAAATGTTTTTAGTGTAGAAATAGTTTTCCCTTCAAGCTTTATTTCAAAATTTTGTGACATTTTCCTCAATCGTGAGTTAATGTTTTCCTTCCTTTTCTATTTTTAGGTGTGGATTGAGGCTTTTAAGGTATGCTTTTCCTTTTCTTGTTTCCTTATGTATTTGATTTGATTTTGATTCACCTTACCCCTTTACCCCCTCCTCCTTGGAATTGAGAAGGATCCTTCCTAGGATTGAAGGTTAGAGTATAGAGGGCATTCAGTGCATGAGCATAGAGTTTTACTTTCTCATGAGCCAAGCATAGAAGTTTGGATTATATTCCATATGAAAATATCAGTCCATGTCGAAAGGTCGGATGCTGACCTGGGTGATGTAAGTAAGGACATCAAGCAAGAAGTCACTGGAGTCTACGCAACTAGCAATGTGCACTTCCTCCTTGGTGAGGATGCAATCTCAGTAGGGGTGTCCTTGAATGTGTTCTTCCATGGGCCAGTCATGAATGGTCGTCAATGCCCTATAAGATGTTGGAGCGACATAAGTTGGTGGGCCATACTCCGATGTTTTGATTGTACGTCGTTGCTCTGCATTTGTCATGATTTGACATCTTTCGAGCTTCCATTGAAGGCAAAGAGCGTACCATTTCCTCAAAAAAGGGGAGTCATTATTAGCAAGTTGTTTCAAGTCTTCTATCTCTTGATCATTAGCATAAGTTGTATGCTTGTCATATGAGGTAATGAGGCATTGTTTCTGCACTTATTCGTGGGAAAAATCAGTGGCAATCAACTCCTCAGTTGCCGTGGAAGCCTTGACAAATGCAAATCTCGATTCTTCCCAAGAATAAGAGAGTGTGAGTACTTCCGTCGCTATAGGCTTGTCCAAGAGTCCCAAGTCTAAGTGGTCATAGCTTTTAGCAAACAACATGAAGGTGGCATCTAGGTATCTAAGATAGGCAACTAGGCGGGGGGTTGGGGTTTGATAGAACTAGAGAGTTCAGCAGCTGTGGTGGTAGCTTTTGGTTGTTCCTGAGCTTGTGGTTGGGCCTTTTGTACAATAGGCTAGGCTATGGCTGCTACTGTTGACGATGCACTGTGACACTCGGGTGACATTCCATGAGCTGTAGGACTAGTCATGGTATGAGTGTGAGTAGTAGGTTGTGGTTTGGATTGATAGACTCACTTATTCTTCACTAGTTTGTGTGTTGGTTATTCTGAAGGCTTTGAATCCAGAGGCTTTTGCAGCCTTGGCCTTGGATGTGTCATGTGGGCTTGTGTGGTTAAGCTTGAGGGCAGCATTCAATTAGTGCCATTGGCCGTTTTGGCCTTAGGAATCCATATCCAGATATTACCCTCGTAATAGCCTTACGCTTCCAATAAGATATTTGGGACCCATAAGGTTTGGCTCATGGGCCTTAGCTTTGACTTCAATGATTTGCTAGTCTTGAGGCTTGGTGGGTTGTGACGAAGCACTACCCCCCTCCTTAGATTTGGCAGGAGGTTTCTCTATCGGTGGCTTTGCAGACTTGGAAGGAGTCACGCAGCCCTTATTGAAAGTTGTAACTATGCAGACGTTGCCCATGGCTAGGTGGATACACTACAACTCATAGTCGACATTGCAACAAGCTTGCTTCTTAAAGGTTCGTCCTAGCAGCGACTTTGTGCATGCATCTTTAGTGTTGGAAAACACATAGAAGATCGTCGACATGCTTTCAGACTTAATAGAAATTGCAGCCTTGCACTTTCCCAAGAGTGCGTATGATTGGCCCCCATATGAGATGAGGTTGGCATTAGTGGGTTGTAACTGTGGTTTGCCAATTTGGGTCCAATGATCATAAGTTAAGACATTAAGTTCAGCTCCCTCATCGATCAATGCATTGAAGGTGCATGTGTGTTTGGCAATGATTGTTATGCTTAGGTAAGCTGGTTCTATAGCTTCCTCATCCTCATCATCCATCTTTGTGATAGTGGCTAATCATACATTGACAGGGGATGCTAGCATTGGAGGCTCATGCAGTGGGTGCGTGGGAGGGTAGTATTTATTTATGCAGCTGCCATTGAAGAAGCCTATGCCCTCACCTTCTAGGGTTTCGAGTTCTACGTTGCCATCAGCTGATGGCCTAAACTCTAAAAGGTCCGAACCCCCTAAACTTCATTTTTTGTTTATGTTCCTTGACTGAGTACAACAGTACTAAGTCACCTTGTTCAAAGTCTCGTTGCTTGACATGGGTGGCTAGAAGCCAAGTTTTCGATAAGTGTTTGAGCTCAACTAGGTGTTCTGTCCATGCCTCCTTCCCATCCCATCTCTTTTGAAGGGCTATCCTCAGTCTTAGGAATGAAGAACTCCAAGGATAGAATTGCCTCAGTTCCATAGGTCAACCTAAAGGGAGTTTGACCCACAGCTATTTAATAAGCTGTGTGGTAGGCCCACAAGGCTGCCATCAACTTGTTATCCTAGTCATTGCGCAAAGTAGAGACTACCTTGGTCAGGACGTTCATCAAGATTTTATTTGTGAGTTCATCTTGGTTGTTTGCTTGAGGGTAATAAGGCAAAGATTTTTGATAGATGATTAGAAAGATGGATAGGAGATGAGCTATCACTTCATTGATGAAGTGTGTGCTTTGGTCACTAATAAGTTCAATGGGGCAGCCAAATCGTGAGATCACTTGCTCCTATAAGAACTTGGTAGTGGTCCTAGCATCATTTTTTCTTGTAGCGACTGCTTCTACCCATTTTGTTAGATAATTGGTGGCGAAAATGATGTACTTAGCTTGTGAATATTGTGCCATGGGACTAATGGGTTCGATAAAGTTAATCCCCCATTTTTCGAAGGGTTAGCTCCATGGGACTAATGGGTTCAATAAAGTTAATCCCTCATTTTTCATGCAATGATTGGGGTTAGCTCCATGTGATCCTTAGGAATAGGGACCTTAGTCCGTTGGCACTCATCAAAATGCTTTACAAATCATGTTGCATCTCAAAAAAGAGAGGACCACCACACCTGGGACTGCAGCACCTTGCAGGCTGTCCTGTCTCCACTGAAGTGTCCTATGATTCGGTCGTGTGTCTCAGTGAGTACACCATTCATTTCATGCTCACACATGCATCTGCGTAGTAAACCATCTTGCCCCATCCTATAGAGTTGGCTCGCTATCAACTGATAGGGTTGAATCCTTAGGATGAGAGGCCTAAGTTGGGCCTTTTCTATTGGTTGTTTAGGTACTTTGTGCTATACTTGGACTATGTCATCTGCCTAATATGGCATCATATCAGCTCTAAACAAATATCTTTCATTTGATAAGTTGAATAGATGTGCGTATGGCAATTCGTCTATGATGCCTTGTCCAGTAGCTTCTCCTGTGGGGATGCGAGACATATGGTCAGCCATGTAGTGTTGCTTCCCTTTACGTACCACCATGGAGAAGTCAAATTCTAAAAGTAGAAGTAGCCATTGAGCAATGCGTCCTGTAGCACAAGGTTTATTAACAAGATATAACAAGGCTTGATGGTCAACAAAGAAGGTAAAAGGCGTAGCTAAAAGATAATGCCAAATTTTCTTTACAGCAAATACCATGGCCAAACCCTCTCTCTCCGTTTTTTAGTAATTTCTTTTGGTCTCAGTGTGTAACGTGTCCCCTAGTATCATCCAGGACACGCCTTAGCAGTCCATCGGAAAGGATGTCAAGAAAACTCCGCCCGGCACTCCCATGGAATGTACGGGTTTTGCGATCTAGGTCTTCCCGCGTTTGCCACGTAGTGGAAGTATCCTGGCCGTTTCCCACTTAGGATCGATCGAAATTAGGGTTTTCTTGTTTGGTCATTAGCTAACAGCAACTAGCATCCGACCCGAGCGAACTACTTTACACAGAAACGCCAGGTCCGAAGCGGATTCACGCTACACTTGGTTCAAGGAGAATGGGAAACGAGAGGGATGCAAAGCTCAACCTCTTTGCCATAAGGCATAGTCCCATTCCGTTCCCCTAAAACAATGTAAATCGGGTAAGACGTAACTCTAGGTCATCGTTCTCGTTATTCATTTTGATGATGATGTTCATTCCGTTGTTCTTCGAGATTTTTGAGAAAAGTTCCCAGCTAACCGGAACCACCCAACCGTAGGACGGACCCATGGTCCATCCTCCGCACTTTCCTCGGATTGTTTTAGTTATGTAATTATCTAACACATTAATTTGACATATAACAATCAGCTTCTTTAATTAACCCTGTTAAGCACTGGTTCCTTCACGAAATCTTATCACGTGACATAGAAAAATAGTATCAAGCAAGTTCTTTTAACATTTCATCATTTTATCTTTGAAATACAAGGAGTTCCGCCCGTAGGCTTGTCCATAATCTGCCCGAAGGCTATCCAGTAATCCCCAGGGATCACTATTCCAAGCTTCCGCCCATCAACTAGTATGCGGGCCTCGAGATCCAATCCCGAGTCACGTTAGCCTCTTGTGCAGGCCGGAAGGCGAGGGATTTACAGCTAGAGCCCCCCCTGGTACCCAAGCGTCCCCCTGCTCCAAGTAGAACTCAACGAAGAGACCTCTCGCGACGAGTTCGGTCCACGTTCCCGGTGCGGTCAACAACCCCCTTGGTTAGGGTTAGGCAAGTAGTCGGGGGTAACTGAAACTGCCTCTTCCTTCAGGCCTTTAACCTGAAGTATAGGTACTCATTTAATTTGTAATTCATAATTCAAACAGAGCCCTAAAATCTCTAGCAAGCACAAACATTTCCATTAAACAACCCAGTTGTTTGGCAAACTGCTAAGGAAGTGTTCTTTCCTTTTTGAGTGTATCAGCACTCGTTCCCAAGGTGTCTTGTAAATTGGCAAGATCTTTTACATTCCGGTGTAGGGCATACCCAACTTGGTTAACCCTAAAGTTCCTTAGATATGCTAGTTTCCGGTTTACAACTTTTCTTATTTAGAAGGATATCCAAAAATACGTCTTTTTGCAAGATAACTTGCGTAGGGATCTGCCATCCTTGATGAGGGTTTTTTTACCCTTTCTCCTTGTGAATCAATCTCAAGACTAAATGATTTCGTACTTGTTGCGCAAGTCCTGCGATAGAATAATCTGTTTAGATCCTTTAAGCTGACGTATGTCAGGCCTAGGGTTTCTTCTTTTAAGAACCTTAGGGACAAACCCTAGTTCCTTATCTTTACGAATTTATTGTCCTTACAATAAGGAAAGTAGTCAAGTGTTTAGATTGGTTCAGTTATCTTTTGGAAGGTAATATTAATCGTCTGGTCACGGTTTTGCTATCCTTGTGACAATTTACTTTCCAGTCAATACGGTTTAATTTAACTTCCGTTTTCCTTAAAGATGAACTCATGCCAAATAACAACAATTGCCTTGCTAAGATGTGCAATTAGCAAAGATAACTCCCTAGTAATTTGAGCATCGAAAGAAACCTTTCATGAATTTAACCATTTACAATGATTCGTTGCGAAAGGAATAAGACTAATGGTGCAAGATATAATTTCTACACCTTAGGTTTTAACTAAAATATACTACTATAGTAAATGGATAATCTTGCTCGTAATTTATAATGCTTGATGCAATTTGAAGAAAACTAAGTTCTATACATTGTCATTCATAAGCTAAACTCCTTCGTTACAAATAACTTGAACAAATATATCCTCTCCTTAACAATTTTTCTTTGCATGATTGACTTAAAACCGAATTAAAGCCAAGAAGAAAAACCTGGTTTTGGGGTGAGATATCCACATGGATACCGGGAGATGACCCTCCCGCAGCTACACCTTGGACTTTCTTGGGCGGCATCGTAGTTCGAATGTGAGATAGCCTTTTTCACTTTCTTCTGGAATTCCACCATCTCTTTGAAAAAAAAAGAGTGTGGTCTTACAACCACAAGAACTCTTGGAGGACTTTGACTTGGGGTAGAAGGAATAGAAAGCACTTATTCTCCTTCCTTCCCTTTCTTTTATCTTTTTCCCACTCTTCCTCCTTCACTCCTTCTTTTCACTCCCTCTACCTTCCCTCCCTATCTTTTATCTCACGGCTACTTTTCCCTTACGGGATATCCTCCGAGGCCATGATGATGATTCGGATTTTGAAGTTCAGAGGGGGGGGGGATAGTAATGGGGATACGGGGGATTAAGAAGAAAGCTTAGGGAGTTGGGTAAAAAAAAGAGTTATGAGGGGGTGAAAAAAAAAAACCTTTAGGGGAGTAAACCACGGGGGGTTGGTTCCCAAAGCCTAGGAAAGGTTTAAGGGGGAAAGGGAATTTAAAACATGGGGGAAGGAGGTGTGGTTCCAAAAAACCATGGGAAGGGGGCTAAGGGGATTTTTAAAACCCGAGGGGGGGGGGGGTGTGTTGGTTCCCAAGGCCAAGGGAGGGCCTTAAGGGGAAAAGGGAATTTAAGACCTAAGGGGGGAATAGTAAGGAGAATTTTGGTGGGGGAAAAAGGCTTATAGAGCCTTAAGGGGGAAATTCCAGGGGGTAATCTTAAAGGCTTATAAGGAATTTTATATGGGAGGGGGGGGAAAAGGCTTAAGGATACCATATGAAGACCCTTTTAGGCAATTTGGGGGGAAAAGGGGGCTTATGGAAAGCTCACAGGAAAGGGGGCTTCCTAAGGTCCTTGGAAGCTTCCCAAGAAGCTTCTTTTGGGGGGGGCGTGTCGGGGAGAAACCACGTGGGCAATATGTGGCGGCCGTATTCGTTGGCAACTGCGATGTCTTCTTCAGCCCCAGCGGCTTCACGACCCTCTGTACGGCAGAGCTGGAGACGTCTTTCTTCCCCACGCCTGATTGCTTCCTCACAGCGATGATGCTCTCCACTCTCTCTCTCGACACGGCTGCAACGTATGCTCCTCCACGACTCCTTCAGCCTCACAATGGCAACTGGCAGATGTTCTGCGCAATCTTTCCCTTTTCACGACTTTAGCCTCCTCCTTCCCTCTGACAGCCTCCTATTATTATCTTCCTCCCCCGGCCTACAGCGTTATGGCCCCTCATTAAGTAGTGGAGGGGAGGGGGATCTTCCCTCCCCTGCGTGTCATCATGCATGTTCCTCCCCCTCATTCCAAGCCAGCAAGGAGCTTAATTGCTCCTTCTATTTCCCTCCCCCTCCAGCTCGTCAGTCAGGTGGAGGGTTAGGGGGGAAATTAAAAAATTTTATTTATCCAAAATCATATTCATTTGAGGAAGTTCACGCGAAATATTACACAGTGAGTTGTTTGCTAGCAAAGCTCACTGGATAATCTAGGTTGTGTTCATCAAGCTGGCACAACACAGCTCCTATGGCAAATTTCGAAGGATCAATGTGCACATGGAACATGAGTGTCCAATACAGGGCTCGTAGAATTGGCGCGATGATTAGAGCCTTTTTCAAATCCTCATATGTGCATTGGCATTCCTCGATCCATTCTATTATGATCAACAACTTGTATAGAGGTCTAGCAATTGATGTATAGTTTAACACAAACCATCGATAATACCCTACATGGCCTAGGAAGCACTGAATGCACTTGTAATCATTTGGGGGGTGGAAGATCGACAATGACCCTAATCTTCAAGAAGTCTGTGGCAATGCTGTTCTTTGACACTACGTGCCCTAGGATGCATCCATGCTTTACCCAAAACTAGGACTTCAAGGGGTTCAACGAGAGATGATATAGTTGATACCATTGAAAGATCACTCACAGTTTGCCTAAGTGTTCTCTCCAAGTAGAGAGAACACACAAGTCATCTATGAAGACCTCTAACTCCTTCCTAAGGATATCTTTGAATATAGTGCACATAAGTCATTGAAAGGTAGCTGGTGCATTAGTCAACCTGAAAGGCATGACTATGTAGGCAAAGACACCCCACTCAGTGGTGGTGAATGCAGTCTTATGCCTATCATTAGGATGCACTTGCACTCGATTGTATCCAAAGAAGCCGTCCAAAAAACTGTAAGCCTCTTTGCCAACCTCGATCATGTGCTTGTACCGCAATGGATAGTTATCTCTCTTCGTAGCCATGTTTACCTTCTTGTAATGAACGCACACTCTAATCTTTCCATTCTTCTTCAATACTATGACTATGGGTGAAACCCAGTCCGTGTGCTCAATTTCATAGATGAATCCTGCTCTCATTAGCACGGTCAATTTCTTCCTTGATGGCGTGGGTGTGTTTTGGATACATGGGATACATTCGTTGCTTGATTGGTGTTGTGTCAGGTGTCATGGGTATGTTGTGAGTCACTACACTTGGGTCTATCCCTTTGAGCTCTTCTAGGGACCAAGCAAGGACATCTATATACTCTCATAAGAGAGCAATAAGACTTGCTTCCTCTTTCTTAGTCAAGTCATCGGCTATAAAGATAGGTTGGGGTGTCTCCCCTTCCCTGGCTAAATTGACCTCCTTGACCTTGGCGGGTCCTTTGATTGGTTTACTTCCTTGTCCTTGTCCTTTGCCTCCTAGCAAGATCACTACAATATCTCCTTTTTTGAATTTCGTGAATTGCTTTGGTAGGTCTTGTGGTTTTCGCTGCTCTTCTGTATGCAATTACTAAGACAACTTTCATTGTTCCTCCCCTAACCGTCGATGCCTTAGGTGGATGGGTAGGTCCCCCTTGGTGCATCTAGTCTTGGAAGGTTGACATAATTTCAGGGTCACTATCTACGCTCACTTTTGACTCAGAATCAAACTCTTTGTCTTTGCTAGAAGAGGGAGACTTTCCTGGTGGTCTCGCAGCTCGGAAGGTGAGTCCATTCTCAGTAGTGGCACATCACTTGGTTGAGCTAGGCCTTCTTGCTCGTAGTCAATTGCGTCCATGTGCTCCCCAACCAAGTTCGATTGCAATCTATGTGCATGGCTCCTCTCCCTATCCTAAAGGATTTCTACTTGCGTGGTCTGGAGTCATCTCATATTTGTTTGATTACACGTCCCCAATGTCATATTCTATAGTGTATATTTTCCTTTTGCTCTCATCGTTGAAGGAACGTCAATCTTCATATTCATCATCAGAGCGATCTTTGTCCGATTGCTCATCATCTCCCAAGTCTTGATATGTCTCTTCTCGTTGGTCGGGGACTAAGGTCCAATTTTACATCGTGTAAATCATGCGCCTTGGACCATCGCCACTGAGGCTCATCCAAGAGATCTTGGAGTGGCTTGAGATTTGTTGTTGGATTGCCAACCAACTTGTCAGTTAGATATCCTAGGATCTCAAGGAGCTCTCGTCTATTGTTCGGGACTTGGATTGTGACAGGGTTGGGTCTTTCACATAGGCTTCCAGCCATCATGTAGATTGGTACTGTGGGTGTATCCTTGGGCTTTCCAATCGTCTTGATGGCTTGTTTGTACTTCTCATTGTTCAAGAATGGTAGGTCAATGGTAGCAAGAACATGCATCTAGTCTCTCTCGTCCTTAGGACATGGGATATACTTGGTTAAGGGCTCGAAGGATTTCATAATCTAGCCATCACCCTTCAGCATGGTGGAGATGGCATCTAGGTCAATCGGTGTAGTCTTCCAAGTGTCCATCTCTACCCTTATAGCCTTTGTTCGATTGCCTAGGAAGATGAGACTGTTGCCCCAGTCTTCTTTGACTCTCGCATTGTGCATCTAGGGTCAGCCTAGCAAGATGTCATAGTCCACTACCTTCATGACTATAAAGTCAACAGAGAATTGGAATCCTATGATCTTCACTGGCCAATTCTTTAACATGCTGAATGGTTTCACCTTCATTTTGTTAGCCAGTGTGACATTGAACTTAGCAATCTCAACTTGTGGGTTATCCCAAGTTTGGAGTATTGCATGGCTTAGCACACTAACTCTCACTCTCGTGTATATGATCCCCCTTCTTGTGACATCTCCAAGAGCTAAGACTGTCAGGACTGCATGCATCTCTGTGCCTTCCCAAAAAGATTTGGTGTGCAAGGACTTAGGCACGGAGTGAAGCATCAGGCTCTGTATTTGCATTTCTGTATCGTACTCATGCAAGTCTGTGGTAGCTTGCTCATTTGATTCTTCGACCCACTGTTTCATCAGCTCTTGCCATAGTGTTGGATGCTGCCTAAGCAGCTCTCCTAAGCTTAGAGTCACAGGGGTGGTCACCAATGTATTAAGGAGGTTGCTAGTTGCTTGCCTCTCTCCTAACTCTGTGGTTCTTGGCCAATGGCCTTGACTAGTTTGCTGGCTTGTAGCATTTAGACTTTGTTTAAGTGACACTGCTTGTGGTGTAGGTGCATCCCTTGATTTTGGTCATGGGGGTGAGACTAGCATGCTTATGCTTGAGAGATAATCGATATCGTCTTCTAGTATGGGCTCAATGTCTTTTAGGTGCTCTTGGGCTTCTTTCACCCACTCCTTCACTTTTTCAATGGCTTTGAGTTGGCACTTCAGGTTGGGGTACTCCTCGACCTTAGTACTTCCCTTTCCAACCGTCTTTGGAGTTGACGTTTTTGCCTCTGCATCAATGACTTTTTTTCCAGCAGGTAGTGTCATGGCACATTCGATTTTGAGTGCGACCTTAGCGTCTAGTCTCTTCTTTATCCTTCTTTGACTCTTCTTTTCGATTGAGGTTGCGTTGAGATTGCTAGGCCCTGGCAATGATATGCCAACCTACTTTGTTTGCGCACGGGTCATGACATCCAATGGGATGGGTGTGACCTCCCCATCGAGTGTCTTGGTCAACACCAAATAAGTCCAATGGGACCGATGGCTCATTTGCCAAACTAGAGGATGGCTTCTGTCTAGGGCAATCAGCAAAGAGATGAGTGGCGTTGACTAGATGCCACTAACATGGTGGTGGACACATTGGGGAGAAGTGTTAGGACCATGCCAAGAAGCATTTGCTTGAAACCCATGGCTTTTTATGACCTCTAAGTTGAAGTTCCAACTTATGTGATCATAATCTTTTTCGAAGTCCATATTAATGAGCACAAAGTCTATTTGCAAAGACAAGGTGTGGCCAACTGAGAAAATCAAGTTAAGTATAACATTATGGATCTTCTTGCCATCAGCAAAACCATAATGTTGTTGATGAACCAATTCGCCTAACATGAAAGTAATCCTAGTGCCTAAGGTGTTGGCCATTATTTTATAAGCCACATTTAACATTGTTAAGGGCCTCCATGTAGTAAGCTTGCCCTATTTAAATGTGTAGGGACGAGTTTGATCAAACTTGTGTTCATCTCCCTTGGAAGTTCCCCTCAAATATATTGTGATTGAGAAGTCCTGCAAAGATCCACAACACACATATCCCATAGAGTTTGGAATACTTCTATGGGAACATTGTTAATTCCTTGAGATTTTCCCCTTTTCATCTTCATTACAATATATGTGAGCTCTTTTTTTTGTAAAGGGCCTCTCTAGCAGTAGTGTCTCTTTGGATTTGATAGGTCTCTTTTCTATTGCCAAAAGACTTGGAGCTTTTACTAATAATCTACAAGAATAGGGGCCCTATTCCCAATTATTGAAGACAACTGCTTAGTGAAGGCTTGCACAATTGCCTTAACATCTTTGAGTAATATTCCTTTGACATATTCACAATCATGGTGATCATCTCTTGCTCCTTTTCTTGCAAAGACTTTAAAAAAATAGTTGGGAGCATCATTAATTAAATGCTAGTGACCTTTTAGGTGTATCTTCGCAAGTTAAGCTTTGTGCTTTTGAAGATTGTTAAGGAAATGATCCACTCCTCTAAGTAGTTGGTACAAATAACCATTAGTAGAGTGAATAGTAAGACTAAGCATAATGCATTCCCTAAACTGTTGGATCACAACTCTTCTATTTCTAGCATGCTCCTTACCATGACTCTTAGCTATGTTTGTGATGGCTATGATGCAATTCATCCAATTCACAATAGTTTGTCAGCTAGTTGTACTAGTGGTTGGCCAAGTGTATATGAGATTTTGCCAATATGCCTCCTCCTCCAAGAAAGATGTCTTGAAGTTAAATAGAGGATGCCCTCTATCATTGCTTTTACCCCTTTGCATAATGTGATTAGAGGTCATCACCTTCGTCAATAGCCTCCACGTCACATTAGGTTGCACTCACCAAGCTCCATCATTTAGATAGACTTTATTGAGTCTGGCTACCCTCCATGTATCACTAATGTATTTATTATGCTAGGTATGCAAGATTTGCAGAAAATATTGCATGCAAGTTAATACTTTTCGGAGATATGGGAAGAAAGAATGAAGAGACTATGAAGCTATGGGATAGTTAGGGTAGTCATGCTTTTTGGTATTCGAAAATGTAGAAATAATAGGATTTTCAATAAAGGCTAAAATTTTTCCATACCTATGGATAGGTGGTCAACCCTGCACGGTGAAGTTTTAGCAAACCTAAAAGCATTTTGCAGGAAAGACAGAAGCTAGAAGGTCTATATCAAGCTAGGTGTAAGGTTTTGCATGCATTAAAAGTTGCCCACCATTGGAGGCACCTTTTTTTTGTACATATTTCTCTCAATAATATAATTATATTGCATTATTATAAGAAAACAAGGAGGCCTAGATTGATTTTCCAAGACCATTAATCTTGGTGTTCAATTTGCTTGATTTGATAAGCATCTTAATCATGAGAAAATCATTGTGAAGTTATAAAGGCACATAACCCATATTGAAAAAGAACACGAATCTTCATCTAATTACCACCACCACCACTAGTGGTTTTCCATCCAATAGTTGCTTTATACAAGAGAAAGGGAGATAAAGATCAAAGACCATTGATTTGCATGCACTACCATGTAGACTCAAAACTGCCTTTTAGTTCACCCCAATCACACCATCGAAGTCGTCAATTTAGATTGAATGACCATTGTTGGGTTGCGCCTTCATCTCAAACTAACAATGCGAACAATGTTTTGTTCATCTCTTTCCTTTAAGATTTACTAAAACTTAAAACTCTTAAGCTTTAAAAGCTTAAAGCTTTTAAACCCATCAAGGGCAGTTGCTTCAAATTCAAAGGGGAAGGGCCACTAACTACGGTCCCCTTCATATTGGCAATAAACTCTCTCAAAGAGCCAAAGATACAAGATAACATTTCTATGCACAATTCCTTTTAAAGCCACAACTACCTTTCCAGATCCTTGTCTTTGCATAGAAGGACTTTAGATATACTTCAATTCACAGGCAAGTGTTTACTTTGGGATTCTATAAGAGGCTTTTCTAAAACATCGTACTTTATCTATTTTGCGGGATTTTCGGAGACTTATTCCTACAAGGTGGGTTTTCTTCAAAGCTATTCCTTTTGCACCATAAATTATTTCCATCATGTCGAGTCCTTCCAACACTAATGAAGTGATCATGGAAAATATGGAATCCTCACTACAAGAAATTACCTTGCAACAACAAATTGATCTTCTTCAATATAATTTAAATGCGATCATGCAGGCACTTTAAGAGTGCAAGCATCAACCAAATCTTACAACTCAAGACGAAGATGATCGAATTCTTAGATCCTGAAGGGTGTTTTGACACTCGACAAACAAAAAAGGATTAGAAAATCAGCCATAAGTCTTGTCAATTTTCTAAATTTGATGGACAAAAGGATGGAAAAATTATTGTCTTGGTTGAGCGAGTTTGATGATTACTTTGACAAAGAAGCTTTTCCTAAGAAAAATAAAATTAAGCGTGCAACCAATTATTTGATGAATAAAGCTTCACTTTGGTTAAATGTCATATGCCCAACATCGACCATCTAAGGACATGGTTTGATTTTTAGAGCAAAGTTAAAAAATATTTTCTTCACCCCAATTTCATCTTCAAGCAAGGTGCAATTGGTTCAATTTATCATGGCCAGAAGGTGATAATGTTTCTATTTACACCATCGAAACATTTTGGCAAAGAGTTTTGCTGTTGCACATGCTTGAGGAAGTCCTCGAGAGCACGCTTCAATGGAAATATGAAGATGGACTTCAATCTGGCAATCAAGCTAAACTAAACTCTTTAAATCCAATTCTCTTTAGGAAGCTATCTCTTATGCCTATGATGTTGAGAAAGAATTCCAATCTATTGCCTATATACTTTGCACTCTACAATCCCATTCACCTTGTTCCTTCAACATGTATTCTAATTTTCAACCACGAGGTATGTGCAAAGATACCCAAACAACAATTTGGACAACAAGATAAAGCCTCGGGGCTACAAATCTTAATATTCAAAATAAAGAGGCCAAATTTATTTGTCATCATTGTGGTAAATTTGGACACTATTGAGTGGATTATTGAATTCCATTACCTCCAACAGCAACCAAAATAGTGCTCAATTGTACAATATCAAAGGAGAACCTGATTATGCTCTAGATTGGAATACTCACTCACCACAACAAGAAGTAACCACTAACAAAAAATCAGGCATGCCTATTTTCTTGTATGCTTTATTGAAGATAAAAGGTTTTGTGCAGAATTCAGAGATGTAACTATTTTGCATGATAATGGTAGTTCTCATGATTTTATTTCAAAAAAATTGGTATAGAGGTTGCAACTAAAAACTAGTCCATTATACAAGGTTAAATTTGCATTTCAAGAAATTAGATATAAAGGTACAATGAAATTTAGGGGATTAGAAATTTCAATGAAAAAGTATAAAGAAAAACACGATTTCTTAGTTGCACCTCTTCAATCATCTGATATTATTCTTGGTATGCCTTTCAGACATCAATTTAATCCTAATGTTGATTATCACACTCACACAATAATGTTTGAATTCCAAGGCCAACTTGTTTCTTTGAATAGTGATCCATAGAATGAATTGTTTCCATTGATTAATCATACACGAGCTAAGCGAACACTTGGGAAGCTACACAAGGACATCAATTTAATCTTGATATTGATTATCATACTCACACAATAATGGTTGAATTCCAAGGCCATCTTATTTCCTTGACTAGTGATATAGAGAGTGAAATGTTTCCATTGATTAGTCATACACAGGCTAAGCAAGCAATTAAGAGGCAATATAAAGTATGCATGATCTTTGTGACTAAAGTTGAAATGATTGACTCTTTTGCATTATCACCCATATAGGCAAAGTTTCTAGATTTATATAAACATTATTTTGTGGATGATTATCCACCTAAGTTGCCACCATCACGAGGCGAATTACATCACAAAATTGAATTGTTTCCTGGTGTTACTCCACTATACAAAGCTCCATCTAACCACAACCCTTTGCATCAAAAATAAATTCAAAGACATGTGATTAAAATATTAGATAAATATTAAATTCATCCTTTGGTGCACCTATTTTACTCGTTGAAAAGAAGAACAAAATATACATAATGCGTATTGATTATCAAGATTTAAATAAAGTCACCGTTAAAAATCGATATATGATTCCTAGAGTTGGTGATTCGCTTGATAAACTTAAAGAAGCTAAAATTTTTAGCCAAAAAAATCTTAAATCAAGATATCATTAAATTTGCATGGATTCAATCGATGTATTTAAGACTACATTTTAGGGCATTGTTTGGTCACTATGAATTTATTGTTATGCATTTTGGTCTTATGAATGCGCTAGTTACATTTGCCTGAATGATGAATAGGATTTTTCTAGATCATCAAGGTTTTGTCATTGTCTTCTTTGATGATATACTTATCTTTAGTAAATCAAAAGAGAAACATAAGAAACATCTTTGCATTTTATTTGATTTACTGCAAAAAAATCATTTGTATGCTGACCCTGATAAAATCTTGTTCTTCCAACATGGAATTGAATATTTGGATCGTATAGTTTCTGTCGAGGCTAACACTGTTGATATTAAGAAAATTTAGACCATTAATGATTAGCATAATCCTGAGTGTATGTTCATGATCTTCCCTAGGCTTAGTTGGGTTTTATAGAAACTTTGTTAGAAAATTTTCCCTGATTGCTTTGCCATTGACCATATTGTTGCGCAAGAATATTGTCTTTCGATGGGACCTTAGTCAGCAAAAATATTTTGACACTTTGAAATACATTTTGACCCATGCACCTATTCTTTCGTTGCTTGACTTCTCCCAGCCTTTCTTCCAAGTTATCATTTATACGAGTGGTTATGGCATGGGCACTGATTTAATGCAGAATGACCATCCTATTGCATATGAAAGCCATAAATTAAAACCTTCGAAACAAAAATATAGTATATATGATAAAGAATTATTAGTTGTAGTTCATACTTTGGATATTTGAAAACATTATTTCATGGGGTTTGAAGTCTTTATAAATATTGATCAACATGCTATAAAACATTTACTAAATCAATTCTTAAATCTTGACTGACACATTCAATGGGATTCCTTCATTCAAAATGTTCACTCTATGATCCAATATCAGTTAGGTCATGTTAATGTTGTTACTGATGCATTAAGTCATAGGCCATACAAACTATTGTTGTATGCTTAGATCTGATAAATCAAAAGTGCATATTTGAATCATATTTCCACTGTAGAAATTCAAATATTTGATGCAATGATTCCTACACATATTACTATTCAAGAATTTTCTTTTAGTTGGCAAAAATTTCAGACTACTAACACTCCTATGTTTGATAATGACTCTTATGTAAATTGATTTTTATATTATCAATGCAAGCTTTGTTTTGTCATACCTTGTAAACATATTGGTATGATTGAAATGCATCACTTGCATATGTGGGACATAGAGGTATCCAATCTACCATAGTTGCATGCAAACAGTATCTTTATTGTCTTGTTATGAAGCATGATATAGCGAAGTTTGTGTTTGAATGTATTGCATGCCAGCGAATTAAGTGTCACCATGGGAAAAACATATGGTTTGCTTATGCCTTTGTTAGTTTCTAATGGCCCATGGGAGCAAATTTCTATGGACTTTGTCACTAGCTTTCCTACTACATCTTCTCATCATGACATGATTTCAATCATTGCTGATAGATTTAGTAAACATGCTTATTTCATTCATGGGTAAAAAGACTCTACCTACTCCACAAGCTTATTGAAAAGATTTAGTAAACATGCTTATTGAAAAGATGAGGCTTCAATCCATTGAAAAGCGTATGAAAATGATGCTAGCATTTAGATATTATGGCCCATTCGAAATTGTTCACAAGATTAATAAAAATGCATTTAGATTGGGTATTCCTCCTTACTTACAAATACATAATTTTTTTCATATCAATTTGTTGAATAGCAAGTCGTCGTGCAAGGTGAGGAAAAGTAAGAAACACAAAAATGATACTTTCAATATATTTTGGATATAAATGCTTGTTCTAATATTATAAATATACACATCAGGGAGGTGCTTATGCGTGTATGGGGAGAGATTGTACCCAATCTTGTGTCATGCAAGTTCTTTGTGTTTTTTTCTCTCATACTATTTGTTCACTTGTTATTTTATTCTCAATTATGTTCTATCATGCCATGAAGGTCGTCCCATGAAGGTAAGTAAGATTATGAAATTTATGTACTCTACAACATGGAAAAATATTATCGCAAGTATTATATTTCTTATATGCTTATTAATGCAATGACTTTTTATATGCACATGCACAATAGATTTATTTTGATGTATTTATTAGAGAAGACAATATTTTATTTTTATAAAGCTATTAGAATAGAGATTATTTTGATTTATTTGCATAAAAGCAAGTCGTGCAAGGCAAGAAAAAGCAAGAAACACAAAAATAATACTTTCAATGTACTTTGGGCACAAAAGCTTGTTCTAATACTATAAAATGCATACAGGGAGATTGTATTCAATCTTGTATCATGCAAGTTCTTTGTGTTTTCTTCTCTCATGCTATTTATTTACTTGTTATTTTATTCTCAATTACTTTCTACACTATAGTGAAGGCAAGCAACATAATTATATTTATCATAGTATTTTACCAAAAATTATTATTATAGATTTTATCTAATTATCGCATAATTCACGACTTATTGTGTAAACACATGAGTATGGTACTAGTCGCATTATGCTTTATGAATCGATGGAGGGATACTAATGTGTATTGTATTGTGGTGAGGAAGTAATTAGATAGAGTTCAAAAAATTTAATATTTTGAAGTGTGTAATTTAATGTGTGAAATCTATGCCCTCTAGATTCCCTCTATCATAGAAGAATATTACCAAAAGCATTATATTTTGTATATGCTCAATGTTGCTTACCTTTACCATAGGATAGAACATAATTGAGAATAAAATAACAAGTGAACAAATAGTATGAGAGAAAAAAACACAAAGAACTTACATGACACAAAATTGGGCATAACTTGTATATAACGAACACATGTTTTGGAAAGCATTTTATTGGAAGTGACTCTAATTTTCCCTCTCCCCATGCATGGGTAGGCAACTCTCTAGTACATGTATTTATAATATTACTATAAGCTTTTGTATGCAAAATACATTGAAAGTATTGTTAAGAAACATGAATCTAGAGCTAGATTGGCTATGGTGGTGGATGCGTCATAAACATGATACATGATTGGAATGAGAGATTATAACCCAAGTTAATTTAGTTTCAAGATTGATTATCTTAGACTCATAAACACAATCTTGAGTTGACACAAAAGAGAAGTATTATATATTGCATTGAAATGAGAGCCAAGTACATGCTTTTATAGCCTTTGGATAGTTCCACTTTCCTCACTGCTCAAAGTACTTATGGGATTCTGAGCCTTTCTCCTAGAGCATACATAATTTGTTCTATTTTCCAACACCCCTCCTCAAATGATGAGTTCCTACACTTGTTGACTCCCCCCTACATGAATACATGGCATGGGAGACTAGCTCATAGGTAGCCTAGTCAAGTTAAAGCTTGAAAATTTACATCTTTTGCAAGGGTTTTTACAAAGCAACATCCACTATGGGAAACAAAGATCCACTATGGGAGATACAATGGAAAATTCTTTAGAGCAATCTATCTAAGTTGTTGTTGGTAGCAAAAGCATCTTCTTCATTCATGAACTAATTTTGATGGTTTCCGTTTTGCACATATTGTGCTCTTTTACGGTGAAAATATTCACTAGTCATGAGGCCAGTCTTACCACAATAATGACATGTCATTCGATCTTTGTTTTCGATGTTAAATCCTCAGCCTTTGTCTTTTTCTCCATAAGCTCCTTTAGTGTACAAGAGATTGTCTCTAGGCATTGAGACCATTCCCTTTGCATCCTTGTTTTAATATTTGTTTTCTTCATCCAATAGAGAGTGCTCAATGTCCTTAAGTAAGAGATTTGGAACATTACTTAAGGTAGATACAATGTTCTCATATGGCTCTTGATTTACACTTGTAGTAATACTGCTATGGCTTCATGTTCATCAATGTTCTTCTTTAGAGTGGCTAGTTGAGTTTTTAGGCCCTTGAACTTATTAATGTGTATAGTCATAGAAGAACTATCTTTTACATCAAGTTTGTAGAATTGCATGAGTAGTCTTATCTTGGAATTTTCAGCCTATGTCCCAAAGATTTTATCAAGTTTATCCCATGCAACTTTGGCATTCTTGATGCCAAAGATATGATGCAATACATCATTGAACAATCCCTATGCAATGATGCCTAGAGCTTTGTTGTTCATTCTCTTCCCTTCTTTTGTCTTTGGTTGGACTTCATCAAAGGTCTCACCTCCTACATCTTCTTTCCCGCCATCTTTATTTCTTACATCATCTTCAAATAGATCCCATATGTCTTTGCTCATGAGATGATACATGGTCTTCTCTTTCCATACATGAAAACCTTCACCCTTAAATTTGGCTATTTGCTCAAGATCCATCACTTTTAGATAAGAAGATCTTATCACGAGTTTATGGTAAACTCGGGCAGTGTCTATCCTTTTACAACAAAATTGAGAGTTTACAAAGGTTTAATCAATGGAGTGTTCCTCACACAATAGCTTTCCATGAGAATATGAATCTCTTTTAGGATCAAGATTAGCTGCATCCAATTTGTGAGGAGGAGAATTTAACTAGCAATGTGAACAAGGTTTTGAGTGTGAGGGAGAGGGTGTGAATGAGATTTAAGTTAAATTAGATTGAGAAGTGAGTAAGTGTGAAAGAGACTAGAATGAAAGGATCAATTAGATAAGGCTTTACCTTAGCTTAGGTAAAGAGAAGCTTTTAAATCTTTTCGTGCGCTAAAAGGCGTGAACATGGCAGCGTAAATATTTGCATATCTCAGTATAAACTCATTGTACTCAGTCCATGAAAGGACGTCCTCTTGGCAACATGCAATGTATTTGTGGAGGCTAAACAAGCTACTCAAACTCTCTTTCTTTCACTTTGTCTATATGTGAGAGAAGTAGAAGCATGCCCCTTGCTTAGCACCTCCAATACGAGCTTTGAACCAAGCTTCTTGATTGAACTAGAAATCACCACATGTAGCTTGGGAGATTAAGATGGGGAGTATATGGTTTGATGAGTTGAGTAGAGAAGAGGATAAGAGAGGGAATGGTTGAGAGAGTATCCCCACTAGCTACCTAGCTCACCCATCTCTGATACCATGTTAAGAAACATGAATCTAGAGCTAGATTGGCTATGGTGGATGCAAGTCATAAACACGATACATGATTGGAATGAGAGATTATAACTCAATGAACTAGGTTTCAAGATTGATTAGCTTGGACTCATAAACATAGTCTTGAGTTAACACAAAAGAAAAGTACTATATATTGCATTGAAATGAGAGCCAAGTACATGTTTTCATAGCCTTTGGGTAGTTCCACTTTCTTCATTGTGCTTATGGGATTCTAAGCCTTTCTCCTAGAGCAGCATACATAACTAGTGCTACCTACTGTGGCAAACTTGCACTATGAATTTCTATGGATTTTACACGAAATAGTATGCTACAATGAATCTATACCCATGGAATATTTAATGTGCTTGTGAGTGGTAGATATTAATTAGATTATCATTTTGCAGAGTTAACACTGATTTCCATATCCATTGTGTTTCTTCCATAGAATTATTTCTATATTTGAATAAATATCTATGGTATTGATTTTCTATTTTAGTAAAAGTATAATCATGGTCAAGTATTACTTTTAAGATCTAAAATTTTAGTATCAACTTCTAACAAAGATGAGCCATCAACTACAAGAGTAACTAGAGGTGATTCCTTGAATGGTTTTAACAAACTCATATAAAAAGAATTATGTATTTGTCAATGAGCAGGAATATCTTGTCTAAATGTATTTTCATTAATCTTATAAACAATTCAGAATGGACCATAATATTTGGGTGCTAGCTTAATTTTTGGATATTTTTCAATGGATTGAAGCCTCCTCTTTTCAATTCTTAACCAAACTAGATAATTTTCTTGAAATTTAATAACCTTGGGTCTTTTATTAGCTTGGGCTATGTACCTCATTTGAGATTGTTTAATCTTTTCGGTGACTTCTCTAAAAAATTTCTATGGTTAGTAGCCAAAGAATTAGTGATTGGAACATTACTAGCAATAGTCATCATAAGAATAGGTAATTTCTTTCTATAGACTACTTCAAATAAAGCTCTATTAGTTGCATAATGTGGGATATTATTGTAAACAAATTGAAGAATAGATAGTGTTGGTCCTAATTACTAAGTCAATCAATTATGTAAGATCTAAGAAGGTCGAGAATTATACTATTGGTTGCTTTGGTGCGTCCATTGCTCTTGGGATGAAAAACTAAAGTAAAATCTATCTTAGAGTTTAGATTCTTAAAGAGAGCCATCCAAAAATGTTTGCAAAATCAACCATCTTGGTAAGATAAGATAACCTTACAAAAGATGTGATGAGGAAATATGGTATTAATTTAAAAAACTTAGTAGCTTATGGAGTAGACATAGTCTTTTTACAGGGAATAAAATAAGCATGTTTACTACATCTATCAACACTGGTCTAAATCATATTATGATGAGAAGATGTAATAAAAATGCTACTGATAAAATCCATAGAAATTTACTCCAATAGAATATAATTGAGAATAAAATAACAAGTGAGAAAATAGCAAAAACACAAAGAACATGCATGGCACAAGATTGGGTACAGTCTCCCCCCATGTATGGGTGAGCACTTTTTCCATGCATATATTTATAATATTAGAATAAGCTTTTATGCCCAAAATACATTGAAAGCATCATTTTTTTGTTTCTTACTTTTTTCTCACCTTGCACAACCTGCTTTTATGAAAATAGATCAAACCACTTCCTATTCTAATAGTTTTATAAAAATATCATTTTTTAATCAAATAAGTACACCAAAATAAATCTATTGTGCATGTGTGCATGCAAAGTCCTTGGGCTAATAAAGTGCATACAAAATATAATACCTTTGGTAATATCTTTTCATACTGTAGAGTGCATAAATTCCATGTATTAAATTGTGCATTCCAAAATAATAATTTTGCTTAACTCCATCTAATTTTATGTTCACCATAACACAACACACATAGTATCCTTCCATCTATATACTAGGCAATGAAAAGTACCAAGGATACAAAGTTGAAATCAAAGTCTTTATTTAAACCTCATCTAAAGCTAAACAACATGCAACAACAACTCCAATCAAGAATATAGTCACCAACTCAAACAAGCCAAAGAAAAGCAATGGTTATCTACAAACCAAAAAGATTTCCAACTTAGGATTCAAAACAAAAGCAACCTTCATTTATTACTAGATAGATATTGGAAAATAAGAAAGATAAGAAGATAGATTTAACATAATAGCAATCTTGGACCTGTGCAAAGCCTTCCACAAAGCAACAAAATCCAAATACTTCCTATAAAGTTGTAGAAACCAAAGCAATAAGCACCATAGAGGTTTACTTATGATAAAAATGAAAAGAAGATAGAGGACAAACCTCAACCAATAACAACTAGATCCATCGAGGGCACCATCATAGCAACCACCCTATTAATTGCATTTGGCTTGCAATCTCCCAGCTTGGCCAATGATCAACACCCTCATACCCACCATAAGCATTATTGTGGCATCATGGCCACTACATCTTATATGGTAGGATTTTCTTACTTGTTGTATGAGGTTATAGCATTGTGGCCACAACCCCCCAACCCTCAAAATTTCCCACAAGAGTAGGTGACCACATTAGGAGGGAGACAGTCGAGTACACAACATTGTAGGGATGTGTCCGCCTAGTGGACTGCATGATTCTTATTGTCAAGTAGACTAAGGACTTTCCAATCAAGCACACTAAGCAACCTAGTGACCACACATATATTTGTTCAACATGGCTACAATTGGTCGACCACACTCCTAACCTAATCGAGCACACTAATTTGATTAGCATCAAGCACATGCCCTTAATCATCATTAGCACATACTTGTGATTGGTCGACTAATAGGCCATGCTCTAAATCTCGTCGTGAAGTTCATTGCATCTCAAATATTAGCCACATGGGTATCATGGATGTTAACTATTAATCACCCTCAGTATTGTACATTAGATTGAGCACATCAATATCCTTTCAATTGAGCACACAAACCATGGGACGAGCACATATGTTAACCCTAGCTCGAGATGGAAGCAAAAAAAGTGAAATGTGAATGAAATGGAAGAAGTAGAACAAAGAACAAGTAAAGGCGCAAGGGTGGCCTCTAAAATCAAGATAAAGGAAAAATCACATTTTTAAGTGAAAGGCGCCCCAAAAATTTTGTAAAAGAGTGCCATGCTCCCTCCTGTGCAAATTGTAAAAGGGTAGATGGGCATAGGCTAAAGAAATAGGCCAAGTAGAAAGGAATGGAAAAGAGGACCTTGCCAAAATGGCCAGTTGTGTAAAAAAGGGGATGGGTGCCCATGGGATTTTAGGGCATGTATATAGAGTTCAAAAAGTGAATGAGAGCTCATTCTTTGGTGTGTGGCAACAAGAGACTCTTCTTCTTCTATTCTCCTCTTCTATTTGCTTGCTTGTGTGTGCTTGAGAGAGGGAGTGTGAGAGTGTGAGGGAGTGAGTGTGTGAGGGTGATGATCAAGGAGGTGAAGCTCTCCACCATCTCCTCTCTTCTTTTTCTCTTCTCTTCTCTTCTCTTGTCTCGTGTATGGCTATGGAGGATGGAGCTTGGAGGTGGAGGCTTGAGGATGCTTGAGCTTGCATCAAGAATCGTAGAGCTACTGATGTGCTTGAGGGAGGAGGCAACACATTTGGGCATCGAGGTAAGCTCACTATACCTCAGTAGGATCGAAGGCGGCTGGCTAGGTGAGAGATAGCCATAGGCGCTCGCTTGAAACGCTTGAATAAATAAGCAGTCTGTGGGTCTTGGCGGTTGAGCTTGAGCTCCCTTCTACATTTTGATTCTGTTGTTGCTAGAACCAACGAATTCAAGCTTGAGCGCTTGTGTGCCTCAAATCGACCATCGAAGTAAGGGTTTCATCCCCGATCTGAAGCTTGAGATAAATATGAAGTTTTGGGTTTTTTTAAATCTTCACAACAAGTATTTTGGTTATTTTGGTGGTTTGATAATTAGGAGAGTAGGAGAAATCATTTCAGTACTTTGTTTTTATTCCTATTGCATTTGGAGTAGGTTAGGATTAAGAAATCAAGTTAGAAAAGCATAGGGTTTGATGCTGTAAAACATGCCCAAACAGGGCACAAATCAAGAAAAATGGGGGAAAAAGAGTGCTTGAGGGGATTAAGGTCAACAAGTGAGTGATTAGGAGTGGCAAGACCTTTTGTCGGGAAGGGGTTTAATAGCCAAGGGAGAGCTCATTTGAAACCTTGATTGAGAGAGAGAGAGAGAGAGAGAGAGATTGCTCCATTACATGGATTTGCTTCGATCTTACCACTTATGAGTTTGTTGCTCACTACAGGTATATCCAACCCTCCTTAGTAACCCATAGATATGATCTGGAAGTGCTCGACGAGTGCCTTGCATTGAATCTCTTAGTTCGTTGGATTTTTTGACATTTTGACATTTTGATAAGAAACACACCATGTTCGGCCCCCGTCCGAGTGGCTCAATTCTGGGCCGAGTTTCAAAATCGGTCCTCGGCCACTTGTCTTTGGCCCATTTGGCTTGCCGGATTGCGTAACTTGGCCCAGTCCCATTCGGCCACTTTCCGTCAGACACAGCATCCACTCGGCCCTCCGCCATTCACTGCGACTCGGTCAATCATCCATTGGGCCACGTCCATTCAGCCCACCGACCATTCAGACCATCCAAACTCCATATTCGGCCTCGGCCCACTTGTGCCACGTGTCATTCGAACATCCCAATTCGTCCCAGTTCCACTCAGCCCTCGGCCATTCGGCCCATCCGAGTTATACACTTGGCCCCTGCAATTTGGACCTATTGGACCAAATTCGATTTTTTCCAAAATTTTTAAAATCTAGACCATACCCACCTAGACACCGACCGTACGAACCTCTGAAGGCCATACAAACACTTGAAATACCTTTCTAGCATAAGGAATAGAAAAAGCAACGAGACGCAGACGTAGAGATGATGCTAGTTGACTATCTAGCGAATCCAGCCCGTTACAGCATCGAGCGGAGTTGTAAACCCCCAAAACAAATCTTGACTAAGCGAAAGGTGCAATAAAAACCCTATAAACCGATGAGGATGGCCAGAAACCGAACATACAAGCCTATCAAGCCAAACCCATAAATGAGAGTGCAAGAGCTGCTTAAGCATTTTGTTTTCTCACACTCTAATTTTCAACACTAGAAACACACTTAAGAAAAGCTAAAAGCCTGATTGCGCACAGTGCATGGAAAAGAGTACACACACACACACACACACACACACACACACACACACACACACACAGTGAGGGTAAGTTGAGGACTGTTTGTAATTAAAAAGGAACTCACTCATACATAAAAACTTGAAAGAACCCACTAGTAAGAGAAGATTCCAAGATAGATGGCTAATCGAACCCCCAAGTGTAGAACCAAGCAAAAAACACAACTGAAAAGCCAGACACAGCAAAGACCAACACTATCTGGGAAGTAGATCTACCCGACCTCATCAACCTAATCAACAACTCGACAAAATAGGAAATCTCAGACATGGAAGAGGGTAGCTTAGATTGTAAAAGCAACAAAGAACTTGACCTATGAGACTTTCCTAAGGCGATCCAGCAATTAGTAAGCAAATATGATGCTCAAACCCAGTTAGAACATTGTGGTAGACCTATAGAGGACATCATAGCAAACCTTGAGGAGGAGAGGAAACTAGCACGCAAAGCTCGGCAAGGCATAGTCACTTACAATTAGGATCAGTAGACTAGGAGCTTATGCAGAGCATAGAGATGTGGGAGATCCAGAGCGTGTTAGCCCTAGTAAGCAAAAAATTGAACAGAGAACGGGACAGCACTAGAAGAAGACCTCATGTTGAGCGAGCTTCTGACAAAGCGGCTGTTAGATAACACGACAGTAGAGCAGAGTGCTACAGCATTAGCAACATCACTACTGGCAAGGTTAGGAGTCAACAAGGCTCTAAGAGCCAATAAAAAATTCACGTGGTAGCGAAGCACCTGGACAAATACTAGTCATCGTATAGCTTCGTAAAACCTGCTAGTGTGACTTTGACAACCTACTAGTGTGACTCATGAATGTCAAGCAGAGAGAGAAAGAGGATATCTAAGATTTCGTGACCCATGTAAGGAGCCTCTTCAAGATAATCCCTATGGGCGAGAGACCAACCAAAAGAGTGATGTCCACGATATTCATTAACGGAATACAAAGTGAAGAGCTTTACAAAGCCTTGGCAGGCAACTCGATCCTACAGCGAGATGCACTAGCAAGGGTCTTTGAAGAAACTATTAGAGTAGACGAGCAGCTCCAGCATAGATGCTCTAGGAGCTCTAATCAAGAAGAGTCGAGCGCTAGGAATTCCAAGAGAGCTTCAATGTTGAGCGAGAGATCAGACCCAAGTGCTCAGGATAAAGGGAAATACATTGATTTAGGTCAAGAGCTAGCAAAGATGAAGATGGACATAGCCAAATTGTAGGAGATGATGAGATGACCAATGCACCCACAAATCTAATGCGTGTATTGTGGTGAAAACCACTTGCCAATTGAGTGTCAGGACTCTAGGTCATGTCCTTGCACTAATTGCGGTAGGTTCGGCCATGACGCCATGCATTGTCGATTACCTTGGAGACTCCCATACTTGCAGCATTACGGTCAATCCTACATTGTGAATAGGCCACCGAACTTCTTTAGAAGGGGAGTCCCATTTGCCTTCCCAGCACCTAATGAGACTAAGCCGACCATCCCTAGGATGGAGATAAACCCTACGGGCATTCCTAGACATGGACCCTACGTAACCCATCCATTGAGTGACACTCCAATCCATTATATGGAGGAGTCGAACGGCGACGAGCCTTATGTAAACCCTTACATATCGTATGACGAAGAAGAAAATGCAGTCTCTATGAACTATCGACCAGTACCGATGATGGTGTTATGTAGAGAAAGAGGCAAAGGCCTAGGAGGACAGACACAAGAGCCAATCGTGTGTTGGACTTGCAGTCGCCCAGGATACATTTCTTCATGTTGCCCCGAGAGGGAGCAAGCAAATAGAGACATGGCTGACCTAAGATGTGTTGAGTGTGCACTAGTGATAATGGGTTGGGCATTCCTAGATTAATTACCAAAGCTAGAGCTTTAATCTTTAGTCTACTAAAAAATGTAGAGGAGGATCAACCTTGGACAATGCACCGAGCTAAAAGGAGTCAAGGTGACTGATATGCAGTGGATGAATACAATATTGCTAGGGAAGAGAATCAAAATACCATAGTCAAAAGTTTCTCAAAAGATGGTGAAAGCATGGTAGGAGGTAACTAGAGATGCATCATGGGGTGGTGCGCAAGACAGATGAGGTGATTCTTTCCTTATGCAAATTGTATTCGCCTTTCAGAGGCCAATAGATAAAACCTCCACATGACAAAAAGAATTTCAATCAAAGGCTTAGTAAGATGAAGGGACTTATGGGACCACAAGAGCATGGAGCTTATGGAGATAGACAGAGCCAAAGCTCAATTTAATCTAATAGAGGGAGATGCAGACTTTCACCCTACCTTTCAAGCCAATAGATGAAAACTCCAACATGACCAAATAAATTTTAGTTAAAGGCTTGGTAAAGATGGAGGGACCCATGGGAGCACAAGGGTATGAAGCTTATGGAGGTAGCTAAAGCCAAAGATAAATTCAATTGATAGAGGAAGAGGCAAACTTTCTATAGGAAGTAATGGGTTGTCTCAAGCAAAACTGGTCCACATCAAGAATTATAACTAATGTCAATCCTAGCAAGTTTTTGATTGCATCAAAGGGAAAGTTTCTTGTTGAGAATCATGGATCTAGAACTAGATGAGCTATGGTGGACACAAATCAAACACAATACATAATTAGAATGAGAAATTGTAACTCAAGTGAATTATGTTCCAAGATAGATTAGCTTGGACTCATAAACACAATCTTAAGTGACTCAAAATGATTGTTCAATTACCTTGAAATGAGTGTCAAGTACATGCTTATATAGCTTTGGGTAGTACCACTCTTCCTCACCATGCATATGGGATTTTGGATATCTCTTCCTAGAGCATACATCATTGTCTATCTCTTATACAAAGTCTGTTGTGTGCACACATCCAACTTCTACAAGCATTCACGTTAAGCATCATTTGCTATTATCAACACGCCCCCTCAATTGATGAGTCTCTACCCTTGCTGGCTTTTGCCCCCCTTATATGTGAACAGGGACCAGGAAACTAGCTCTTTGGCAGCCTAGTCAAGTTAAGGCTTGAAACTTTGCACCTTGTTAGGGTTTTTACATCCACTACGGGAAACAAGATCCACTACGAGAGATCCATAATGGAAAGTTCTTTGTTGTCAGCAGCGGAAAGTATCTTCTTTATCTTCCTTCAGCTTCTTTCGCACTCTTTGGTACAGTATTTAATCCTCTTGGACTCCTTGGTCTTCATGCTCTTTGCCTTTGTTGTGATTCTTGTACCTTTGTCCCTTTGTTGACGCATGGTACTTCTCCTTTTTGCTTTATGCTTTTACAAATGGATACAATAGTGGGTTCATGGCATTGTCTTGACAAGTTCTCTTTGACATAGATTTTGGGATACATAACATTTAGGGTTCTATTGGCCTTTTTCAATGCAAATAGATTTCAGTGTTGAAGTATAAGTGAAGGTGTGAATGGGTTTTATCAACTTGGTTTAGTGTGGGAAGAGGTTTGATAGAGGTGTGAAACCTTGGGATAAAGATTTTTAAAAAATGACACATTGCAAGCGTCGAGGGCCTAGTTCATCTGCTGGAAGTAGGCATTGAAGGCGTAGGAGGCGACCGTGTCGTCCAGGCTGAAGTATTGGCCGCAATCCACCTGACCCTGGTCACTGTCCTACCTACACGCCCAGTCCAATGCATTCTTGAAGTCCGTTACGACCTCGCCGCACACCAAACCACACTGCCACCACCGCCCGCCGCCTGTCCAATGTTTGTTGCCGCATCGCCACTAGCACCATGAGACTAGGAGCAAACCACCACTAATGCGAATGCAACAGCTCTTTGCTCTGCTCTCACATTGCTTCAAATCCAAGTTTCCTTTCCTCTTCTTTTTTGTTCTACGGTCGAAGGTGGTGGTGGTCTGGGCGCAGTTGTTGGAGTTGCAAGGGCTCGTTTTCCAAATCAATGCCCACAATTCGAGCCAAACTGCAGTCCGATTGTGCCCACATAGCTTCCCTCTTGAAAATCTGCCTTTTCTCAATCCTCCCCAAACGTCACAGGTAGGAGTCAACATATCCAAATACAAAATCTGGCCTACTTCAAACAGATCACAGGACAACCTCCATCCCTATAGCCGCAATAGGCCCCCATATTTCTTTAGACAAGCAAACTCCCTTAACTGACCTCAAGGACACACCAACATAAACCCTAAACTAGCCTTCTTTAAATGGCTGCACCCCGCAACACCGTCTTGGAGCTCCTTCACCTCATACACACCAATGTATGTTGAATAGCTTGAGAGATTGGAATAGAAATAGATCCAAAGATTGTAGGGCTTGCAAGGAAGAAAAAAGCACACCACTAGCTACCTTGCTCAACCATGGCTCTAATGCCCATGTTGAGAATCATGGACCTAAAACTAGATGAACTATGGTGGATACAAATCAAACACACCATACATTATTAAATGAGAAGTTGCAAGTGAATTAGGTTTCAAGATAGATTAGCTTAGATTCATAAACACAATCTCGATTGACTCAAAATGATTGTTCCATTACCTTGAAATGAGTATCAAGTACATGCATATATAGCTTTTAGGTAGTACCACTCTTCCTCACTGTGCTTATGGGGATTTGGATCTCTCTTCCTAGAGCATATATCATTGTCTATCTCTTATAGAAAGCCTCTTGTGGGCAAGTCTCTTTTGGGCACACATCTAGCCTCTATGAGCATTAACATTAAGCATCGTTTGCTATTCTCAACATTTCTATGGCTATAAGCATTTATCATTGTCTATCTCTTATAGAAAGCCTCTTGTGGGCAAGTCTCTTTTGGGCACACATCTAGCCTCTACGAGCATTAACATTAAGCATCATTTGCTATTCTCAACATTTCTATGGCTATAAAAGGAGAAGAAAGACCTCGAAGAATTCCATGGAGCACTTTACTTAGGCAATTGTAGATTGGAGAATGTGGCAACCTAGAGCACAACTCAAGACTTGGACCAAGAGAATCAAGAGAACTTGGAGAGTTAACTCCTTCAAAAAGATTCGAGTTCTTGTGGAAAATAACTATGAACAGGCTTTCCACAAGAGAGTATCTACAACAAGTATTCCAAACCTCCCCAAATTGTCCACTTTGCAAAAGGGAGGATGTAGAGTGAGAACCTTTTTGGGATTCCCAAGAAGTCTAAAGACCTTGGAAAAAAACTATATATTGTTAATAGATCCTATCATCATATTGGTAAAAAACCAATACTTCTTAGGACAACTAGTGTAGGATGAGTGCCCTAGTTAATGAGATCATAAAGTCAAAATGACATAAATAAGAATGGGTTAAAATAATATAAAAACTTTCGAATGTACATAGGATAATATATCATATCTATTAAGAATTTGTATCAAACAATACTGGGAGATCAAAGTGTAATAAAGAAAGCATACTTAAGAGCAATAATTAGAGACTAGGCACTACTAAGTATCCCCGACATTTCAATCCAATATCTCAATGCCTCGCGCTAAGGTTTAAAAGCATGTTTGATGTGGCAAGAGTTCATGGGAAGTTGATATAGGGACCATAATCGAAACTTCAAAAGTTTTGGCAAGATAGACTAATTTAATGTTAAATGCTCAAAATACAAGATGTGGGGGTTTAGCTCTCACTAATATATAAAGAGTCAAATTACCATGAATGGAATCAAGCACAAACTATATGTCCAAGTAGTCCTTATCACCATTTATCAAAAGTTTCTCAAAGACAAAAACAATTAATGGTGATTTCTATTTACATTGAGTTAGCAACATTATAAATTGTACATGTATAATATATTAATTAAAAATTAATCATATATATTTTATCAATGAATTAATACATACAATTATTATTAAACCTTAATTCCTAATATTTACATATCCTGCATTGTATTATACATTGTACAACTTATTTACTATACTTATAATCATGTATATGAATGCTAAAGCATTAATAATTACAATGCACATGTTACATTTATCATTCATACAAATAATGCATTAAAGATTTAACTTACATAATTAGTAGTTAAAATTAAAATATGTATGCATGCGTGCATGCATCTGCTTTTGAAATGATAAGAAACAAGACCTCAACCTTTGGAATGATTGGATTAGGTTGCTCAACAACTTTAGTAGTTTCTTTTTATCAGCTTTTTACGCATTACGCAGGGGCATAATTGAAGCACTTTGCACAAAGGTTTAATAGTTTTCCTGCTACTTACACAAGAGATACATACAAGTAATTACAAGCTTCTTCGCTTTCGATGTGAATCAACTTTTGAAATCATATAATTTGGTGGCTCAACTTTTGAAATGATTGGATTAGGTGGCCAACTACTTTAATGATTTCATTTCGTAACTTTTTCCGCTTTACGGGAGCATCGGGGTACACTTGTACATTTTCCACGAAGGGATATCGCTTTCGTTGTGTGTGTGTGTGTGTGTGTGTGTGTGTGTGTGTGTGTTGGTGTTCTGCGAGAAAAAGAGTAACGTCAAAATTTTAACATTAAAGAGGACGTTACTACTTTCAAAAAAGCATCGGTACTTTCCACAGCAACGCCTGTGATCTCTCTCTCTCTCTCTCTCTCTCTCTCTCTCTCTCTCTCTCCATAATACTGCAGCACAGATCGCCATCTTCGAGAGATTCAAAATGGAAAGTAATACTATAATAAATGAGTAGACGGCAGTGACAGAACAATATCAAAAAATGCGGCCAGTGAAAGCGCGGAGCCAGAGCCAAGCGGGAAAAAAAGCGACCATGAAGAGACGGGATGAGCTGTTAAGCTTTGATGGCGGGTGCGTCGAAATCACCACGACAAGGCAGCCAGAATGAAGACGAGAGGGAGGGCGGCCCAATGGAAGGCAACCACTTTGGAAGATGCGCTAGGTGAAGGGGCGGTCGCCGCTTGAGTGACGGTAGAAGCTGACGACGGAGAAGACGATGTCGACGAGGTGTCCGTCGGTGCAGAAGGCGAAGCAGCAGAAGGTGTGGCAGCTCCCACGGGCGAGGGCGCTGAGGCGGAGGGTGTAGTGGGCGCTGCACAGGGAACAATCCGTAGTCTAAGAACTTGAGATTGTGTAGACATTTGCTGTCAACCGGCATTGAAAGAACTCTTCCAAAAACAACAGAAAAATAGACTTACCGAGTGATGTAGACGAGGCCGGACCAGGGACTGGAATCCCGAGAGCTACAAACCGACAACAGAAATACCATTAACGAAGACAAAAAGATCAGGAAATAGACCCAACATATTTCTGCGCTGCAAGGGAGACCCTGCATGTCTTAAGCTTTTACGGCGATGAATGGCAAATCAAACACGCATAGCTTCTCCGCAAGTGCTCATGCTTTATTCTCAACTTAGAATGTAGATT
The DNA here is from genome assembly GCF_053477565.2 of Lygodium microphyllum. Classification (NCBI taxonomy): domain Eukaryota; kingdom Viridiplantae; phylum Streptophyta; class Polypodiopsida; order Schizaeales; family Lygodiaceae; genus Lygodium; species Lygodium microphyllum. The sequence continues at coordinate 108,272,813 of NC_141142.1, forward strand.
GTCAGTCTTCCTAATTTCAGGCTGTGATATATTCTATATCCAGGGTTCCCATAGAAGGGGGAGACCCAGTGCGGAGATTACCGCTGTGAGGGATAGCGCCTAAGAGATCACAGGCCACCTTGTAAAAACGATGTTACGACTCTACATTTTGTATGTCGTAAGAGAGCTTACCAGGGAACTCCTGGAAGGAAGCTCTCCCTACAACATATCCCTCATAGGTAGTTAACTTTACGAGGAGCTACTCTACACCCTTAATTCGTATGAGGCAGAGTTCGACCTCATAAGCTACTCCAACCACATTGCTCTTTCAGAACCCATTGCTCTTTCAGTAGAACAGTTCAACGGGACAAGTTCTGTAAAAATGTCTAACCACATCATTCCTATGTAATTGAACGAAATATCACGTTTACTAAGTAGAACGTGGAGCTGATGTTTTGAGCCTGATGGTTGGCTCTTGACACGAGAAGGTTTAAATGAATCGCTACTACACTTTATTCTCACGATGTGAATGACAACATCTGAGCTTCTATCTAAATCTTACACTACAATTCTTGTAATTGAAGTGTAAACTTCACTAACGCCATGACGCCGTGTAAGGGAGGAACTGTATGCCTTATTATTAAACGAGATTTAGGGAAGGGGGCAGCTTGCTCCCTCGATTTCAACCACGCCTAGCTAAGCATGCAGTGCCTCCCGAGCAAAAGTTCAGGGTGTCAGAGCATTGTAGAAAAAGCAAGGGCTTCTAACCCATGCCCCCAACCACACCCACCCAGGTGAGTATGCAGTGCTTTCCGAAGCTCATTATGATGAGCATCAAAAGGAAAAACAAGGGAAAAGAGAGCCCATTTCATACATGGAAGGAAAAACTACTTGTGAAGCTGCAAGGGAGGTAAGGCGAAAGGGTTGGGGGATTGAGTACCTGAGCAGGCGGAGGGAGGGGGGACGGAGACCTTGCAGAGAGTGGGGAGGGCCTCGGCGCGGGTGAAGTTGACGGTGATGCCGAACTGGGAGGTGAGGGTGGTGTTGAAGAGGGAGCAGAGGCAGACGGGGTTCTGGGAGGCGACGGGCGCGAGGGCAGTGCAGCAGTCCTTGGAGGGCTTGGTGGCGTTGGGGGACGTGACGTAATCCAGGCACGGGCTCAGGTTCGCCAGCACCGCGACGCAGTCCGTGGCCGCCGGGGCAGGCGCCTGGGCTCTGGCGCCGCCACCGAAGCTACTTGTACTGCTCACCATCATCATGACCACCATAGCCAGCCATAAGCAGCAGGAACTGCTCTCTCTCACGGAAGCCATAGCAGGCCTCTCTCTCTCTCTCTCTCTCTCTCTCTCTCTCTCTCTCTCTCTCTCTCTCTGTGTGCCTTCGTTTTGCCTTCTGCGACGACTTTGTCGATAATCAGCTGCAGTGCTGCACCAATCCCTCTCTCTAGACTCTCTCTCTCTCTCTCTCTCTCGTGTCTCGACTGATCTCCTCGCCAACCCCCGCCTCCCCTTCTGAGCTTAATTACTGCCCGACCGACTTCCCCGCACCCCAGCCTCCCCCCATTCAATGCCTTTTGTCAGTAGGTAAAAGCCCCGCCCGCCCTCGTGTAAAGACGCCTGTCTGTAATCTCGCTTTCCCACCTGACCTGACCGCCCTTCGCCATCGATGCATTACATAGATCAAAGTTGAAACAACTCTCGCCTTGCGCGTTCGGCGCAGTTCTGCTACAGCAACCGTCCAGCTAGATTGCTTTAAGTAATTATCGTCTCTTGGCAAGTTTTCACGTGGGGCGTCCCAGCTGTTTATAGCTTCCCCTTTTGCACGACGCACGTACAGCTGAGTACCGGGTCGCAGAAGTCGCACTGGGCAACGGGCACCCAGGAATCCATTCATCACGCACCGGGTCGAACACAGCAACCCAGTTACCCCACTAACGCTCGGCCGCACCCAAGCACGGTAGGGGTAGGGGGAGGAGGGCCTCATGACTATCTCCCACGGGGACTTTATGACCCCGGAGAGATGAGATCAACGGTGCACGAGCCATCTCGATCTCTGCCGTCGATCCACGAAGAAGTAAACCCGTAAAGCACCATAATCCCAACCCACTAAGTAAACCCAGCACATCGAAAAGAGCGGATTTTTCGAGACTTAGGTCGTGAGTTTGGTGATAGTAAACCCAGCCATTCTAGTAAACCCAACTAGTCGATGACCTTGGGCTTGGTTGAACGATCGTTATTCCACGTGAAATAAGTGCGGGGAATCCACCAAACCCTGTCACGTTGTTAGGCCACTTGTAAAATTTTGTAGGCCCACATTGCCTTTGAATGGTGTTTGTGGTGTCCCTTTTGAAAATTGGCAACGTCCCTGACCAAAAGTAAACCCAGCGTCGGTAGTAAACCCAGAAAAAAACATAAACCCGGTTTGCAAAGTGTGCAAATTCGATCGAGAACTCTGAGAGCCTTTTTTGCTCTCGGTATAACCAATAAAAATACCATGTGGGCAAGGTGTGCTGAGGAAACGACTCATTTTAAGATACAATACCCATACTACAACAACACACTTGCCCGAGAAGTGGAAATCTCTGCATTTCTCCAATGATTGCCTCCACATCAAGGTGCATTTCACTCTGTCTCTTCCACTTATGCTCTTAATATATGTAGTGTGATATTGTGATAACACATTGGTGATGTGTGCTTGTTTAGTCAATGGCAATGGATTCTAAAGAGCCATGCTGAGATTGGTGATGATGATACTGATGAGGAAACATCGGTTGAAACATTGAGCGAGGAGAATGAGATACATAATACTTATGTTGAAGAGAATGATACAACACCACAAGAAAGTGGTAGTTGTGGGCCAAATCCACTAATTTTTATCTCACCTAAGTACATCTTGTTCGACCGAAAGAGCTACATGTTGATGGTGAGTGACTTGAACGAGAAGAGAGCTATCACACGGGATGTGCTTCAACAACTCAATAAGAGGGAGTTGCTAGACTTGAAGAGATGGAAAAGGATCAAAGAATCTCTTCGCACTGTCACAAATGATGTGGGTCAAGTTGTGCTCGCCTTGAGATCAAAGCCCTCAGTCCACATTGCATGCTTGGAGGATTGGAAGAGCATGTCTATTGCAAATCATATAAACAAGGTTACAGGTGCTCATGAAGGTGTCAGTGCGACAATTGAGTCTATCAAATCAAGGTGGTGCACTAATGTGAGGAGCCATGGCATTCCTCTCCCCTATGTCAAGGAGCTTATCAATTTGTGTGCTTGCAAGGCTATCACAAAGTCCCATCAATTTGATGGAGTTTCCTTGTATCCATTTCATGCAGTGGAAAGGAAAACACCTATCATTGAGCTTATGTCAGATAGATCGCTTGTGGAGCGCAGGTTGCAGGAAATCATAGTTGAGCATAAGGTTAAGTTGCGCAAGCTTCGGTCGACCAAAAAGCATGGTTCATCCAAGGTGATTGGGGAGTTTGCATGCCATCGTGGTGGTAGGGCCATTCGCAAGGGCTCCCAAGTTCATAGGTTGAGAACATCGAAGAAGTGTGGTTGCCCATTCAAGGTCCAAGTGGAGTATAAAGATGGCACCCAAGAAGTCACTATAAGGGTTCATGCCTTGCACGAGGGGCATGTTCCTAGTTCTCGCGCAGATTTGTATCACTTACCAGTGCATCCTCGCGTCATTGATTGCTGCAAGGACTTGTTTGATGTTGGGACGTCCCGCCATGTTTCCAAGATGAGTCTTTCAAAGGAACAATTTCATTTGCAAAATGCCTCTCCATAAGATCGAGCCACCTTTAGGTTCTTCATGATCCCAAAAGAAGTGCGAACTTTGTCGTACCAACTGCACCTCGAAGGTGCATTGGGTTTATTGAAACTTGGTTATATGCTAATCAATTATTGTCGGTACCAATTGGATATGGGATATTGTAGGTAAACTTTTCAAGGACGATTGGACGGCCATGTACATGGAAGCGATTCATCTACAGGACTTGAAAAAGGTATTGCACATATCCCTTTTCACGTTCGTATATTACAACAATCATTGTGCCTGTGTGATGAAGCAACTTTGGACCATGTAGGTGTTGTACTGTCAGCCTTACAATCCACATGCAAAAGAGGATAAGGATAAACCATTCATACTGGTTATCCAAGATGAATGGATGCTGGAGATGAGCAAGAGGTTCTCAAGGAACAATGCATGGGCGATTGACAGCACCTTTATGACCAATGTATTTGGTCTACCGCTTTATGTTGTCGTTCTACCGAACCAACATGGACTGGGTGTTCCCATTCGGTTCATGTTATGCACAAGCGACAACGATTCCAGCTAGGAGATTGTGGCATTGCAAATTACAATGCAGGTAGTTCTCTCTAGGATGGGTGATATTCGTCCAGCTGCTCTTGTCATTGGCAAGTCCCAGCAAGAGCTAGAGGCTCTCTCTAGCATTGTTTCAGATTATCCTTTTTGTTGGCGTATGAGCAACCTTGATGGTGGGAGATGTCAAGTTCCCTGCCACATATTACTTTGTTGGTTTCACACAAAGAAGGCATGGGTTGAGAATCTCCTCCCCCAGGTACGAATTAGCTTCATTTGATTAGCTTGGGGTTTATATTTAAGAGTATATACATTGAGGTTCATACATGTGTGTCCATTGAATGAAGGTTCCTGTAGACAAGCGTGACCATGTTTACGCATCACTATGCAATCTAATGAACTGCCCAATGGAGGAACGATTTGAGGAACTGTTTGAGCAGTTGGTGTGTTGTTATTCCTCTCTCCCAAACGTGGTGCAATATGTGACCAATGGATGGTGTGGGCATGCTTGCATTTGGCGAAGACGGTGGCCCAAGTTTGGTGGATGTTTCCCCATGGCAATGTAAACACCATTAATCTCATTGAGAGGTTATGGCAATTCATAAAGTACAAGCTCCTTGATGCGTAGATCAATAGGTCTGCCTTAGATCTACTACACGCCCTGGCAAGTAGCTCAACCTCGGGTTCTAGGATGGGGAACCACGATCAAGTTTTTCAGACAAAAGCAGGAGATAGGTAGCATATTCAACCTATAATAGAGCTTGTTTTAGGACTATAAGAGTAATTGAGTAACTCTAAACATGATTACTTGCGACAGCTAACTCCACGCGGTTTGCCGTCTATGGATCAAGCAAGAGTCGCACTGCTAGGCTAACTGTAGGGGAGAGGATACTCCAGCGTTATGAGAGGGATCAATCCTCTCTTCAAGTCAAGAACGAGGGAACAATGCTCTTCAAATGGCCAGTACAACACAACGAGGAAATGGTACCATGTGAGTATGCAGTCAAATTACTGTGATTGTGTTGATTAGGTCACTGACTACAAATACTTATATGGCTTGAGACTGATCTTGGAGAGGCACTTTCCACACCTTCACCAAGTTTTACCCATCATCGATAACTTGTGGGCAATTGGTGACACACCAGCTGGTGTACCTACATCCGAAGCCCTGATTTAGAGGAGCTTTCTTCATAGGAGGGTGTGCATGAGGAGGATCTCATGTCCTCTATAGAGGACCTAAGGAGGCTTCTCAAGAGGATTGAGGGCGAGGTTCCTTTATACGACTCATCATAGAAAGAGGCTTGCTTGCAAAAACTACAGAGTGTCAAGAGTTCTCTTGATCACATGTTTGTCCCTATGGAGATTGGTATGCCAACAAAGGGTGGGGTCCATCAAATCCAAGCAAATGTGACACAGACACGCCTAGGCCATGGTAGGAGATCTCACCATTGCCCGAATGAGGAGTTGGATTCTTCTATGCAACCCATGCATCCTCTTGTCTTCACAAGTGTGCTAAAGTGCAAGCATCAAAGAGGAAGGGGTCGAGTGAGGTTCAACACTAAACCTCGCATATATTGCAGTCACTATTGCACGAAAACATTCTTGATTGACCTTATGGTCATTTTTTCATGCCATATGTGCCATGGTTTTCTCCCTCTCACCTTACAGCATGCTCCACGTGATGCGGCATCGATCTTGGTAGGTAGATTGGTGGGAGTCTATGATGAGGCATGTAGTGGCACTCTCGCTATTTCAGATTGTTTCTATATGGAGCCTTATGAGGAGTGACATTTCTCCCTCACATCTCATAATGGGTAAGTGATCACTCCCGTGCTAGCATCTAGATGTTGGATGTTGCTATTGTATACTTGAGCATTGCTTATTTGGATTCTACCAAATTTTCTTCTATATAGGCATGTTTATGGTTTATAGTTGTTATTGCATTAGTTAGAAACTAGTTGACCTATTTTTGGTATATGGAAAAATCAACATGTTTGTGCATAACCAAGATGAGGCTTGCATAATAAAGGAAGCAACCAATGATTGGAATTTATGCTACAATAAGAGTGTATCGTAATTTCATATTCCATTAGGTCATACATGAAACGTGCTTCACATACAATTAACTTACATTTAAATGAATAGTGTGATCCAATTTCATAAGCAAGGCACATTAAAAGTATATTTTAAATTCATTTAAAAATATACTTTAGGGGAACGTGCTTCACATACAATTAACTTGCATCTAAATGAATAGTGTGATCCAATTCCATAAGCAGGACATAATAAAAGTGTATTTCAAATTCATTGTAAAATATACTTTGGGAAAACGTGCTTCACATACAATTAACTTGCATCTAAATGAATAGTGTGATCCAATTCCATAAGCAGGACATAATAAAAGTGTATTTCAAATTCATTGTAAAATATACTTTGGGAAAACGTGCTTCACATACAATTAACTTGCATCTTATCTTACTACTATATTATTTTAGCTATAGGTTCGGAAAGCCTCGAACCTCCAGAGGGTTTCCCGAACCTATCCCCTTTTCCAAACCTCCCTTTTTCAATCAAAACTCCTTCTCCTCCTCTCTTTCTCACGTGCAATATCTCATTTTCTCTTTCCCTTTCTTTTTTTCATTAAAGCCTTCCCCCACCCCCTGCCCCCCTCCCCCCCCCCCCCCCGTAAGGGCTTTGTAGCTATACCATGCCGTTGCTACCGATTGCACCTATATAGGGAGTAGTAGTGACTCAAAGCCCTGCCTTGTTTCCACTCTACATGTGATTCCCTATACCCAGTGGTGAACCCTCTTATGTGCGGCGTCACGAGGGTGTAGTCCTGGGATGTGTCTATGTTGTCCCGCTTTTGGATTGAATAATACAAGAGTATACCTTGAGCTCATATCGTGTTACCTTTCTGTGCCGTGTTGAGTGCGTAACGAGTGCAGGTTTATCACACTTGGTATCAGAGCAACTCTTGCTCGGAGTGAAGGAGTGCTCACGGAAGCAGGAGGAAAGATCCAATGCCCCGAAGAGATCGAAGTCGGAACGACCCACGTCGTGTCACCCCACGTCGTGACGCCCCACGTCGCGTCACCCCACATCGCGTCGTCCCACGTCGCGGCGCCCCCACCCCGACGCGTCGCCTTGGCGTGATGCCCCAATCTCGACATCCCACCGTCCGAAGACGTGACGCGGCTTCCCCGCGGCACGACCCACACCACCACCAGCGAAACGCGGCTTCCCCGCGTCGACACCACCACCAACCACATGGAGGAAGAAAGGGAGAACGTCACCCTCCCGACATTAGAGGAGAGGAAGAAGAGTAGGGGACAAGAATGGAGAGTGGCCCAAGAGGAGAAGGTGGCCGGACTAGAAAGACAAATAGATGGTATGTCAGGCATGCTAGAATCAATATGGAGGAACATGCAGATGAAAGAGGAAGAGGAAGAAAGGAGAAAGAAACTAGAAGTAGAGCAGGGCTATAGAGAATGGGTGAGTCAACAACAAGAAGAGGAGAGGAGACATCGAATGCAAGAGGAGATGGATAGAACGGGTAGAGAGGAGTCATCTAGGAGGGCGCAAGATACAAGGAAGGAGAAGGAGAAAGTAGTAGAATTAGGAAGCAAAAAGAAAGACAAGAAGAAGGAGAAGAAGCACCATCGCAAAGAAGAGGAAGATAGCAGTAGCTCAGAAGATGATTATGGAAAATTCAAGATGCCCCAACCCGCCAAGTATAAGGGAGAGAGAGATGGGTTGGTTCTGAAGAAATGGATCGCAGAGGTGGATAGGTACTTAAAGTATTCAAGAATCACCGAAGATAAGAAGGCGAAAGTGGCAGCCATTTACTTGGAGGAGGACGCTGCCAGTTGGTACCTGTTAGAACAGGAGCAGGGCCACACAATCTGTTCATGGGAAGAACTCCAGGAAGAACTGAGGGACTACTTTATTCCAAAGCTAGAGAAATTCAAAGTAAGAGATGAATGGAGGAACCTCAAGCAAGCACAGGGAAAGATGAAAGAATATGTCAGCAAATATAGGCAAATCATGCTGCAGCTACCAAACATGGATACCGACACTAAGCTACATGGATTTTTGTTTGGAATGCAAGAATGGGCTAGAAGAGATGTGGAGAGACAGGAGCCAACAAGCTTAGCAGAAGCCATGAGAATGGCCGAACGACTGGTGGACCTGAAAGGCAGAAGAACAGCACAAGGGAATCAAAACAGGTTCAACAACAACTTCAACAACACCTTCAACAACAGCAACTCCTGGAACCAAAGGCCCAATGCTCCTAGAGGGGCATTCACAGATACAAGGAGTCAAAACACCACTAACACCACGGCCGTATCCCAAACCGCATTAGTACCAAGAGGAGCAGCAGGGAGATGGGGAAACAATCACTATAGGCCAACCCCCAGCACATCATATGGACCTGCAGGATCAAACACATCATGGTGGAGACCCCCAGGCCCTTCCACTGGCATCAGATGCTTCAAATGCGGGGGTCCACACTACCAAAACAGATGCCCAATAGAAGACACAGCTTCATCGAGTGGATCAAGGGTGAATGCAGCTTGTGCATATGGAGGAGAAGAACCACAACCACCACGTATCCAGGAAATTCCAAATGGGAGTGAAGAGAGCATGGACCACCCGAGGGTAGGGTCAGTTAGTGCCCGACCCCAATGCATGGCAGCCAGAGTAGCGGCAGTCCACCATCTATACATCAAAGGCCGAGTGGGCGAAGGAAACCAACCTATCATGGTGGACACAGGAGCAACCCACAACTTCATGACACCACAGTGTGCAGCAAAGCATGGATTGAAACTATCCAAAGCCCCAAAAGGATTAACAATAACATTCGCACAAGGAGAAGCCAAGGAGGTAAAACAAGTCTTTGCAGTCCAAGTGGAAGCCGACAAGTGGAAAGCGAAACTCAGCTTCCTAGTAATCCCCATGGATGATTTTGAAGTGATACTAGGCTTAGAATTCTATGACAAGTATGTCATTGCAATGTTCGGTAAGGGTGTGAATGAAATGATGCTAGATATGCAAGGAGAAGGCGTCAGAGTACCCTGCGAAAGAATGCAGCTACCTGGTAGGACCCCAATCAAGGTGCAAATGAAGGAGAACAAGCCAGGAGTATCATGCCAAACAGTAAAACCAGCTGCAAACCAACCAAAGGGCCAGACCCAAAAAGCACCGGTCCAAGGGACCGTCATCAGGCCACGTATCATGACATGCAGTGTAAAGCAAGTCGAGAAATCAGTCAAACAAGGAGATATGGTCTACCTATGTATGATCCGACCTATAGAAGAAGAAGAAGATGGCAAGAAACTGAAACAATAGAAGAGGAACACAGAAGTGGCAGAAATACTTGAAGAATTCAAAGATGTAATGCCAGCCGAATTACCCAAGGGCCTGCCACCCAGACGAGATGTGGATCACAAGATTGAGTTGATTCCAGGGTCTTCTCCACCGGCCCGAGCTCCCTATCGCATGAACCACACTGAGCTCATGGAATTGAAGAAGCAACTACATGAACTAGAAGAACAAGGATTCATCCGCCCTAGCAAATCCCCCTTTGGTGCTCCAGTGTTGTTTGTAAAGAAGAAGGATGGGGGACTTAGACTCTGTGTAGATTATAGGGCTCTTAACAAAATCACCATAAAGAACAAATACCCTATGCCCCTAGTGGAAGATCTCTTAGATAGACTGCATGGGGCCAAGCACTTTAGTCGGATTGACCTTAGATCAGGATACCACCAAATCCGCATAGCCGAAGAAGATATCCCAAAAACAGCCTTCCGCACCCGATATGGTAGTTTTGAGTGGTTAGTATTAGGGTTCGGCCTAAGCAATGGGCCAGGCACATTTTGTGGCCTCATGGATGGAATTTTTAGACCGGAGATAGATATCTTTGTCATTATCTACATAGATGACCTCCTAGTCTACAGCAAGACCTTAGAAGAGCACAAGCAACACTTACGCCAAGTTTTTGAGAAGTTGAGGCAACATCAGTTATACGCCAAGCCGGAAAAATGTGAATTTGCAGTGAAAGAATTGGAGTTCCTAGGCTTTATTGTAGGAGCATATGGAATCAAAGTGGACCCTAAGAAAGTGGAAGCTGTCCAAAAATGGCCTGTACTGAAAACTGTAAGAGAAGTGCGGGAATTCCTAGGCTTTACAGTATTTTGTCGAAGATTCATCAAAGATTACAGCCTCATCACTGCCCCCCTCTCCCACCTCACCAAAGACGACCACTCGTTTACATGGGGGAATGCGCAACAGGAAGCCTTTGAGCAGATGAAGAAGTGCATGAGCCAAACTCCCATCCTAAGGGTACCGAACTTCACCAAACCCTTTGAAATCTCTACAGATGCATCTGACTATGGCATAGGGGGTGTACTGGTCCAAGAGGGGCACCCCATTGCATATGAGTCCAAGAAATTTACGGATGCTGAAACAAGGTGGAGCACACATGAGAAGGAAATGTTGGCAGTCATCCACTACCTTAGAAAATGGAAGCACTATGTTCAAGACAAGCATACAATAGTCTTCACCGACAACATCTCCCTCAAATACTTCCAATCCCAACCCAAGTTATCAGCAAAGTAAGCCCATTGGCTAGACTTCCCAGCCGAATTTGACCTGGAAATTAAGCACAAGCCCGGCTCTACTAACAAAATAGCAGATGCCTTGAGCCGGAAAGTTGACCTGAAAGCTGTCAGTGTTGTCAGCAGTAACTTCATAGAACTTGTCAAAGAGGCCCTAGAACAAGATCAAGACATGCATAAAATAATCAAAGATGTGGAAGCAGAGAAGACCCCCCATGGAATGTACACTTTAGAAGAGGGTATTCTATTTTTAGGCAAAAGATTGTATATCCCCAACAATGTGGAATTAAAGAAACTCATCCTACATGAGATACATGACGGCAAGATTGGAGGCCACAAAGGGCAAAGCAAAACCTTGGAGGCCCTTAGGAAGCAGTTCTTTTGGCCGAACATGAAGGAAGAAGTGATAGACTACATCAAAACTTGCCCCACTTGCCAAATGGTCAAAGCACCCAGATCAAGACCAGCCGGACTACTACAACCGTTACCAGTACCCAACTGCCCATGGGATGTCATCAGCATGGACTTCATTGTGGAACTACCGGAATCCCATGGGTACACAATCATCTTTGTAGTGGTGGACTATTTTTCCAAACACGCCCACTTCATCCCGGCCAAACCACCACTGAATGGCAAGGAGGTAGCACGCCTCTTCTTCACACATGTATTCAAATTGCACGGATTACCACTGGCCATTGTATCAGACAGAGATGGAAGATTCATGAGCGACATGTGGAAAGAACTCTTCAAGACTCTGGAAACCCAACTGAGATTCTCATCATCCTTCCACCCAGAGACAGATGGACAGACAGAACGAGTCAACCAAGGCATCGAAGATTACCTCCGCAGCTATGCTAGAGTGGATCAGAAAGATTGGGCCTTGTACCTTGATGTCTTGGAATTTCACTATAATAGCTCCATCCACTCGGCTACAGGGTACACCCCCTTTGAGTTAGCTACAGGAAAATAAGTCATCACACCACTGGCCTTAGCATCCGGAGCGGCCAAAGCGGAGGATCAAGATGCAGAAGAATTCTTGAAGAAATGGAGAGATAGCAATGCAGCAGCTAAGCAAAGTCTCGAGCGGAGCAAGATAACAATGACAGAGCAAGCAAACAAGAAGAGAAAGGCTGTACTATTCGCCAAAGGAGACATGGTCCTAGTGAGCTCTAAGAATATGTCCCTTCCCAAGAACATGACCCCAAAGTTCAATCACCGCTACTATGGACCCTACCGAATCACTCAAGTGCTGAACGAAGTCACTTACAAGCTGGACCTGCCAGACAGTGTTTGTGTTCATAATGCATTTCATGCTCGTCTTCTGCGTAGGTTCTATCCCGACAACCAATGGGGACGGCGCGTACCAATGCTCCATTCCAATGGTCCCTTCGAAGTCGAAGCATTCCTCCGACGCCGGAAACAGAGAGGCTTCCCCGAATACCTCACCAAGTGGCGCGGGCGTCCACTCAAGGAGGCCACTTGGATCTCAGAAGCGGAGGCCCGTGAACGCGGAAAAGATGCCTTCGCCCTTTGGCTCGAGGAGAACCCCCCTGTTCCTTCTACCGACCCTTGAGCCACCTCAACACTCCAACAAATAATGCGGCTCTCAGTCATAGACCTCGAATGTGCCTCCACTCCTCAAATGTAATCGAGTCGAGGGTGGACTCACATGGTAGCAATCGTCACAAATAACTCCATCAAAACAGAAAAAGCCCCAATGTCTTAGTGCGGCAGACACTGGCCAGTCTGATAGTATAGACTGTGTTAAGACCCCGCGGTCCCTTTAGACCGGCAGACACTGACCAGCTTGCTAGGAAAAGCTGCGTTAAGACCCCGGATGAGTCAAATAACAAACGCTACCCTTAGATTGCGGAGGTCAGCAATCCAGTAAGCGGGGGTGAGTGTAAGGGCTTTGTAGCTATACCATGCCGTTGCTACCGATTGCACCTATATAGGGAGTAGTAGTGACTCAAAGCCCTGCCTTGTTTCCACTCTACGTGTGATTCCCTATACCCAGTGGTGAACCCTCTTATATGCGGCATCACGAGGGTGTAGTCCTGGGATGTGTCTATGTTGTCCCGCTTTTGGATTGAATAATACAAGAGTATACCTTGAGCTCATATCGTGTTACCTTTCTGTGCCGTGTTGAGTGCGTAACGAGTGCAGGTTTCACACACCCCCTTCCCCCCCCCGCCAACCTCCCTTTTTAAAATTAAAACCCCTTCCTCTCTCTCTCACTTATAATCTCTCTCTTTCTTTTCCCCATCCCTTTTTTTATTAAATTCTTCCCCCCTCCCCCTCTCTCTCATGTGTAGAGCCTAGGTTCTCTCTCTCTCTCTCTCTCTCTCTCTCAGTTAGATTAAACTTTTTAATTTAAACTTTTTAAATTAAACATTTTAGAAGCTTTTTTTAATTAAAAATTTTTCAAACATAGTTTTTCACACATTTTGAGTTTTGAGAAGGAGATAGAATGTGTGTGTGTGTGAGAGAGAGAGAGAGAGAGAGAGAGAGAGAGAGAGAGAGAGAGAGAGAGAGAGAGAGAGAGAGAGAGAGAGAGAGAAGAATGATAAAAAGAAGAAGACGGAGAGAGAAGGGGGAGAAAGATGAAAGAGAATGGTCTTTTTTAATTAAACATTTTTCTTCTCCCCCTCCCCCCTCTCTCTCATGTGCAGGGCCTAGGTTTTCTCTCTCTCTCTCTCTCTCTCTCTCTCTCTCTCTCTGTGTTACATTAAACTTTTTAATGTAAACGTTTTGTTTAATCAAAATAAGGAGAGAGAGTGTGTTACATTAAACTTTTTAATGTAAACGTTTTGTTTAATCAAAATAAGGAGAGAGAGAGAGAGAGAGAGAGCAAAAAAAAGAGGAGAGGGAGGGAGAGGGGGAACAGAGAGAGAATTATAGAGAGAGAAAATATAAAGTTTTTTAGAGAGAGAGATGAAAAGAAAAAAGAAAAAGAGATGAGAGAGGGGGAGAGAGTCAGAGAGAAGAAAATGAGAGAGAAAATAAAAAGAAGAAGAAGAGAAAGAATTTGAACATAGTGAGAAAATTATAGAGATAGTAAATATAAAATTTAAAAGAAAGAAAGAGAATTACAGAAAGATGAAATATAAAATTTAAGAGAGAGTGTGTGAGTGAGTGAAGAAAATAAAAAAGTAAAAGAGAGGAGAGAGGGGGGAGAGAGACATAGAGAAGAAAATGAGAGAGAAAATAAGAAGAATTATAGAGAAAGAATTTAAATATAGAGAGAGAATTATAGAGAAAGGAAAGATATAATTTAAAATAAAGAGAAAAGAAAAATAAAATAAAATAAACTTTCTTTTTAATTAAAATAAGGAGAGAGAGAGAGAGAGAGAGAAATATAAGAAGAGGAGAGGAAGGGAGAGAGAGGGGGAATAGAGAAAGAGAAGTATAAAGAGAGGAAATATAAAATTTAAGAGAGAGAGAAAAAATAAAAAGAGAGGAGAGAGGGGAAATAGAGATAGAGAGAAGAAAATGAGAGAGAGAGAAAATAAGAAGAGAGAGAATTTGAACGCAGAGAGAATTATAGAGAGAGGAAATATAAAATTTAAAAGATATTAAACAAATTAAAGAGAGAAGAAAAAAGGGAAAAAGAGGAGAGAGAAGAAAAGGAAAGGAGAGAGAGAGAGAGAGAGAGAGAGAGAGAATAAGAATATGAAGAAGAAAGAGGAAAAGAGGAAGAGAGATGGGAAAAAAGAGAAAATAGAAAATTCTTTTTAAAATTTAAATATTTTTTGAGAGAGAGAAAGGGAGAGAGAAGGAGAGAGGGGGAAGAGAGAGAGAGAAAGAGAGAGAAGATAAAATTTAAAAGAGAGAGGAGAGAAGAAAAAGATAAAATTTAAAAGGGAGAGAGGGAGAGAAGAAAAAAAGGAAAATTAGGAGAAAGGGGAGAAGAAGAAAAGGAGGCGGAGAGAGAGAGAGAGAGAGAGAGAGAGAGAAGAAGAGAGAGAATATAAATATAAAGAGAGAATTATATATAGGGAAAATATAAAATTTACATACTTTAAGAGAGACTGGGGGGGGGGGGAGAAAGTGAAAGAAGAAGAATAAGAACAAGAAGAGAGAGAGAATATGTAGAGAGAATTATAGAGAGAAAAAAGATAAAATTAAAAAAGAGAGAGAATAAAAAATAGAGGAGAAAGAGAGAAGGAAAAGAGAGGGGAGAGAGAGAGAAGAAAAGTGCAAAGAGAAGAAAAGAGGAGAGAGAGAGAGAAAATAAAAAAATTTAAAAGAGAAGAGAGAGAGAGAGAAGAAGAAGAAAAAAAGGAAAAAAGAGGAGAGGGAGAGAGAAGGAAAAGCGAGGAGAGAGGGGGAGAATAAAAGGAGAGAGAGAGAGAGAACCAGGAGAAAATAAAAAATAAACTAAAATAGAAGGCAAAGAAAGAGAGAGAGAGAGAGAGAGAGAGAGAGAGAGAGAGAGAGAGAAATAGACATAGGGAATTTAGGGGAGAGAGAGAGAGGAAAAAGAGGAGAGAGAAAGATGAGAAATGGATTGTTGAGCAAAGTTGCCATGCGATAACTTCACAAAGCTGCCGCGAAGCGGCCTAGCGTTTTGTGCGCGCGAAGCACGCGCATAACGCTAGTTTAATTTATGCTACAATAAGAGTGTATCATAATTAAATATTTCACATCCATAATCCCCTCGTCATGCTTTCAATATGATATCAATATAATCTCTCTTCACCCACTCAATCACAATATTAGCATGAACCAATCATCTAAATCCATCAACTAGTTCTAATACTCTACAATGTGCAACTGTTCAATTATTTGAAAACAATGGCCATTTAAAAAAATCAAAATTTTGTGAGGATAATTGCATTCCATTAATATGGAATTATAAAATAAATAAATCTCACATTATAATGTACTAATAATGATAAAATAGTTCTAATTAGCTCATATGTCTTGCTTTTTATTTTAAAGCACTTATTTCAAATCCTTGTTGTTAAAAAGAGTAGAGTAGGTAAATTTGTGGAATGAAATTTTTTAATGTGGTCAAAGATATAACATTGGAAAATTATATCACAAGTTGCTAAAACTTATCACAAGCACTAGTGAGCTTGATAATAATGTTAAAAAGAGTAAAGTAAGTAAAATTGTGGAATGAAAATTTTTAATGTGGTCAAAGCTATAACATTGGAAAATTATATCACAAGTTGCTAAAACTTATCACAAGCACTAGTGAGCTTGATAATAATGTTGCTAACTCTAAGGGCATTCTACCCTCCGCTCCTAAAAGACAATGTTTCCATGTAATCACATCATGGACACCAACATATCCAACTTAGATAAATGGTGGAAAACTTGTTTATCTTTCACGTGGCAGAGCAGACAAGTAGTTGTTCATGGCAAGTAATCTCATAGATATTACTACTCTTACAAATTCACAAAAAGTGAGGATTCATATATTGGCATTTATCTCCCTTAACACATTCAAATCATCCTGAAAGTATATTTCAAATTCCACAACAAGAGTGATCCAATCCCATAAGCAAGACACAATAAAAGCATATTTCAAATCCATATTTCATCAAGTCATACATGAAACTTACACATGCTGACTTGCACTCCAAAGACTATGAGAGAATCTGAACCTCTTGCATCTCTATGATGGTCCATTCTTGAAACATAGGATTATTTCATCACAAAATCAAGTACTTTGTGAATTCAATGTGCTAGAAACACTTCAACTATTCATTATCAATCTCATAGATATTACTACTCTTACAAATTCACAAAAAGCGAGGATTCATATATTGGCATTTACCTCCCTTAACACATTCAAATCATCCTGAAAGTATATTTCAAATTCCACAACAAGAGTGATCCAATTCCATAAGAGTCATACATGAAACTTACAAACGCCAACTTGCACTTCAAAGACTATAAGAGAATGTCTACTACCACTCAACTACCACCCCAACACAGTAACAACCCACTTGCCAAGATCCTCCTTGGTCGATTGCACATACTTAGCATCAAACCATCTTCTCCTAAACTGCAAGAGGCAACATGCAATCCTTAGAAATACCCAAAAAACCAAAACCCATTTTTGCTTAACTTGAAAATATCTTACCTAGTACTTTGGTGGTTTTCCAATCACCCCACCCTCGATGATGCTTCTCATGTAAGCCATCACATAAAACCTGCAATCCACTGCATTTGTTTGTTGAGGGCCCTAGTTATAGCAAAACACAAAAAGAAGGTTAGATGGGCCTTTTACCCTAATCCCTAAACCATGAGCGACCCTTATGTGACGTTCATAAAGTGCAACCTTTATGTGCACAAGCTTCATTTAATCCACTTTTGACAACATGTTGGCACATTCCGTGTATGTGCAACGCCTAGACAATGCATACACACCCCTGTAACATACACACGAGTGATCAAAAAACAATATGTGGAACAACATCACAATCCACATAAGCAAATGGGGTTGGGCAGAATCAGTGTACTTGTATACGAGGGGCAAGCATTCCATGGGATTAGTACACACCAATGAATCAAGGTATAAGATGGCACCTTGATCATCATGCAGTTTCTCGATCCTTTTCAGTCTAGGGTTGTAGATAACAAATAGGCTCCAATGTGACTTGCAACAAAACAAGAATGCATGTCACGCCATCAAGATTAAGTGAAAGTCCCTTGCAAATAACAATCTGGTCGCATGTCATACAAACCTCAAAACCACTAAAGAAAATAAAAGTGGCTGTCGTGGGATTGGTGCCATCAAAGTAATTCTTCAAGGCCATAGTGTCATGTTCCTCAATCATGGACAAGTACGGATACCACAAACTATCGACAAAGCAAGCGTCATGTGTGTGCTCTCTCGAGAGCACATGCTCCATCCATCTAGAACCAAAACTATCGTTAGTAATGTAATCTATGATATTACCCTAAACCCTCAACCCCACATATTGTACAATGTACTACCACATGGCAAATAGATTCAACATGCGTGTTGATGCCTCTTCAGGGCGAAGCAAGGCATCAATCAAGGCCTTGTTAATATCAACGTGTAGCCTCGACCATGATCCCACAAGCTCTGTGTACACACAACTCTTCAACCTAAAATGCAAATCCTCCATTATTATGCTTTCACATAGAACTAACATACGCAATGACAAGCATACCAAGAGATATGAACATACCTTGATGTGACTTTTTTTTTTGCCCCTTGTCTTGACAGGAGACCCATTCTTCGTAACATCCATCATGCCACTACCAATCGTATACTTGCAATGTGATATGGGGCTAATATTCCCATGAGGGGAGAAGATGGTGATGGGGCTGGGTGCAAGTGATTTAGGTGAGAGAAGAAGGGATGTGAATAGCTTCCTCCTATCGACTTGCAATCCCAATAAGCCACAAGCCACGATTCAAGTCTCACAAGCCACATATTTCTCACCATTATCCATGAGCATCAACAATAAATACTAACCTGGGGAGCCATGTCTTCATCACTAATGGTAGGACCACGCTGCAACAAGCCATTTACCCCCATTTGTAAGTTCTGCTCCTTTACTTCCAACTCATGGTGATGGTTGATGGCATCACCCTCACCACAGGCAGCCCCATTAATATCACCACTCGCCAATCCCTCACCCTCTCTAGTGTGGGGCCGTCTCTATGCCACACCCAAGTCGTTTTTAAACATGCATTAAAATAAATGTGAGATAATTAAACCAATATATTGCATTGCTCACGAGAGAATAAAGATTAGATACTCACATGCTTATCATATCCCTCGGCAATATGCTTTTGTGTGCATTGGATACGATGCTCTTTCTTTGAATTGTATTGGCCCATAACCCTTTTCACAAAAGCAGCTACAAACTCTTATTGTGTCACGGTACACTTCTCCTCCTCTAGCAAGTTCCATAAGTGTCTTGCTTTTGCCCTCAGCGGCAAAGCCATGCATCAACAACAACATGAGTGTGTGTGGTACCAACAAGGCAACTAGTCTTTCACTGAAGAATATCTATATGGATGCCATGCTCATTCCTCAAGTGGACGACCATGCTAACCCTCCTCTTCATGTTCACACATCTCTTTGGGCAAAGGATATCAGCATGGCACTGCCAGACTTGAGAGCCATTAGGGAGAGTGATCTCCACATACGATACTTGATCCTAGAGTAATGTCTTACACTTAAGGACCCAAACTGCATATAGATTGTGGTTCAAGAAGTATATGAGTGCCTGCGCATACTTAGATATTACGTAGTTAGAAGATTGTTGGTTTGGTTCCTCGTTGTAATGTGTGGGTGAAGCAAGGGTTCAATATGGTGGAAAAAGATGTTGATGTTGAGGAGGAGTACACATGAAGGTTTGTTGAGATATCATTTGTGTTTTTGACAACACGATTAGTATAATTTAGCTCATTGAAACCTTGACGTTTGGTAGTTGGTGGCTATTTGTATTGTTCAAAGAGTACGGTGTACTTTCCATGGTCTTTTTGTGCATTGCTTACCACTATTGATTGTAATGGTACTGTGATGGAATGCGAAAAAGGAATCGTGCAAATGGATTAGGGTGAGAAGTCTAACCATAGGTGAGACTAGCTCCCTAGGTATGTCCTGCCCTTGATGTGCCTTGAACAATTGTGAGGGATGTGTAAAAGGGCTAGGGAATTAGGGACAAAGCGAACCGACCAAGGTCACTAGATGTACCTAATTTGAGAACCCCTAGGTGTTGTGCTGTGATCATGAGTGTTTTTTCTTTTATTTTCTTTTTGTTTTCTCTTTTTTTATAAAAAAAAATGAATACAACCAATGCAATACATTGAGGTGATCAGCCTTTCATTTGGACAGAGAATTGTCGAGATCCAAAGGCTATGAAAAGTGGATATTACAAGGAAGATTGTGTTACTAGCATCGCTGCTAGAGGAACAATCATTGAGATGGAGAGATACACTTGAGATTTTGCAAACCTCTTTGTAACGTGTGAGATATCGGTACTATTGAGGTAGCAACTACAGTGAGCCAAATGCAGAGTTTGGCCAAGAAAGAGAGAGTAGCCAATGACTATGCTTTAGGCCATGCTCAAATGCAATGTGGGCGTTCTGCAAAAGTGATTTTCTCTTCTAGTAGTGAGGCTTCTGTCATGGCTCTTTGTGGGATTTGGTGGTCTTGTGGTAACTTAGATGTTTGAACGCTTTCATATAGAGACTTTGTCATCCTATATCCACTTGACAACTCATGAGAGTATATGCAAGTCACATGCTTTAATCATAATGATCAGGTGCAACACAAAAAGACATCACTTATCTAAATCCTATGGTGTTAACTTTCATGCATATCATTGGCACTTGATTATCCTTTTTTTTTGTTAAAGGCGTGAAATGTATTAGAAGTATGTAAGGAAAGTTTGTACAATTGGGAAACTTGCCCCTTTTAACAATGTAAAGACCAAAAGTCACGGCAAGATAGCACTTGGTAAGCATCTTGTACAAAATAGGGACTATTATATTTCTATGAGGCGGGGTGAGTTCGGGTGACCAGACGACTGAGGTACTACATGCAAACCCTTGTTGTCCTGATCCATCATGTAAGGGGCCAGAGTCTGAGTACTTAGGGAGAGTTACACATCTTGATTCGGGCTAAGGGCAATGGAGGCGTCAGCCAGGATCCAAATGGTGTAGTCCCTGGCCGTTGTCGTATCAAGAATGCTTTGGAACAGTTCAATAATTTCATTATTGATTTTTACTTCTTTTTCCTCTTTCGAGCATCTTGTACCTGAGCGTCTGGGGAAGATCTGCACGTTAGAGGTTGCTACCTTCCATGAATTCCTTTGAGCCTTCCTTGTCTTATTTTGGGGAGGAGTTCTTGTGTTCGGCCTACGTCTTGGGCGATTTCACTTTGAGCCGCGTCTCGACAAATACTGCTTCAAGGTGGGCACGTAGCTTTCCAGCGGTGGAGCTTGCGCCATGTGCTCCCTTCTGTGGAGGAGTGCCTCCTTGCAGGCTAACGGCATGGGGTGCTCCATGACTGGTGATTGTTGAGGAACGTGCAAAATGTGAACCAAGGTTAGACCCTGAGGCAGGACAGAGCTACTCGCATGAGAGGGATTAAATAGCAGGTTAACATGCACATATGATGAGGAGGGGTGAGGCAAGGCGTGCAACATTTGTTGTAGCGAGATGGCCCCTGTGATGATACTCGTCCTGTCTCAAGTGTGGGGTGGATTCCAACTAGTAGCAGATCTTCACTCATGCCAAGTTGTGTGGGCTAGCCATGATGGGTCGTCCCCATAAGAATATATCAAAAAAAGGGAAAAGCTTGTAGGAGGGGATGGTGCCCCATCTGCACCCTTAGAGATGTTGGCCAGGGTTTCCAATGGCGGCAATGAGGGCTGCATGCCCTCCACCTAGAGGCGAAAATGGTCACACGGCTTCTAGATGTGTGGTGAGAGGAGGACCTGAGGAGCTCAGCCTGTCAAATCCAAACTTTTCTTCCTACTCTTGACTATCATTGCTTGTGTATGTGGTATTATTTATACATAGTCACAAAACTCATTGTCAACTAATGTACACATTTATGAATCCATGTCACTTCGTGAGGATAAAAACCAATTGTAGAACTCAGGATTGTACTGGAGTGTGGCACAGGCATTCAGTACTCATGGCAGCCTAGTCAATAACAACATATATTTTGCAACATCGAGTAGCATGGTACCTTCTCCGAGCCTATCGACAACATGTAGCTCCTCCTCAGTGATGAGAATCTTAACCAGAGAGTTCTCTTGGCTAGTTCCAACTAAGTCTATATCCTGAATGGCAGTTAGTATTCGAAAGGAAGTTGGTGCCACATAGGTTGGGTCTCTTTGAGATCGCCATTTGGCCAGGCCAATCGCTCCTCTGAGATCCCATCATAATTTGGGCTCCAAGTTCGGCCATTGTAGCATGGTTTTCAAATCAATGTTTTTAAAATTGACTTGGATCCTTTGATTGTCGCTTTAGTTGCTCTATCTCTAAGAGATTTGATTGGCAAATCACTTTGTTGAATGTCATAGTTAGGCATAGTTTGTCGGCCTTCTCGTTAAATATGAGTTGCATGCATTCATGTAGGAGCTTGTCATAGTGGTCGTTAAGATATTCCTGCTCTTTCCAGGATAGAGGATATGGCAAGGATTCCTCAAGTTGCTCCTTAGGGAATGTATCCATGTCTGCAAGGATGCAGACGTGTGAATAATTTGAGTTTAGCATCCAACTCAGTTTAGCATTATGTGACACTTCTATGTTCAATGAGGGCTTGCTTAGTTGCTATCTCATGCAAGGTTCTAGGAGTTCCCTAGGCTTTAGCATAGTTGGGGGCTCATGCCTAGATGAGCAAGATTGGTCAATGCTAGGATTGCTTATGTCCTCGGGGTTTCCATGTTTCTCCTGAGGCTTTGCTACTATTGTGTCATGGTTCTCCTTGGATGTGACTAGTAAAGTTTTGTCACCTTGTTGTGACAGTGTTGTATCCACTCTTGATTGGTCAATGCAAGTTCTGTTGTTGTCGGTGGATTGAGTATTACAAGCAATCATTGATGGTAATGGTCGCTTTGACTTATAAGAACACATGGATGTGTCTGAGGTTTCACCGCTGTTAGGAGAGATAGAAATGGGTTCATTCATAGGTGGACTCAATGCTTTATTCCTTAGCTCTTCAGCACTCTTGGTTTCAATCTTCTTGGCATCTAGAATCACGTGTAACTGCCGTTGTTTTCTTCTCTTTTTCTTGGGCAATTGATGTGTATCCTTTAAAGATTCTGGACCTTGAACTAAGTCAATCATTGATGTGCTTGGTTGGTGGGTCTCAGCCCTCTCTTACTCTAATGTGTCCTCATGGGACATAGTTGTGACTTGTTGAACAGACCCGCTAGGTTGTGAGGGCACAATTGCCTCTCCCCTTGGAGGGTCTAGCTCTTCAACTAATTCTCTTTCGTTTTGCCCCTCATCCGATTGCATTGGCAATTGCTCTTGGTCGGACATTTGCTCTAGACTCTTGTCCTTACCCCTTGGAACATGACTCCATTACTTCTTATCAGTGTAGGTGTTGTCTTTAGAGCTGTTTTTCTCTTGCTCAAGGAGGTTTGGGTGATTCTAATGTAGAACCAAGAGATAGTCTAGGATTCTTATTGGGTAAGCTTGGATGAAACTAGTTGAAGAAGTCAGGGTTGTATTGATGGGAAGCATAGAGATCTAGGATTGCAAGATCTTGAGTGAGGCAAAAGACATATGAGCTAACATCAAGTACCATACTCCCTACTCCTAACCTACTAGCCACATGTAGATCTTCTTCTAGAAGCAGTTTATCGTACAAGGGATGTTTTTGGATAGAGGTAGGAAGCTGGACCTGATGGACCATTGCTAACACTCTTAATGAGGTTGGGGCAATGTATGTGGAATCATGTATTCCAAAGGGCTTTCCTTTGCTT
Source organism: Lygodium microphyllum (assembly GCF_053477565.2). Lineage (NCBI taxonomy): Eukaryota > Viridiplantae > Streptophyta > Polypodiopsida > Schizaeales > Lygodiaceae > Lygodium > Lygodium microphyllum. The sequence continues at coordinate 108,296,178 of NC_141142.1, forward strand.
GGCGAGTGTCATTAGTCGATGGCCAATTTTGGCTGCTAGACTTTGATTTGAGTACCATTTTTACACAAAGTTGCCTTGTCCTTTTCCTTTTCATTTGATTGCTTTAAGCTTTTCCTTGTTTGTCTCACATTGAGCAGTATAGAGTGAGGGTATCAAGCGCATTTCTCTAGTTGTGGCTTTTGGGATGCCCTTAATGACTTCTTTAGTGACAGCCATATAGCGGGAGCAAAACATGTTGTTACTCATCCCAAATTAGGGGTTCGGCTATGTTAACCCCAACACGAAGAAAGCAAAAGGAAATAAAAAAGACGTAGGGCAAAGGCGGAAAAAAGGTAGCCCGACAGAAGAAAGAAGAGGAGAAAAGGCCAAAAGTGCAAGGGCAACCTTAAAAAGCCCAAGACAAATGCAAAAGGGGAAAGGTGCATTTTAAAATACAAAGATGCACCCTTAAATTTTGTAAAAGAGTGCCAAGCGGTGGAAAATCCGGAAAGCTAAAATAGAAGACAAAGATAAAGGCCAAGGCAAAGAGAAACGGAAGACAAAGGCGCACAAGGAAAAGCGCAAGTCAAAACTTTTGTAAAAGAGCGCAAGCACATTATGGTTTAATTCAAGGAGCACTGGGCTCTCACCCGTGCAATTTGTAAATGTAGGCGGGCAGTGGAAAGGAAGCTAGAAAGATAGAGGGGCAATGGGAAAAGGGCCTAGGCCACGGTCGGCCATGTAAAAAAGGGGAAAAAGGGATGACCGCCCAAAAGGGATTTAGGGTTTTGTATATAAAGTTGAAAAGTGAATGAGAAGCTCATTCTTGTGTGTGGCAAAAAGTAGCTCTCTTCTTCTTCTTCTTCTTCTTCTTCTTGCTTGCTTGAGCTTGTGCTTGAGAGAGGGAGTGTGAGAGTGTGAGGGAGTGAGTGTGTGAGGGTGAGGGACCGTGAGGTGAAGAAGCTCTCCGTCTTCTCCTCTCTTCTTCTCTTCTCTTCTCTTCTCTTCTCTTCTCTTGCTTGCGGTGATGGCGCTTGGAGCGTGGGGCTTGAGGATGGAGCTTGCTTGAAGCTTGCACTTGGATTGTGGAGCTACCGGAGTGCGCGGGAGAGGAGGTAACTCGAACGGCATGGAGGTAAGCTCACTACACCCGTAGATATGGATGGCGCGTCGGCTATGTGAGAGGTAGCCATTAGTGCTCGGCTTGGAACGCTTGAAACAATAAGCGGTCCGTGGGTCTTGGCAGTTGAGCAATGAAATCTCCCACATTTTGGTTCCGTTGCCGGGACCAACGGATTCAAGCCTTGAGCGCTTGCTCACTTCGAATCGAGCATTGAAGTAGGGTTTTCCCCGAACCGGTGCTTGAGCTAGATAGGTAGGAAGCGAGGGAGTTTGAAGAGGTATTCGATCTCCTTAGCAAGTAGGTTTTTGTTGTTTTGGACTTGGGAAAGCATGATGGAGTAGTGTATGTATTTTTCTTATAATTTTTTCTGCATTTAGGAAGGATAGGAGCAAAACTTGGGGCAAACAGTAGGGTTTTCTATTGTTGTATATCAGGCTGAAACAGGGAAAAGAAGGGCAAGAAATGAAATTTTGGGTTAAATGTTAGTAAGGGAGGCAATGTTGAGGTGAGTGCAGGCCTGGACAGGGTGAAAAGGGGCCAAGAGTGGCAAGAAAGGCCACATTGTGCATTGCAGGGTTTTAGGAGAGCAGGAGAGAAGAGAAAAGCTTCATTGAGTGGATCCACTTCGATCTTGTCATCCGGGAGATATTTACCCAGCCCAGGTAATTCTACACCTTCCCCTACATGAGTAGGTTGGATCTGGAGGTGCTTGACTAGGGGGAAGGCCTCCAACACTCGGCACGGTAAATTTCGTAAAGTCTGGCGAAAAAATGCGCTGCGCTCGGCGTGTCTAAGTGACAGCGATTTTGGGCCGAGTCCCAGAATCGGCCCTTGGACCACCCGACTCGGACCTTGGCCACTTGGTCCTCGAACCATTCGGCCCACTACCACTCGAACATCCACCGCTCGGCCCGTCTGAATTGAGCACTCGGACTAACTTTGGAATTTGGCCCTTGGCCCACCTGACTCGACTCTCAGCCCACTCGGCCCTCGGACATCCAGACTCGGACTGGCCGAATTTGACATTCAGACCAATTACGTTTGGCCCCTTCTACTCGGCCCTCGGACGGTCCGAATCGGGCATTCAGCCCCTGTAATTTGGGACCTATTGGGCCGAATTTAGATTTTCTCAAATTTTAACCTGAAGACGGTGAAATTGACCAAGAGATCACATAGAGCTGAAATCCTATCATAGATCGATCTTCACTGGGTTGAATCTTAGAGCAAGTAGTCCAAAATTTGGCTATAAACGGTCTCTCAAATCAGGTATGACATTTACCTTAATGGCCCTACGAGCCGGGGGGAGGGGAGGGGACTGCCCCCCCGGACCCCTACAGAGGGAGCTCCCTCTGCACCTCCCCCAAGTAGGTTGGAGAGAAACTGTGTGCCATGACAAGTCCTCCAAATTTGACCCTAGTGTAATAATGGCTCTACACGAACATGGATTCTCACTGACAAAAGAGCAACCAAAAGCCCATACCCGAACCGAGAGAAGCAGAGACCCTAGAACCTCAATGGGCCAACCTAGCCAATGAGGGAAAGAAGGCCACACTGCAAAAACACATACGTTTTGCATTCGGACTTCATCTAGTCAAAGCAGAAAGCAACAACATCGAGCTACAATGGCGAGAATGACTAGATATGACAGTCCTGACAATAGATGCTCCTTGAATAGCACTGCACGGACGAGCCAAGACATCAGTGGAGAATCCACATCTGGCCGTGCAGTTGGGGACTCACAGGCATTCGTCAAAAGGCATAAATTTACAAGCCAAGACCCGGAAGATGAAGATATGGTACCACTTGCTTATCTTAGGGTCAAAATCACCGTGAGAAGAGAGCATACTATCGATGCTCTAATCGATAAAGGAGCAGATTTTAATGTCTTGACCTATGAGGCATGGACCCTACTAGGCCAACCAGAGTTGACACCGACTAATGCAACTCTTAGCCCTTATGGGGGACCTCCACAAGCACTCATAGGGAAGTGCAATATCCTTGCAACAATTGAAACTGAAAGCTTGCCCATCTTATTTCATGTTACTCTAGATAGTGCTAAATATGGTGAGGAAACCCTCCTGGGAAGACCCTTCAAAAGGGCAACCAAATGTGAGGCCGACTATGTAGCACAGAGGATACACCTGACACTACCAGATGTGAGGATAATCACAACCTTTAGCAAGGGTGACCTCATCAAACCTTGAGGGAAGGGCAAGGAGCATTCTGACATACCAAGCAAGCCTAGTAATGAGAGCAAGGAGTTGTTGAAAGAGTTGATACAAGCACAGGTTGAATGGAGAGAACCAGTGAGTGAGGCCATACTTGAAACAAAAAGGTTAGGAGATAAGGCCAATGATAGGGTTTGGACTTACAAATATCATAGAAGACCACGAAAGAAGCCCAAGCCTTATAGACAAAGGCATCAATGGAGAGCTAGCACAACGCCACGATGGATATTCAAGGTGTTGCTTCGTGCTCAAGGGTATTATGCAGGCAACCGATGGATTTGGGTATCAAAACCCCCTGCTAAACCACCTCTTCCAGAAGCCCAAATTATGTCAAAAGCAAAGAGGTGTAAGAGGAAACCCAAACGAAAATCCAAGTCTCGAACCAAAAATATTGGAGCGATTGAGCCCCTCACAATTGAAATCACGAAGCCAAACATGACCTATCAAAAATTAGATCCTCAACCTAGCATGCTTAGCAAGCAGATATTGGAGGTAACTGTCGAGCATGCACAAGGTCCACTAGTGCCCAAGGACCCTTTGACTTCTCAAGAGGATAATGAGCACCACAGGCACAACATCACTCATGATAAGGATGATTGCTCAACAAAGCTAATGACAGAATCGTTTAGCAATCATGAGCAAATTCTCCAGTCAGTGCCAAGCCCACGTAGGAGTCCCAAATCTCCTACACACTCTTCACCTAAATGGACACGGGAAGCACGGCAGCACAGTAGCCTCGTGCCGTTGCTCAACCTGCACAAGTGAATGCGCAAAGAGTAACAAAAGACATGACCGCTTCTGATCTGCCTAGAGACCTGACACAGCAATCCACTGAGAGTAGCCAGTCCATTGGACTAGCCGCTACTATTTCCAATCAGGGATCATAGCAGTCACAACCCTTGACTGTGACAATGCCCCTTGCGGAATGTGTCCTTAGAAGTTTACCTGTGAAGGAGGTGTCGCAACCAACTTTCCTGGCAACTCCGGCACTTCCAAAGTGCCTAAAGCCTAGGCTGGAGGAGTTAAACACGTGGGAATTGGCTGAAGAGCTAGACTCTTCCAAAAGGGAGATAGTTGTACCCTCACAACTTGGCGAGGCTAATCAGCGAGCCACGGCTATGACCCATGTGGACACACTAGAGAAAGGAAACGCTAAGGCCCAACCAAGCACAACAACAGTTGACCTAATCCAGGATCCTGAGTCGTTGAAAGATGCACCTTCATTGACCAAGAAAAAGAGGAGACAACAGCGAAAACAACAATAGTTGCAGGTGGTTGTGGACCCCAAGAACATTGAGATGAAGAGCGTTGGAGAGTTGATGAATAAAGCATAGAGTCCACCCACCAATGAACCCATTGATGCCTCTCCTAATAGCGGTGAAACCTCAGACACATCTGTGTGCTCTGAAAAATCAAAGCAGTCGTTACCATCAATGCTGCTTGCAATGCTCAATCCATCGACAATGGAACTTGCATTGACCAATCAAGAGTGGACATAATGCTGTCACAACAGGGTGACAAGCCTATACCAGTCACATCCAAGGAGAACCATGATGCAATAACGAAGCCTCAGGAGACACATGGAGACCCCAAGAGCATAAGAAATCCTAGCATTGGCCAAACTTGCGCATCTAGGCCGGAGCCCCCAGCTACGCTAAAACCCATGCAAACTCCTAGAACCTTGCATGAGATAGCAACCGAGCAAGCCCTCGTTGAACATAGAAGAGTCACTGAATGCTTAACTAAGTTGGATGCTAAGCTCAAAGTGTTCGCACATGTCTATGTCCTGGCAGACATGCACGCATTCCCTAAAGAGTAGCTCGAAGAATACTTGCCATTTTCCTTATCTTGGGAAGAGCAAGAACATATTGACAAGCACTATAACAGGCTCCTGTATAAACGCATGCGACTCATCTCTGGCGAGGAAGCCAACGAATTGCGCTTAACCGTCACATTCAATGATGCGCTCTGCCAACCAAATCTCTTAGAGTTAGAGCAATTAAAGTGACTAACAGAGGGCCGAAGTCAATTTGAACAGCGTTGGTGTGAGAACCACGTTGCAATGGCAGAACTAGGAGCCCAGATCATGACAGTCTCAGAGGAGCGATTGGCCAAATGGCGGTCTCAAAGAGACCCAACCTATGTGGCACCAACTTCCCTTCGAGTGCTGACTGCCATTCGGGGTACGGACTTAGCTGAATCTAGCCAAGAGAACTCGTTGTTTGATAAGGTTCTTACAGAGGAGTTACATGTTGTCAGTAGACTCGGACAAGGTTCCATGCTACTCGATGTTGCAAAATATCTATCGGTATTGAGTAAGCTGCCACGAGTACTGGATGAGTGTGCCATGCTCCAGTACAATCCGGAGTTCTATAGTTGATTTTTATCCTCATGAAGCGACATGGATTCATGGATATGTATATAAATAAACAATGACTTTTGTGACACTGTATAGACACTATCAACACACACAAGCAATAGTAATCAAGTGCAAGTAGAAGAGTTGGGGGCTCGCGATGATGGAGCTTGGAGCGTGGGGCTTGAGGATGGAGCTTGCTTGAAGCCTGCACTTGGATCGTGGAGCTATCAGAGTGCGCAGGAGAGGAGGTAACTCAAACGGCATGGAGGTAAGCTCACTACACCTGTAGATATGGATGGTGCGTCGGCTATGTGAGAGGTAGCCATTAGTGCTCGGCTTAGAACACTTGAAACAATAAGCAGTCCGTGGGTCTTGGCGGTTGAGTGAAAGCTCCCATAGGCTACGAGCTTTGTGTGCTCCGATGTTGGCCTTTCAATGTCCACATGGATGTACACACATGTGATGGCTGTTAGCTTGATCAAGCTTCATCAGGCACTTCATCTCTGGTTCATTGGTTAGATGCGCTATCTCCTTGGCCAAATCTTAGAGAGATTTCTCCTTAAGCCTAGGCTTTAGGTGCTTTGGCAGTGCTAGAGGTGTCAAGGATGTTGGTTGCGACACCTCTTCCACAGGTGAATTGCTAAGAACAGGTTCCGCAAGAGGCATCGTCATGGCCAAAGGCTGTGATTGCTATGATTCCTAATTGGAAGTAGTGGCGGCTAGTTTAGTGGACTGGCCACTATTGGTAGAGTGTGGTGTCAAGTCCTTAAGCAGATCATAAATAGCCGTGTCTTTTGTTGCCCTTTGCACATTCACTTGTGCAGATGCTAGTCACAATGGATTGCACATGCATATCCTTAGGCTGAGAGCTAAGGGTGGTGTCATGTCCCACCTCTTGGACAATTGGAAGCTTCGATGGAGATAGAGATTGGGATTGAGCAGCTGCGCCTTACGACTACTGTTGTGCTTCTTGTGTCCGTTTAGGAAAAAAGGGTGTAGGAGATTCGGGACTCCTAGGTGGACTTGGCACTGGCTAGAAGATTTGCTCGTGTGGCTGTTAGATGATTCTGCCATTTGCTTTGTTGGGCAACCAACCTTACCATGAGCAATGTTGCGCCTATGATGCTCGTTATCCTCTTGGAAAATCAAAGGCTCCTTGGGCACTAGTGGCTTTTGTGTACCCTTGATGATTACACATGATATTTGCTTCCTAAGCACGTTAGGCTAAGGATCTACCTTTCAAATAGTTTTGATTGGTTTCATGATTTCAATCGTGAGGGGCTTAGTCACTCCAACCTCATTGAGTGAAGACTCGGATTTTTGTCTAGATTTCCTTCTGCACTTCTTCGCTTTTGATATGATCTAGCCTTTAGCTGACATAGGTGGCTTAGTAGGGGGTTTTGGCACCCAACTCCATCGGTTACCTGTGTAATACCCTTGAGCACGTAGCAATGCTTTGTCACCCTTTCGAAATGTCTGAATTGCAAGGGCAGAATGTCCGATTCGGCCCATCCGAATGGTCAAGGGCCGAATGCAACTAGTCCGAATGTCAAGTTTGGCCAGTCTGAATGTGGTTGTTTGAGGGCCGAATGGTTGAACGACCGAGGGCCGAGTCAGGTGGACCGAATGCAAAGTTGGCCCAAGTGGTGATTTTGGCCGAGCCGAATGTCAGCTTGTTTAAGTGGGGTTGGGTCAAGTCGGTAGGGTTGAGGGCCAAATTTTTGAGTGTTTGAGTAAGATGGGATGAATGCCAAATTGGTCTGAATGGTTGACTTGGATGGGCTGAACGGTGGGTGTCCGAGTGAAGTGGGCCAAATGGTTGAATATAGGGTGGACTGATGGCCAATTCTGTGACTTGGTCTAGAATCGCCGTCTCTCGGACGGGCCGAATGAGACATGTTTTTCACAGAGCTTGTGCAAAATTCGTTCTGCCAAACGATCGAGGCCTTCTTATTGGTCGAGCACCTCTAGATCCTAGCTACACATGTAGGGAAAGGTGTGAGAATACTTGTAGTGGGCAAAGAACTCCTTGGCAACGAGATTTAAGCAAGTCCACGCAATGAAGCTCTCTCTCTCTGTAGCTCTCCCTAATCCTTGAAATTAAAAATGAAGTCTTCCTTACTACTCCTGGCCTCATTACCCTACCCAGGTCTGCATTCACCTTAGTCTTGCTCCCCTAATCAATCCAATATTTTTTTTTTTGCCCTTATTTTTCTTGTTTCAGCCTATTATACAGCAGCGGAAACCCTACTATGTGCTCACACTGTTTGCTCCTATCCTATCTAAATGTAAACAAAAATTATAAAGAAAACACCTATACTACTCCAACCTACCTTTCCAAATCCAAAAAACAAAAAACTTACTTGTTAAGGAGATTGAATACCTCTTCGAACTCCCTCACTTCTTAGCTATCTAGCTCAAGCATTGGTTTGGGAAAACCCTACTTCAATGCTCAATTCGAAGTGCGCAAGCACTCAAGGCTTGAATTCGTTAGTCCCGAAAATGGAACAAAAATGTAGAGGCGAGCACAAGTCGAGCATAAGCTCCAACCGCCAAGCCCACTGACCACTTATTGTTCAAGCGTTCCAAGCAGAGTGCTAATAGAAGAGGAGAGCTACTTTTGGCCACACACAAGAATCAGCTTCTCATTCACTTTTCGACTTTATATACAAAACCCTAAATCCCTTTTGGGCGGTCATCCCCTTATCCCCTTTTTTACATGGCCGGCCATGGCCTAGGCCCTTTTTCCCATTGTCCTCCTATCTTCCTAGCTTTCTTCCCACCGCCCATCTACTTTACAATTTGCACGGGTGAGAGCCCGCACGCTCTTAAAATAAATCATGGTGCGCCTTACGCTCTTTTACAAAAGTATTGACTTGTGCTTTTCTTGTGTGCCTTTCTCCTTGATTTAGGACTATTTTGCACTTCTCGTGTTTCCAAATTCTTCTTTGGTGCACTTTCGTCTTCTGTTTCACTTTTGCCTTGGCCTTGTCTTCTACTTTAGATTTTCCAGATTTTCCACCTTGTCCGTCTAAGGTTTAACAGTTGCATATAAATCTTAGCATGTAAGTCCTCATGGAGTAAAGACGTCTTCACATCCATTGCATAAATGTCCAAGCAACCATTGCTAGTACCATGCATAGGATTGCCATTTTGACCACACAGGAGAAAAGACTTCATCAAAGTTAACACCATGTTCTTGCTTGAAACTCTTACTACTAATCCAACCTTATAAGTAGGCTTGGGGCGTCCAAGGATACTTTTCAACTTATATACCCACTTGCATGGCAATGCCTTCTTGCCACTAGGCAAAGGAACCAAATCCCACGTATAGTTAGTCTATAAGGAGTCAAACTCTGACTTCATAGCCCTATCCCATGAGTAACTATCATCTCTATGCATGGCCCCATCATAATTGAGAGACTCGCGTACATTTGTCACCATAGAAGGGCAAAATGGGGTGTTGTAATACCCTACAAATCAGCCCCAAAACCATTACTAAATCAAGTAGGAGACAAGAGATACTACCAAAGTAATGAGCTTTCACAAACTATAAACAAAAGACTATCAAGTTCCCTCAATAGAATGCATAAAATTGAAATGATAGGATGTTGTAATAAACTACAACAATATGCCAACAATCAACTGTGAGCAACCAAGAAGGAAGAAGCTAGGAACAACCGATATTAAAGACTATTACAATTGTAGTGTGCCAGTAATCATACATTCAATAAGCATAGATATCATGCACATGATGATAGGTCTCAAGGGTAAATAAAGAGAACTGCCAGATGCATAACCCACTAAGCAAAGCTCAATACATAACCTAGAAGCATATAAATAAAATTGACAACACCTTGACAGATATAAGTACTAGGTCCAGAGTCCAAGCCATGATATTGAATCGGCATACAATAGGGTAACTGCATTCAATAAATATTAAGAGAGCATATTGTTGCTAGGTGGCACCAACACGAGGGGATGAGCGCCTTCAATGGTTCTCCCTTGTGTGCACGTTAATGGGATGAGTGCTTTGAATGGTTCTTCGTTAGCATCTTCAATGGTTCTTCCTTGTCTGCACATTGAAGGGATGAGTGCCTTGAATGGTTATTAATTAGCGTGGGGCACATTCTGAAGAGCAAAATACTTTGCATATTAGGTAGAAGGTTGACGGGGACACCTATTCTTTTTTAGTGTGAGATTGTATGGGTAAAGCCGTACGTGGGTGATGGGGACACCTATTATTTTTGAGTGTGAGACTTGTAAGTGTGAACACGTGTAAAGGCGTATGTGCTTGATGCCACAATATTTATATCTCAAGTGCTAACATATACATGATTTTATTATTTAATGAAATTTCAATGATTATTTGATTTATTATAGCTAGCTGCATTTATTCAATTACTTATTTTTCTAACATGATTTTTCGAATTAGTAGAAAATAATGAGCACAATTACTCTCTGAAATCATGAACCTATTCTCACAAATCTTTCATAGGAGTCTGCATCTTTTTTGATTAGTTGATATGTGGAGTAAGATGAATTGGATATATGTGACAAGCACAATTTATCCCATACACTTCTTCATTAAATTATAGATGCATCTAAGGTGTGCGTACATCCTCTTTGTAAATATTTATTGATATTTGAGATTTTGAGAGATATATTGGAGATATTTTGAAAATATTTGATGGCTCTCAAAAGTTGTGAGTTGTGTAGCTGATTGCAACCATTTATTCAGTTAGCTTGAAATCTTTTATCAAAAGAGTAATTGTAAAGGGCCTATCTCTGGGCAAAGCAATATTCATTTTATTATTATAAATATGGCATGGAGGAGATATCCACTCCAGGTATGGGAAAATTTGTACCTAATAGTGTATCACTCAATTTTGCTTTACTCTTCTTTAAGTTTATTTTGAGTTTTATGAGTCATGCTTTCAATTTTATGAGAGAGAGAGAGAGAGAGAGAGAGAGAGAGAGAGAGAGAGAGAGAGAGAGAGAGAGAGAGAGAGAGAGAGCTTCTTCTACTTGCTACACACAAATCTCGCATCTAATCTTTACAACAGTGATACTAGAGCTGAGCTTACATTAGGGCTTCCAATTGCTTACCCTGTTATGCAAAGGTGAGCTCTCTAGAGCAATCAGACTCTATGGTTTGTCTTAACTGACTTCAAGGCTAGATTCCTAGGGCCTCAAAACTCCAAATCCCTCTATCTCTTAGAAATTTTATTGTTCAGTCCAACATTGAAAAAATCCAACCACCCTATCATGGTACCATCATTATGCGAGTTTCAGGCCGAAAGAAGGTTTGAGGGAGCTTAATTAAGCTTTGAAACTAATAATTGCTTAAGCTTTGAGAAGCTTAAAGTTTCTTTTTTTTGCAATTCTTGGTGGGAGAGGGGCCATTTTTTGGTTGTTGCCATCAGATTGACACCATATTCTTGTTCTTTAAGTCAATTTTTTTGAAAATAAGGCTTAAAATTTTGCTTAATCTTTACCTACTTAATCAACTTCAACTTCTCCTACACCAAGTCACCCGGTGACTACTCAGATTAGCCCAAAATACCATTGACTTCTAGTTTTTAAGAGGGGATTCTTGCGCGATCACTTTGAGACTGCAAAAATTTATCAAAATACCATTGAAAATTTTGGTCTTTCTTGTCTATTATGTCTTATTATTTTGCCAAGAACCTCTCTTTATTTTGGTGCTTACATGCCATAATTTTATTGCCATGGGTGAAAGTGTCTCTACGAGGCATATTTATCATTTGGGTATCTTCATCAAGCTATCCGCAATCATCATGTCTCATGAAGGACCATCCAACACTACAAATTTTGATTCTACATCGCCGCTTCTTGAACCAACCATGGAAAAACATATGGATTTATTGGCCATGCAACTAGAAGAAGAGTGCTAACATCAAGCCCAATTAGAACAATAGCTACAATCTATAAAATGTCATTTATCTCAAATTTCCTTTGCCGACAACGTCATGGTTTGTACCATCAATGCCACTCTTGAATCACAATCCATCCGCAAAAATATGAAGATAAGCAAGCATGCTGTAATATTCCCCCCCGTGTGCCCCCCCCCCCCCCCCCCCCCCCAAAAAAAGTTTAATTTTTTTTTCAAATTTTTTTTACTCCCTCCCTCTCTCCCCCTGCCGATTGCATGGCGGGGGGAGAGAGAGAGAGTGAGTAATAAAGGAGAGGGGGCATCAGGTGGGAGGGGTGGCAGCCGTTAGACGGTTGTCTCCCCCCCCCCCCCCCCCCCCCCCCCCCGCCTTCCGCCATATAAGGAAGCCCCCCCTGGGGATCTGGACGGACAATACGCCGCCCTCCTGTCCCTTGTGGCCTACAGCAGCAACCCCCCCTCCGTCTTCGCCAGGCAAAAGCGTGCCTCTCCTCCGTGATCAACAGGCGCAGCCCCCCATCACCATCGTCACGAGGAGGGAGAGAGAGTAGGAGAAGAAGAGGAGAAGAAGAGAAGAAGAGGGAGAGAGAGAAGGAGAAGAAGAGAAGAAGAAGAAGAAGAAGAAGAAGAAGAAAAGAAGAAGAAGAGGGAGAGAGAGTAGAAGAAGAAGAGAAGAAGAAGAAGAAGAAGAAGAAGAAGAAGAGGGAGAGAGAGAAGGAGAAGAAGAGAAGAAGAGAAGAAGAAGACGAAGAAGAAGAAGAAGAAGAGGGAGAGAGAGAGAGAAGAAGAAGAGAAGAATGAGAAGAGAGAAGAAGAAGAGGAAGAAGAAGAAGAAGAGGGAGAGAGAAGAAGAAGAAGAAGAAGAAGAAGAAGAAGAAGAAGAAGAAGAAGAAGAAGAAGAAGAGAGAGAAGGAGAAGAAGGAGAAGAAGAAGAAGAGGGAGAGAGAGGAGAAGAAGAGAAGAAGAAGAAGAGGGAGAGAGAGAAGGAGAAGAAGAGAGAGAGAGAGAGAGAGATAGATAGATAGAGAGAGAGAGAGAGAGAGAGAAGCTTTTGGAAGCTTCTTCTCCCCCCTCCTCAAAGAGAGGTCACACACCCCTCTTGCCATTTCTAGAAATACGCCCCTCCCCCCTTCAATCTCTTCCTCCACTCAAGGAAAGGCGGAGAATCTTGCCTAGGAGAGTGCAAGAACCCCATCACTCGTACATGCGTCTTCGAGTATGGCCCCAAAGCGTAGTTCCACAAAGGTGGTCGGAAACCCTGCAAGCGTGGATGGAGGTTCGAAACAAGGTGGCACCGCAACCACGAACAATTCATCAAGCATCAATACCACTGGAATCACGGCATCACTCCAAACCCAGATTGTTCCATTATTAAATCATAGGTTATAATTATCACGGTGAAAAATCATATTCACATGCATCACATTAAATTGCGTGTTTGATAATTTCCTAGGTATGAACTTAGTTGTGATGTATGTAACGAACGTGATAATTTCCGTTGTAAGATGGCATCACAATAGGTGAAATTGATTAGATAATTCCATCATAATTTACCAAAAACGACTTGCGAGAATTCCTGCATAAAGTGCATTGTTCCTTGCACAAGTTCTTGCTTAAAATGCATTTCGGAGAACATTGAAAGAGGCAAAGTGCATGTCCGCATCGCAAGAAGGATTGTAAGGTACATGTAATAATCTGCAGAAAAGGTTAAGTGCAGCTAGACTCATACAATGATCACATAAAGTTAGATCCTTCAAGAAGGTTATAGATCGTGTAAATAATCACATAGAGGATAATGTTAAGATTGCATGCATAGAAAGTACATTTGCATGTGTGGCATAAAATATCGTGTGGATTATATCAAAATTGTAAGCATTGAAATCAAGGCATGGCATTATGTTGCATGCATTAGAGTTGTTGGGGAAAATTCAACGTTGTTTGTAATTCACCAAATGGGACTGAGATCCATAAGTCCTATGTCAAAGTCCTTGGTAGAGGGATAGGTAAAAGCCTAAGCGCCTATGAGCATTATTAAGAGGGCTTAAGAAGATTATACTTAAGACAGAGTAGGGATTGTTCTAAATAGAACCATCTTGACCAACCATGGTCAAGGGGATAGACCACCCTGATCAATTAAGATCAAAGATAAAGGTACATAGGTACTTCAAGGGATCTATGAGATAATCAGCAAGTTGATCAACCGAGGACAATGGGGTTGTCCATGGTCTATCTTACAAGGAGACCTAAGGTAAGGATAATTAGGTCGGTAGGGTACAAACCCTAACCCGAAGATAAAAGGGAAACATGCAACCTAGCTTGCCAAGCCCTTGGGATCTCACCAAGTCATGAACAATCCAGGATCGAATGTTGGGAGCATTCGGGAAGAAGGAATCACACCTTAGTAGTTGGTCATACAAACGACCTCTGAAATGATTGTGATTGTACACTTAGGTACATTGTTTGAACTTCTTTGCTCAAGGAACTAATTCAAGGAAAAACACTTAATGCTTCAGGTTAAAAGCTGGAGGGAGAGGCAGGTTCAATTACCTCCGACTGTCTACCTGGCCCTATCCAAGGGGATTGTTAGTTGCGCTGAGTATGTGGATTGAACCCACCGCGAGAGGTCTCTCCGTGGGTACTGCTTGGAGTAGTGGGAGGACACTTGGGTGCCAGGGGAGGCTCTGGCTGTAAATTTCTTGCCTCCGGATCCCACATAAGAGGCCAACATGACTCGAGATGGGATCTCGAGGCTTGTGTACTAGTCTATAGGGGCGGAACTTGGAGCAGCAATCCTGTTGATTGCTGGGATAGCCTTCGGGCATGATACTTGATGTATTCCGGGACTATGATAAATGAAGATAAGATATTTGAAAAAGGAACTTGCTTGACTTTGTTTTTGTGTCAGTGCCTATGTTATGTGAAGGAATCTGTGTTTAAATTGATTAATTAAGGAAGCTGCTTTTGCATGTCAAACATAATGTGGTAGGTAATTAGATAGCTAAGCAAACTGAGGAAAGTGTGGTGGACGTAACTTGGGTCCGTCCTATGGAAGGGTGGTCTTGATTAGCTAGGAACTTTTCTCAAAAGACGTGGAAACGATATTGCGAAGACCCTAGAGTCAGTAGAGTTTAGAATCCCGATTTATATTGTTTTAGGGGAATGGAATGGGACTATGCCTTATGGGCAGAGAGGTTGAGATACTCATCCCTCTCATTTCCCATTCTCCATGAACCAAGTGCAACATAAATCCGCTTCGACTTTGTTGATCCTACGCAAAGTGGTTAATTTGGAGCTCGACGCTAGCCACTTCATAGAGACTTTGCTGATAGGAAAGGAACCCTGACTTCAAGTCGATCCTAAGTGGGAACGGCCGGACACTTCCGCTCGGGCCAGACTCAGAAAGACCTAGATCGCAAACCCTGTGACATTCCTTGAGAGTGCCAGGTGGCGCTTTCTAGACTCTCTTCCCGATGGACTGCTAAGACGTGTCCCACAAGCGGACGAGCGAGCATGTTACAGTTGGTATCAGAGTGAACCAATGAGATCTAAAGATTACAAGGGAACTTAATGGAGGAAAATAAAGAAAATAAGGGGATAAATAGGGGAAGGTGAGTAGAATAGAGCAGTGTTTTCTATTGAAAATATTTCTTTACTCACTTATGGATGCTGGGTTGCAGAGTCATGAGCATGAAGCAAGTTCTTAGTGTTCCAGGTCATGTTCATGACTGCAATGCACACTTCAAATTATCATTAGAGGCTTGGCATGATGGATATTCTGGACCGCATCTATAATCCTTCGCCCCTGTATGCGGAGGGGAGATTGATGGGAGACTCAGGAATATACTACATAGTAGCCCATCGACTCGCGTACCTTCAGACCAACTTGAAGAGAATCAAGTGGATGGAGGATTTAAAGGTTGTGAAGCTGTTCATCTTTGTCGAAGCTCACATAAACACAACTTTTCATGTTAGCGGATGGAAAGTCAAGCAGAATAAGTATGTCTATGGAAAAGTGACACGGGTGATCTCTGCTAACAGAATCAAAGTGTTAGGGCGCTATAAGAAGAACGTGTATCAAAGGAAGGGATACCCCAAGCTTCCTATGACTTACCATTTCCTGAAAATCCATGAGCCCACTCCATATTATTATTCCATCCCTGTAGCCAATTGTAACACAATCCTATTTTTCCCCAAACTGATGTATCAGTCAGGCTGTCCTACTTATCCAATATAAATGTACCCAAAGGGTTATGCTCTCATGAATAAATAATTTTTTTTTTCAATTGTCTATCTTGATCATAAATGTTAGCTGAGGTGTTAAGTGATTAAATCACTTAGCTAAAAAGCTGTGCTAGTCATATTAACATAACATGGGAACGTATGATAAGATGTTAACATAAACAATCTTATTGTTCAGACGCAACCCTAAGTGCAAGTTCCAAATCCGACTCCTACACTAAGTCCAGCTGTGATTCAAGAGAAGAAATTCCTTCTCAAACAAATTAAGCCACCCGAGTTTGATGGCAAGGGAAGGACTGTTCAAGCCGACGCCGAGATCTGGATTGAGTCCATGGAGGACTACTTTGAGGTAGCAGGAACTACACCTGCTAACCAAGCCATGCTCGCCAAACTTAAGCTTACAGGCGAAGTGAGACTTTGGTGGAAACAGTGGTGCAGGGACCAAGTGATCTTGCAGGGGACAGTCCAAACCTAGGTTGTTCCATTATTAAATCATAGGTTATAATTATCACAGCGAAAAATCATATTCACATGCATCACATTAAATTGCGTGTTTGATAATTTCCTAGGTATGAACTTAATTGTGATGTGTGTAATGAACATGATAATTTCCATTGTAAGATGGCATCACAATAGGTGAAATTGATTAGATAATCACATCATAATTTACCAAAAACGACTTGCAAGAATTCCTACATAAAGTGCATTGTTCCTTGCACAAGTTCTTGCTTAAAATGCATTTCGAAGAACACTAAAAGAGACAAAGTGCATGTCCACATCGCAATAAGGATTCTAAGGTACATATAATAATCTGCAGAAAAGGTTAAGTGCAGCTAGACTCATACAATGATCACATAAAGTTAGATCCTTCAAGAAGGTTATAGATCGTGTAAATAGTCACATAGAGTATAATGTTAAGATTGCATGCATAGAAAGTACATTCGCATGTGTGGCATAAAATATTGTGTGGATAATATCAAAATTGTGAGCATTGAAATGAAGGCATGGCATTACGTTGCATGCATTAGAGTTGTTGGGGAAAATTCAACATTGTTTGTAATTCACCAAATGGGATTGAGATCCATAAGTCCCATGTCAAAGTCCTTGGTGACTTCAAGAGGGATATGTAAAAGCTGAAGTGCCTATGAGCATTATTAAGAGGGCTTAAGAAGATTATACTTAAGACAGAGTAGGGACTGTTCTAAACAGAACCATCTTGACTAACCATGGTCAAGGGGATAGACCATCTTGATTAATTAAGATCAAAGATAAAGGTACATAGGTACTTCAAGGGATCTAGGAGATAACCAGCAAGTTGACCAACCGAGGACAATGGGGTTGTCCATGGTCTATCTTACAAGGAGACTTAAGGTAAGGATAATTAGGTCGGTAGGGTACAAACCCTAACCCGAAGATAAAAGGGAAACATGCAACCTAGCTTGCCAAGCCCTTGGGATCTCGCCAAGTCTCGAACGATCCAGGATCGAATGTTGGGAGCATTCGGGAAGAAGGAATCACACCTTAGCAGTTGATCGTACAAACGACCTCTTAAATGATCATGATTGTACACTTAGGTACATTGTTTGAACTTCTTTGCTCAAGGAACTAATTCAAGGCAAAACACTTAATGCTTCAAGTTAAAAGCCTGGAGGGAGAGGCAAGTTTAGTTACCTCCGACTCTCTGCCTGTGGCCCTATCCAAGGGGGTTGTTAGCAGGGCCGGGTATGTGGACCGAACCCGTCGTGAGAGGTCTCTCCATGGGTGCTGCTTGGAGAGGGAGGATGATTGGGTGCCATGGGAGGCTCTGGCTATAAATTTCTTGCCTCGGGAACCCGCACAAGAGGCTGACGTGACTCGAGATGGGATCTCGAGGCCCATGTACTAGTCTACGGGCGGAACTTGGAGCATCAATCCTGTTGATTGCTGGGATAGCCTTCAGGCATGATACTTGATGTATTCCGGGACTATGATAAATGAAGATTAGATATTTGAAAAAGAAACTTGCTTGACTTTGTTTTTGTGTCAGTGTCTAAGTTACGTGAAGAAACATATGTTTAAATTGATTAATTAAGGAAGTTGCTTTTGCATGTCAAACATAATGTGGTAGGTAATTAGATAACTAAGGAAACCGAGGAAAGTGCGGTGGATGTGACTTGGGTCCGTCCTATGGAAGGGTGGTCCTGGTTAGCTGGGAACTTTTCTCAAAAGACATGGAAACGATACTGTGAAGACCCTAGATTCAGTAGAGTTTAGAATCCTGATTTATGTTGTTTTAGGGGAACGGAATGGGACTATGCCTTATGGGCAGAGAGGTTGAGCTACTCATCCCTCTTGTTTCCCATTCTGCATGAATCAAGTGCAACATAAATCCACTTCGACTTTGTTGATCCTATGCAAAGTGGTTAATTTGGAGCTCGACGCTAGCCACTTCCTAGAGACTTTGCTAATAGGAAAGGAACCCTGACTTCAGGTCGATCCTAAGTGGGAACGGCCGGACACTTCCGCTCGGGACAGACTCAGAAAGACCTAGATCGCAAACCCTGTGACATTCTTTGTGAGTGCCAGGCGGGGCTTTCTAGACTCTCTTACCGATGGGTAGCTAAGACGTGTCCCACAAGCGGACGAGCGGACACGTTACACATGCCTTTAAACTTAATACTTATGATGGTATTAAAGATTATCATAAGGTTCTCTCTTGGCTAAGTCAATTCGACTCATATCTTGATAATGGAAGTTATACTAAAAATGATAAAATCAAGTGTGCTTCATATTATTTTATCGGCAAAGCTTCTTTATGGTGGGATGTCATATGCAAGAGCATTGATCGTTCTCTTATGCGAGAAGCATTCCGTAAGAAGGTTCTCACTAATTTTCTTCCTACCTAATTTGAGCTTTGCATGTAATAATAATGGGATGTCTTTATGCAGCAAGAGCGAGAGACCATTCTTCAGTACACCAAAAGATTCTGGAATACTTTGCTGCAACTTCAAATGGTTGAGCCTGTTGAATCTACTTTTGAAAGGAAGTATATGTCTAGCCTTCTTCCATTTTTCCAAGTTGAAGTCAACATGCCCAAACTCAACACATTGGATGAGGCTATCTCATTGGCACATGACGCCGAAAAGAAACTAACTAAAGATCAACGATAACTTCCATCTTCCATATGAAATAATATAGGTAACAACAATTTTGTTTTAATTCTTTTCGTGCTTCCAACTTTCAATTTGGAAAGAATCGTCTTAATTGCCAACCTTGGATGATAAATTTTTATAAGAAAGTAGGCCAGCCTACTTTAAATTTTAATCCCAAGATTTCTCATCTACCTTCTACTTTGCCTAAGTCATTTGAACTTAAAAATATTAATCCGAGTGTCTCAAAATACCACCTCCAATAATGTAATTTGTTATAAATGCAATCGATATGGTCATGTTGCGAGGAATGGGCAACACTCGTGATTGGAAAAAGCCTAATGCACAATTAAATTATCTTGGAGTTGACGAAGCAACTAAAGGCCTTGAAGCAATGCCTGATTTTGATGAAGCTACGCTTATGGGTGAAAACTCTAATGATACTGGCAAGATTGTTGGTGAAATTTCTATCTATGCTTTATCAAATATGAGATGTAAAATCAATAATAATGAAATAATTGTTGATTTCATTTCAAAAAAGATAGTTAAAAAATTATAACTTAAAATGGTTCCATCTACTATAAAATTAAGGCTACATTTTTAGGGCAATGATATAACGGAACTAAATAAGTACATGGATTAGAAATTTGCATTGACTCTTATAGAGAAAAACGAAAATATTTAGTAACACCATCATATCTGTTGTCAATGTAACTTTAGGGAGGCCTTGGTGGAATCAATTTAACCCTGAGGTTTCATTGTTGTTAGAAGAGATGGCAATGGGGCTCATTCATAGGTGGACTCGATGCTTTATTCCTCAGCTCTTCGGCACTCTTGGTCTCAATCTTCTTAGCATCTATAGCCACTTGCAACTGCCATTGTTTTCTCCTCTTTTTATTGGGCAATTGAGGTATATCCTTTAAAGACTTAGGACTCTGTGATAGTTCTATGTTCTATGAAGGCTTGCTTAGTTGCTATCTCATGCAAGGTTCTGGGAGTTTCCCTAGGCTTTAGCATAGCTAGGCGTTTAGGCCTAGATGAGCAAGATTGGTCAATGCTAGGATTGCTTATGTCCTCGGGGTTTTCATGTTTCTCCTAAGGCTTTGCTGCTCTTGTGTCACGGTTCTCCTCAGATGTGACTAGTATAGTTTTGCAACCTATTGTGACAGTGTTGTATCCACTCTTGATTGGTCAATGCAAGTTCTGTTGTTGGTGGATGGAGTGTTGCAAGCAACTGTTGATGGTATTGGTTGCTTTGACTTATCAAAGCACACGGATGTGTTGGTGTCACTTGACTCTTTGGCAAATTAAGCACTCAGAAACAAAGTTAGAAACGTCAGACTCCATTTGCAACCAGTAAAGATCTTCAACCAATGTTCTTAAAGTGGAAATAATACCTCTATGTCCTTGATATGGAGGACAATGAATTTCATGCAATACAAATGATTTAAATTGAACAGTGACATACAATATTTTCTCATAAAACATAAATCCATCAGAATAAGATAAAGAATCAATTGGAACAGTTATTACCAACTAATTTGTTCCAATCACCTTGAAAATTGGGGTCATGGTCATAGGTATCCTCAATAGGATTAAGGGAATCAAAGGATAGAACGAAAATATTATGGATACTTGGCCTTCTACTCAATGCATCGGCAACAACATTCTCTCTTTCGACTGATATTGGATAAGTGGATGAAAACTTTGAATTAAAGCAACCCATTTATTATGACGGTCAGAAATTTGTGGTTGACTAAGGAGATGTTTGATACTTTGTTGGTTAATTTTAATCATAAATTCGGATTCCATCAAATAGTGTTTCCATTGACGTAAATCTTGTACTACAACTAACAATTCTTTATCATAGGTGGAATACTTCAATTCAGAAGGTTTAAGTTTGAAACTAGAATAGGCTATGGGATATGAATCTTGCATGAGGACAACTCCTATTCCTGATCCGCTAGCATCAGTGACTACTAGGAAGAATGGTTGATTAAAATCTGGTAATTGCAAGATAGGTACATGTGTTGAAGCATGTTTCAACAAATCAAAATACCATTAAATAGAAAGTTAATTTGACCTAGAAATTCACCTTTTGGAGCTCTCATTCTTTAGTAAAGAAAAAGAATCAAACCTATCGTATGTGCATAGACTATCGAGCTCAAAAGAAAATTACTATTAAAAATTAATATCCAATTTCTTGTGTGGATAATTTGTTAGACAAATTACAAGGTGCTACTATGTTTACAAGATTGATTTTAAGTCCGGTTATCATCAAGTATGCATGGCTACCCTTGCCATTTATAAAATAGCTCTTAGGACCCAATTTGGTCACTATGAATTTTTACTAATGCCCTTTGGTCTTACTAATGCACCTACCACTTTCAGTAGGATGATGAATTGAATACTTCTAAATTTTTAGCATTGTGTTATTGTCTTTTTCGATGATATCCTTGTTTTTAGTAAGATTGAAAGAGAACATAAACATCATTTATCTTTAGCCTTTAGTTTACTATAACATAATCATCTTCTTGCTAACCTTGAAAAGAGTGCTTTCTTTCAAATAGAAATTGAATATTTAGGTCATGAACATCGTTTATATTTAGCATTATATTTAGCATTTAGTTTACTATAACATAATCATCTTCTTCCTAACCTTGAAAAGAGTGTTTTTTTTTCAAATAGAAATTGAATATTTAGGTCATATTGTGTATGCTAAAGGAATCCAATTTGATCCATGCAAAATTGAGGCTATTTATACATGGCCTACACCAAAAAATGTGTATGAAGTTTGCTGATTTTTAGGTTTAGCTAGTTTTTATTGTAAATTTATTAGAAACTTTTTATTACTTGTTTTACAATTAACTTTGTTATTAAAGAAAAGTTTTATATTTCATTGGGATGACAACCAATAACAATCCTTTGATTTACTAAAGCATGCATTAACTCATGCACCTGTTTTATAATTCCGTGATTTTAGTAGACCATTCTTTCTAGTCGTTAACTGATGCTAGTGGTTCTGATATTGGTGTTGTATTGATGCAAGATGACCATCGAGTTGTGTACTTTAGTTGTAAATTGAAACCTTGTGAACTTAAGCATAATACATATGACATGAACTTTTAGTTGTAGCACATGCATTATGAATATGGAAACATTATTTAAGGGGCTCAGAATTTATGACTAAGACAGATCAACAAAGTATCAAACACCTTCTTTCTCAACCACAAATTTTTGATAGGCATATACAATGGGCATCTTTCATTCAATATTTCCATCCTTTAATCCAATATTATCTTAGTAAAGAAAATATTGTGGCTGGTGCATTAAGTCGTAGACTGTCTGTAAATATTATTTATGTGTTTTCTACATCTTCATTAGATGATATTAAAAATACTTATTTGCATGACTCTAATTTTCATGATGCTTGGTTGAATTTGTCTCAAACCCAATGGATTCATGTTAATGATTTTTCAATCTCTTTGATGGATTCCTCTTTTATGAGAAATGTTTGTGTGTTACTCAACCCTTTCATCATTTTGTTCTCCAAGAAGTTCACGATCCACCTTTTGGGTTATCATGGCCTCATTTCTACTCTTTGTAATCTACAATAAGATTCTTATTAGCCTCATATGAATCAAGATGTTTCTACCTTTGTTTCTAAATGTCTTGTTTGTTGACGAATTAAAATATATCATGGTAAGCGGTATGGGTTGTTAATACCTTTACCTATTGCTAACTCACCTTGGGATAAATCTCAATGGATTTTATTATTGGTTTCCCACTGACTTATTTACAAAATAATATGCTTTGGAGTATTATCAATAGATTTAGTAAGCAAGCATATTTTATTCCATGTAAGAGAACTCCAATTACTTCACAAGTCACTAATCTTTTTCTTAAGCATATATTTGTACATCATGGTTTGCCAAACATTATTGTATCTGATTGAAATATCTGTTTTTGCAATAACTTTTGGATAAATCTATTATTTAACCTTAGTATGAAAATTAATTTTAGTTCATCCTTTCACCTTGAGACTAATGGTGAAACTAAAGCAACTAATAGCATTATTCTTAATTTAATTCGTGCCTATACTATCTAGTCACCCAACACATGAGATCAACATTTGCATATTTTACAATTTTCCTACAAAAACACACCTCACTCTGCCAAAGCACCCTTTGAAATTATCTATGGTCACAAAATGCCAACACCAACATTTCATTGAAGTCAAAAAGTTCCTTCTACTGATGATTGGATCCGTACTCATTCCACTATTTTTGAACAAGTTAAACAATTGATTGCTAAGGCCCAACAATCTTATGTTAAGCAAGCTAATAAGAAATGCCAAGCTATGCATTTTAAAGAAGGTGGTTATGTTTGCTTACAAATTGAGAAATGTAGATTGCATAGTGTTTTTACGAACCATTCAAAATTCTTCATTATATCAATGCCAATGCTTTTAGATTAGAATTGCCCACACATTTGGAAAATTCTTAATACCTTTTATATTAGTCTTCTCTATATATTTAAAGGATCATTACTTACCCATCCCATGTATGATTCTCCACCATAGCTTGACGATGATCATGCATTTTTAATTCTTGAATCTATTATTGATGCTGATTATATGACCACTCGCAATGACAATACTCATCCTCACTATCTTGTCAAATTTCAATACCATCCTATTGAGGAATTTCAATGGATGACTGCATGTGATTTGTGTGGTTTTCCACATTTGTTGACTCCACATCTAGCCAATAGCAATTGAGGACAACTGCTAGCCCACCCCCAGAGTATATTGTCGGTGGGTTGCACTTGCCCTACATGAGGGGATGTGTCTTTAATGATTCTCCATTGTGTGCACATTGACGAGACGAGTGCCTTGAATGGTTCTCCGTTTGCACAGAGCACGTTCCAAAGAGTGTGAAATACATTTCATATTGAGTGGAAGGTTCATAAGGATGCCTATCCTTTCCAGGCATGAGACTTGCAGGTGTGAATGTGAGTGAAGCCGTATGTGGTTGATGCCACAATATTCATATCTCAAGTGCTAAGTTTATGTGATTTTATTATTTAACAAAAATTCAATGTTTTATTTATTATGGCTAGATACATTTATTCAGTTAATTATTTTTATAACATGATCTTTTGATTTTTAATAGTAGCTAAATGTGTAGAGCAAGATGAATTGGATATATGCGGCAAGTGCAATTTAACCCATAGACTTCTTCATTAAATTATAGACACACCGTCATTTATTCTAAGGCATGTGTAAATATTTATTGATATTTGAGATTTAAGGAGATATATTGAAGATATTTTAGAAATATTTTATGGCTCTCAGTAGTTGAGAGTTGTGCAACTGATTGCAACCATTTATTGAGTTAACTCGAACTCTTTCATCAAAACAATGATTGTAAAGGGCCTATCTTTGGGCAAAGCAATATTCATTTTACTATTATAGATACAATATGGAGGAGATGCCCACTCCATGTACGGGGGGAAATTGCACCCAATAGTGTGTTGCTCAATTTTGCTTTACTCTTCTTTAAGTCTATTTTGAGTTTTATGAGTCGTGCTTTCAATTTTATAAGAAAGAGAGAGAGAGGGACAGCTTCTTCTCCTCACTACACACAAGTTTTTCATCTAATTTGCGCAATACATATACATATCACAATGAGTCCCACTGTCTCATTGTAATAGGATCAAGTCAACTACATAATCCAAATGCTTTGTAGCACATCCAAGTGCAAAATGTGGCTCAATACATAAAGCCAAATAGCTCCCATTGAAACAAAAGTCGGATGCTAGATGAGAAAATCAAGCTCAAAACATCATGTGAATGACATCCATACATCTAAGATCCAAATGACAGACAACCGAAAGTAATAAACCCAAGTAGTCTACAAGACTCTTACTATAGCATCCAAAGATAGGAATGATAGCCAATCTCAAAGCATCCAAGCTCCAATCTTAGCCTAAGAGTATATCATAAACATATCCATAGGCATACATGACAATCAAAGTGTCGATACATCCAATCTGGGATACCCAAGTAGCTTCAAAGCATAATGAGCATAATCTTTGTTAGATAACTCCTTGTTGTCCACTATGAACAACATTGATATGATAGTGAAAAATGAGCTAATTAGAGCTCAATCAAAGCCCAAAAGCATTCCAAGATATATACTAAGCATCCCCAAGTGTGAAGCTAATATTCGAGCATCAATACCAAACCTCAGAAATATCAAATGGCAAGAGGCATATGCTTTTTCTAGATAAATGACATTCAGCCTTGTTATTATAGCAATTAAAGCTATGAGAAAATAGAGCCAAATGTGTGCTCAAATCAGCTCAATAGCATCTCACATCAATGTCATATCATCCCCCAAGTGTTCGTCATCCATACATGTGCATACAGGCATCTTGGGAAGCATGTACAAGCTCTAATGTTGTCTGAGAAAACTCTATTCAGACCCCAAGTGTTCGTCATCCATACATGTGCATACAGGCATCCTGGGAAGCATGTACAAGCTCTAATGTTGTCTGAGAAAACTCTATTCAGACTAGTATAATAGTAGGTATGTTATATATTTTAGCAAGGAATGGAGGTTGGAAGCTCCAATATGCAAATGCCCAATTCCAAGAAGAGTCCAAGAGGTTGTTCAATTACCAGGGGTTGTCAATGACCACATGGAAGCTTCATAAGATGATTTGGATGATCAACCTAATTAGTGATGGAGGGCCAACAGATAGGTGCAAAACATGCTGATTTGTTGATGTGGCATGTTGCTAATGCTAAGCCAAATAAGGTACAAGGGAATTTTCAATATATCTCAAGGATGTTATGGAACAAGCCTCAAGTGATGGGAAGAAGCCGAGAAGAGATGGAGCTCAATGCATACCTTGAGGGTTGAAGCTATGGCAATCCATGATTTTGAAATGTTGTAGGTATTTGGATGCAAGTTGAGATAAGGCTTGAGCTCTCAGGGAAGATGGCTTTGATACCAGTTGAAGGGAGTGAGCCCGGAGTGAAACACATGAGCGAAAGCAAGAGTTATGGTAGAAGGAGTAAGAGCAAGAAAGAGAGAGACACAAGATGCGGAAACTCCAATAGACACAATGTGTGACTAGCCTTCCCTTTATTTAGATGTCACTGAAATAATAATGAATGAAGTGACAGTGATGGGTGCCTATCACCTACAATGTACAAGTATGCGAGTACTATCAATGTAGTAATACATATGCAGCTAGGCACATGCGCCTTTATCACCAACGTGAAGAACATCATGAATTTTCTTTCAACGTGATGTTATTATCATTCCTAGAGCTGCCATGAGCTACTTCATGAATACATTGTCCTAACCTCACTCAAGGTAAGACATGTCTTCCTTGAGAGATGACATGGCTACCTCTATTCCCTTGTGTGAGCTCATCAACCTCATTGAAGCCCTAGTCGACCAAGAAGAGCCCAACAATGTGAGGATCAAGTTCAAGCACAATGTGGCCAACATTTAATGACACAATATGACCAACACACTAGGGTAGAGCACATTGGGAGGCCAATGGATGATATATTGGCAAATGTAGCAATGGAAATGAGATTGAGCAAGGATCTCTTGAAACAAGTGGCTAGGTTGGCTTGGACACAAAGATTGGATGAATTCAAAAAGGAGACTGAAGTAGAATAAGTTAGACTTGGCAAGAGGACCCAAATCTAAAGAAGACATGAAGGAGACTAGGCCATTAAATGCAAACCTCCCCCCCTTTTAACTCCTAATCAAGAGAGTATTAGACACAACTATACCAAAGATGAACAATGTGGCTCTAGCTGCTTAAATCCTAACTAGATTAGGGGTAACACCCAATTCAAGAGGTCAATCAAAAATCCCAATCATCACAAAACAAGTTGACAACTATAGAGCAGGGGATGACTCATATAGTTTTGTCAAATAGTTTGAGTAGGTCTCTTAGGAAAACCTCTAAGACACATATAAGAGAGCACATGCGTTAAGGCTATAACTAAGTGAGAAAGGTAGGACTTGATTCATGAGTTTTGATTATGTCAAGAATAATAACTTTAATGTGCTCAAGAACTTATTCATCCAAAGATTCTGCAAAATGGGATATGTGGATAACCTCACATCAAACTCATGAATGTGAGTCAAGGAGAAAGAGGAGATTTGAGACTACGTCATGCATGTCTATAGTCTCTATCGAAGAATCCTTACAATTGACAGACCCAATCAGAGGGTTGGAACAAGAACCTTCACCAATGGGATAAAAACAAGAACCTGTATAAATCATTATCAAAAGTAACTCAAGATTTAAGTGTGTCATATTGATAGATGTGTAAAAAGAGGCTATACATGTTGACCACATGTTGAAGAAAAGAAACAACAAAACAATTCAACTAGGAGTCATTGTCACAATTCACAGTGAAAGAGAGACCACATATTTTGAATAGATTGTGTCCAAGGAACAAGAGTAGAAGAATGGAATAGGTCTCTCCCTAGGAATGTCAAATCTCAAGTTGGAGCTTGCCAAGCTCAAAGAGGCTTTGAAATGGCCTAAGATGCATAATGTACAATGCATACATTGTGGATGTAATGAAGTGTTGAGAGAATGCATTGAACCTTAACCAAGGTCATGCAAAAATTATGAGAGAGTTGCACATGAGATAATCAACTACTGATTGTGTTGAGGAGGTTAGCATATCCTCAACTCTATCATTAGAATTATTATCTAATGAATATATAATTTTACCATTGTAGAGGATCTCCATTAGCACTATTTGCACTAAATGATATGAGAATTGCTTCATGTAGAGCATACATTAATTTGATAGGGATACTAAGACCCATTGCACCAATCATGATAGTTCCACAAAGTGAGGCTCTTTTTCACTACATCAAGGAGCCATTGGATGAAGAACCATACACGAAACCCTACATCTCATACAATGAAGAGGGAAATAGAGTTCTTATGGACTATCAACCAATTCTAGTAATGACATTGGGCATAGAAAGGGGTTGAGGGTTTGGAGGCCTGCAACCTCAAGACCTAGTAATCTCTTGGAGTTATGGACACCCTAGGCATATCTCATCTTGATATCTAGAGAAAGAGAAACCAAATAGATATAAGGAAAAACAAAGATGCCTTGAAAGTGACATAATGCACCTGTTCATCTTTGATTGCCTGTCAATATAAAAACATTCCACTAGTAGGATGATGCGTCCATTTGTGCTTTTAGGACTCTTTAGTTGAAACCATAGACAAAGAAGCAACCCTGATCCCACTTAATATAATAATCAGAATGAAAAGCAAGCAAGAATCTCAATACTAAAATCAAGTAATTTGGACGCTTCTTAAATAACAAAGAAAAACAAAAAGAAATAGAATAGGTTATATTTGTTGCGAATCAAGTATCTAACCCAACTGTCCAAGGATAGGAAAAAGAAACAACTAGGTCCTTTCATGGTCAAGGTCCTAGAGCTTAGAGGTCTAGAAGGCATCCACTCAAGTACCAATGCCTCTCATTCTTTTGATGAAGAAAAATCCAGTGTTGTAGCAAGCTTTTAAAGCCTAGATAAATGAAGCCACTAAGCTAGTGATTGATGAAAACATACAAGGACCTAACCCTGAAACACATGTACCTAGCCCAATATCCAAAATCTTATAGGTCAATGCCTTTTAGCAAGCAAATGAAATTCATTAACTCCTATTAGTAGTGGTCTTAGGAGGTACAACAAACCAATGTGAGACTGTTGACCTTGAACATGTGTGAATGTTTCAATCCACACGATCTTGCAAGCATGGGATAGTTCTCTTGTGAAGATGGCCTACTTCAATATAACATGTTCTCTCATGATCTTACCTTGCACCTAAGAGAGGAGATGCAACCTATGATAAAAAAGGAGAAATATATTTGAAGTTGGATCCATTAAAGTTGCATGCAACAACAAATAAGATCCCTAATGACTATGTCCTCCTCCAAGTAAAGAAAGACCTTACTCACAATCTATTTGCTTGAGATATCAAACTAACAAGAAAGAGAAAACAATCAAAGATATTTTGAGGAAGTTGATGGGCTACCCTACTACTATAAGAGAGACGCATCTTCCAACACCATGAAATTTTGACTGAAGAAAACAATTGAGCTTATCAGATGGGATTTCTAGTGGCCCCAATATGAAAACTAGCTAAAGAATTTGTGTATTTGTGATGCTTCTAATAGAAAAGTTCCCTTATATCGCTTGCATGGATTATTTCTAGAAAAATAATTCGAAAACAAAGTGCTTATGCCATTATTGATGTCATCAAGGCTTACCAATGCTTAAATCATTGCTTATGTCAGCACTTACCAAGAAGGTTCCCACCAATTAGTATATATGGTAAGTCTTCTTCAAGTTATTGTCTCATACTCCATTCTTGTTGTGTATCCAACTCTTGTCTTGTATTGCATGAGTCTGGTATATAGATATTGTACTTCAACCTTGTAATCAAGATATATAGTCTTGCATTCAATCTTGTTGTTATACCAATGTCTATACTTCATTAAATTATTATCTTGTATTTGCATGAGGTCTATGCAAGAAATAGTTCTTGTCAAACTCATAAAAATTTGTAAGTTTGTGCCCATTGATTTGAATGCTTGTACACAAACACTGTGATCATGCATCATATGTTGAATCTCCTCTAATAAGTTAAGTAGATATACAAATATAACCTCCATGCAATTTGAAAACTTATGTTTAGTATCATGAACTTAAAGAAGTGTAAAGTTGGCCTTGGTGTTCATTTACATTTGGCAAGAAGGAACCTATGTGATGATATATTGATCCACAAACTCAAAAAGTATAACCACTTTCATTTTGATGTAAAAGCTCATTGAATCTTGCACTATGTGGGTGGCATGCTTTTGGGTGCTTGGGAGCTTGTGCTTGGGCGTTCTTCACGAGGGCTCATGGCAGCCAACTCCTTATTTGAATCCACTACTTTGCACGTGTAAGACATCCAAAAAGTTACATATATATTGTGGTGGTTGTTGTAAAGATGGTAAAAGTACTTTTTCACCTTTGTAACAACATTTTCCAATAAAAACATAATGCACATTCTTTGTTTTGGAGCACCACAACTAAGCAATGTAATGCTCACAAACTCATAAAGTATTCTAGATGTACGTAATATTTGGTTCTTGATAATGCAAAATAGTTGTTGATGGATGAACTTTGAGGTTCACATGTGATGGAAAATTGAACAAAATCATCATTTTTAGGAAGAAACACGAGATGATTATTCCTAGAGTGCCTGTCCACCATCTAAACATAAATATCACTTATATTTATAACACCTTTTTGACCAATACCATGTGCATGCACTTTCAAGCTCTAAATTTGGCCTAACGGCCTCTATCTTTGCTTATCCACAAAATATTGTACATGAAAGGTTGTTATGCGGGTAGGGAAGAAAAGCAAGGAACGGACGACTTGGGGGACAAAGTAAAGATAAAGGGATTGGATGATTTTTCTCTTAAATTTTTATTCATACCGGGGTTAAGCATAAGATTTCTATGTTTACGTCTTGCACAAACCAACACATGCATATTCTATACTAAAAAAGTAGTACATATAGTTGCAATTTGATTTGACTGAGTTGTGCTAGGGGGATCTATGATAAATCATTACGCAAAAAAATACATTGATATCAATTTACTATAGTCAATATGGTCAAATACATGTTTCATTACACAATCTATATTAATGTAAAATACTCAAAAGTGAAAATATGAATAAAAATCATAATATGATTGTTTGATATAATCAACAATGTCAAATCTATAATCATATCAAAACATTCTTAGAGAAAACATCAATAGAAAACTTTAGTAATGATGTAAAGACTATTCTAACCACATTTTGAAATCTCTTTTCATGTAGAATAAAGACTTGTATAGGATAGTTCATAAAAAAGGCTTAGGGAGAGGAGAATAATAAAATGATGCACCAATACAACATTCCTTTTAAATTAGGGTATTCAATCAAACTATAGATGGCTATTTTAAGATAATTCATATGAAGTACTAAGAGCCTCAAGGAAATGTACATCATATGTCCAAACTTTATGAATCATAATTTTTAAAGTTTAAAGTTAGTTCACAATTATATATCTCTTTATATCTTCCTCTCTCTAAATCATCTTAGCCAAATTATTAATATGGTCAAAGACTAGATTATGCTCATATGTAATGGATTGACTCATTGGATATATAGGCTGCATGAATGCAAGTATATAGCAAGGAGAAGAAGAAGCTTGAGAGAGCACAACTCAAAGTTTGAGAGGTCTTAATAGATAAGATTTACAAGACTAAGTATACCCTAAAAGTGAATATGCACACACACACACACACATATATATATACATACCTATATAGTGATGGGAGGAAAAAACCTCCTAAAGAGGGAAAAGGTGTTGCCTTGGTCCCAAGTGTGTTGGCACGCATCATTACCACACTATAGTAACAAATTCCCCCTAGGGAGTGACATAATGAATGAGAGCTGGCACTTATGTATAAAGAAGTGCCATGCCCAATGGACTAGATCAATCCAAAAAGGAGAATAAGCCCAAAGCTTCTTAGAAAGCTTCAAAATTCTTAGAGACCAAGCCATTGTGAAAAGATTTGCAAGGTTGTCATGTGTTGGTACATGTACTAAGCTAATCTCTCTTATAGAGAGTCTCTCCCTATTATAATGATAGTGCACCTCAATGTGCTTAGTACAAGCATGAAACATTGGAATTTGTGCAATTGTCAATGCACTTTGATTATTAGTGAATATAGTGGTGGTAGATGAGTACCCAACAACACCCAAATCAACCAAGAGGTATCTGAACGAAACACATTTAGCCATAGTTGTGAAAGCTACATTGTACTTAGCTTCACAATTAGAAGTGGCCACAATGGGATGCTTCTTGCTCAACTGTGATATTCATTGAAAGGCGGAACAAAAGTGGAGGCACAAGAAAAATCAAGAGAGAAGCAAGAGCTATGGAGGTTCAAGTAAAGAAGAGAGAGATCGATGTGTTGGAACTCCAACAATCATGTTACTGCCCTAATCTACACAAAATGCATAATAGAACATGCAGTGCCTCATATAGAAAATACCTAATCCTGTATTAGGCATCTCATAGGAAACTTAAATATAACCACATAGAAATATGAGAACACATACTTTATCACTAATACTCAGAGAATCAAAAATAGAACATAAAGAACATGCTTGAAATAGAGCAGAGACATCATGAATGATGGCGTCAACTGTCAGATCTAATATATTATATTATAATAGAAATCCACCATACATAGGTCATGAACATCAGAGATAATCCAAAAACGAGAATGACACCAGTTGCCTCTTCAGGTACGTTTTACAATTGCCTATAAACTTCACTTCATGAGGCATACAACTTCATGAGGCATTTAAAGACTACTTTACACACAAAATACTACTAAGGCTCTAAACCATGGTAAAGGCAAACGTACTACATCAGGCCAAAGGCTAACACCTGGCACATCCCGGTTGTAGAGGGGAGCTCATGCTCAACCGACAAGACCTAGGGACCGCTTATTGTTCAAGCGTTTCAAGTGAACACTTATGGCTATCTCTCACCTAGCCGATGCACCTTTTTTTCCTATCGGGGTGTAGTAAGATTACCTTGATGCCCAAACGAGTTGCCTCCTTCCTCAAGCACACCAGTAGCTTCGTGATTTGCGATGTGAGCTCAAGCAACCTCAAGCCTCCACCTTCAAGCTCCATCCTCCATAGTCGAAGAGAAGAGAAGAGAAGAAACGAAAAGAAGAGATGATGGAAAGCTTCTTCTCCCTAATCCTTCACCCTCACACACTCACTCCCTCACACTCTCACACTCCCTCTCTCAAGCACACACAAGCAAGCAAGAAGGAGAGAAGAAGATGAGTCCACTTTTCCACACATCAAAGAATGAGCTCCTCATTCACTTTTCAACTTTATATACAAAACCCTAAATCCCTTTTAGGCGGTCATCCCCTTATCCCCTTTTTTACATGGCCGCTATGCCCTTTTTCTGATTGTCCTCCTATCTTCCTAGCTTACTTCCTACTGCCCATCTACCTTTCCAGTTTGCATAGGAGGGAGTTGGAGCTCTTTTACAAAAAGTTTTAGGTGTGCCTTGCATTTAAAAGTGAGATTTTGCCTTTGCCTTAGCTTTTGAGACCGCCCTTGCACTTTCGGTTGTTTCTCTTTTTGCTTCTTACGTTGTGTTTGATTTCCTTCTAGGCCACCTTTTTACGTCATGACTTGCACTTTTTCACTTATTTATTTATTTTTTTCTTGTGCTACGGTTAACATTACCCCCCTCCTAGCCTAATGCCAGTCCCATGGCATTGATGGGTAGTAATTGGAAGGTGGGATGGGTGTAGCCAGATGGCTTTTTTTGAGTTTGTATACAAACCCTTGCGGGGGATGGTGTCGGGTGGATCGGCCCTTAAAATTGAAGATGATGTTGGGCCTGGTCCTTTGCTGATGCTGATGGTAGGGGGATCTGTCCTTTGAAATTGAAGATCATGTTGTATGGATCCTTCTTGGAGAATGAGAGATGGATGGCTCCATTACTTAAATTGACAATGGTGTTGTACATATGCCTCCTCGCATCATCCGAGGGTGCTACGACTTGAGCTTAACATTGCTTCTCCTTATTCCCTTCAAGTTGCCTTACCCCTTCATCTATGCCCGTGTAGACTTTCCCACTTGTAAGGAGGAAACCTGGCATTTTTCATAAAATGAATTACATTGCACCTTGCACTTTCCTTGTGAGGGCCTTTAGAGGTTCTCTCTCATCCTTGAGAGAGCCTTGCTAGAATATTCGATGCTTTCTTTTGTGTTTGAGAGAGCATCCTTCATCCTTGACAGGACTTCCATCATCCATGAGAGAGCATCCTTCATCCTTGACAGGACCTCCCTCATCCTTGAGAGGACCTCACCAAAGTAGTCAAAGTTCTCCCACCTTGTTTTTGAGGTTGCCATCTCTCCTGCACTATTCCTAACAAGCTTCTTCATTCACTTTTTGACTGGGGCTTCCTTGGTCTTCCTCTGCTTGGTTTTGGTTGCCTGGTGGCATGTGGAACAGTGGTAGTGTAAGTTGATGATGATGTGGTTGCGAGGGGGTTGGTCTTTGGAAGAAACCGATCAACCGGTTAAAGTGGTGGGGGTCAAGAGTGTATTGCATGGATGATGGGGCCTCTGAAGTTAGTGGGTTGCATAATTAGTTTTTACCTAAAAAGAAAAGAGGGTGCACTACTTGGGGGTGTGTTTGCCTTACCGTGTGGTGCATAGTACTCATGTGAGTGTAACTGGGAGTAGCTTGGGTGTTGTCCCACACTTGAGGACCCAGTTTGTGTATTGTGGGAGGTACGATGCATTGCTTAGGGAGAAATGCATGCAAGTCTTGCCCTTGAGGTGCCCTAAGCGTGAAGTGGGGCATCAAATGGGCTAGGGG
Organism: Lygodium microphyllum; assembly: GCF_053477565.2. Lineage (NCBI taxonomy): Eukaryota > Viridiplantae > Streptophyta > Polypodiopsida > Schizaeales > Lygodiaceae > Lygodium > Lygodium microphyllum. The sequence continues at coordinate 108,330,691 of NC_141142.1, forward strand.
GTTAGAGATGGAGCTGGCTGACTAAAGCTACACCGGACACACCTAACTTGAGAGCCGCTAGGTGCAGTGTGACATGTGGAGCTAACTTTTTTTTTTTGCCACACATTGATCTAGTCATTGCAAAGATATCTTTGCCAGTGTTTGAGGTCAAAAAGAGGGGTGGGGGGTGGGATCCTGGTTGTAAAACCTCCCATTAAGGAGCCGGGGCTAGCTGCCCCTTTCAAAAGTTAGCCTTGCATCTTCAGTCGGCCTTTGCCTCTCTTCTCTCCTTTTCTTTGGTGGCTCTGCTTCTGTTGGCTTGTCAATTTGCATTTGGATGTATAGCCCATGCCGTAGGGCCCTACAGGTGATCACCAGCTTCTTCCTTAAGGACTCAATAACCTCCTCTTCCTTAGATTGCGTGGTATCCAAGAAAGTGGGAGGAAGGTGCATTGTTGGGTTTCCAAGGTATCTGCTAGTACCTTGTTGCCTTCTGCAAGGGTTAGTCGGTGCGGTAAGGCGCTCACTTTTTCTTTGCTCTTGTTCACCCAGTCATCTACTTTTTTCTTCATTTCTTCTAGGCTTTCATTGTGCCTGTAGGCTAATGCCCTTAGCCTGTTTTCCTGTTATTTGATTTCTCTTTCCAAGCGTTGTTGTTCTTCAAGCTTCGAGGCTAGCCGTTGTTCCAAATTTGCTATATGCTTTTGGTGCCATCGGCTTCTCTCTTCTTCTATTGTTGCTGCTAGTTGCTCTACGGTCTCTTAGAAATTTTCATTTTCTTTGTGTAGATCCTTGTACAATGCCACCAACTCATCAAAATTGCATTGTAGACTCATGAGGCTGTGTGTTTCTGTCATAAGTTTTACTTGCCATCTGTCCTCTTCACCTCCTTTGGCCTCACGCTTCATTTTTGGGGCTCCTTGATCTCTCTTTGATAGATGGCCACTTGATGGGTTCTCTCTAACTAAGATTTTGCCATCATCTCCCTTTCGGCCTCAAGCTCATATGGCTATCTTCTAATCTTCGTTTGCTTGTTCTAGCTGTGACAAGAGTTCCTACACATAGGCATCATAGGTTGTGGACAATGGCAGTGCAGAGGGACCAATGCTTGTAGATGCCTCTGTCTTTGACCATTTGAGGTCCCGTTTGGATTTCTGCACTCACACCTTGAGTTTCCTCTTTGTTGACTAGAAGCTGCACCCAAGCCACAAGATTGCTAGCATCTACTATGGTGGAGGCGTCTTGGGTGGGTGCAGTGACTGGGGTGGCAGGTAGTAGGACGGGTGTGATAGGGTGGATCAAACCCTTGCCCTTTCCCTCGATCATTAGGGGCGGCAGGCTTTTGGGTGTCTTGGAGCTGGTGCTTGGACCTTTGTGTTGGGGTGGGCTCATGGCCGCTAACTCTTCTTGTGTTGAAGGTTGCTCCATGAGAGGCGGATAGCAAGAGCTATGTCGTTTTCCTCCTTCTTCTTGAGCTCCGCCTCTTCCTCCCCTCAGCTCTTCTCTTTGTCTCTCTCTTCCTCAACTCTTTTGGATTCCTCCTTTATTCTCTTTGCCTCGTCCCTTTCTTCTTTCCTTCATCGTTCTTTCATGCTTTTGGACTCACTTTGTGCTCCTTGTAGGTCTATCTTCTCCTTCTTCCCTCTCTCTCTCCTTGGGCCTTCTTCTATGGAGTCCCTTTCTTTGAATTCTTGGTCTTTCCTTGGCCATATTGTGCTTCTTGCTCTCCTTTGTCCTCACTCACGGTCCTTTTGTTGGACTACTCCTATCCTTTTGGTGCAGAGGGGACATGTCCAACATCCCACCGATTGCCTTGTTGTATTGTACTTTTCCTAGTGCCTCTCTTATGATGGATGCCAAGATTCCTTCAAAGCCAATGGTGGAGGCCTTTGAGGATGACGATTTCTTGGCTTTGGAGACAGGGGACTCTCCCCCCACAACAGGTCTTCTGTTAGTGGCTAATGCTTTTGTTGACATCTCTATCGTCTTCCTCACAAAGCCATTAAGGTTTACATAATCGAAGGACCGGACATCAATGCTCTCTAGGATTGGTACATTGATTTTGTTCATCAAAGCATTATACCATTGACTAGAGAATAGGGCATGCACCATTTTGGCTTGGATTTGAACCTCGAGGTTGGGGATGTCAGCTAAGTTGATGCTGTCATAGGTGTGGACTATCACTTTGTCCATCCCCAGCATGTGGTACACAACTCGTTTTGACAGTTTTTCCACTTTGTTTGGTAGGCCCAGTGCTTTTTGTACCAAGTCACGATATCTACTTGGCGAGCTTCCTTTTCTAGACGCACCATGACAGTGCCCTGATTTCTATTGAAGGTTCGAAGAAACTCGGTGCACTTCTCATAGTTGATGACTTGGCCCACCTTCTCCATGTACTTCTATAGCTTGCACTGCTTTACCAATTGCGTGATGGCGGGCTCTTGCATGACTAGATCTTCCAAATTCAGGATATGCCAGAATCTAAATTGATTTGTAAGCCCTTGTTTCCAACGAGAGGTCATACTTTGCCTATTCCTCCTTCGAGAATGGAAGTTTACTACTTTTCTCTTGACTTGCCATCGTGGGTACTTGTTATGATGCCATAGTTCACTGTTAGTATCCTCAAGGTGACTTCTTAATGGAAAGTAAGCACAAATTGATTATGCTTTCCTAGGAAGAATAACATGTTAAAATACAAAAATAGCATTTTTCCCTTCAAGCATTCCATTCATTCCAAAACTTTACAACTTTTTCCTCGGTCACGAGTTGATTTTTATTCACCCTCTTCCGCTCATGAACATTGATGGATGGTTTATCCGTGTGTTTCATTCATCTTACTTGTTCATATGTTTGATTTCACCTTGCCCCAAAATCCTTTCTAGCATTAAGGGTTGAGAGGTCAAGGGCATTTAGCACTTGCTTGCGGTGTTTTGCTTCCGCATGAGCCAATCATAGAAGTTTGAATTATATTTTAGATTGGCATAGTGGTCCATATCTAAAGGACAGATACCTACTTGATTGATGTAGGCGAGAACATCCATGAGGAAGTCACCCGAGTCAATCTTGCTAGCAATGTGTAACTCTTCTTCAGATAGAATTCGATCTAAGTACGGGTGGGTCATGATGTGCTCATCCAGGGGTCAGTTATGAATGGTGGTCAACACTCTATTGTGGAAGTTGGAGCTACATAAGTGGGGTCATACTCGGAGGCCTTAATGGCACATCATTGCTCAGCATTGGTCATGATTTTACATCCTTCTTTTTCCCACTAGAGTCTGAGAGCATACCACTTGCATAAGAAGGATGAGTCATGATCAGCTAGCTTGTGAAGTTCTCCAACTTTCGGCTTGTGGAAGTAACTCTGGTTTTGCTATAGGAGGTGATTAGCTATTGTTTGAGAACTTGGTCCCGAGATATTTCGACATTAGCGATCAATTCCTCCACGATCATGGGGTTTTTAACCATCACAAACTCATATTCCTCCCAGGTGCATGGCATGGAGCAGACATCTGACGCTAAGGATGGATCAAACAGACCTAGGTCCAAGCGCTCATAGCTCTTACTGAGTAGGGTGAACATGGCATCCAAGCACTTGATGCAAGTAATCAGGTTGTCTCTTGTATTTTCAGCTAGGTTTTAGCCAATGTGAGGATCGATTGTTGTTCGCAAGATGGTTTAAGACTTGCTAGTAGGTAGGGTTTGATTGAACTAGATAACTTGGCATCTGATGGTTGCAACTTTAGTTGCTCCTAAGAGTGTGGTTGGGTTTCTTGTGTGATGGGCTTGGTTAGAGTCGCAGGTGCTACTCTACTAGATGCTAGTGAGGTCTTAGGGGCACTAGTAGGACTAGGGTCGGCACTGAGGCAGTGTGTGAGTAGTAGGGTGCAGCTTTGGTCGATAGACTCGTTTAGTCTCCGCCAGCTTCTACATTTGAGGCTTTGTGGGTTTTGTTGTTTGAGTTGTTTGTGGCATTGGTGCCATTTGTGGCATTGGTACCTTGTCTGTCACGAAGCTTTGTGTGGTTAAGTTTGGGAGTAGTATATTTGGCCATTCTGGCTTTAGGTACCCAAATCCAGGTATTACCCTTGTAGTAGCGTTGCGCTTGCAATAAGGTTTTTGGGACTTGACCATTTGTCTTCGCATGTATCACCTCTTCTGTGGTCCCCTAGCTCTTGGGTGTGATTCTTTTGCGTTGCGAGGTCATGTGTGCCTGCTTCTAGGAGGTGGGCCATTGTGCTTAGGCATCTAATTGAGCCGTGGTTCTTGGGCCTTAGTTTTGACTTCTGTAGGGTTGTGACGAGTCATGATCTTTCTTCTTAGGCTTGGTAGTGGATTGCTCTATTGGTGGTTTGGTAGGCGCGATGATGGAGCTAAGCTACTCTTGCTAAAAGCAGTTACTATCCTAACATTGCCAATGGCAAGGTGAATGCATTGCAAGTCATAGTCGACCTTGTAGTGCGCTTGTTTCTTGAATGTGTGTCCCAACAACAATTCCTTTTCATCGGTCTTAGTATTAGGCATCACATAGAAGATCATAGGTAGGCTTTCAGTCTTGATAGAGACTGTTATTTTGCATTTTCCTAGTAGTGAGTAGGATCATCCTCCAATTGGATTGAGCTTAGTGTCGCTAGGCTGCAGTTGGGGTTGACCAATGAGAATCCAATGATCATGCATAAGGATGTTACAATCATCTCCCTTGTCAATGAGCGCGTCAAAAATGTGCATCTTGTGGTCAGCCACCATTGATAAGCATAGGTAGGCAGGTGCCACCACTTCCTCATCTTCATCGTCTCAATTCCCATGATGGTGGCCACTCGTACCTTGACAGGGTTGGGTTGTCTATGTGAGCTTTTGGCCATCATGCAGACTGGCGCTGAGGGTGTGTCTCTAGGATTACCAACTCTTAGTAGCTTGCTCGTACTCCTCATCACTGTTTAAGAATGGTAGATCTATTGTGGGGAGCATGTGCAGTGGCCCATAAGACTTTCTAATCTGCGCATCACCCTTCAACATGGTGGAGATGGCATCCAGGTCGACCTGGTGTGGTCTTCCATGTATCCATCTCTACTCTCACTACCTTTGTTTGATTTCCTAAGAAGATTAGACCATTGCCCTAGCCTTCTATGACCCGTGCATTGCGCATCCAAGACCGGCCTAACAGGATGTCATAGTCCACTCCCTTCATGACTATAAAGTCAACAGAGAACTGGATCCCTGCGATCTTCAATGGCTAATTCTTTAATACTCCAAATGGTCGCACTTTCATTCCATTGAATAGGGTGACATTGAATATAGCATTCTCAACAGGCAGGTTACCCCAGCCTTGGAGCATTCCATGGCTCACCACACTAACTCCTGCTCCTGTATCTACAATTCCCTTTCTCGTGGTGTCTCCTAGAGCTAGGATAGGTAAGACTACATGCATTTTAGTGCCTTCCTAAAAAAGCATCAACGTGTAAGGAATTTGGCCCTAAGTGCAGTGTCAGGCTAGGTATCTGAGTCACTGTGTTATAATCATATAGATTAGGTGTCCCTTGCTCTATTGGTCCTTTCATCCACTGCTTCAGTTCTTGCTATAGTGTTGGATGTTGCCTAAGTAGATCTCCTAGGTTTAGAGTCACCAGGGTACTAGCGTGGTGAGGAGGTTGTTGACTACTTGCCTCTCTCCTAACTCTGCGTTTCTTGACCAATGGCCTCGAATGGTTTATTGGCATGTAGCATGTAGGCTTTGTTTAAGCGGTATTGCTTTTTGTGGTCACTGCGTCCCTTGACTTTGGTCGTGGAGGCAAGGCTGGCGTGCTTACGCTTAAGAGATCATCAATCTCATCCTCCAATATGGGTTTAGCATCTTTAAGGTGATCCTGGGCTTCTTTTACCCACTCCTTGACATTTTTGATGGCCTCAAGTTGGCACTTTGGGTTGGGTTACTCCCTGACCTTTGCACTCCGCTTCTCGACTGTCTTTAGAGTTGTCATTTTTGTTTTTGTGTGTGTCACTTTTTTCCAACAGGTAGCGTTGTGGCCCTCTTGGTTTTCAGGTGACCTTTATGTCAGCTTTCTTTCTCCTTCACCTCGACTTTTCTTTCCAATTGAGGTTGCATCTAAGTTGTTGGGTCTAGGTAGTGATATGACGGCTTGCTTTGTCTATGCACGGGTCATGACATGCAATGGGATGAGTGTGTTCTCGCCCTTAAATGTTTCAACTCCAAACAACCCCAATGGTATAGATGGCTCGTTTCCTGCACTTGAGGGTAGTCTTTGTCTAGGGCATTCGGTAAACAAATGAGTGATTCCACACTCTAGGCATCTAAGATCGGCCTTTTCTAGATTTGTTTGCTCCCGTTTGGGGTAGCATGAGGAGATATCTCTAGGGTGTCCACAAGTCCAACACGAGATTGGTTCTTGGGTCTACCCTCCAAAGCCTCTGCCTCTACCTCTACCCAATGCCATCACCAGTATAGGTTAGTAATCCATAAGGATTGCATTTCCCTCTTTGTCATACGATACATAGGGGGGCACATAAAACTCTTCGTTGTTCGGCTCCTTCACATAGTGGAATGGAGCATCGCTTAGTGGATGGGTTACTTAGGGTCTAGGTGGTCGAGGTATGCCTATGGGGTTTATTTCCATCCTAGGAATGGTCTATTTTGCTTCATTAGGTGCCAAGAGGAGAGCCAATGGGGCTTGCCTTCCAAAAAAGTTTTGTGCCCTATTTGCTAAGTAGGGCTGTCCGTATGGATGCAAGTATGGGAGTCTCCTCGGTAGTCTACAATGCATGACATCATGACCGAACCTATTGCAGTTGGTGCAAGGTTGAGACCTTGGGTCCTGACACTCGACTAGCAGGTGGTTTCTATCACAATACACGTTTTGAACGTTAGGGCGTGTTGATCGTCCCATCATTTCTTGTAAATTGGCTTAGCTCTGTCTTCATCTCCGCTAGCTCCTGTCTTGCATCAATGCCCTTTCCTTTATCATGAGTATTTGGGCATGATCTTTCACTTGATGTTGAAACTCTCTTCGAGTTTCTAACGTTAGTCTCCTCAAGTCGAGCTCTTGAAGATTCTCTCTTTGAGCTGGTCATCCACTTTGATTGCCTCGCCAAAGACCCTAGCTAGCACATCTCATTGCAAGCTTGAATTGCTTGCCAAGGCCTTATAGAGTTCCTTACTTCGTATCCCATTGATGAAGACGGTGGAGACCACTCTTTCACTAGGTCACTCTGCAGTTGGGATCCTCTTGAAGAGATTCCACACATGGGTGACATAGTCTTTGATATTCTCTCTGTATTTCTATTGCTTGACGTTCATCAGCCACACCAGAAGGTTATCGGAGTACCCAGGTTTGGAGAATCTCTTAATGAAGAGACTCTTGAGGTTGTTGAAGTTAGTCCGCTCAGCAGCATCCAGACTTGTGTACCAGGTCCTACCCTTATCACCTAAGCAAAGACCAAAAGCTTGCGAGCATTGAGTAAGATCAGTGAGGCCATTGGCTCTGCAAACTTGCTCGAACTACTCTACAAAGCTATATGGGTCATCATTTGGCTGGTGCTTGTCTAATTGCTTAGCCACGACATGGATTTCTTGATTGGCTCTTAGAACCTTGTTTAACCCTTAATCTTGCAAGCAACGAGGTTGCCATTGTAGTGGCGCTCTGCTATGCTGACGAGTTGTCTAGCAGTCGCTTCGTAAGAAGCTTGCTCAATGTGAGATCGCCTTCCAATGCTCTTTCCCTTTCTATGTCAGGTCGTGTCCTATTTTTGCTTGTTAAGGCTAGCTTTCTTACTGAATCTCATGCATTTCTATGTTCTGTCACAAGCTTCTGGCTTGCTATTCCTGATTGTAGGCCACTATGCCCCACAAAGCTTCCTGCACTAGTCTCCTCTCCTCCTCAAGGTCCACTGTGATATCCTCGAGCATTCTACCGTGGTGATTTATCCAGGTCTGTAGATTTTAATTGGTGACTAGCTATTGGATTTCTATTGGGAAACCACCTGGGTCAAGCTCTTCGTCATGTCTGTGGTTAGTGCTACCTGACTTTGCCATGTTTGTGGTCTCATGCTCCACTATGAGGGATGTGAGCTCCATGAGCCCTTACCTCACCCGCGGTGTCGCGTTGTGGTGGAGAGCAGGTTGATATTGCGCCATCCCGTGCCCGTGAACCTTGTGCCTTGTGTGCTTCGCGCCGTGTTATGCTCTCGTGCCTTCATGCTGCCTTCGCAATACACTCATGCCCTGAAGAGGGGCCCTCCATTTTTTAGCCCCACACTACTTGTTGTTTCCTCATAAAATGTTGAGATACACTTCTGCATGCTTGTGAGCACGCCGATAGGTGGGTTCCCCTTAGCGCGGGCTTTTCAGGGTGGGTTTCCCCTTCCCTAAGGTGGACCCAAGGTGGGTTCGTGACACTTGGTATCAGAGCAAACTCTGTGGTAGGTGCTTCAATGCCCCCGGGAGGTGAAACTTGGACCGTGAAATGGCCCCCAAGGTGAAGTCTAGAGCATCTGTGCTAAAAGATGAGATCGAACAGGAGAAGAGGCACCTCCTACTAGATCACTCAATGTTGGAATCCAAAAGAAGGGAAAAATGGAAGACCAAGGTGGATCTACTCAAAGGTAGTGAAAAGCCCCTTGGCTCGGTGCTGTTGGACTTGGACCGGTGCATCGATGAGGTTACTAGCGACCTCACATGGAACCGTGTCGACTTGAAAAATATGAATGCTAGAATTGAGGAATGGTGCGAGCACCTCATAGAAGCGGGAGAATGGGATACCCTAGAGTTCGAAAGCAACTTGAAACGGAGGATCGCTCGGGATTATGGTGCGAAGATCGTGGCCGGTGCCAGGCCAAGTTTAGCACTCCAAAAGGCCAACCCGCCCCCTCCTACTACTCAAGAGCAGGTGACCATGTCGACCTCGACTTCCCCCAAGTGCATTCAACCGAGTTCAAGCTCAAGTGATGACTTCAGCGACTGGACAGGAGACCTTGCGGAGTCGAGTGATGAAGACGGGCCTAGTTCCCTAACTTTTTCCAGAAAGGCCGCAAGGGCTATGGTGATGCTGAAATGGGCTGAGGCCCAAAGAGAAATGAAGGACATCCTGGTTCGCATGGAGCCGAGTTCGAGCTCGCTTGGAGGTGACCTCCAACATGGCAAAGAGCCAGGTTTGAGCTCTCGTGACCACTCATTTGGCTATGCCACCCTCCTGCCCCAACCTTCTCGACAAGGCCGGACACGTGGTTATGAGGTCCACGATAAAATAACTCTTACTCAGGATGTGGACAAGGAACAAGACTCCTTGAGCTGGGAGGGTAAAACCAATGGCCGAACCAATGGCCGACCTTGAAGCAATCCAATGAGAAGACTCCTTGTGTCGGGAGGATAAATGAATGGCCACGTCATGTGCTAAGCCCCATGGAGTCTCCTTGAGCCGAGAGAATAAAGGAGCAGCCAAATGCCCCAAAGAAAAATCAGAGAGTCTCCTTGAGTCGGGAGAATAAACGAATGGCCTATGCTGCTGCAAAGAAGACCCGTGAAGACTCCTTGAGACGGAAGGCTAAAGAAACGGCCAACATTCCAAGAAAGAATCGAGAAGACTCCTTGCACCGGGAGACTAAAGAAACAGGCAACCCCCATGCCAAAGAAAGAGATCAAGCAAGCTCCTTACACTGGGAGGATAAACAAACGACCCCACCTTGAGCCCCATTAGAAGACTAGAAGGACAAAGAACTCCCTAAGCCAGGAGTATAAACGAATGGCAACCCCCTCAGATGCTGCGAGACCTCAAAGTCATGCAGAGGAAGACTCGTGGAGCGATGAGACTAAACCAACGGCCAACCCCAAGTCAAATGACGATGTTCAAGCCATCTCCTTGTGCCAGGAGAATAAGGAAATGGCCACATTAGCAGAAGGCGACAAGACAGAAGGAGCCAAGCTGAGCTCCAAGAAGCGAAATAACATCAAAGCGCAAGTGAAACCTGTGAACCTAGTGCCTTGTCCCGAGGTGAAGGATAAGACTCCCGAGTCAACTCCAACACCTCAATCCGAGTTCGTGACTAGGAGAAAGCGGTTGACATTTGCTTTGCAACTGACCATCCACTCCTATGAGCGTGATGAGGAGATAACTCTTTGTGCTCAAATGGATGATTCTGAGGTGACTGAGCCCTCACACAGCGAAGCAGAGGCAACTATTGGGATGCCTCTTGTATGGACCGATCATAGTGATTGGGTCTTTATGAATGGATCCCAAATGGCTGAGTTACACATCAATGCACAGTCCGTGCTCACCATGAAGGTGAATTTCAAGGAGATCCCCTTGCTTGAAAGGCCTACACGCGCGTTCAAGCCCATTCCGGTCTCTAAACCAAAGGGGTGTAATCTTCTTGGTGAGATCATTGTAGTAGGTCAAACCAAGTTGATTCCAAGGAGGCTTCACCCTCTAGGCCATTCACGTTGGATGCAGCTCATTATGGAGCGAGATAGATTGGAGCGAGCTAGGAGTGAAGTCTTAGTCCGAACATGTGTCCCAAAGTTAGATCTGGACATGCCAAGGTCCCAACAAGATGTGGGTCAACTTGTGCTGGGGCACAATGCAAATCCACTTCCAACCTTATGTGCCTTATTGTATAATATGGCCGTTGAGGGCCAATTCAGAGTTGTCATGGTGCAGGCTATGGCCTGTGCTATGTAGGCTAGATGGTTCGATGCTATGCATTTGACTGTTCTACTTGCTGAAAGTGCCTCAATGCAAGAGCTAGCCATCAAGGGCCCTAACATACATGTAGGCATGACATGGAAGATATATTTGCTCGAGGGCTGCCTACCAAACTCAATCTTCATAACGATATATCTGGGTGACAGAGGCCCAATGGTATTGATCGTAGGGAGGATGTCCCTTACACTATAGGCTGGGCAATTTGATGCAACCCATCAAGTCGCCCTACTTTGTCTAGGTGCTCCGAATATCCAGTCCACACAAGACAAGCTCTCACCTCCTCTTTTGGCATCCAGGTGTGCTCCAACGCAAGGCAAGGTGCTTGATGTGGGAGAAGTGGATCTCTCGCGATGCGCAAGACGGCATGCAGAAACATCGCGTGTCCTTTAGTGCATCCCTGTTCAAGGTGCTTCTGACCTAGGAAGGTCCAAGCGGATGAAGACGGTTGGTGCAACGTGCTGGGATTGGGCCTTTCGCGCAAAGAGACATGCTACCTTTGCAAGAGGGCAGTGTGGGCTCTTCTTCAAGAAGATAGTCCCAAGTGCTGACAAGAAGATTTGTGCAACCAAGGCCCAAGTCAAGAAAGCTCGTGCCAAGAAGCAGATCCGGGCAATTAAGGCCCTTCACCTCTCAAGGGGGGGGGGGTGCGACTCCACAGCGCACCCCCAAGAAGACATTGAGGCATGTGGCTACCCCACGATGGTCAAATGCTGCCTCATGCAGGAGGAGAGATGCGTCCACTCTAGCATGGGCAAATTCTCTCTCTTACCTTCTATGCGGATTGACAAATCAGGCCAATCAGGGCCACATTCTGTAGGGTGCCACCTCCTGGGCCCTTGCATTCATGGCGTGGCATGCTCCCCGTTGAGCTTCCTGCCTTGCCCCCAAGTCCACTAGCATGGTCTGTGCACTCATACTGCTAGGACCCCAAGGTAGGGAAAGTGCACTCGTCTTGCCTTAACTGGGTTACCTCCACTCTATGCTTGTAAATTGGTCTGCAGGTGGATGGATTGAAGTACCCAATAAAGATATATTCCTAGTCAGTGTCCCGGGGCCACTCCACACTTGTAAATTGAATCAGTGGGTGGTTTACCTTACTTGTAGTCTGAAAAGGCCATGTTTCACACTTGTAATCGAGTCAGTGGGCATGGCACCTATCGGGTAGACCCTAGCTGGCTTGATAGCAAGTCGGCAAAGACCCCCAAAATTTTGGCTAATTATAAGAGTCTAGAGGGATAGACACTGGCCGCCTTGATAGTGAGGCATGTTAAGACCCCCAAAGTTTTGAGCATACATTACAACCTCAATGGTTTTTGAGGACTCGATAAGGACATAGAGTTCATCAAGGGGGGGTGTGTATGAGGGATGTGAGCTCCATGAGCCCTTACCTCACCCGTGGTGTTGCGTCGTGGTGGAGAGCAGGTTGATATTGCACCATCCCATGCCTGCAAACCTTGTACCTTGCACGCTTCGCACCGTATTATGCTCGCATGCCTTCATGCCACCTTCGCAATACACTCGGGCCGTCAAGAGGGGCCTTCCATTTTTTAGCCCCACGTTACATGTTGTTTCCTCATGATATGTTGAGATACGCTTTTGCATGCTTGTGAGCATGCCGATAGGTGGGTGATTCCCCTTGACGTGGGCTTTTCGGGGTGGGTCCCAAGGTGGACCCAAGGTGGTTTTGTGACATCCACTAGGTTGTCAATGAGATTGATCAAGTTGGGCACATCCACTCCTCCAATGGTGTCGATCCTACGCTTGGATTTCTTGATCACCCGACCACGTTTCAGGGTCTTCTCCTACTAGTGGGTTCATTAAGATTGTTAGGTTTGAGTGACTTCCTCATTATTTACAAATAGTCCTCAACTTACACTCACTTGGTGTGTGTGTGCATGTGCTCTCTTCCATGCACCATGCGAAATCAGGCTTTCAGCTTTTCATAGGTGCACTTTAAGTGTTGGAAAACAATGTGAGTGTGAATACAAAGTGATAGTTGCATCTTTCGCACTCTCGCCTACATACTCGACCAAATAGGGCTTTACACTCAGTTATTGGTTGCTTCCTCTGGTCTCTAGGGTCTATACTACATCGTTCAGCTTGCTCAAGGTCGAATGGGGTCTACTGGTTAACCTATGGCTCTAAGTGTGCCAAATATGCTGATATGAGTGTCAGCATTGTGCCTGGCCGTTCGGCTACAATTTCTAGGCTCAAATTTTCCTGTAGGGCTTTCAATGAATTCTCCTGTTGTGGGTGGTACTCTCTATCACCTCAGACATGCTAAATTTTTCAATTTTGATGTGTCAAGATTTGGTTCAATTCTGTAGAGTATGATTCTGCAGTGTTTGATTCTAGGAATCAGATGTGTGATTTGATAGTTATTTGATTATGGGATGTCCGATTCTAGGAATCAAACAGGGTATGTCCAATCAAACATGTCAAGTTGGTCTGATTTGAGTGTGTTTGATTTTCCAAATCAGACAAGGTTAGGTCCGAGTGTTCGAGTCCAATTTGTTGTGTCTGATCGAACTAGCCAAGTTGGTCCGAGTGGCTATTGGATTCTCAGAATTGGACGGATGTAGGGCATTTGAGTGTGCAATTCGAGGAATCGCACGTCTACGGACCACACCCGATTCCACTGACACATAAACAACAGGGAATTAAATCTCTTTGTGCCGACGGATTTTGGCCACACACACTAGCAAGGTTCACCAGAATCAAATGTTAGATACACATAAAAGTTTCTACACACTTGATCCAAGTAATAAACTTGTGTGGCCTTCGATCGATTTGCTAGAAGCAACAAGTCCTAGTGCATAAGCTCTCAGCCTCTATCTCTCTCTCTCTCTACTGCCAGAACACTTGAAAATGAGGTCTCCCTTGCCTCCTAGGGTCTTAAACCCTTGTTGGGCTCAGCCTTAATCTACTTGATCATTCCTCGTGCCATTCTAACACCTCCAAGCACTCTTTTTCCCATTTTTCTCCTTGTTTGTGCCCTGTTCGAGCTTGTTCAATAGCAGAAACCCTAGAGTTTTCTCCTTGGATTTCTTGGTCCTAACCTACTCTAAATGCAACAAAAATCAGAAGCAAAATACTATAATGATTCCTCCTACTTGCCTAATCATTGAAAAACCAAAATACTTGTTGCAGAGAAACCAAAACCTCCTACCTATCTCAAGCTCCACTTCAGGGATGAAACCCTTACTTTGTTGCTCGATTTGAGGCATGCTAGTGCTCAATCTTGAATACCCTCAAGCACAACAATAGCTCCACAATTCGTGATGCAAGCTCAAGCAACCTCAAGCATCCACCTTCAAGCTCCATCCTCCATAGCCTGGCGCGAGACAAGAGAAAAGAAGAAAAGAGGAGATGATGGAGAGCTTCTTCTCCTTAATCCCTCACCCTCACACTTACTCCCTCACACTCTCACACTCCCTCTCTCAAGCACACACAAGCAAGCAAGAAGGAGAGAAGAAGATGAGTCCACTTTGCCACATACCAAAGAATGAGCTCCTCATTCACTTTTCAACTTTATATACAAAACCCTAAATCCCTTTTAGGCAGTCATCCCCTTATCCCCTCTTTTACATGGCCGCTAGGCCCCTTTTTTCGATCATCCTCTTATCTTCCTAGCTTACTTCCTACTGTCCATCTTTCTTTACAGTTTGCATAGGAGGGAGTTGGAGCTCTTTTACAAAAAGTTTTAAGGGCGGCTCACATTTAAATGTGAGCTTTTGCCTTTGACTTAGCTTTTGAGACTACCCTTGCACTTTCGGCTGTTTCCCTTTATGCTTCTTCCATTGTGCCCGATTTCCTTCTGGGCCACCTCTTTTAGGTCCCAACTTGTGCTTTTTCACTTTTTCCATTTTTTCGTGTGCTACGATTAACATTGGTGTGGATGGCTAGTACATCCATGACTCGAACCCTTGCATGGAATCATGGTGTCAAATGCCTTATCTAAAAAAAAGTGACATATCTAGTGAGAAAAATTATGCCTTTCTCATAGCCTTGCACTATGAAGTAAGCCACAAAGAGAAATGATAAGTAGAGCCTCTCTAGTAGGATAATTATAGCCCTCTATTGTAGTTGCATAATCCACTCAAAAGACATTCAAGAAAAAATAAAGGCATACATATCATCATATGATGGAAAAAAGAAACAAAACCTGACATTGGAACAAGAGAGTGTCTCATGAGCTCATGAGCATCATGAGAGTCAATGATAGACTGCTCTTGTGTATACTGCTCATGAGATACAAGAGACATAACATTCATGTCATGAATCATGTCAAGTGTAAGCTCCTTGATCTTTACTTGTTTACTAATATCATGAAATACATAATTGGTATCAGCCTTGACAACATCAACATCCAAAAATTGATTTTTAGCATGATCATTCTACTTAACACTTTGCAACCTGGTAATCATGGCATCCCATCAAGCTTCTTCTTGAGCATATCTTGTTCATGAATCAATGCTTCCACATTTTCAAAAACAAATGGCTACTACAACACTACATAAGGATGAGAAACAACCTGAGACATTCTCCTAGCAATAGAAACCCATTGATAATGCGTAACCTTAATCGATGCATTCTTCATCATAGTAACGAGAATTTGCATAAACACCAATCTATCAAGATCTTCATTCAAATCCAGTAACATCTGAATCTATTTATCAATATCTTGACTTTGTTGCATGGTATTAATGGTTACTTGCTCCAAACAGCTACTTTCTTGCATCAGGTCACCACTTACCTGTATCAAGTTGACTAACACATGCAATGGTGAGCATGTTACCTATAGCACTAAACCTACTGCTTGTAGTGATGAAGCTATTGCCTACACTATTAACCTTATTTTTTGTTGCAATAACCTTGTTTCTTGTTGCAGTACCCCTATTTCATGCAATGGTGTCATGGTCTCTTGCATCAAGATTGCAATCACCTTCATCTACATTGTAGTTTCCTGTCATAGGAATGACACCTATTTTGTCCACTCAAGACAAATAAATACTATTTCCAACACAAAAATATCACCAAAATAAGTGCAATGAGATATTGTCAAAGTTTAAGAGTTATTTATATCATAAAACTGACAAATAACCATAATGTCCATAGAATTCCGCACTACTGCTGCTTCATGCATGCAACACTGCAACTATGACTTGCATAAAGTTGATTCCAACAACTTGCTAAACTTGTGAATCCTTCTCCGACTCATGATAATCAACTTGAATTAGCATTTGTAACCTAAATCTGTAATTGCAAGTTTAACAATGTCCCCTTGCATTATAGCCAGAATAAAAGTATCTGTAATAACAACTATTGACATGTAATGAGCCATGGTTCTATAGTACAACCATTTCAATGAAATATGCTTGGGTTGAGAACTCATAATATACAATGATATCTAAATCATAGATAGTAAAGATATAAAACCATAACAGAATAAGTAGATTGCCACTCCAATTGCAAAGAATAATTGCATTGACTTGAAAAGATATCAATGATGCTCTAGCATTTTCATCATAATAAATGTATGGCAATGTACCATCTAATTTGGATCTAGAATAAGATATTGCATCCTGAAAGAAATATGTAAGGTAATCCACAATAACTTGTAACTATTGATTTTCAAGTACTTGGAGCTAGTAAGCATCATATGGTTGTCATATTTGTTGTTTTTGAGGTTGTTATAGCACTTTTGACTATTTTTTAGCTCGATGTAGTACATTTTGCTATTGTAGGAAGTGCAAGAATTTAGCTTATTATTGTAGGTACTGCAAAAATTTAGCTTACTGTAGGTACAAAGAAAATACAAACTGCTACTATAGAAATTTAGAGTCGTGTTGCAGACATTGCTGAAATTTAGGTTCATGTAGATCATTTTAAAGCTTTCTTGATACAAAAAAATGTAACATATACTTGCTACTACCAGCATCCACCTCAAACAACATCAGTACTTTCATGCTTAAAAACTAATCAACATGAATAACATTAACCATTCCTGCTGCTACAATATAAACTGCATAGATATCTAGTGCAGGTACTTGCATACTTCTAGATACTGCAACTTTAGTGATAAATTGATTAGAGTCCTCAAAGACTTCAGAAGTAGCAATTTGAATTGAAACATCAACAACCTAATCATTCAATGCATAGAGATTCTCAAGAATAACATCTTGACTTGAATCATAAGAAAATACCAACATTGTATGCAAATTAGCAATTTCATTATCCTTCTTTACACATAACAACTTCCTCAAGAGCATTAATGACTTCAAAATAACGAGAAACTTGGAAATCCATTATATTCCTCACTTGAGAAACCTCCTGCTGTAGTAACACTCTCTCCTCTTGGTCAATTAATAATAGACAAAGTTTCAATTGTTGCAACATTGGCTATATTTCTCTCCTTTCCAAGCTCAACAGAAAACCAATGAATCATCTTAGTTAGAGATTGAATCATAGAATTTACCTCATATAGAACTTTAGAAAAACCATATAAATTGACTACATTATGTATATCTTTATATTCAACCAACTCTTGCAAAGGAAATGTAGTGCAAATCTTGCAATCTTGCTCTTTTTGCAAAGGGATTATAGTTCTAATCTTACAATTTTGCAATTCTTGTAGCAAAACACTAGCTTGTTCTTTCGATCAAGCAATACAATGACATGAAATATTATCTTGCATGTTGGAAACATGAGTATCCTTTAGTAGCTACATTATCTTTCTTAGCATCAATAAGAGAACCAAGAAAATCACGCACAATGACATCTTCATTGCAACAATCATAATCCTCAAACTTATCATCCATAATAGCATCATCTTCTTGAATACATAATTGATCTTCTTGATCACGAATCGGATCATCTTCATAGCTCATAACTGCTTGCTTGCTTCCTCCTTGATTAAAGTTGATTGAAGATTGATTATGATAGTTTGCAAAATACCAAAATATGGAAAATACCTTGAGATTACTGATGTAAAGTGTGTGATGATCCACTCTCCTATTGGCAAGTTGCTCTGTTGGGTTTGGGGCACTCGAGGATTCTTGGCTTCTTTGGCTCTTGTCCTCTCTCGCTCCCTTTACCTCAATCTTTGGCAAGACCATGGGTAAAGTGCACCAATCATCATTATCATCACTTGAACTTGACTCAAAATCCAAAACAACTTCATATCTTTCCTTGAGCTTTTCAACTACTGTAAGCAATCTCCCAATATGCTTAGTACTTGAACAAGACTTGATTTTCTTGCCTTCACGATCATCATGAAGAATGCCCTCAAAAGAATCCAACTTCTCCCATGCTTTATCCATCTTTGAACACGAGCCCTTCTTTGTTGATGATGAAAATCTCTTGTGCATATACCATCAAACTCATTGCATAAATCAAACATGCAGAAATGCTTGCAAGATTTTCCTTCTTCACAAGACCCATGAACATAAGAACAATGCTTTGAAGTATGTCGAGACTCAAAGAAAACTTTGCATTGCTTTTTCTTCTCCTTTGATTTACCCATTGCAATTAATCAAATTGAGATTTTAAACTTCAAAACTAAAAATGAAACCTGAATGCTCTCTCATTAATCCTCCTCCATATAAGGCTTCCTATATAGCAGGTAAAAGATAGTGCTTTCTCTTTCTCACAAGATTTAGTTGGAGTTTGTTACAAAGACGATATTTTTGCAATAGTGCTTCCATTTTGAAATATCTTTGTGAACAATCTATCTCTATTTTCATCCAGGATTAAAAATCTTCATGCTTCTCCTCTTGCAATTTTTTGAAACTCCTAATGTTGTTACTTTGCTAATGGTTTCCTTTGAAATGCATCATCTTACTGGTAAGTAATATATCACTGCTTTTGGTAATTGCCATTACTTTAGGTAGTTGTCACTACTTCAGGCAGTCTACCACTGCTTCAGGTCTTGACAAAATTTTCAAATTTCTAACATCAAAGAGAAGTATTTTGATTAGGCTTTAGATCTAAAAATAGAGAAAAACATAGAAGGGGTTGTATAATCTTGCTTCCAGAAATATGTTACTACTTCATTGAATACATTTTACTTCATACACAAACTCTGCTTCATGCAAGAAATACAAAATTCTGGCCTCAAACAAAGTCATTTTTACTGATGTTTTAAATCAAAGATACTGATAATCAATGGTAGCATATACGAATAGAAAACCCTTTGAACATTATGCAACAAATTCATTTTTCATCCATAAAACAAAGTCATTTTTCACAAATCTCGGGTACTGCTTCAAGGCCTTTTTATAAATGTTCACTATTGCCTTGAAGTAGTGCTATGTAAATAAATAAATAAATAAATGAATAAATGAATGAATGAATGAATAAATAAATAATTATAATTTATAAAGCATTGCAAAAAGCCTCTACACAAATTTTGCACACAAAAAACCTTTCAAATTGCATATAGGAAATTAGATTTTCTTTCCCAAATTAGGATCATTTTTGACATAACTTCAAATTTCGGGCATCAATAACTAAAGTCATTTTTTTGTTAAACACCCACACCAGATATTTAGAAAAGCATGGCAAGATCACCAAAGTGTTGCTTCCTAATCTATACAGAATGGATAATAGGACAAGCAATGCCTAATGTAGAAAATACCTAAATCTTATATCATGTATCTCATAGGAAACTCAAATATAACCATACATAAATATGAGAACACATACTTCATCACTAATACTCAGAGAATTAGAAATAGAACATAAAGAACATGCTGGAAATAGAGCAGAGACATAATGAATGATGGTGCCAACTATTAGATTTGATATATTATAATAAAAATTCCACCATACACAAGTCATGAACATCAGAGATAATCCAAAAACAAGAATGATACTAGTTGCCTCTTTAGGTCACATTTTACAACTGCCTATAAACTGCACTTCATGAGGCACATAAAGAGTGCTTTACACACGAAATAGTAAATACTAAGGCTCTAAACCATGCTTTGGACTAACTTAGTGCATGAGGCCAATGGCTAACAAGTCACAATGCATAATGCCTTCCTATATTTTATTATCATAGTAAGAATAGAGAATAAAGTGATGATAGGCAGCTACCACCTACCATGTACATGCATGCAAGTGGTAAGTATAAGTAAATGTAGCTGGCTAGGCACATCTGGCCTTTAACCCCTACTATGTACATGTGTGCAAGTGGTAAGTATAAGTAAATGTAGGTGGCTAGGCACATGTGGCCTTTAACCCCTAACAACCTCTCACCTAAAGGAAAATGTACCCACGTATGGAGAAAATAAGAAAAAAGTGACAAAGTACAAAGTGTACATAGAAGAACAACAGGATGAGAAATAGATATTATCTCATCCTACACCAACTATCGTCCTAAGGAAGGCATAACATTCCACTAAGAGACTTTTAGTGAGTAGAACTATAGGATTCTTATCATCGAGATCTTGACAAGCTCTATTTGCTTGTCCTCAATCACCTCTTTAATGAAGTGATAAATGAACATCGATGTGCTTGTTCTTCACATGAAAGAGAGGATTGCATGCCCATTGAATAGCACTTATAGAGTTTGAATGCAATATAGAAGTCATAGTCATACCAAGGTCTACAGCTGAACCATAGGGACTCCTTGCAAGCCTCAATGGCTATAATGTACTTAGCCTCGGTAACTGACAAGGCCGTGCATTTGGGCACCCTAGACATCCAAGAAACAACATCACTAGCAAAGGTGAAGACATAACTAAAGGTGGACTATTTGCATGCCCTACATAATCAAAGTCCGTATAGCCCATGACTCCAGTATCCTACCACCATGACAAATGCACATATTTGTAGTGTCCTTAAGGTATCTCATGACACGGTCCATAGTGTCTTAATGTTGCCAGCCAAATATTGTTACATATTGAGCCATAACTCCCACATCAAATACTATGTTAGGTTTAGTGGCTATCATGGAATACATCAAGTTACCCACTATGGATGCATACAAGATATTGACTATCTCAGCCTTCTCATTATTTGACTAGTGGGAACAATTTGCCTATTAACTAACCTTCACATGAGAACTTAATGTGCTATCAATAGGCTTACCATCCTAGACATGGAACCGTAGAAGGACTTAATGAATATACTCCTTACAAAACCAAGTTCTTCAAGAGTGGATTGAACAAGTGGAAGACATTTAAAATGTATGAGGTCACATCAACAACTTGAAGACTCTCTTTTAAAATGTTACCCTCACTTATTAACAAGATGAGGACATCTTGTTCTTTTCCATGGGTGAGTAAATGTAATGTCTTTAAATCTTATAAGCATAAGAGTATATTTGTTATTGCCAATTTCTTCAAATTTAGCCTCTTCAAATTTGCCTAAGATCATTACTAAAGCATGCTAAAATCCTATATATGTAGTATTTAGGTATATCAATTAGTGTGATTGAAGCATTAAGGAAATGGTGATTTGTATGATGAAGTATATATTTTTAAGCCTAATGGCTTTGTTCAAATGAAGTAGGAAAACAAAGTCTTCAAATTAAAAAAGGCATTGTATGGTTTAAAACAAGCGCCTCATGTTTGGTATGAGAAGATGCATGCATACTTGACTGCATGTGGATTTCAAAATAATACAATTGAGAGCACCTTATATGTTAGACATGAGGGTGATGTGCTCTAATCATTGCGGTTTACATTGATGACATGTTGCTCACTAGTTCTAATGAGACACATATGACTAATTTTAAGACTAAGTTGAATTCCACTTTTGATATATCAAATTTGGGCCTATTACATCATTACTTGGGCATTCAATTCAAGAAGTGTGTTGGAGGTATTGCTTTGAGTCAAACAAAGTATATTGAGACATTATTGCAGAGATTTGGTCTTGAAAACTGCAACCCTATTGATATTTCTATGTGACAAGTTTGAAGTTGAGCCTTCATGATGCCAGAGATTGCTTTGATGTCTTTCATTATTAGCAAGCTATTGGTTGCTTGATTTATGTATGCATTATGAGGCCTAACATTTACTTTGTAATCTCATAAACAATCAAGTTTATGCATAGTGCAGACATGAACTATTGGCAAGCAGCGAAGCACATCATTTGCTATTTGAGTGGTACTCAACATCTTGGGTTGTTTTATCCCAAGGGGAGGTCTTTAGTACTAGATTTACATGCTTTTATAAACTAGGATACACATTGTAATACTCATATATCCACAAGTGGTTTTTACTATAGGATTGGTAACTTGTACATATCATGGTCAAATAAGACACAACCCATTGTGGCCATTTCTAGTTGTGAAACTAAGTACATAGCAACTTTCATAGTGATTAAGCATTTTTAGCTCAAATTTCTTTTAGTTGATTTGGGCATTGAATAGTCATCTATCACCACCATCTTCATTGATAGTTAGAGCACATTGATAATTGCACGAAACCTAATGTTGTATGCTCATGCTAAGCACTTTGAGGTGCATTATCAATATATAAGAGGGAGAGACTTTCCAGAGGAGAGATCATGTTGGCCTATGTGCCAACACAAGACAGTCTCGTAAATCTTTCATAAAGGCTTTGCCTCTCTTTAGAAAGATTTTTGCAAAGCTTTGGAATTAATCTCCTTTATCAAGTGATCATAGAACACTGGGCTTCATGAGTCCAAGCTCTTGTTCAGTGCATCATTCCTAGGGGGTTTTGTTACCATGTTTGGTAGTGATGTGTGTGAAAATATACTTAGAGCCATTGGGGTGATTTTTCCCCTCTCAAGGTAGTTTCTTTCCTCGAACTTGTATATATGCCTATTTCACTCTAGGGTATACTTAGTCTTGGAAATCTTCTTTATTGGTACCTCTCAATACACTTTGTATTGTTCTCTCTAGCCTCTTCTACCAAGAAAACCATTCCTATAATCCTCAATCCAACAAGCATAAATCTAAAGGGCTATATACATGTAAATAATAGATGATTGGACTTGCAAGAGGCCAAGGTCTCAGGCTACTTGCTTGAAAAAGCCTATGTATATAATATGTAAAATAAATAGAATATCTCATTCTTGTATGCGAGAAATTTTGAGTTCTTGCTTCCATCTTCTCCCTTCTTGCTTCCATCATATCCAATACTTGAGAGTGAGAATGTGCATGCATGAAAGGGATAGATTGAGAGACCAAGACGACGAAGGCCTCTCTACTTGTTCATCTCTTCTTCTTCTTCTTCTCTTTAACTAATACCACACGGAGACTTAAGTAGGCCATTGTTGCCATGACAAAAGAGATGGAGTTTGGGATCAAGAAGGAGAAGCTTCTTTTCCTCCTTTTTTCCTTGCTCTCTTAGAACCATTGGATGTAAATTAAAACAAATACAGATTGGGAGCTTGAGAGCTTAATGAAGCATCACTCAAATCAGATCATCAAGCTTAATTTTGATAGAAAGACTACAATGAGAAAGATGAGATTAGTGAGCCTACTACAATCTTTGGGCTTGTGGCTTTTTTTTCATTCACACGGATAGAGTGGAAAGGTGTAAATGATTCAAAGCTACAGTACAAGTTTGATATATGAAAGATAGCATGAAAGAATTGAAGAAAAATAAACTCAAGAAAGATGAAGAGTCCATTAAAGTCATGTTACTAAGTTTTGGTATGATGTGCATAAACACACTTAGGACCATCGGGGCACATTTTTCCCTCTTTAGGAGGTTTTTTTACCCCATCCTTATATATATGCCTATTCACTTTTAGGGCACACTTTATCTCATAAATAATCTCTATTGAGACCTCTCAAATATACTTTGAGAGGTGCTCTCTCAAGCTTCTTCTTCTCCTAGTTGTACACTTGCATTCCTACAACCCTAAATCCAACAATTGATATTAAAAACACTTTGACTTCTTGGGAAAAGTTCGCAACACCCTCCATTAGATTTCCTTGGATTTGGACACAATTTGATGAGTATTCACATGCCAAAATATATTGTGGAAGAACCATAAGGGCTTAGCATCATCAAGCTTTTTTATTCGGGTTCGTTTTGGACTTAGTTTGCACTGCTATTAGTATTATGCTAGCTATTTTATTATTTTGGTCAGAAATCTTAACATCAGTCATTTCTAGAGATAAGATCCCTTACAATCTCCTTTATATTGTTCTACATAGCATAGGTTAGTTTTGTGCATGTTTTCCTCTACATAGGCAACTTTTGCAGGAAGTACGATTAATGGTCATGGCTAGAATCAAGAATGTATTTTGTATATTGGATGTTCAAGACAAGTTGGATGGAAGCAACTATCTGATATGGGCTTATATGATGCTTAATATATTGGTTGCAATGGGGATTTGGAACATTATACATGGAATTGAAAGATGTTGTTAAATGAGCAATGATCAAAGAAAAGCCTCTCTCACCACCTCATAACAAGACGATAAGGAATGGTAGTTAAGGAATTGACTTTGTTAATGTTCAGCACAAAATGAAGCTTTTAAATATTTCATGAACACAATTCTACCAACACATGAACACATACAAATATCTTAGCCTCTTGTAGCTGTAAGGACATCAATGATACACATTGGGTAGAGTATCCTACACAAACTTTGAGTAGAAAACAAAAGCAAAAAATCCTCATACCTTGTTTAAAGAGTTACAACACTTGAAACTTTTGCATCCATATGAACTCTTCGACAGACACGACAAGTCTTCTTTAACTTGCATGTGACCCTCCACTCACCTCGCACAAGACACAAATCTTCATTCAAGGGGAAGAGTAAGGGCCCTTTGCACTTCACACTCTCTCCTTTTATAGGTTTTTCCCAAAATAATACATGTTATGTTATATGCTTTTAATGTTTGGCATTCCTATAAAGCTTTTGACGATGTGAGCCAAAAGCTTCCGGTCCTTTAAAACTTATAAGCTTTACAAAAGCTGATTAAGGCTTCTCATTCCTTTTGCCACCTTACACGTCGTTCATCGAAAGCTTTTGTCGAGATAACATGCCGCCATTTTTGGAAACTTGCACTTTTTGGGCATTCCAGAATTTGATGCTGAAAAAGGCTTCCGTAGGTCCGCATGTGACTCCGCCTTCTCAAGAGGAAATCTTGTGAAATAATTAAGCCACTGCTCCTCCGGGAATGGCTTTGTCTCCGCACATAAGTTCCCCAAATTTATGTGACCCTATTTAGTATTTGTGTCATTGGAGCCTTTCACAACTCATAGCTCTTACAATCTTCCATCTTTGCTGTATTGGAGATCCACTTGCTTATACAGTGTTCTCTGCTTTGTGTAATAGTCTTGATGGTCTCTCCCACAATAGTATTATCCTAGACTCGTATGTTCATCACAGCCGCTTTAATAAATCCACAAGTCCTCTCAAGAACCCAAGCTTTATTCAACTTAATTCCTCGTTGTAGAACCACACATAATGCTAGATAAAGTTCATGCCTTTTGATGCTCTTGTGCAAGGTCATTTATGTTTTTTTCTATTCCAATTTTGGACTACTGCATCAAATTTACCCCCATCAATATCATGCATTCCCTATGCATAGGAACTTGCTTCAAAATCTCCTCCATAAGCTTGCCATTGATATATTCTCCTATTTTTTATTCATAGTACACTAGCATTTTGTGCGCGCTTCGCGTGTGTAGAATGCTAGGCCACTTTGCAGCATGCGAAGTTGCCGTGCGATAATGCCGTGCAAACTTCATTCAATAATCTATTTCTTCTCTTTCTCCCTCCTATTTTCCCTCTCCATTTCCAAGATGATTTATTTCTCCCTCTTTCTCTCTCTCTCTCTCTCTCTCTCTCTCTCCCCCCCCCCCCCCAATTCTCTCTACCAAACTTAAAACTAAAAGTAGTTTATAAAATTTGTAACACACAATGCCAGACATAGAAACAGTCTCTTCCATACACCATACTTACAAACTTTCCTCTCGACATTAATGTAAGAAATCATATGCTTGCACGCGCGATACTTAAAAACAACAACGTTATACTGAAACGGGTCATAATCGAGACAAAGACCAAGTACCACAAAAAGAATTTCTATAAGAGGCCTAGTCAAAATGAAGCCACAAAGGCCAAGTATAAAGCACACAAGTGTTTCCAAGCACCATAGGCAAATGGGTGATGCCAACAAAAAAAGACAATGTCTCCAAGATGCCTAATAGAAAGAAAGCTTCCTCTTCTTTGAGTAATCATTAACAAAATCTTCCTCGTCGAGAAAAACATGCGAACGTGAAGCAAGGAATGATCCCATAGTTTCCATTGGTAATCGCATGGGCAATGCAATAGTCCTACCTCTCTCTTTACCACCTACATTGGAACAAAAATCACAATATAAGTATGTGGAACAACAACGTTACACTAAAACGGGTCATAATCGAGACAAAGACCAAGCACCACAAAAAGAATTTCTATAAGAGACCTAGTCAAAATGAAGCCACAAAGGCCAAGTATAAGGCATCAAGTACCATAGGCAAATGGACGATGCCAAAAAAAAAAGACAATGTCTCCAAGATGCCTAATGGAAAGAAAGCTTCCTCTTCTTTGAGGAATCATTAACAAAATCTTCCTTCTTGAGCAAAATATGTGAAGGGGAAGCAGGGAACGATCCCACAGTTTCCATTGGTAATCGCATCGGCGATGCAATGGTCCTACCTCTCTCTTTACCACCTACATTGGAACAAAAATTACAATAGAAGTACGTGGAACAACTAACAAAGATCATTTCATCCCAACAATAATTATACCTGGTCGAACATTTGTGAACCATTCCATAGGTACTGACAAACGTTGATGCAGCATCACAAAACAACCCAAATCCTTGAACCCATACTTGAACCAATGCCTTTGTATCTTATCAGTATGAGAGCGTTGAAATCTCTTCTTATGGTCAACCTCGTACATATGCACCCGAAAACATTGCGTGTATCCACAATGTACAACTTCAATAAAAACTAGGAGCTTGATGTCAATATTAACATCATTATATAAACACTCGATGATCCTTGCAAGTGTCCTTCTTATGATATCATCAGGAGCTATTGTGAGCAACGTGCGCTGTAGCTCCTTTTGATAGCTGGGTAATAGTGCCACTCTAAGGTAGGCATTTGCAAACGTTAAATAAATAGTGAAATATGAAAAAAAAAACTTCCAAGAGAGTATACACCAACCAAACAACATGGCACAGAGAGCAATTCATATATATGCAAAATCGGTGTCCCTACATGGTCGTCAATAACTACATCTCCACAAAGAAAGCAATAGAGAGAAATTCAGATATATGTAAAACCAATGTCCCTACATGGTCGTCAATAACTACATCTCCGCAAAGAAGGCAATCCACATTACTGCACCTTTCGAAGAACATTCTTGTATATAATGTTTGTGGTCATATCCCCATCCTCTTCACTAATAGCACTTTCACACCATGCGAAGATTTTACCCTTGACAATGCAACATACAGTTGACCATGTGTAAACATTGGTGTCTTTAGATAAAGCCCAACAATGAACAAAGTCTACCTCTGTGACTTGTTGATTGTCATAGTGAATGCCAATCGGATGGGAAACTGTCTCCACTTCATAATAAATGGCAATTGTGCAGCATTCAAAACAAAAGTAATCTGGGAAATAAAAATTCGTTCGCCCACATTTGTCTCTGTTATTATCTGAGCATCTATCACTTTCCTATTGAAAGCTCTACATATCAATCGCGTACCATTACACATACCCCTTCCTAGGTTTAGGTTTCTAAGAAGAATAATAGGTGCATTTATCTTCAGCAGCAATAAATGAGGAGGAAATCCACCTCCAAGGTACAATCTATTTAAATACTCAACAAAATACAAAAATGAGTTGTCGATCTCTGCAATCAAATCTGCACTATAATATTGCCTGACCTCCCTTGGCATTAGTTGCAATGCACGATCATTCAAAGTAGCCACCTCTATATTCCGTGAGGCAAGTATAGCCCGCTCACTAAAATATGATGTGTAGTCACCCACATTGGACACATCACTATAGACACTATCAATCAAGGTTTTGATAGACTGCCCTTTTAATACCATGCTAGGTGGAACACACAACTTATCACAACTTTCGATAATACCCACTCCATCCCCTATTTATTGAATCCAATAGATGAACCCATTGTCCACCACACTACCAGTTGTTGACACTCGCATATTGCGAGATAGCCTTAGCACCCTTATGTAACGCCACAAATTAGAGTAAGACAATGCAACATTAACAATATTCTCACGTGTTCCTTTTACCACAATCGGCAAGAGCTGCCTAAAATCCCTTCCAAACAAAACAACTTTTTCACCACATGGCATATCACAACTCATAACATCTCTTAGAGTTCTTCAAAGACATATCGATGGGCCATAGGAGCCTCATCCCACAAAATAAGGCTCGTTTGTCTCAATAACCGAGCAAGGTCACTTTGAATAGGAATATTGTAAGTGGATCGATTATTTAATTCTACTGGGATTTAAAATCGCAAGTGAGCTCTATGACCACCTGGTAAAAGCAAGGCATCAATGCCACATGTTGCTGCTGCCAGCAATATATGACCACCACTGCGCACCTTCACAAATAAACATTTATATAGGAAAGTCTTTCCAAACCCACTAGAACTATCCAAAAAGAATACATCCCCAGTATTTGTATAAATAGCATCCATGACTTCATTAAAGGAAATTCTTTGTCCCTCATTCAACATTCCCTCCATGGATTCAGACCCTATGTTGCTCTGATATATTGTATGCATATTCATCTTGCAAAAGAGGGTTAGTATGCGGTTGTGAGTTTGGTTGATGAGGTCTAGGCAACCCATCAAAATCAGAGAGTCTTTGCCCTACATGACGTAAAAGGTATTGCAGATGTAACAAAGCTATGTTAGATGCCTCATGTTGCAGAACACCAAGAGAGGCGTGCACGTGCTATAGCTGCAATCTATACATGATATCCTCTACCTTTGGCACCAAAAATCTTTCCCATAGATGGCCAGGCCGAGCTGGCTCACAAAAGACCAAAATTGCAATAAACAAAGTATGGAGCTGAGCACTAGTTTGCACAGAGGTAGCTTCTTCTAAGCACACAACATATTCATTATCACTCTCCAACATGCCTCTTGCAATGCAAGTATCCCTAAAAGTATCATAGATAACATTATCAATAGTATGCAAATCTTCAAAAGAAGTACATCCTCGACACTCTGTTAAAAGCATCCGCAAATAGCAGAGCTCACCACAGGTAGGTGCCACAAAATACATCCGACCACATGTATTCCCACGCTTCCTCCTAGTCCATATCTTATGTCGTGCATTCCACACCCAATACACTGGAAAGTCTTGGTAGTGAATAGTCCTAGCCTACCATTCAGTAAGAGTAGTTTTCTGGAGGTCTTCATTCCGCACAACATCTGGTATACTATCTGTATCTCAAAATACCACATAGTTCTCACAAGGTAAGTGTACATACAAACATTGTATATCAGGCTTTTCATTGTGCAATGCATAATCATAGATCCACCAACATGCCTCAGAGGCAGAAACATATTGTGCATCCAAATAACTTTGTATCTCATCCACCTCATGAACATCGCCACCATTCCGGACTGAATCAACCCCAACAAAAAATTTGACAGTTGCACGGTCATGCCCCTTGTACACATACTTATACAAATACTTAACAACCGCAATTATCAAGCACACCTCCACATTTATGTGTGCATTGTATTTCTTACTCAAGAATGGATTATACGGAACAAGCCATTTATTATCAATAACATTACCATTTATGATCATAGAGTTTCCATAATCTCGTCTTCGATAAATGGGATTGCCAAAAGTATTAACCATTGTCATATCCACTAATTTTCGCGGGTAATCTTTAGTACATCTACCCTTGTCCATACAGGGACTCTTGGGGTTCAATCCTCCACAAGGGCCATGAATGTTGCACTTTGAAATTGTCTCAAATAAGGTTGGAAACTTAACTCTATCGGGCAACTCAGCACAAACCAGCCTATCGTAGTGACATGCTTCAGAAGGTTTGAAAGATGGCTCTAAAATTAGCAAAGTATGAGAATGTGGTAGCCCCATCTTTTGGAATTCAATCACAGTAACATAGCTTGCAACCTTTCCAAAGAGATCCTTCCGCAACAATGTGTATATTAAATCAGCATGCTTTTTATGAAACACGTGAGCAGTCAAATCTGGAAGGTCATTAGCACTTTGCCTAGGCAATAAAGCATTAGTTATCTCCAACCACTTTGGATTGCATGTCATTGTTATAAAAATGTTAGGTTTTCCCTTGTATCGCACTACAGCCATGGCATCCTAATATAATTGATACATGTGCCTTGGCCCACCCGTAAATGACGATGGTAAAACTATCCTTTTGCCAATAGAGGCACCAACAATCTGCTTTGTCTCATTATCGTTTGCCCCCACCATGTCTGCCAGGCCTTTGTAGGCCTCCGATTGCAACACTGATAGATTCTGGCGACACTGCTCTATACTACAATAAGCATCAATAATAAATTGTTTCAATAGTCGATCAACATGCAATATGCACACCTCAGTATCTTCGCGCATTGGAAGATGGAATGCATAAGATTGCATTTGGGTAACACAATTTTTATTGGACAATTCATATATGTTAACAGGAACACTAACATTACTGTAGGAAACCTTTACATGACAACCATCATCTCCCATAGGAAAAAGGAGGACATATAGCATTGGCATATATGCTCTATGCAAGTTTGAAATAGCAACACATCGACCACCGCGAGTGTAAACATGAATATCCTGACGATCAAGAGTATCCTTATCACCTTGCCCTAGCATGATAGCTGCAACCTCAATTGCTACAGGAGCAGAGTATTGTTTTTGAACACAAAAAATACTCATTCTTAGTTCTTGCACGGGATTATTTTGCAATTGCAAACCCACTGACCTAAAAGCCAGTGCATATATGTTGTGTCGATGCATTATACATTGAAGTTCCCTTAGCAAATTTGGTAATAAATCATGCATAACCCCCAGCCTATTAAACAACTCATGCTCGATATCATAAACATAGAGTTTTGCAAATCTTGGCCTTTCTTGACGCTGCACATCAGGAAGCAAAGTACCTATACGGTGATAGACAAAGCCATGCACTCTAAAGGTGTAACCATTCCCGATAATAGGTAGCTCGTCAACATTAGCTTTGAGTGATACAAATGCAAGAGCACTATTGTATGCTCGTATGTTGTTTTTAAATATCCTACTCTGAGGGTGCATACCATGCAACAAATCATGCAATGGTTGTGGTGGACATTGCAATGGTGGCAACATTACTTTTCCATTTCGACAACAATGCCTTCCAAACAAAATTGACCCTTGCACCCGAGTCTCGCACCTCCACAACTTAGCTGAACACCTTTCACACATTACACAAATACTTCCCATGGAATGCACATTCGGCTCTTAAAATAATAGTATTGATGTTGCTAGGTGAACATCCGTTTTAGGGAAAGCATTTAAACAATCCACCACTCTGGGGATAAAAAACAACAATATTATGAACATGTGACTCATTAACCACAGAATTTTCCACATTGTGGTGATTTCCAAATTCTAAACCAGCATGCTGTTCAACTGGCTCATTATCCCCATTTATAAATTCAACATGGCGAGACACACTCTCACAAACCACTCCATTAAGATTTCCCCCATTCTGGCACTTAGACATTGAAACATTACTAATATGTGACTCGATAATCACATGATTAAGACCATTGCAACCACCCATTGATGGCAAAGCATTCATCAAATCCACACCAAACTATCGTGGGGCTTGAAATCCCCTAATGGTTCTATCCGTTGATGGCAAAACATTAGCCACGTCTATACCAAACTGTGGTTGGCCGAGTTCACGATGACCACTTAGAATCTCTTGATGAAATGTCAAGTTTTCAATATCTCTACAAATGGGTCTACCATGATCTAAAATCCTTTTCTGAGCCCTGAGCCTAGCAAGTTATCGTCACTCATACCTTGTGGATGTAAGCATGTCCCTACGAACACGCAACACAGTTTCTGCCAGTTGCTCGATGCAAACATCCCATATTGATCAGATAGCCACAAAACCTGCTATCAACGTAGACACATTTAATATTTAAATATTTAAATATTAAGATTAAATATATACACATTCCAAATTATTTGACTGCTTCTGATAAAATCTAACTCCAACTTGCCCAAAAAACTCTAATCTTGACCAAGACTATTAAGTTTCCCACTCAAAAAATCCAAACAAAATGACAAAAACAAATCCTAAGCTAGACAAACAAAAAAAAATCTAGCTACAAATTATCAAATCAAACAATCATGTAAAAAATTAACCTAACAAGAATCCTACAAAACTAAAGTTTTTCTAGGGGTTTTTGTTTTTGCAAAAACACTCAACATATTTAGCCCTTCCCCTAGTCTGAAAGCATTCATGCGCACCAGTTGCTTTCATAAAATGATGCAACATTTATGAGTCAATCAAAAATCAGGTCCAACGATCTATCCACAATCTTCTCAACAAACTGAAGATTTAAAAAATCCATGAAATTATCGTCAAAATTATGAAAAAATTTTTATCTAAAAGTTTTGAGACAATCCTCACTATCCAAGGAAAATACATGATCCTTCAAAATCTTCAAATCCCACCCATCCAACCTAAGAGAGAACACATTACTTCTAGAGGTTCTAAACATAGGTTCAACTCTTTTTTTGTTGCTCAACTCTAACTCATCCACAGATTTATCTATGAAATCATGAACAACTTCTTCAAAAGACACTATGCAAGGATCTCCCACCTCAATATCCAAATCAAACACAATATCAAAAAGAGTCAACTTCGAACTCCCAACACCACAAGAACCAAATACATCAACACATGGGGACTCTTTAGGATACCTAAACTCACCACTTAACTCATCAACAAAACATGATTCCATTGAGTCTTTCACACACAAAGAGTAGTAAACACCTTTCATAGTATCCTTACAAGTAACCTCACAAGAAACTTCACAAGAAATTGAAGAAGCTTCCATGTCTACATCATCACAAACAATGTCTTCACAATGCAACCACTTCAGGTCAATAACATCAACTAAAAACTCCTCAACTACCAAATCTCCAAATACCTCCTCACAAACACCTTCCAACTCCATTTCCCTAGTTTTAAACCTCTCCTCCCTTAATATTTAATCCTTTTCATAGCCTACTCAAATTTCTTTTTCATCAATGTTACTCTCAGGATCCTCAAAATCCCAATCAGAGTCATCACAAACATCATCAAACTCTCCAGGAGAACTTAAAGAAACTGAAAGACTTTCAGATGAAATTTTTTCTTCTTCATTCCTAAATCAACCATACAATCATCCACACAACTATCAAGAAGCATGAGGTCAGGTCTACTCAAAACAACATCAACAACTTCACAAACAAAAGCCTCTCCAACGCTACTCACACCATCATCAACCAACTGACAAGACTCACAAGAGTCAACAACAACAAGATCAAAATCACAACATGAGTCAAAACCTATAACCTTAACACCCACATCTAAAAAATCACTATCATACTCATCAACCCCATCAATCTCTTCAGGCAACAAATCCGAACCCTCAGCTTCATCTTTACATCTTCCAGTTTCTAATCCCTCCCCCTCACGGTCTTCTAAAAAACTCAAAAAATCCTCCTCAATACTCTCTAAATATCTCAAACACTTAGATCCATATATACCTTTACTACTATCAAGGTAAATAAGCTCACTCTCTAAGTTATCATCGCTTTCTTCAATGCTTTCAAGAATATCAGAACTTTCATAACTCCTTTCTTCATAAAAAACATCAAAACTTTCTCAACTCTCATCCTCCCCCCCCCCCCCCCCCAAAGAACATGAAATATATTGGCTCTTTAGACACTCTGGTCTCTCCCTATCTTCTTTAAGACTCAGCTCCATCTCTAGCTCATCTCTTTCTATTAAAAAATCACCTTCATAGCCCTTAAACTCCAAAGTAATGTTAGTCAATCCTTCCTCTTCAAATAAATCACTATTCACTTGACTAGCATTATCCATGGTCAACAAAGGATACAAACTCACACTCCTAGATTTTTTACTTCAATCATATTCAATCAAACAAGTATTTTTCTCCTCAACCACTCTAAGGACTTTCTCCTTATAAACTTCAATCAAGTCAACTCATCTCTTCTAAACAAAGAATATAGTATACCTCCCTCAATATAGGCATAACTAACTCTCTTCTCCTCAAAGACTTTTCTTTCAACTCACATTGAACTCAACCTCTCCCATGGTTCTTCAAACCCTAAATTTAATCCTAACTCTTTTTTCTCTTAGCCTTTTTCTCTTGATATTTTTCCATCTTCACTACCTCCTCAAGGGTTTTAGGATTCTTAACTTGTAATTTTATTCTCCAGTCTTTTGATTTTAACCCATTAATGAAATGCAATATTCTCAACATACCTAGAGCTATCTCACCTTCAGGCAATGTCAAACTCCATCATTCCCATAACCTTTCTACCACCTTAGTTAAGTCCTCCGTGCACTGATCCTCTTTTTGCATATAAGTTTGTATTCTTGCCCAAATCTTGCTCTGGCTTTCTCTTTTTTTAAATCTAGATAGAAAAGCAGTTCTAATGGTTTCACAGTCTAATTTCTGTGAAGGTCTTTTAAATTTCAAGCTTCTCTCAAAATCAACTAACTATTGTTAACCCCAAGTCGAGATGGCGGAGAAATGAAGGAAAAATAAAAAAAAACTTGGAAAAAGAGCAGCTCGTAGGATCAACGGCACGTCGGCTAGGTGATAGATAGCCATTAGAGCTCGCTTGAAACGCTTGAAACAATAAGTGGTCCGTGGGTCTTGGCGGTTGAGCGTGAGCTCCCACTACATTTTGGTTCCGTTGGTGCTGGGACCAACGGATTCAAGCTTGAGCACTTGTACGCCTCATATCAAGCATCGAAGTAAGGGATTCATCCCTGAACTGGAGCTTGAGATAGGTAGGAAGTTGGGTTTTTTGATCTTCGAAGCAAGTAAGTATTTTAGGTTATTTTGTTTGTTTGATGATTGGAAAACATGGAGAAATAATTTTAGTTTTTTGCTTTTGATTCTTGTGGCATTTAGCGTAGGTTAGGATTAGGAAATCAAATTGGAAAAGGGTAGGTTTACCGTTGCAAAACAGGGAAAAACAGGGCAGAAATCATGCAAAAAATGGCAAAAAGATCGCTTGGGATGCTTAATGTCGGCAAGTGACTGATTGGGAGCATCCAAACCTTACCGGGAAAGGGGTTTAAGAACCAAGAGGCCAAGGAAGAGCTCACTTGCAACCCTTGCAGAGAGAGAGAGAG
Source organism: Lygodium microphyllum (assembly GCF_053477565.2). Classification (NCBI taxonomy): domain Eukaryota; kingdom Viridiplantae; phylum Streptophyta; class Polypodiopsida; order Schizaeales; family Lygodiaceae; genus Lygodium; species Lygodium microphyllum. The sequence continues at coordinate 108,365,784 of NC_141142.1, forward strand.
AGAGAGAGAGAGAGAGAGAGAGAGAGAGAGAGAGAGAGAGAGAGCCTGTAGAGAATCGATTCGATCTTGTCATCGGAGAGCCTATCAATCGCTTCAGGTATATCAATCACTTCCCCTTGCACCCTAGTTGTGATTTGGAAGGTTGTGTGTGAAATGATTAGTTAAATCATCAGTTTTGATCAAAATCGCCTCGGCGCTGCATCGTTGCATGCAACTCGGCCTGTCCAAGCGGCCGGTTTCTGGGTCGAGTCCCAGAATCGGACCTCGACCCTTTGTCTTTCGGCTGACTCGACCCAAAACCCTATTCGGCCCATCTGAGTGACATCACTCGATCCCACTTACAAACTCGGCCCTTGGCCAACCATCCCGCTCTGCCCTCGACGTGTTTAAGTGACCCAATTCGACCCTCAGCCTGTTCAAGTGACCAATTTGGCCCTCGGCCCGCACAAAACTCAGCCCTCGGACCGTCCGAGTGACCCCCTCAGCCCGTCCAAGTTAGCACCTCCGCCTGTCCGAGTTCATCCCGTCCGAGTCACCCACTCGGCCCCCTGTAATTCAGACAAGTTGGGCCGAGTGTGGACTTTTTCAAATTTTCCAAAAATTTGACTAGACCCAGCTAGAGCTCAGCTGCAGAACTTGTCGCAAGTCCTCCTAACGCTCAGAACTCAACTCTGGTGCAAGGAATATGCAAGATCGTAAGGCACAGCCGCTTAGTAGCTTGCATAGGCTATCGCGAGACCTAGAGTCCTACAGACAACCTGCTGAGCCATAAACCCTAACTGGACCAAGAACGAGCAAGGCAACGTAGCAGGAAAACCCAAAACCCTGTCAAGACGGCTAGAGAATTTGATCGACAAGCCTATCAGGCCCAAAACGAAGTGAGAGTGCCTAAGATGCTTAAGGAAAACTGAAATCTTGATTAAGCAAAAGCACACGGGAAGGAACACACACACATTGAGAGGATATAAATTGAGGATTGTATTTAATAAGTCAAGAAACTCACTCAGATAAACAACTCAAGGAACCCACCAATAGGAGAAGACCCAAAGACATAGATAGACTATCGACACACGAAGTAGGACCAAGCAAGTGGTGCCAAAGAGGTGGATTTGACAAACTTACTCAACCTGATTGATAGCTTGGTGGAGCACGATAACAGGACGATGGCAAAAGAAAACATAGACCACAGGCCGAACGAGAAACTCGACTTAAGAGTCTTCCCAGAGGCGATTCAGTAGCTGGTTAGTAGCTACGATGCGCACACCCGGTATGAGCACCGCAACAGGACAACAGATGCCATCATCGCAGACTTAGAAGAGGAGAGGAAGCTAGCCCACAAGGCATTGCAAAGCATAGTAGAGTACAATAGAGACCAACATGCTAGGAGCCAAAGGCTAAGCACAGAATTGTGCAAGGTACAGCGGGTGCTGAACCTAGCCGATAGAAACCGAACTGATCAGGAGAGAGCCCTGGAAGGAGACTTAACGCTGAGCGAGCTTCTCATGAAGCGATTGCTAAACAACATAGTAGCAGAGCAAAGTGTCGCAGCACTAGGGACATCACTGCTAGCAGGATTAGAAGCAAACCAAGGCTCCAAGAGCCAGTCCAAAATCCCAATCGTTGCAAAGCAGCTCGACAAGTACTAGCCCCACGACGATCCATACAGTTTCGTAGAGTAATTTGAGCAAGTCTGTGAAGCCAACAGCCTCACAAACCTGACTCTCAGCGCTCTCAAGCGATCGGGCTTTGCTTAGGTGACAAGGGTAGGACTTGGTATACGAGTTTAGATGCCGCAGAGCGAACCAACTTGCAAGAATCTCTTCAGCTTGGATACTTCGACAATCTGCTAGTGCGACTGATGAATGTCAAGCAGAAGGAGGAGGACATTCGCGATTACATGACCCACGTGAGGAGTCTCTTCAAGAGAATCCTTATGGGTGAATGACCAATTGAAAGAGCAGTGTCAACTATATTCATCAACATAATTCAAAATGAGGAACTATATAAGGCTTTGGCAGGCAACTCAAGCTTGCAGCGAGATACACTAGCTATGGTTTTTGAGGAAGCCATCAGAGTTGACGACCAGCTGAAAGAGAGAAGCTCTAAGAGCTTAAACTCAGAAGAAACCAACTCGTGGAGCTCAGAGAGAGCTTCAACCTCTAGCGAACGATCATGCCCAACCACGCAAGATAAGGGGAAAGCCACCGAGACAAACCAGGACTTGGCTAATGTAAAGATGGAGATAGCCAAGCTGCAAGACATGTTGAGACGACCAACGCGCCAACACGTTCAATGTGTGTACTATGGCAAAAACCACTTGCCAGCCGAGTGTCAAGACCTTAGGTCAAGACCTTGCACTAACTATAGTAGATTCGGTCATGACGTTGCACATTGTAGATTACCAAGAAGACTTCCGTACTCGCAACCATACGGCCAGCCCTATCTAGCAAACAAGCCGTAACCATTCTTCGGGAGGGGACCCCCATTGGTCCTTCCAGCGCCTAACGACATTAAGCCTGTTGTTCCTAGGATGGACATAAACCCTACAGGCATACCTAGACCACCTGGTCTCTACGTGACCCACCCACCGAGTGATGCTCCAGTCCACTATGTGGAAGAGCCGAATAAGGAAGAGACTTACATATGCCCTTACGTCTCGCACGATGACAAGGACAACGAAATCCTTATGGACTATCAAGCAGTATTGGTGATGGCATTAGGAAGAGGACGAGGTAGGGGCCTAGGAGGGCAGATGTAGGATCCAATCATCTGTTGGACTTGTGGTCACCAGGGCATGTCTTATCACGCTTCCCTAAGAGGGAGCAAGAGAACAAAGACAAAGCTGACCTAAGGTGCATTGGGTGTGGGATCACTCATCTCTTTGTCGACTGCCCAAATCGAAAACCATCTTCGAGTTCAACCAACATGCCATCTGTCCCATTGGGGCTATTTGGTGTTGATAACCTCGATGGGGAGGCCACACCTATCCCATTGCGGGTCATGACTGTGCCTAGACTTAGCAGGCCGGCATATCACTGCCAGGGCCTAGCAACCTTGATGCAACATCGATAGGGAAGAAGAGCCGTAGGCGGAGAAAAAGAGGCCTGAAGCTAAGGTTCCACTGAAAACTGAGAGTGCTACTACTCTGCTTGCTGGAAAGAAGGTCACTGATGTAGAGGCAGAAACTTCAGCCCCTAAGACGATCGAAAAGGGAAGTGCTAAGGTAGGGGAATACCCGCATATTCGAAGCGCCAACTAGAGGCCATAGAGAAAGTGAAGGAATGGGTAAAAGAGGCCCAAGAGCACCTAAAGGATGCCAAGCCCATCCTAGAGGAAGAGATTGATGATCTCTTCAACATAAGCACACCAGTCTCACCCCCTCGACCAAAGTCGGGGGATGTGACCGCACCACAAGCAATACCGCTTAGGCCAAGTCATGATGCTACAGGCCCACAAATCAATCACAGCCATTGGCCAGGACAATCTGGATTAAGAGAGAGACGAGCAGCCAACGACCTGCTTACCACGTTGGTGACCACCCCTGTGACGCTAAGTCTGGGAGACCTGCTTAAGCAACATCCCACCCTATGGCAAGACCTGAAACAGTGGGTTGAAGGATCACAAGAGCAAGATGCTGATCTGCACGACCATGATGCAGAGACACAAATACCAACTTTGACATTGCACTTTGTACCAAAGTCCTTGCATGTTAATGCCTTCTAGGAGGGCACCGAAATGCATGCAGTCTTATCGGTCCTAGCCCTAGGTGACACAACGAGAAAGGGGATTGTAGACACGGGAGTTGGGGTTAGTGTGCTTAGCCATGCAGGGCTTCAAACTTGGGAAAACCCACCTATTGAGACTGCTAAGTTTAATGTCACACTAGCAAATGATATGAGAGTGAAACCATTTGGGGTGCTAAAAAACTGGCCAGTGAAAATCGCAGATGTCTCGTTCTCGGTTGACTTTATAGTCATGAAGGGTGTGGACTACGATATCCTATTAGGCCGACCCTGGATGCGCAATCCCAGAGTCATCGAAGATTGGGGTAATGGCTTAATCTTCCTTGGCAATAGAACAGACGTCGTGAGGGTAGAGATGGACACCTAGAAGACCTCACTAGTCGACTTGGATGCCATCTCCGCGATGCTTAAAGGGAACGCTCAAGTCAAGAAGTCCTATGGACCCTTGACCAAGTATATTCCATGCCTTGAGGACGAGCGAGATTGGATGCATGTCCTTGCTACAATCTACTTGCATTCTCAGATCATGAGGCATACGAGCAAGCCATCAAGACAATGGGCAAGTCTAAAGATGCACCCTCTGTACCAGTTCTTGCATGATGGCAGGAACCCTTCAGGGAGATCTAAACCTGTCACCTTTCAAGTGCCAAATAACAAGAGGGAACTCCAGGAGATTCTGGAATATTTAACGGGCAAGCTAGCTGGCAATCCAACAGTAAACTTCAAACCACTCCAGGATCTCTTAGATGAATCCGAGTGGCAATGGACCAGGGTGCATGACTTGAACCTCATGTACAATTGGGCCCTAATCCCCGATCAAAGACAAGAGATATACCAAGACCTAGGAGACAACAAGTAGTCTGACAAAGAGGACTCCAACAACGAATACGAAGATTGCCGATATTTCAGTGATGAAATCAAGGGTGAGATGGATATCATAGAATACGACATTGAGGGACGGAAAATAGAACAAATACAGGCAGACTCCAAGCCGCAGAAAAAGAGTGTCTTTAGGATAGAGCGAGGGGTCATGCGCATCGATTGTGATCACGCTTGGTTGGAACACGTAGGAGCCATAGATTTTGATCAAGCAGGCCTAGCCCAATCCAATATGACACCAGTGCTTAGGACAGAGTCACCATCTGAGTTGCGACCACCAAGGGAGACCACCTCTTCTAGCAAAGACGGGGAGTTTGACTCTAAGTCGGAGGTAAGTTCAGATAGCGACCCAAAGATACCTAGGCCGGTCAAGACCAGAAGCACCAAGGGGGACCTACCCGTCCACTTGAGGCGCAAACGGTTGAAAGAGGAAAGGATAAAACAACCCAGGGACACACGAATGGAAGAACAAAGAAAACCGCAAGACCTCCCTAAAAGATTTACGAAATTCAAGAAAGGGGATAGGGTAGTGATCCTGTTGGGTGCCAAACGTTAAGGGCAAACGAGTGAACCGATCGAGGGACCAGCCAAGGTCAAGGAGGTGAACCTAGCCCAAGAAGGGAAGACACCTCGACCAGTCTTCATTGCCGATGACTTGATTGAGGAAGAGGAAACAAGTCTTGTCTCTCTCTTGCGAGATTACATAAACATATTCGCTTGGTCTTTAGAAGAGCTTAGGGGGGTAGATCCGAGTGTAGTAACTCATAACATACCCATGTGTTGAGTGTTGAAATGACCTATTTTTTGGCTGATTTTTGTTGTTTTTAAGAGCTGCATGGTTTATTTTGTGACATGATTGATTGGTTTGGAAGTGTTTTGAGAGTGTTTTGGATAGGTTGGAATGGTTTTATTAAGCTCATGATGTTTATTAGTAGAGATGTGAAGTTTTGATGATGTTCAGATTGGTCTTGATTGCTTCTGTTTTGTTCTGTTTTGTTCTGTTTTCTCTCTGTAAGGAGAGATGGAGTATTGATTGAAAGGTTTTGAGATTTTTTGAACGCTTATTGAGTGATTTTTTATGGTTTGGTATGAGTTATGTGGTTCTGATGCTTTCTATTGACCTTCTGTAACTCTCTGATGAGCTTCTGATGAGCTTCTGTAGACCTTCTGTATGCTTCTGTATGTGTTCTATTGGATGAGAGTGTAGCTTGTGAAAGTTTTCTAACCTTGGAAAGAGGTGAATACAAGTGCAAAAGAGCTAAAAGAAGTGAAAGAAGTAGCTGCTGAAGACTCAAGTAAAGACTGGAGTGAAGTGACAGTGGTGAGCTATGAAAGGACACTGTAGTGGCTCTGGTGCCTCTTCATATCAGACACACCTCTTGGGAGGAGTATCCACGACCTAAGAAGGATTATTGTGAGTGATTATGAGATATTGTAGAGAGGATATGATGTATTATTGATGGAGAGAGAGAGAGAGAGTCAGAGATAGTCAAATTTATTAAAATAGAGTGATTGTATATGAGAGATTTAGAGAGAAGGCTATGAAGACATTGAAGATGAGTACTATGTGATGTATTTCCATTCAAAGATGGTGTATTCCTTTGCTTTCTTTGTTCTATTGATGGAATTTGTGAAGATATTGAAGAATATGGTTGATTCTATCAAATCCGTGGGAGATCTACATGATACTGCATGAAGATTTGTTGTGCCTGGTGTTCTTTTCTTCATTGTGATCATATAAAAACTAATAAAAAAGCTTGTTGATGTTACAAGATAGATTTTCTTGCAGGAGAAATCCCTTTTCCTTGGTGTTCCTCTTGGGGCTCCATGTTTTTGGTGCGCAACCGGGGAAACTTGCCATCAACAAGCACCAGAAGAGGCTGAAAATGAAGGAAATGGCATTGCCAAGAAGAGAAGAATTCAATGGATGTTTGTAAAGTTCCTTCTTCCACTGAAGAGTTGGAATTTCTCATAATCAAAGCCACTTTCCACAAGAAGTTCATCCCACAATGGTGGAAACACATCACCATCATGATGCATGCTCTATGTGGTGGACAGTTTCCTCTTCCTGTTGAAGCAACAGAAACTTGCATCTTGGTGGCAAACTGTTTGGGGACAAACTAAAGAGCAGAAACAGAGAGAATGACCATACATGGAAGATTTGGCATTCATTGAGAAGTTTCCAGACATCATCAAATGGGAGATTATGAAGAAGCTTCAGGAGTCTTGGTTTGTAGAGGTTCACAAAGACAAGAAGGAAAAGAGTTGGAATTTGTTCGTGGATGCTCAACAAAAAGATACATGGGATGCTTGGTGCACTGATAATCTTCTGTTTGTTCAATTAGCAACCCACTGGAAGTTGGTAGACAGAGTGTTTTTCACAACATACACTATTGAGACCATCAGAAGCTAGCATTACTATGATGATGGCACCACTACAATGCTTAGACGTATGCATTTTGACACCTTCAGAACCGAATACCTTCCTCTATGCAGTGGCATGAAAGCAGAATTCAGAGACGTTGAAAAGGAAGAAGTAGAAGAAATGTTGGCAAGAGAGTCCTCCAGAGACTAAACCCTTCTGTTATCCCTCTGTGGAGCACTAACAACATAGTGGAGCCAACCCCCTGATGAATGACGCAATAAAGAGGCAAGCGTTAGAACGAGTCCAGAGGTACGTGAGACTGTTGGTTGTTGGCTCCAGTTGGTAGGGTTCCACTGTTGCTGCTAATTTGGCATTGGGGAAATTGGTTGGGACCATTGTTGTTGTGGTTGAACCATCATTTGAGGCATTGATTGTGGCCACTGTGGATTTGGTGCACTGTACTGTGATACTGGGGGCATCTGTTGGTAGGGGTAAGGGACTGTCCCTGGGACTGCATTTGGTGGATACATCATTCCTGGCATCAGAGGAGGTAGGACTCCTTTTCCTGGATTCATCACCAATCTAGCTTCCACTTCATCGTATAGTCTTGCACCTTCTGTTGCAGCTTGCAGTGCGAAGCTCTGAATCAGAATCAGAACAGAGATCCCTCTGCACCAGCCCAACCTGTTTATGCAGTGATTACAGAGACTCCTCAAAACCCTACTGCCAGTACCTCAGGAGGAGAAAGCTTGAAGGATTACTTATCCAACTTAGTTGCAAATATAAAAAAGGAGTTGATGGATGTGATTACAGAGCAGCTACAGACGCTGAAAGTGAATACCGCCAGCATATCCAATGTTGCAGGAGCAGGAAGAGATATGATGCGGTCAAATACTTGGTGTGGTAAGTGTCATCAAGCAGGCCATTTAGCCACTGAATGTACACGAAAACCAACCATTCCTGGAGCTTTATGTCCCTACTGTTTGCGGAAGAACCATACAGAGGATATTTGCTCTCTGAAGGAGATGCATGATAGGAGAAGGAAGGAAGAAGACGCAAGATTCAACTTGTTGGAATCCAAAATGACAACACAGGATATTGGACCCAAGCCTAGAGAGTTTGGTCCTAATTTCGGACCCAGAAGATTTCCATCTCAAAGTTACAGAGGAAGACAGTCTGGCGGTGGTCAGAGATCAGAAGTAGAGTGTTACAGATGCGGAGAAAAGGGACACATTTCACCAAATTGTCCAAATCCCAGAAGGTCAGTGGATTACAAGCCCTTATGCAGTTGATGCAAAGGAGAAGGCCACACTGCAAAAGACTGTCCAAGCCCAGCCCCAGTGAAAAACAATGCTACTGATAGTCCGGCCAAGGCCCAAGAGCCTACCTCCAATTTAGTGGAATTGGAAGTTGTTGCCATCATGCGTGCAAAGAAGAAGGAACCACCTATCCAGAACGCAAATAATCCTCCTGCCAGAACAGTGAAGTTCAATCTTCCACCAGAAGAACAGAACAGAACAGAGCCTGACAGTGCCGTACAGAGCACCACAGTGCCACAGAGAGTCACAGAGACAGTTCCAAAGACAGGACCAGATATCCAGGAGATAGAAGAGGAGGAAGTGCCACAAGTGGCAGAAGAAGTTCCCATGATGCCCCTGTTGGAAGAAAGAAGGAAAATGAAAATGGGTGTTGCCCCATTCCCTAACCGGTTAGAGAAGCCAGTGGATCCTATTAAGGAATATGATCTGGTCAGAGATCTAGATACCTTTAAACCAAACCTCACATTCCGATAATTATTGATGTTGTCTCCCAGTTGCTGAAAAAGGTTCAAAAGTATACTGACAGGAAGACGTGGCTTAAGGATTGCTCCTTCAACAGCAACAAAGTCCAACAAAGCTCTAGAGCCTCTAAAAGAAGTGGACGTGGCTAAGGCCTTCCTAGATCCGGGTACCCCAGAGACTGGTGTGTGGATAGAAGGCTGCTTTATTGCAAATGCACTGATTGATGGTGGTTCATCAGTGAACATTATGACGGATGTGACAATGAAGGATCTAGGCCTACAAGGTGTGCAACCAACCCAATGGCTCATCAGACTGGTGGATTAGAGCAGAATCAAGCCTTTGGGCATTCTCCCATATGTGAAGACTACAGTAGCCGGAAAAGATTATTGGCTAACCTATCTGGTGGTGAAGCCAAACTCTTATGGTACATCCTACCCTCTATTACTGGGCAGACTATGGCTTTTTGAAGCCAGAGCAAGGACGGATTGGTTCAAAGGAACCTTGACCTTGGGTAGAGGACCCAACAAAGTGGTGCTAAAGCTATATGGTGCTCAAAAAGGGCATGGATCCATCTCCTTGGAATTATCTTCTGACATCCCTAATGAGGCTACAGATGGAACATCAGCAGACGAAGATGCTGTCAAACAGATCCTTCCCAAGAAAACAGTGGCACGTTCCTTAACAGTGGATACTGTAAGCCAACTCCCGAAAGATGCAAAGCCATTATCAATGGGAGAATACTTCCTGCCTGAACTAGGAACGATTTCCGAAATCACTTCAAAATAGTGAGATAGAAGCATGGATGTCCTGCTCTCCCTGTTACATGGCCATAGCAGAGCCAGAGACAGAGGCAGAAGGTGAAACAGAGAACCTGTTCTTCTCTTACAGAGCTCCTACAGAGACAGAGACAGAGCCAGAGACAGAGACAGAGACAGAGACAGAGCCAGAGCCAGAGCCAGAGACAGAGACAGAGACAGAAGAGGATGGAGATGATATTGAAGAAGAAGGTTATGAAAGCGAGTCGGAAGAGTCTATCCCACTTGAAGAGGATACATATGAAGAAGAAGTTCTAGAGGCATCAGAAGCAGACGGGCTCATGCTGTGGGATAGAATGGCGATGGTACCATTTGGTTTGGTAAATGGATCTTCTCATATGCAAAATCTTTATAAGAAATGGATTTAGAAGAATAAGCTGTCTTTCAGCAGTGGCTCTTGCCGCCCTCACCCACCTTTGCCAAGAAAAGATGATGATGATGCACCGTGCCAACAAGCACCAATCTCACGATTCCAATAGGCATCAGAGGGTCCCTGTTATGTGATGTTCTTGGACATGTCATCAGAAGATGAGTCTTCAAGCCAAGAGGTAACTATTCTTGAAACCAAACCCGAAACGGCTCTAATCCCATTTCAACATCTCAAGGAGCAACCTAAGTCTCCACCAAAAGAAGAAGTTGGTTCTAGTGGGACATCGGATGAGGACACCAATCCCTTGAAGGAGTTGGATCTGTATCTAGAAGCAGTCCGCGGGACCTTCATCCGTGAAGTAGAAGGTGAAAGACAGTTAACTTTTGTGGATGCAGATGGCACTGAACGCCATTTGAAGGTGGGTAGCAGCCTACCAGAAGAGGAGTTGTCAACTTTGTACAATTTGTTGAAAGAGAATTTGGATGTATTTGCATGGTCCTACAAAGACCTAAAGGGGATTGATCCCACAATATGTCAGCATCATATTGACTTGGAGCCTGATGCCAAGCCAGTACAGCAACGACAGAGGCGAATGAACCCGAATTATTCCACATTGGTGAAAGCAGAGCTGCTGAAGCTTCTGGAAGCCAAGTTCATCTATCCAGTGGCAAATAGTGAATGGGTTTCACCCATCGTAGTGGTACCCAAGAAGAATGGCAAGCTTTGTATATGTGTTGATTTCCGGAAGTTGAATTCCAAGACGAAGAAGGATCACTTTCCGATTCCTTTCACAGACCAACTGTTGGACACAGTGGCAGGACATGAGCTTTATTCCCTTCTGGATGGATTCAGTGGATATAACCAAGTCCAAATCGCAGAAGAGGACCAGTCCAAAACAACCTTCACCACAGAATGGGGGACCTATGGTTACCGAGTGATGCCATTTGGACTCTGCAATGCCCCTGCTACTTTCCAGCGAGTCATGATGGCTGCATTCCAAAATCATCTGCACGATTTTATTGAGGTATATTTGGATGATTTCTGTGTCTATAGTTTGATCCGTGAACACTGGGGACACCTGGAACAATGCTTTGACCGATGCCGGGAGTATGGGATTTCCCTCAACCTCGACAAATGCATCTTTGGGGTCTCTTCTGGAGTTCTGTTGGGCCACATTGTCTCTGCACAAGGGATATCAATAGACCCTGCAAAGATCGAAAAGATCGCAGCTCTAATAGCACCCACCAACCTCAAACAGTTGAGGGGATTCCTAGGCCATGTGGGTTACTACAGAAGGTTCATAGCCCATTTTGCAACAAAGGAAACCTCCTTGCACAAGCTTCTGAGGAAAGATGCAGAGTTTATTTGGATGGAAGAATGTGACAAAGCCTTCAACACTCTGAAGCAATGTCTGATTGAGGCACCCATTTTGCAGCCTCTTGATTGGACGAAGGAGTTTCATGTACACACTGATGCATTAGTTGAAGGGCTAGGCACAGTTCTCTGCCAGAAGGGTTCCTCGAAGCTGGATCAACCCATCTATTATGCAAGCTGAAAAGTCACTGATAGGGAACCAAACTATACAGTGACAGAGCTGGAGTGCTTGGCAATGGTGTTTGCCCTAGAAAAGTTCCGCCACTACCTACTATCTACCCACTTTAAATTTTATGTGGATCATGAGGCCCTATCCTTCCGGATGAACAAAGCGGATGTGAAAGGACGAATGATGAGATGGCTCCTTCTATTTTAGGAGTTCGACTTTGAGGTAATTACCAAACCTGATCGTTCCCATGTTCTAGCTAATCATCTATCGCGTATCCCACAAATTGCAGACAAGGAGCAGGATGATCTAGACCTCCTTGATGCTTTCCTATTCCTGGTAGAAACTGTAACCCCTTGGTATGCAGACATTGCCAATCTGTTGGCAACCCAATAGTACCCTCTTGGTATTTCTAGTCGGGAAAGGAAGAAGCTTATGTTAGAATCAGCCCCCTACACCCTGTTAGGCGGTGCACTGTACAAGAAAGGCAAAGATGAAGTGCTCAGAAGATGTATTGCAGGAGGAGATTGGGATTGTTCTGAAGGCTTGCCATGACAAGCCATGTGGGGGCCACTTTACAGGAGAAGCCACAGTCAGGGAGGCTCTGCTAGCAGGATACTGGTGGCCGACCATTCATAAGGATGCCTATGATTACTGTAAAAGATGTGATGCTTGTCAGCAGATGGGGAAACCCACCAAGAGAAGTGCCATGCCACTACAACCTATCCTTCCTTTAAAGCCTTTTGAGAAGTGGGGCATCGGCTTCGTAGGCCCAATCGATCCTCCCACCAGAAGGAAATAGAACCGATACATTCTCGTATGTACGGATTATGTCATAGAGTGGTGTGAAGCTAAAGCCCTAAAGCGGGACGATGGTAATAGCATGGCCCTATTCATGTACGAGAATATCATCACCCGTTTTGGCAGTCCCTTAGAGCTGGTAAGTGACAGAGGCACTCATTTCATTAATAAATTCATGGAAGAGTTGATAGAGTTGTATAAGATCTGCCATCACAAGCCCACTCCTTATTACCCCAGAGCCAACGGCCAAGTCGAAGTCACCAATCGCATCCTTGCTCGATCCTGACAAGAACAATTGCAGCAAATCATCGTGATTGGGATGATCGACTTACAGAGGCCCTCTAGGCGTATAGAACCTCCCATAAAGCAGCAACAAGACAGACACCCTTTCAGCTGGTGTATGGTATAGAAGCTCTTTTTCCTGTTAAACTGGAATTGCCCTCTTTGCGAGTGGCTATCAAAGAGCGTTTGGGGGACGATGATTCACTACAACGCCGTCTCTTGCACTTGGAATGTTTGGACGAAACTCACAGGATGGCTCTACAGTGCATGGAAGCCACGCAAGCTCGTCGCAAGGCTTACCATGACAGCTTCATCAAGCACAAGGAGTTCAAAGAAGGTGATTTGGTCCTAGCTTATGATTCGAGATTTTGCAAGTTTCCTGGCAAGCTTCAACAGCGGTGGATGGGCCCATATAAGGTACTTGCTGTCAACCCTAATGGCTCTGTCCAAGTGCAGACTGTTGATGCCTCTGCTGATCCCTTCCTGATCAATGGATATCGCCTGAAGAAGTACTTCCCTCCTTGGGGATCTTGACAATCATGGTCACCTGATCCTTTCCCCTGTTGGCGTGGCACTATCACTCTTATGATGCTACTTCTGATAGCTGTTCTTCAGCCACTTCTGATGAAGTGGACACAACCCTCTGTCCCCTCAGCCCCACCTTGCAGCCTTGATATCTTATTCTCTATTTTCCACCAGCGATAGTGGCGAGGTGGGTTCTGACAAGTGGTATTTCTACCATTCCCTTGCTTAATTCGAAAGAAAAAAAAAATTACATATCGGTCATGGGAGAAAAGGACTTCGGTCCCTGTCATGCCGACATATTCTTTGAGAAAAGGTGGAGACACCCTCAGGAATAGGGGAAAGCAAGAAAAAAAAGAGAAGAAAAAAAACAAGATTATAAAAAAAAAAACAAATCTGTTATGGGAGAAAAGGAAGAAATTCCCTGTCATAGCAGGCCCCGCTCCAAGAAAAGGTGGCAAATACCCTTGGGCGGGAAGCTGGCTGTGGAAAAGGTGGCAACACCTAGCAGTCCAGAAAGTGGATTCATCAATTGATATCCCCAGGATCCAGTTCCGAAGCTGCCTCCGTTGGTACGCTGTGTCCTATGTCTCTCTACAGAGCATCTAACTGTCCTCTAGCAGACAACATGTTCCTATCCAACACAACGTTCGATTTGATGGCTACCTCCCTGGGTACGCCTCTTCAACAATTGATGATGCGATCTTCATCGACAAACAATCGAGTGATGTGAGCTTTCATCCTAACCGGATGGGAAAGTGAGTATGGGTTGCCCTCTGTAACTATCAACAGAGTGTGAGACAGAGGGTAGGGTGAGTGACCAGTCTTTTCCCTTCAAATCAAATGAGAGGTGAGACATGTGAATGAAGTGTTGCACGCATGGGACGGGCCTCTCAAAGCACAAAGCACAATCTGTTTTTGTGCACTAGACTATAAGGCTCCCTGGCCTTCCTTTTCGCACCGTATACCGGCACAGGGCAGGATGCACGGTTGCACCATCAAATGCACACAAGGCATACAACCTTTGCACAAGTGACCGTGAGGATAACATCAATGGGTTTCAGGACATGGTTGCCCTCCTGTATCTATCAACAGAGCGTGAGACAGAGGGTGGGCTGAGTGTGACTGGAGTTTCTTCAATCAATTACCGAGAGGTGAGATTGAGGGACGTTACGACACTTGGAGTCAGGTATGTTCTCGTTTCCTTATGCACCCACGGGATGGGTCTCTGCCGTCATCACAGGACACGCCACCCTGTTTTGTACACTGCACTGTAAAGCTCCCTTGCCATCCTCCTTGCACTTATGCCAGACGGGTTGGACGCACTGATGCACCATCAACTGTGCACCCTGGCATACTCCCTCTGCACCATTCCCCTGTCGATTTCTAAACCGGGTATGAGATATGGGTTTCAATCATTCTTCTTCGAGTGATATTAGTCATGGGGCGAGTGACTGTTCTTTCATTCCATATGAGTGATTGTGAGTTGAGTGCAACATTCCTCATTATCGGCAACTTTCCTGCGCTTCCTTCAACCAGATACCTCCCTGGGTGCTGCCGCGTGGTCCCTACCATGAAGGACGAGTGCTGTGAAGATGCCTTGGTACCTCCTGCAGAGCCGACAACAACACAGGACGTGCCATCGACAGTCAACCTTGATTCTCGACAACATGGGCCAAGTTTTTCTAACCCTACACCTTTTGTTTCTCGATGACGTTCATGTTTTAAGTGTGGGGACGTTAGTGGATGGTCTGTTGTGTGGTCCTAGGTTCCTGTTGCTCGGTTCACCCTATCCGTTAAGGTTTTAAGTGTGGGGACACGTCCCTGCGCGTCTACATTGCATACCCTTCTGCATATGCCTCCACCTGCTAATGCCTCTAGGCCATGCCTTGCTTTTACCCTGATGGGGTCCTTTCCCTCCCATCCGTCCATTTTCCACCCACCCTCGGGGCTGTTCCCTTGCAGTTTTCCTTTATTCCCTGATTTTGTTGTCTTGCCAGGTGCACGCACCCTACGTTCACCGAAATCCACATTCAACCTTATAGCCCTATTTGCCACTTTGACCTGTCCAATTTTCCTTTTTACCCACCCCTGTTCTGGTGCACGGTTTTTGAGTTATTAATTTTTGAAGCATTTTGCGCTCATTAGCCGGTTTTCCATGTGAACGCACTTTGCTTGCTTTGGAACCGTGATCTGACATCATAGCCCTGACCACCACTTTCTCCCTGACATTTTTTCTTTTTACTCCGTGTCATTCCGATGCACGGTTTGTCCAATATTAATTTTGTGGTTTCTCGAGCCTTTTTCGTGCGTCTTTTTGACATTTTTCCATGTGAACCTGCCCTGTTTGCATCGGAATTCCAATTTGATTTGACAGTCGTGTCCCCGTGCCTTCCCCCACCTTTTTCCTTTTTTCTCCACCCTTTTTCAACTTTTGTATTTTTAATTTTTAATTTTTAAATGTGTTTTCGGGTGTATTTTTTGTGTTTTTTGCATGTGAACGCCCTGTCTTTCCCCCGAAACCCCCGTTGCATATTTTCCCTGTCTTCCCCTTGCCGTCTTGCCCAGTTTTTATTTTTACAACATTTCGTTTTGATGCCCGAATTGGGAGATATTAATTTTTCTTTCTTTTTCCGTATTTTTGCACGACTCGTCCCGCACGTGAACGCACCCGTTTTCGATTTCACGCGTCACCCTGTGCCCTGGTCGCGTCCGCGTACCCCGTACTGATATCCCAGCGCTATTTCGATCCCGTTACAGTAAATTTTTTTACCCCGCCCCGCGCACGTGCACGGGACGGGGGTACGCCTTTCCTTTATGGCGGCCATCTCCCTACCCCCTCCCTTGGGTACCCTTCTTTCCCATGGGCCCCCCGCCCATCCCATTCCCACCCCTGGACACCCCCATGGGCACCCCCCACACCCTTCCACCCCACCACACCCTTTCACCCTCCCCACCCCCACCCCCACCCTTCTCTCCCCTACCCCTCCCCCCCAACCACCTCTCTCCCTCTCCCTTTCTCTGTGTACCTTCCTGCTCCCTCCCTCTCCACCTTCATCTTCTTCTTCACCCTCCATCTCCTCATCCTTTCCTTCCCCTCCTGCTCCTCTCCTCCCTCCCTCCTTCTCCCCCGTGGTGCCCTGCTCTGCTCTTCTCCTCCCTACCTCCTCTCCTACCCCCTGCGCCCGCAGCCCTGCGCCCTGGACACCGCCTCGCCATGGCCTCCTCCTTGACGTTGCCAGGACGCTCTGCCCCGCTGTGCGCCGTCGCCGAGCAGCTCCTCTCCGCTGTGGTCCGCCATCGTCCGTGGCCTCTGCCGCCCTGAGCCTCTGACGGCGCCGCCCTATGCCACCTCCCTTTGCCGTCGAGCGCCCGCCCTCTTCACGCCGTGTGACACCCGTGCTGCCGTGGCCTCCTCCCTGCCGCCGCCTTCGCCAATGTCCCCTGCCCGCGCCCTGTAGCTGCCACGCGCCCGCCCTGTCGCCTGGTGTGCCCTCGGCGCTCCTATCCTTCCCACCCTCCAAGCCCCCCTTCCGCCCCCCCCCCCCCCCCCCCCCCCCCGCCCCCCGGGACATTCACACACACACACACACCCCGCAGAACACCCCCCTTTCCAAGCCCTTGTTCCCCCGCCCCCCCCCAGGGCCAATCCCATTCCCACCTTCCAAGCCCCTGTTATCATGTCCCGCAGACCCGCAGAACCCCACCTAAGCCCACTATCACACTACGCAGAAAACCCTCATCCACGCCCACTGTCACACCCCGCAGCCAGACGTAGAAACCCCTTCCTAAGCCCCCCGTCCCACCCGCAGAAACCACCGAACGACATCCAGCAGCAATCAACCGAAAACCGCAACCCGCATGCACCTTTTCTCAGCCTTTGACACACGCGCGTGTGGCTGATCGTGTGATTGTTCGTGAGCTTGTGGTTGTTCGTGTTCCTGTGCGGGAGTCCGTTCACGGATGCTCACGCGCGGGGACGCGCGTTAGCTGGTCCGTGAGGTGGTGTGCAGCCGGCTGTTCACACACAGCAGTAAATCTTGAAAAATTCCCCATCTTTCTGTAGTAAATTGCCATATTTTTTTGAACTGAAAATTTTAGAAAAAAAATTCATACCATTTTAAAATTAAAAATTCTTTTAAAAATACCCAAAATTTGAAAATAAATCATTAAAAATGGTAAAAAATTCCAATTTAATTTCCAAAAAATTCCTAAAATTTCCATTAACATTTTTACTTATTTTTGGCATATTTTCTAAGCTGTAAAAATGCTTCATTAAACACCTAAATTTATTTGTTAAAAAATCTCTTTCATTCAAAACACACACTGAAAATTCTAGAAAAATCCGGATACCTTGGTTCTTTTTGGATTGCTGACGTATATTTTGGATTAAGAATAGCACATTCATTGCATTCACATACACCCACTACCAGGTATTTTTTTTCCTTTTATATTTTTTATTTTTTCCCATTACCCCAAAATTCACAATTAATTTTTAAAATGAACCTTACACACCACCATGGCACGCGCGCTCGCGCTAAATACACCATTTCATAATCACAAAAATTAACCCGCTGTTCACTTAGCACGCGCTAAGTGCGCTTAAGAGGCATTTTAATATTTTTAATTAAAAATGAACGAGTCGTCATAAGAGCACGCGCTGGCAAAAAAGCGCTCCACATCACCTTAATTTTTAATAAATGAATTTGCATTTAGAGACCCAGTTTGGGTATCGAAGTCCGGGATTCGGATTAATGCACTGCTTCAACCTAATAATTGTAATTAAAATTTTAAGAAGGAACCGCCATTTTCTTGATAAGATTTATCACTTAATAAAAATTCACCCATTTTTAAATAATTTATTAAAATAAACCTTTCATTAAATTAATTCCCCCTCACTGCACTTATTTCCCCTTTTTAATGAACTCGTTTCGTGGGATGGGTACGTGAAGTCTTCGGAGTTGTCTCCATGGTCAAACCTGATTATCAAAGTTGTGGTCTTGATATGTGTGGGTTGTTGTTATGTTTTGGTTCAGTTTCTTTGTTACGGTTAAGGGTACGGTGTGTAGTTTTTTTTCTTTATTGCCTGATACGGGGATTTGGGTGTTTGCATGTTGCATAGCATGAAGCTTTCGGTTGCATGAGTGTAGAGGTCATGTCGAATTTTTTCTAGGCTGTGGTTTTCTTGGGGATAGTTGGTTAAGTCACGTCCAGTCCATGGCACAACTGTTCTTCTTACACCGAAGAGTCTAGGCAAGGCTCTTGGTCTGCCATATCATGGGGAGTCTATCCCTGCTGCCAGACAGTTGTTTACCAATGATGATATTCTGAAGCTGTTGCAGAAATAGACTCAAGATATTCTTGATCCAAAGAAGGTCATTACCACGTCAGGAGTGGGTGTTTCCATGATTTCCAATCCCTTATGGAAACAGATATGCCAATTCCTTCAGGACAGGTTCATGCCTGCAAAATCCCCATCTCATTATCTTTCCAAGGAGTTATTTACAGCTTCACGAATGATTTTGAAAGGCATAACCATTGATTGGAGTACCTACCTCCTCTCCAAGATGGATCACCATTTTATCTGAGCTACTCGAGAAAATGTGACTAATGTTACATTTGGGTCCTTCATCTATGTCTTCTTGCTACATGCTGTCCCAGCAAAGGAAGTTCCTTTACCTCCAGTTGATCCTCCAGAAGTTCCTCCTCTGCCTCATAATGAAGATGATGAAGTGATAATTGAGGATGAAGATGATGAATCCAAAACATGCTCACGTGGTCAAGGAAGAGATTGACAAGCGGATGAGAGTAGGATTCATTTACGAAATTGAGCACACAGATTGGGTATCACCCATAGTCATTGTCATGAAGAAGAATGGAAGAATTAGAGTGTGCGTCAATTACAAGAAGGTGAACACTGCTATTAAGAGGGACAACTATCCATTGCCATACACCGAGTACATGCTTGAAAGAGTGGCTAGCAAGGAAGCCTACAATTTTCTGGATGGCTTCTCGGGATACAATTAGGTGCAAGTGCATCCTGTCGACAGGCATAAGACTGCCTTTGCCACTGAGTGGGGTATCTTTGCTTACATAGTCATGCCCTTCGGGTTGACTAATGCCCCCGCCACCTTCCAATGCTTTATATGCACCATATTTAAAGACATGCTTTGCAAAGAGTTGGAAGTCTTCATAGATGACTTGTGTGTTCACTCGACATGGAGAGAACACTTACACAAACTCCAAGCAATCTTTGAGCGGTGTCGCCTATATCGTCTCTCCCTGAACCCCTTAAAGTGCCAGTTTTGGGTGAAGCATGGATGCATCCTAGGGCAGGTGGTGTCAAAGAACGGCATTGCCACTAAATTCTCAAAAGTCAGGGTTATTGTTGATCTTCTACCCCCAATCAATTATAAGGGAGTTCAATGCTTCTTAGGCCATATCGGGGTTTGTGTTGAATTACGCATTGATTGCCAGACCTTTATACAAGTTGCTAACTATCTTTGAATGGATTGAAGCATGACAATGAGCATATGAAGAGTTGAAGAAGGCTCTAACCACATCACCGATTCTATGAGCTCCAGATTGGTGGACCATTACCTTCCACGTGCATATCGATGCCTCGAAATTTGCTGTGGGGCAGTGTTGTGCCAACCTAGCGAACACAACCTGTACTACCCAGTGAGCTTTGCCAGCAAACAACTCACTGAGACGGAAATGAATTACTCGACACCAAAGAGAGAGGGCTTGGCCATGGTGTTTGCTATGAAGAAATTCTGGCATTATCTATTGGCTACACCCTTTACCTTCTTTGTGGATAATCAAGCCTTGTTATATCTAGTGAATAAACTTTGTGCCACAGGACGCATAGCTCGGTGGCTCCTTTTGCTTTTGGAGTTCGACTTCTTCTTGGTTGTATGGAAAGGAAAACAACAATACATGGCTAACCATATGTCACGCATCCCCATGGGAGAGGCCTCTGGAGAAGGCATTGCCGATGAATTGCCAGGTGCCCATCTCTTTAATCTTTCCAACGAGAGAGATTTATTTAAGGATGATCTAACGCCATATTGGGTAAATGATAAAGTCCAAGTGCTTGAGCATGGACTGCCTAAGCAACCGATAGAAAAGGCAAGACTTAGGCAGCTCATCCTCAAGATCCAACCCTACCAGTTGATAGCAGGCCAGCTATATCGACTAAGGTAAGATGGACTGCTGCGTAGATGCATGTGCAAGCATGAGATGAACGATGTGCTCTTAGAGGCGCATAATGGAATTGCTGGTGGGCACTTTATTGGAGACACGACAGCCCGCAAGGTGTTGCAGTCTCAACTACGGTGGCCAAAACTGTTTCGTGATGCAGCACAATTCATTAAGCATTGTGATGAGTGTCAGCGACAAAGGTCCCAATTTGCAAGGATCAAATGGAGTTGACCCCAATCATTGCATAACAACCCTTTGAAAAATGGGGAATTGACTTTATAGGATCCATCAGCCTAGCTGCACAGTATTCACAGGCCAAATACATCATTGTGGCCACAGACTACCTAATGAAATGGGCAGAAGTGAGAGCAACAGGAAAGAACGATGCTAGAATGACTGCCAAGCTCTTGTGGAAGCAGGTGATTTCATGATTCGGTTGCCCCATCGAACTAGTCAGTGACCAGGGCACACACTTCATCAATGAAGTGATAGCACATCTTCGATCCACCTTTCTAATTATCCATTGAAAATCCTCTCCATACTACCCTCAAGCAAACAGCTAGGCGGAATCCACGAATAAGATTCTTGTAAATGTCTAGACCAAAGTAGTCTCTACTTCGCGCAGTGATTGGGATAACAAGCTGATGGTAGCCTTGTGGGCTTACCATACAGCTTATAAAATGGCTATCAACAGACTCCCTTTAGGTTGACCTATGAATTGAAGCAATTCTCCGTGTAGGGGTCTTTGTTCCTAGCCTGAGAATAGCACTTTAGGAATGATGGGAAGCAAAGGAGGCATGGACGCAATGCCTGGTTGAGCTCGAATGCCTCTCAAAAACTCGTCTTCTAGCCACTCACGCACTCATATGTGAGAAGGAACGATGCAAGAGTTGGTTTAACAAGCACGTCAAGCAGCGCGATTTTGAACAGGGAGACTTAGTACTCCTATACTCAGTTAAGGGGCATAAGCAAAAAATGAAGTTTAGAGGTCTTGGACCTTTCAAAGTTCGTGTAATCGGTCGAACTAGCAAGGTTGAGATCGAGACTCTAGACGGTGAGGGTATAGGCTTCTTCAATGGCAGTCGTGTCAAGAAGTACTACCCTCCCACGCATCCTTTGCATGAGCCACCAATGTTAGAAACCCCTGTCAAAGTACGAGTAGCCACGATCACTGAAATGGATGATGAGGATGAGGAAGCGGTAGAACCTGCATACCTACACATCACGGTCACTGCCAACCAAACATGCACTTTCAATGCCTTGATCGACGAGGGAGCAGACTTCAATGTCTTAACTCATGATCATTGGACCCAACTAGGCAAACCGCCACTACAGCCCACCAATGCCAGATTAAGCCCATATGGGGGCCACTCATACGCACTTCTCGACAAGTGCAGGGACACCGTTTCTATCGAGTCTGAGATTGTACTAATGATCTTCTATGTGTTGCCAAACACTAAAGACGCATGCACGGAATCGCTGCTAGGGTGAACCTTCAAGAAGAAAACTCACTACAATGTTGATTATGAATCGCAATGTATCCACCTCGCCATAAGCAATGTTCACATTGTTACAGCCTTCAACAAGGGCTGCGCGACCTCGTCAAAGTCCGCAAGACCACTAGTAGAAATGTTAGCAGCCAAGTCTAAGGAGGGGGGTAGTGCTCGGCCACCACCCACTAAATCTCTAGAATCACCACTCACAGTAGCAAAGGCTAAGGTCCAACAGCCTAGGCATCAATGGAGGCCCAAGCAACTGCAACCGCTGCCTAGGAGTCGACGCTCATGTCCTCATAACACCATAAATTCTAAACCTAGGAGGCCAAGGCGCAGTTACAGAAATCGACGCATGATCAAGCCAAGATGGGTCCCTAAATCCCTCTTGCATGCACAAGGCTACTATGAGGGAAATGCCTAGATATGGATCCCTAAGGCCCACACTACCGGAGGCACTACTCGCACACCGCCCTCAAGTTTGATCACACCAAGCCCCATAAAACCTCAAAGCCAAAAGTCGTAGTGCTTTCAAGTCCCATATCCATCAAGCTCATCCGCACATACGCCCAAGAAAGTCGAACAAGCCTATCGGCCCAAATGACAAACACTGTCACATGAATCAACACTCGATAGAGTCGCTCAAACTTCCCTGATCCATATCGAGGGCAGCAGTCTGTCAAATGTCACTGCTACTACCCTAGCCCTAATTCAAGAGGACCAACCGCAATATCAAAAACACCCGCGACCGCAACTATTTTTTGTCAAAGGCTCTAGTTCTATCAAACCCCAACCACCAACACGCCTTGACCCCCTTATGAGCAGAAATCATTCTTAACACTGGCCGCCGCTGATCTGGCTGAGAACACAGATGAGGATGTGATTGATTGCATTAGACGACTCGATGCCACTTTCATGTCGTTAGCTCTGAGCTATGATCACTTGGATTTAGGCCTACTGTAAGAACCCTTTGCAAATGAAGTTCGAATGATGCCTTGTTCTTAGGAGACATTTGAATTTGCATTTGCAAAAGCCTCTAACTCCACTACTGAATTGCTCACCAGTGAGATATCCAAAGAGTAGGCCATCAAACATCACCTCATCACGTCCTATGATAAACGAACCACTTCTGCCATTATTGACCAAGAAATTGCATAATTATCAAAACTTGTTGATACTGAATCCCCGTTCTTAAGGCACTAGTACACTCTTTGATTGCAATGGAAAGTTGAAGGATGCCAAATAATGACCAACGCTGAGCAGCACCGCATCATCAAAACAGCGGAGTACGACCCCACTTACGTCGCGCCAACCTCGTATAGAGTATTAACCACTCTTCATGGCCGACTTATGGAAGAGCACATCAAAGGACACCCCTACCTTGATCGGCTACTGACTGAGAAAGAGTTATATATTGCTAGCTGTGTCGATTCCGGTGACTTCCTGACAAATGTTCTCACATACATCACACAAGTAGGCATTCGACCCTTTGATCTAGACCATGAAGCTTAGTTAGAGTACAATCCCAATTTCTATACTTGGCTCCTACACAGGTAAATCCTAGACCACATTGCAGAATGCGCTTGACCTCCTAACTTTCAATCCTAGGAAGGATTCTTCTTAAGCTGGAAGGGAAGGGGGGTAAGGTGAATCAAACCAAAACCAAGAAAAATCAAGCAAACGCATAAACGCATAAAAAACGAGTGAGGTAGGGAAAATTGCACGAGAACTTTGAAATAAAGGGAAAAAAAGTCAAATCTGAAGGGAAATATCTACATTGGATTTTAATGCTTTCATTCAATAAGCACATAAAGTCTTTCTTTTCCAGCAAATTATTATTTTGAAAGCACTAATAAAACTTGGCTTCATGATAGGAATGAAAGATGTCGCAACAAGACCGTGTCCACCGACTCCCATTCATGGAGGAGGAAAGGACGCGATGATCAATGGTCTTACGCGATGATCACCCTAGAAAACCGTGCCGCCTACAACCAGCTCAAATTTCAAACCATCCATAACATAGAGGGTGTGGTGGCCAAGGAGGAAACAACCAAGACAGCAATGCAACCTCACAAAGTACCTTGAGAAGTTTGCACAAGAGCCTAACCACACTAAGTGTGTGGAGTTCCTCAAGACGTACAACCCAAACCAGGAGTGCAGCACCGTGACGGTGGGAAGGGGAGAGAAGGCCAAGCAGGTGCAGGTGCACTTAAACCTTGCCTTGGTGGAGAAGGCATTGGGGTTGGAGCTGAAGGTAGAGAAAAAGCATAGGAGAGATGTTTATGCCATGCTTAAGATGAAGAGGGAAGAAGTGCTGACCAATGATGACATCATCATCCAGGACATTCCTGATGTTGAAGCCCATCTACAAGCAAAGCTAGTGCATGCGCTCTTCTCTAGCCAGCCCTACAACTCCTTGATGCATCGAATCAGCATGCCTGTGCTGGAGAATGTGGTAGCTTGCACCTTAGTCAAAGTCGACTGGAATGGCTATGTACGTAAGACCATTGATCATGTGGCAAAAGCGTTAGCTCTGAGTAGTAAACTAGCAGGTGGGGATTCCCCAGCGTCCCAAGACCACAGAAAGAAAGAAGGCCTCATCCAAAGTATCATCCATTGGCTACAGAAGCATTTTGATTGCCCTCATTCAGGAGGTAGTAAAACAGACTCATGATGCATAGGAAAGAGAAGGAGAAACACCTGAAAGATCGTCCCCTCACTAGGAGAAAGAGGTATCCAGTGACAAAACTGAGAGTGAAGAAGAAGGAGAAGAACAGAAGGAACAGATGAGCAAGAAGACAGCAAAGAAACCTGTTAAAAAGACAACACAAAAGAAGAAACAGTACGAAGGCCGAAAAAAAGAGAGAGAGGATTTAGAGAGAGTAAAGAGGAAATCCCTCAAGGAGGCCGAAGAGAGGGAGAAGAAGAAAAAACAGGAAGCAGATAGATTGGAAGAAGAGTCTAGGAAAATAGAGAAAGAGAGGGAGAGAAGAGTTGTTGAAGAAGAGGAGGAGCTAAGAAGGAAGGAGGAGGAAGACTTTGCCAAAGCTACATGCCGGTCAATCAAACAGCAAAGCAGGGTAGATGACCTAGGGGCTATGAGCCCATCCAGAGAGGAGGGGCTCAATTCCAGCATGCAGGTGCCAAAAATCGTACCGTCGACCGTCACTGAGAGCAAAGGCAAGGCTCCCATCCACCCTATTCCAACCCTCATGGTGCCTCCCATGAAAGCAACAACCCTCACCCCGAGCATGCCCACCAGCGCAGATGTCTCAAACTTCATGGTGTGGATGTAGTACTTTATTAACAAAGAACTGGCCCAAGGGAAGAGTGCCGAGACCATAGCCACAGGGCAGAAAAGGCCGGCCATAGACACCGAGTCAAGGCAAGATCCAAAGTGCCAGAAAGTGGAGGCCTTGACCACTCCCATCCACACAACAATGATGCCACCAGCTAATTACGGCAAGTACGTCATTGAGTTGCTCTCTCGATTGGAGAAGGCTAAGGAGGAAAGGAAGATAGATGTGGCAGAGTTGGCGACAGAAAAAGAGTCAATGGCTGCATTTTAGCTCGAAAAGACCCGAGTAATAGCCATGTAGAAAAGGGAGATCTCTGATCTCAAATAGGAGCTGAAGGCAAAGGATGATAGGGAAGAGGGCTGGAGGCATCAACTGGAGGATGAAACATAGGAACTCGTGAAGATGCAAAGAGAATACAAGCTCCTGATCGTGCAACATGAAGAGTTGACTGCCAAAATCAATCAGATCGAAAAGCTTATTGCTGACTTTACCGCCAGGGAACGAGGAAAGAAAGAATGAGTTAGAGCAGCAGCAGAAAGAAATCGAAACCATGACCAAAAAGTTGGACCAAGGAAAGAAATAATAGGAAACCATGAGCAAAAGAGCTAAAGGACCAAGAGCAGAAACTCATGTCCCGGTCCACAGGCAGGGTGAGAGCATGGAAGAGATGAAGAAGAGAGCCAAGGAATAGGCAGCATGGCAAAATGAAAGAAGGGTAAAGACACTGGCGTGACGCCTAGCTCTGGTAGAGAAAGAGAAGATCCTTGCAGAGAGCAAAGCAAAGGCTGCCCAAGTAACCTTTAATACCCAGCAAAAAGCCTTCCTAGATACACTGATGGGCACCACGCGCCCAGAAGAAAGAGAGTCATTGGAGGTGGTTAAGAAGAAACTCAGTATCGCACGCAGTGCTCTGCATGTAGGGGTGCAAATGCCACCCCAACCTGCGGAGGTTAAGTTGAGCCTGGATGATCAACAAAAGTACCTGTTACTGGCCGGCCTAACCCCCCAGGAAATTGATGCGATCGGGTTTGAAGAGGGAACACAAGAAGGAGACTGGCAGGGGGATGAAGCTGAACTTCAATTCTATATGGGAAGGTTTAGAGAAGAGGTGATCTCACAGCCCCCCTTGCCACATTCCCAAGAGCAAAAAACGGTCGACACAGTCGCGATCAAGGAAAGAAGGAAAAAATTAGTAGAACAAACCAGAAAGCAAATAAGGGCCAAGCCAGTTGTCATGCAATTGTCCGCGCCCCTCCCACCATGTCCTGATGACATTCCCATAGGATTCCGCGCAGAACTGGTAGTTTGGGAGCGACAGGAAAGAGAAAAAGAGTCATTCACTTTCAGCTTTCTCATGCCCAACAGCCTACAGAGGGTCTTACCACTCAAGGTGATGGAGGAGGTGATTGGGATTGGTAGCCAACTAGGATAGAAGTGGCTGGAAGAAAGAGAGAAGAACCCCACTCTTTGGGGAACTAAAGAAGCCGAATTCTGGCAAAATAAAGTGTTTGAAGTGCCACATTCTGTGCAAGGTTATAACTGCCAGCCCCTATGGAGGAGGCGAGTGTGCAACATCAGCATGCTCGCCTGGATGGCTTTTTGAAACACCCTGCCCTACAAGAGGAACAACCCCACGTTTATGGCGTACCCTCATAGGGTAGGAGTGGATTTTGATGCCACCCTCCACGGGCGATATGATTTTCCCATTATCTACAACTCGAATGTTGTCTCTTTTGAACACGCCCTCATCTTTAACTCGGAAAGCTTGGATGACTCCATGACTCACTTCCTCGCCGACTTCTCCTCTTGCCCTGATCCAGCTTTCATAACTACATGTAATTAACTTAGGCTTCTTAAATTATTACTTAATCAAGGCCCGACTCCGCAAGAACATGGCCTGCCTCCCCTCTTCTTTGATCCTAATGCCATCGATAGTTGTGCCATGGTGCGCCTAATGATGAGGGCTAGCCTTCTCCCTTCTTTTTGCCTAGCTCTCCTGGAAGACATGAACGACAGCTAGTTCACTAGATGTAATCATCCCTTCCTCTCCACCACTTCACTCCACGTTCACATGAATCTTAAGGGATACAAGCAAAGCTGGAAATTTTTGAGCAAATCCATCTAACCCCCTTCTCCACCTAATTCAGACGATGAGAATTAGGCATTGGCTGTCATCTTACTAGTGTAATACTTATTTTTTTTTAAAAGAAAAAAGAAAAAGAAGCAAAAGAAGAAAAAGAAAATCATGAAAGGAAAGCAAGAAGAACATCACACAAGGACAATGAAAAAATGACTCACTTGAAGAAGCACTTAGCACCACATAAAACACAATCACTGCACCTAGGGGTCCTCAAGTTAGGTGTGCCCGGTGACTTCGGTTGACCAGCTCCACTCCTAACCCGCTAGCCCTTTTGATCCCCCACTTCACACCTAGGGCCCATCAAAGGGCAGGACACACCTATGGAGGTAACACTCACCTATGGTTAGACCTATCACCCTAAGCTACTTGCACCGCACCTCCCTTTGCACAAATGGGATCCTCAAGTGTGGGATGTCACCCAGGCTTGCCTGTGGTTAGATCCACCTCCCCATTCCACTAGCACGAGCACAATGCACCACACAATAAGGTAGACACTTCCCTTAGGTAGTGCACCACACCTTCTCCTTCCAGGCATTACAAAAACGACAAACCACCAACTTCAAAGGCCCCCATCGTCCACTTGGTATCCAATTGGCTTATCCGACAAACATCATTACCAAGCTTCCACAAGCACCCGAGCCTACATGTGGCCCTACCCTCACCCGAACGATTTGCCAACTGCCTACCATTCCCCAACAACAACCAGAAGTGCCATGGGACTGGCACCTGTCTCGAAGGGGAGTAATGTTAACCCCAGATCGAGATGGTGGAGAAATGAAGGAAAAAGTGAAAAAAAGATGGAAAAAGAGCAAAGACATGCAGGCGGTCTCTAAAGCTAAGCTGGGGCAAAAAGTGCAATTTTAAATGAAAGGCGAAAGGCGCCTCAAAAAGCTCTAAAAACTCTTGTAAAAGAGTGCCAGGTTCCCTCCTGTGCCATTTGTAAAAGAATAGACGGGTATAGGTTGAGGCCATGAAGCAAGAAGAGGGAATTAGAAAAAGGGACCTTGCCACAATGGCCGGTCATGTAAAAAGGGATGGGCACGCATGGGAATTTAGGGTTTTGTATATAAAGTTCAAAAAGTGAATGAGAGCTCATTCTTTTGGTGTGTGGCTAACAAGAGTTCTCTGCTTCTTCTCTTCTCCTTGCTTGTGTGTGCTCTTGAGAGAGGGAGTGTGAGAGTATGTGGGAGGGAGGGATCAAGATGGTGAAGCTCTTCACCATCTCCTCTTCTCTTCTTCTCTTCTCTTTTCTCGTGCGCGCGGTTATGGTGGATGGTTGGAGATGGAGGAGGCTTGAGGATGCTTGAGCTAGCATCTAGGATCGTGGAGCTATTGGCATGTGCGAGAGAGGAGGCAACTCATTTCGGGATCAAGGTAAGCTCACTACACTCGTAGGATCATCGACGGCGCGTCGGCTAGGTGAGAGATAGCCATTAGAGCTCGCTTGAAACGCTTGAAACAATAAGCGGTCCGTGGGTCTTGGCGGTTGAGCGTGGGCTCCCACTACACTAGTTTCGTGCTTCTCCTTGCACTTGATACTTAAATGTTTGAAGTTTATCCTCACGGTCCATCACTCTCTGTATCAAACAACATAGCTCTACTTTTTCTAAAAATCTTTCAATATCTTTGGTCTAATTACCATGGAACTCAAGACATTCATCAGCCATCTTAACCAATCGAGAAATCAAAACTAAATCTCATTCAAGTCAAACAAACAAGACAAAGTCAATTTCGACACTCCTCAGTGGGGGCACCAAAAAAGAAATGTTAAGCGAGCAGTGATCGAAGACAAGCCTCTCTCACCACCTAATAACGAGACATTAAGGAGTGCCAGTTAAGGAATTGACTTAGTTAATGTTCAACACAAAACAAAACTTTTAAATTTTTCATGAACACAATTCTACCAACACATGAACACAAACAAATAACTATGCCTCTTGTAGCTCTAAGGACATTGATGATACACATTGGGTAGAGTATCCTACACAAACTTCGAGCAGAAAACAAATGCAAAAAATCCTCATACCTTGTTTAAAGAAGTTAAAACACTTGAAACTTTTGTGTCCATGAACTCTTCAACCAACATAACAAGTCTTCTTTTACTTGCATGTGACCCTCCACTCACCTCTCATAAGACACAAATCTTCATCCAAGGGGAAGGGTAAGGGCCCTTTTCACTTCACATTCTCTGCTTTTATAGGTTTTTCCTTATATGATACACATTGAGTTATGCTTTTAACATTTTTCTTTCCTATAAAGCTTTTGACAATGTGAGCAAAAGCTTCCAATCTTTTAAAACTTATAAGCTTTACAAAAGCTTATTAAGGCTTCTCATTCCTTTTACCGCCTTACATCTCGTTCGTTGGAAGATTTTTTCAAGATAACATGATGCCATTTTTGAAAACCTTCTCTTTTCACGTTCTAGAATTTGATGCTACCGATTAATGCCACTGATGGAGTACACGATGGGATGATCATGGGAATACAAGAGAATTATACTTTCTTGGACGTTGAACAATAGCATGGATTTTTCGATGATCGCATAGTAAATGCTTCATCTTGAGATCATTCATCAATGAAAAAAGGCTTCTGTAGTTCCACATGTGACTGTGCCTTCTCAAGAGGAAATCTTGTGAAATAATTAAGCTCTCGCAAGAAGGCAACTGCTCCATATGCTCCTCTAGAATGACTTTGTCTCCTAATATAAAAGTGTCAAATTTCCAAATTATGTGAGCATATTTAGTATTTGTGTCATTGGAGAAGAACAAGCCTTTCGTGGAGCTCACAACTATTACAATCTTCCATTCATGTAGTATTGGAGATCCACTTGCTTATAAAGTGCTCTGCTTTGTGTAATAGTCATGATGGTCTGTCCCACAATAGTATTATCCAAGACTCGTATGTTCATTAAATCCACTTTAATAAATCCACAAGTCCTGTCAAGACCCCAAGCTTTATTCAACTTAATTCCTCGTTGTAGACCAAGACATAATGCTAGATAAAGTTCATGCCTTTTGATGCTCTCGTGCAAGGTCATTTAGCATGCTTTTTTCTATTCCAACTTTGGACTATTGCATCAAATTCACCCCCATCAATATCATGCATTCCCTATGCATAGGAACTTGCTTCAAAATCTCCTCCATGACCTTGTCATTGATATATTGTCCTATTTTTTTCTTCATAGTACCTGTAATTGTTCTTTTGATGATAAACTTCTTTTGTCCTTCTGATTTTCCTTTTCCATGCAATTTGACCTAGTAGAAATATGATTTGAAAATATACTCCATGCTCAACCATACATATGATTTGAAGAAGACATGCAAAGTCGAATCCATGCTATGCAATCATAGGAGCAATGTTTCATACAAAAAGATAGATCCACTAGAAAATAGAGTGCCTAGCCTATCTACATGTTCTCGTGCATCATGCAAAATGCAAACATAATTTTTTGCATATTTAAGATCCTTAACCTCACCTCTCATCTCTCAACAACCAAAATTGAACTCTGCTCCACCCTCCCAAATCTCTCAATTTCTCTCAATAAAAATATGATACTCAAGATGTTGACCAAGAAAACAACCCATCTCCAATTGACGATTTCTTTCATGACCCTCGAACTCACCCAATCACCTTCCCCACCCACTCAACCAAAGATTCCTAACTTGGTGATGAAAATCCCAAGTTTTGTGCATGCAAGAAACAATGTGTGCATAATGAAAGGTGCTCTCTTAAGTGTGCATGCATCTAAAATTTACTACATATAGTTGCAACAGGTGCCTCATCCCATCCTAGTGCTCAACGACAATGCAAAATGTGCATCAATTGAACCCATGGCATGGAAGTAATTGATAGATTAGGAGACGACCCCCGAGTGCAGTGCATTCAACAAGTGCAATAATGTGAAGTTCTTGTGAACCTATAATCCCTCTGATATGCAAGAGTCTAAGCAAGAAAATATACATATTCCAAATTGTTTAACTGCTTCTAACAAACTCTAACTCCAACCTCTCCAAAAAAGATCCAATCTCGACCAAGGCTATCAAGTTTCCCACTCAAAAAATCTAAACAAAATGACAAAAGAAATCCTGAGCTAGATAAACAGAAAAAATCCAGCTACAAAACATCAAATCAAACAATTATGCAAGCAACTAACCTAAAAAAAATCGTACCAATGTCTTGTTGGTGTTTTCACTTTTCGCAAAAACACTTGACAATGTCTTGTTGGTGTTTCGAAAGCTACAAGTGCAGTAGAATCAATATAAACAAGTGATGTTGAGAATGTTGTAGATTTAGGTTTGCTCTAGTTGATGCTAGAGTGCCACTAGCACCTACTCCTAAGCACACTTGTTGGAATGGTAGAGATGCATAAGCTCATGCTTTGGTTGCATTTTCTATTAAACATACCACGATCTCACATATTCGATTATGTAAGATAATTAAGGATGCTTGAGATTATCTTGGACACTTATATTGAGAAAGAAATGAGGTTCGCATTGCTCCTACATAGGCTGTTAGAAAGTGAATATATGGATGAAGTGACTTCATGGATAGTTGTTTGACAAAGATCAAAGATCTTAAGGAGGAGTTGATTGCTATAGGTGAGATTTTTCTAGACTGTTCACTTGTGGAGATTGTTCTCAATGGTCTTCTTGGTTCTTATCAAAGTTTTGCATATACTCTCCATGAAATGATAAAAGGAAATTCAAATGCTTTGTCATTTGATGAGTTAGTTTTTGTTTTACTACAAGAAGAACAATCTAAACAAAACATGCCCATTATATATATTGCAATTCGGCTAATTAGAAAGGTAAGGGAAAAGCTTCCTTTTCTGCTAATAAGTTAAAATCTAGAAATGTTACTCACACAAAGAAGGTTGATAAGGATAAGAGAACAAAGAGAGTTGGATGTTTTGCAGGTATCGTAAGGCAAAAGGTCATGTTATAAATGACTATTCTAAATTGGGTGTGAAAGAGGCTAATAAGAAAGATGACTAGTATGGCTATTGTAGATACCTCTTCTTCGAAGTTAAAATCTGCAAACATTGTGCAAGTTATAGAATGGACATTTAGTGCACAATGTAGTTATGACCCTTGCCTACATGATCCTTAGATGTGTACTGTGGATTTAGATTTATGGTCCTTTCTAGTGGTGCTACAAAGCATATTACTTCTTTACATAGTTTGATCACTTCTATTGAGCCTACCCTTGAGACCAATATTATAAGATGTGCCATTAACTCTGCTTATCCTACGAAAGGAGTTGAAAATTTTATATTTACTATAGGAAATAGATATATTTTCATACTTATGGATGCTTTGTATGTACTAGAGATGGAAAAAAATTATTGTCAAATTTTGCACTTGCTAAGATTGGCTTGATTGTGAAGTTTATTGGTTGACAATGCACAATTCATGATCTCCCTTATGGCAATATGATTGTTGTATCTGATTCACTATGTCATAGGTTGTATAAGCTCTATAATTATGGAAAATGTGTGGATGACATGTCACATGTTGTTGTAGATTCACGGTAGTTTCAAAGGCAAAACTTGGCATGCATGTTTTGGACATCTGAATTTCACTAGTTTGTTGTATTTGCAAAAATATGATATGGTGTCTTTATTGCCTACTCTTGATATGCTTAGAAGAAATTTATGAAGGGTATATATTGAGTAAAATGCATTGTGCTTCATTTCCAAAAGATGATTCAAGGAGAGTTGTTTACAAATTAAAGCTTTTACATAGTGATGTTTGTGGTCCAATGCAAACAACATCTTTTGGCAACTACCTATACTTCATGACTTTCATTGATGACTACTCTAGGCATACATGGGTATACGGTTTAAAAGCTAAGTCCAAAGTGTCTTTGTGGTTCAAGCAGTTTGTTAGCATGGCTGGAAATTTATCATGATGTAAAATAAGCACTCTTCCCTTCTGATCAAGGGGTGGAGTATATGACTAAGGAATTTAACACATTTCTAGCAGAATATGGAATCAAATACCAATGTATAGTGCCATATAAACCGAAGCAAAATGGTGTAGCTAAGAGGAGACATTAATTACTCATGGAGATGGCATGATGCATGATTGAGAGTCAAGCTTTGCCACATGGTTTCTTGCTTGAAGCTATTTTATGTGTAGCCTATGTACTTGATAGGTGGTGTAGGTGAGAGGAAAAACTGATCACTCATCATAGAGATGGTACAATACATGATTATGAGTCGTTACATAGTTTCTAGCTTGAAGCTCTTTTATGTGTAGCCTATGCACTTAATAAGTGTTCCACAAAGGCTTTGCAGTCTATCACTCCATACGAGGCTTGGCATGGTTAAAAACCATTTGTGGCTCACTTACATATTTTCGGTTGCTTAGATTATGCTTTGGTTCCATTACAACAATCTAAGAAGTTGGTTGACAAGGCTATAAAATGTGTTTTTGTTGGCTATGATAATGAACACAAAGATTATAAGTTATACCATGCATAAAGTAAGTATATCTTGGTTAATCATGATATTGTCTTTGTGCAAAACGTTGTTTAGCCTTTAGTTTTACGTACGAAAGAGATAAATGTATTCTTACTGGGTATCTATGACACTTTATTACCTCTTTTTAGTGGGGTTTAGTCATATGCAATGCCAAATGAGGCAGTTACTTATGTAGATTTCTCATGATAACATAAGTTAGCATGTTTTTGAAGCAAACGCGAATAATACACTTCTTGATGAGAGATTAGATATTCAATATTCTAGAAATATGCCAAAATGGTTGGTGTAAACATTGTGAGACTAGAAGTTGGATGCATAATTAGCTAGTCATACTCATTTAGGCTTTCATAGTGCTGCTTATGCATGAGATTGTTTCTAGTTTGTGTGATGAGGATGAGCCTATTATTTTTTAAGAGGCACAAAACTTAGAAAATTGGATGGTTACTATGCAATCTAAGTATAATGATATTATAAAAAATGGTATTTGGTTCTTATGTGATTTTTTTTTTTGGGCAAGAAGGTCATTAGTACGAGGAGGGTTTACAAAAAGCACAAGCCAAATAGTATCATTGATTATTACAAAGCTGGACTTGTAACAAAGAGTCATGCTTAGTGGAAGAGCATTGATTTGGATGAGAGCTTTACTCCCACTTGTAATATAATAACTACTCATAGCATTTGCACATTAGTAGATCACAGTGGTTGGAATGTACATTATTTAGATATCGAAACTGCATTTCTAAATGGTGATTTACATGAGGAAGTATATATGTTTTAGCCTTTTGAGTTTGTGTAGAAGGGGCAAGAAAACAAAGTGTATAGATTGGAAAAGGCTTTATATGACACCTTAAGCTTAGTATGAGAAGATACATGCATAATTGATTGGCTTTTAGAATAGTCCAACTGACATGTTACTCACTGATCCTAGTGAGGCACATATTGCTAAATTTAAGACTGAGTTGAATTTAGACTTTGACATATCAAATTTGGGCATGTTGTAAAGATTTGGCCTTGAAGACTGCAAGCCTAGTGCTACTTCAATGGAGACATATTTAAAATTGAGCCTTC
Organism: Lygodium microphyllum; assembly: GCF_053477565.2. NCBI lineage: Eukaryota > Viridiplantae > Streptophyta > Polypodiopsida > Schizaeales > Lygodiaceae > Lygodium > Lygodium microphyllum. Next base: position 108,400,569 of record NC_141142.1, read on the forward strand.
ATGATGTTGGAGTTCATTTTGATGTGTTTTTCTATCAATAAGCTATTGGATGCTAGATTTATTTATGCATTATGAGACTTGACATTCATTTTGTAGTCTCATAGATAAGCATTTTTATGCATAGCCTAGGCACAAGGCATTGGTAGGCAGTGAAGTGAATCTTTCACTACTTGAGTGGTACTTGGTAGCTTAGGCCATTTTATCCCAAGGGAGGATCATCATCACCAGATTTACATGGTCTTTTAGATTTTAACTAGGTTGTTGTTATAATACTCATGTATCCACAAGTGGTTTTTGCTTCATGCTTAGCAACTCATGGATGTTGGGGGTTAAAGGTTGCTTGTGACTAGCTGCCTACATCTACTTGTACTTACCATCTACACACCTGCACATTGTATGTGGCAGCCACTCGTCATCACTTTATTATTTACTCTTACTATGGTAATAGAATAAGGGAAGGCATGTCACACATTATGACTATTAGAGTTACCATACATCAGTCTCTCTCTTCTTTGCTTAAACCTCATAGTTGTTGCTTCCCTTTACTTCTACTATACCTCCACTTTGGCTCCATCTTTCAACTAGTATCAAAGGGGGCATTAGAGAGCTTCATTAACATTGCATTTAGCCTAGGAAGAGAGCTTCCCTACCTTCAATACTTATTCTAGGTTGGTTGAGGACTTCCAGTTGCACCTTATTGAGTGCTTACTAGGCTGAAGTGTAGCCATTCTATCCATTTTGAGTGCATGCAATGCATGCTATAGAAGTTATGGACAATTATGGTAGCTTTATAGCACTTTTATATTTCAGCCACAACTTTTACATACGATATGGGATTGAGGTGTAGCTAGAAATGATGAGTGTGATGAGAACTACAAATTTGAGAACTTATAGAGTTGATTCAGTGTAGATTTAAGTTCTCTAGTTTACATGTAATAAAATAGTTCTTGTTTGGACACCAAGCTTATAAGTTACAAAGCTTCATGTATTATATAGCTACATGTTGTTTGGGTCTTTCATATGCTTGTCTTGATGTAATTTTTAGTTCTTTTTTTAATATAGAATAGAATAGTTCTTGTTTGAATAGCAAGGTTACAAGTTAGAGAGATTTATGTATTACATGTCTACATACTATCGAGTCTTTCATGTACTTACGTTGACGCTTGATATTGATATTTATGCTTGACTATGTTTATGGCTACCTTTGAAGCTTAGATTTGAGCTTTGTTGGATGTAGTTGGGTATTCCCATTTGCTTTAGTGATTCTCTACTTGCGGATTGAAGAAATATTGGATGTATATGCTCTTGGATGTATCATTGTGTTAGGGATAAAGGCATCTATACCTAACTGCTTGTGTTGTTAGGGGTAAAGGCACCTTTGTCTAAACCCACGGAATTCACTATATGTATACCCTCTATATTATGTGTGTTCAAGGCCTATTTATAAATATTATTATCTATGAATTTTTCTTTAATAAAATGCAACCCTTTTCTATTCAATCTATAAATACCCCCTTTATATGGGACCTTTCTGTATGTAAAAAAGTGTAAAAATGGTATTTTAAAAATCCCTTATGTTGAATCCACGTGATACATAGATATATTTATGATTGATCTCCCCGGGGCCTAGCCATCTGTGTACACGTGTACATTATAGGTAGTGGGCGCCCATCACTATTACTTCATTCTTCATTCTTTTAGTGATCTTTGAATAAAGGGAAGGTTGGTCACACATTGTGATTGTTGGAGTTCCCATGTCTTGTATCTCTCTCTTGCTCTTGCTCCTTCCACCATAGCTTTTGCTTCTCCTCCATGCTTCCACTTCGAGGACCACTTCCTTCAATTGGTATCAGATCCACTTCCTTGAGAGCTCGAGTCCGGCTTAACATTACTTCCAACTTTTGGAGAATACCTTCAATTCACAGTTTTCGTGGCAACCATGGCTTAGCTTGGAGAGGTACGAGTTAGTACACTTCTCCTTCCCAATCAATGGCTTGTTGGTGCTCCAAGCCTTCTCCTAGACATATTCAACATTATTTTGGGGCCCTACTATGGATAGCAATGGCAGCCAACAAGACTAGCAAATTAACATGATTTGCACTAGTTTGTTGGTACGTTAATCCGATCACTCCTTTAGCTCCCCTATGGTCATTAGGCATTTGGCAAACATCTCCAACACTCCTTAGGATTGGTTACTTGAGTTTTGGAGCTCCCAACCTCTATTCCTTGTTATCATATATAATAGACTTATTGTTATATAGGTTTGAACATAGTTTTCTCAAATATTCAAGCTTGTATATGCTTCCCGAGATATCCATATGCTTGTGCATTGATGCTAGATAATTGGGGGATGATATGCAATTAATGCGAGATGCTATTGGATTGATTTGAGCACTCATTTTCTTAGTTTTATAGAGGTTTTTTTAATTACTATAATAAGCAAGGTTGAATACTATTTTATCACAAATCTTGTACGCCTATTTCCATTGGATACTTCCCGAGCACTTTGGATGATGTAGGTTATGTTGTTTCTTTTGGTGATTTCTCATGGAAGATTACCGGTTGGAATCTTGTCATTGCATGGTAATGTTAAGTCTAATACTCTCTACCTCTTGCTTGGATTTGGGACAGTTGACCATGTTTTGATAGTGCATGTAGTTTCACATGTATCTCTTTGGCATTATCACCTTGGGCACATGTCCTTGAAAGGAATGAAAATGCTTACTTGTTTGCATTTTCTTTCGCCCCTTCACTATAAGTGTTTTTAATCTTGGGATCATTGTTTATATGGTAGGTAGACACATAATACACATAAAATGTTTGGTATGACATGCATGGGTGAGCCTTTGGTGCTTGTTCATTCGGATGTGTGTAGTTCCATGCCCTGCAAGTCATTAGGTGGCAAGAAGTATTTCATTACCTTCATTGATGATGATACACATAAGGCCTAGGTATACCCCATTAAGCAAAAATTAGAAGTCTTGACTACATTTTAGCATTGGCTTACTTTGGTTGAGAACTACTCTGGGTATAGGCTAAAATGCCTAAGGACCTATAATAGGGGTGAGTATGTTTCAAAAGCCTTTGAGTAGTTTTGTGATGAGAGAGGTATTAAGTATTAGTTGATTACCTCATACACCCCACCCTAGACTAGTATAGCGGAGCATATAAATAGGACAATTCAATAGTGAGTTCATAGTATGCTTAATCAAGCAGGTTTACCACAACATTTTTGGGTTGAGGTAGTTATTATTGCCATACACTTGATAAATTGGTCCCTATATATTGCTCTTGGCTATCAAGTAATAGAAGAGATATGGTCTAGAAAACCTCCCTCATACACTACTAATTTACATGTCTTTAGTTGTGAGGCTTTCTGCCATGTTCTCGAGGACAAGTACAACAAGATGAATCCTAAGTCTAGAAAATGTATCTTTCTTGGTTATGGGGATGCATGTAAGATGGGCTATCACCTATGGGATCCATAGGCTCAAAAGGTTATCCATAGCCATGAGGGTGTTTTCCATGAGGAGTAAATGCATATGCAACCTGAGAATGTTGTTGAGGTATGCATGGTGATATTTTAGAAGGAGCCTCATCCTATTGTATAGATAGCTAGATAACCTCCAACAATGGCTAGTGGCCTAGGTCCTTGATGCTCCATAGGATGTACAAACCCTAGAGTTTTTTTTGAGGTGGTCTACTTGAGATAGACGACAACTTGCATAGTTTGAGTCCACTATGGTTTATATTATGGTGACAGATGTTGGTGAGCCTCTTACCTATGACGAGGCCATGCACAGAGGTGATAGTGACTCTTGGGAGAGGGTCATGTAGTTAGAGTATGACTCATTGCAGAAAAATCATACGTGGAATTTGGTTTCTTTGCCCAGTGGCAAGTGTGCTTTGCCATGCAAGTGGGTGTACAAGTTGAGAAGTACCCCTTGACACTCTAAGGCAACATATAAGCATAGATTGGTTGCTAAGAGCTTCAAGCAAGACCATGGTGTGGAGTTTGATGAAGATTTTCTTCTGTTGTTGTGAAGATGACTACTCTACACTTGGTATTGGCTTTGGTTGCTTGGATTAACTTGGATCTTTATTAGATGGATGTGAAGATGACTTTTCTTCATGGGGACTTGCATGATGAGATTCACATGGAGTTGGCTAAGGGATTTGTAGAACCTAGTAGGGCCACCTAGTGTGTGGATTGAGAAAGAACCTTTATGGACTTAAGCAGGCACCTAGGAAATGGTACCACAAATTTGATGCTTTTATGCATTTATAGAGATATTCGTGTAGTGATATGGATCCGTGTTTATATAGGAAGAAGGCTCATGATGGTAGCCTTATGATCTTTGTACTCTGCATGTGGATGATATGTTGATTGCTGGGAGTGCTCATGATAAGTTGGATACCTTGAAATGTTAGCTCAAGATGAGCTTTGAGATGAATGACATAGGACACACCTCACATATTCTTGGGATGTGCATTACACGCAATTGCTCTAAGGGGTTCCTTTACTTGTCACAGAAGGGGTACATCCAAAAGGTCTTTGAGGCAATTTCATCTATAGGACATTAAGCCTATTGGCTATCCTTTACCTTCTCATGTGAAGGTTAGTCAAGCTAATTGTCCATAGTCTAATGAGTAGAAGACCGAGATGGCCAAGATCCCTTATGCATCCACAGTGGCTAGTTTGATGTATGCCATTATAGCCACTCGTCTTGACATATCATTTGTAGTGGGAGTTGTGGCATGCTCTATAAATACATTTGGCAGCCAACATTGGGATGCCATCAACGGTATCATGAGGTACCTAAGGGGCACAATAGCTATGTGTATTTGTTATGGTGGCCAGGATACAAGAGTTATGGGATACACTGACTCTAATTATGCAAGACATGTAGATAGTAGGAAGTCCACCTCTGGCTATGTCTTCACCTTTGCTAGAGATGGTGTTTCTTGGATGTCTAGGGTGTAGAAATGCATGGCCCTATCTACTATAGAGGCAGAGTATGTTGCATCCACTGAGACTTGTAATGAGGAGGCTCTCTAATTAGTTTGTTTGGTAGCAAGCATTGGCATTACTGTGGTAAGGTCCCTATACTACATTTAGATTCTACGAGTGTTATTTAGTTGGCCAAGAATCTAGTCTTCCATGTGAAGGCAAAGCACATTGAGGTGTGTTACCACTTTATTTGAGACGTTGTTGAGGACAAGTCCATTGAGCATGTCAAGATCTCAACTGACCAAAATCCTGTAGATTTGCTTACTAAAAGTCTCTCATCAGAGCATTTTTCCTTCCTTAGGAAGTTGATGGGCATAGATGAGATAACATTTTTCCTGATCTTGTTGTACTATGCATATTTGTACTTTGTTACCTTTTTTCTTATTCTCTCCTCACTAAGGGCATATTTGCCTTTAATTGGGAGATTATTGGGGGTAAAGGCACTTGTGCCTAGCTGCCCATGTTGTTGGGGATAAATATGCCTATACCTAGCCACCCGTGTACACCTGTATACTACAAGTGGTGAGTGCCACACTGTCACTTCACTCTTTATTCTTTTAGTGACATTTGAATAAAGGGAAGGCCAATCACACACTATAACTGTTGGACTTTTTGCATCTTCTCTCTCTCTCTCTCTCTCTCTCTCTCTCTCTCTCTCTCTCTCTCTCTCTCTCTCTCTCTCTCTCTCTCTCTCTCTCTCTCTCTCTCTCTCTCTCTCTCTCTCTCTCTCTCTCTCTCTCTCTTGCTCTTGCTCTTGCTCTTGCTCTTGCTCTTGCTCTTGCTCTTTCTCCTTCCACCATAGCTCTTACTTTTGCTTTGTGCTTCTACTTTAGGGATCACTCCCTTCACATTCATGTGCTTGGGCTTCTCAGATATTATGTACTTGATGTATTAAGCTTCGTTGTGCTCTTGGGAATTCTAGATTTGCTTCTAGTAGGAGCAACTTGTATTTATATTATAGAGTTTAGCTCTTTGAGCCAGTGGGAGACTCTTTATGCTCTTTTGATTCATGCACTCTTCATTATTGAGATTCATGACTGTGGGATGATTTGCTTTTGAGATCGAATACCTTGCACCTATCATTGTCAATAAGTTAGCAATGTTGGATACATACTTGATACACATTGTTGTATGCATCTATGTATTTGAAACCTATATGTTTTGACAGTTCTTGGTACTTGATTGCTATACTACTAGTTACATTTTATATATCTAGGTTGCTATCCAAATATTTCTAGCAGTGGGAATTTACTCCTTTGGTCATTTTCCTATAGATGTATGGTCATTTTATTGTAGTTTTATGGATAGCAATGCTAAAAACTATTTAGAGATGTTTCTTTGGGACCAAAAGCCTTATCTTAGAACTCTTGCATACTTTTTGTAAATAACTATGTACTCTTTTGTTCCCCACTTCTTGTCCTAGCTTTTGGCTCAGTTTTGGGGTTGTTTTGCTAAGTTATAGTAGTCCACACTATTGCTTTTGACAGTCATTTGTAGATATAATGGTGGATACTTCAAATGCATCCAATGATAGTGTTATTTTCAATATCAAAATATTGGAAGACGTAAATATGATAGGTATTGGTGCAAAAGAAGCAAGTTAGGCCATTGAAAGCCAAGGGTATAAATCCAAACATTGGGATAGAGATAATTGGGGTGAGCTTGATGAGTTATGTAAGTCTAGCCTATCATACTATATTTGTCTAAGCAAGTATACTTCAATGTTATTTTGACTAATGGTGATACATATGTTTTATGTAAGAAGATATATGACCTTTGTGACAAATAGAGTCTTGCATCTTAGTTGTATTGGTTGAAGAGCTTTACATAAAGGAGGATACCCCTATGTCTACTCATTTGAATGAGTTCCACTCTAATTCAGATGCGCTCTCAAGAAAGCTCCATCTCCAAGCTCTGGGCTTCGACCTCCATAGCCCTGCACCCAAGAAAGGGAAAGAGAAGAAGAAGATGATGAAGAGAGGAGAAGAAGAGATTCCCCATGGTCCCTCACTCCCTCACACAAACTCTCTCTCCCTCTGTCATGCTGCATAAGAAGGAAACAAGAGTAAGAAGCAAGAAGAGAGCAAGTTTGGCCACACATAAGAATGAGCTTCTTTTTTCATTTCTTGACTTTTATACATGCTGTTATACCCTCCTTGGTAGCCATCCTCTTTTTGGTTCCATTCCTCTACTCTTTTTTTTTTCTCCTTCCTATTAGCTTAGGCCTCAACCCATGCCTCTCATTCTTTATAATTTGCATAGGAGAGATCCTGACACGCTTTTACAAAATGAATTGAAGTGCATGATGCCTCTCCTGCTAGCGTATCACGATGCACTTATTATTGTGTGCTTTTTTTCAACCAACTTATCTCATAGGGCACTCAACTTGAGAATAACATAAAGTCTTTGTTCTTGCTTATCACACTACCAGAGTCATGGGATACATTTCATACTATAATGAATGCTAATCCTCTTGAAGATAGCTTTAAATGTAGTGATGTAGAGAGTATTTTACTTATAGAAGAAGTGAATAGGAAGAATATCATGCAACCTACACTTCTTATGCACTTATAGTTAGAGGTAGAAATGGAAATAATAATTATGGTAGTGACTCATAGCCCAATAGGGGCAAGTCTTAGTCTTGTGGGCAATCACATAGTAAGTCCCGCAGTCGTAAGTCTTCTTTGAGATGTCATTATTGTGGGTAGTAGGGTCACATTAGGCCATAGTGCCACTAAATGTACAATGAAAAAGGTAAAGGGTATTCATAGTATAATGCCAAATATTCTAATGATTTTATCATTATTCCCAAGTCCTTTATGAAGATAGAGGAGATAAATGCCTCGGAGTATAGTTCCAAACTTGATGCTACTCAGTTAATCAATGCTCAATTTTCTTACTCTCAATGCTAGCTTCTTGATTTGGGCCCTTCATTCCATTTTACCTTGCATCGTCGTTGGTTTCACAGCTACCATTCTATTATTATAGGTTCTATTAGATAGGGAGATGACACTACATTGGATATCATTGGCATAGGTGATATTTTGGTATTAGCACTCCTTTTATGCTTCATGATGCACATCACATTTTGACTTTGATTAAAAGCCTTATTTTAGTTGGATAGCTTGATGATGATAAGTATCGTGTATCTTTTGGTAATTTTGGATTGAAGATCACTTGTGGTAGCCTTATTTTTGCTAGAGGTGCCAAGGTTGGAAGCCTCTATCCCTTGGTTGTCTCTAGGTCTATTGACCATGTTTTGGCTATGATTGATCTTCCACGTGTACCTCTCTAGTATCATTGTCTTGGGTATATGTCCCTGAAAAGAATGGAAGTACTCACTCATTTGCAATACCTTTTGTCTCTTGATTACTCATGTTTTGATTCATGTAATCATTGTCTTTATGGTAGATAGACATATAACTCTCATAAAAGTCAGTTTCTTTGGGCTAATTCTATCGAGTAAAAGTCAAATGTTTTGCCTACATTTTAGTGCTTTCTTGTTATGGTTAAGAACTAGTTTGGGCATAGGATGAAATACCTATGATTTGACAATGGAGGTGAATATGTCTCTAAGGCATTTGAGAAGGTTTATGATGAGAAGGGCATTAAGTATTAGTTAACCATCCCATACATCCCACCCTAGAATGATGTTGTAAAGTGCATGAATATGACTATTTAGAAAATAATTCATAGTAGGCTTAGTCAGTCACCACCACAATACTTTTGGGTTGAGGCAATTAATACCCTCGTGCATCTCATTAATAGATCCCCATGCACTACTCTTAGTGGTAGAGTTGCAAAGGGGATATGGTTTAGTAAAGCTCTCTTATATGCACACTTATGAGTCTTTGGCTGTGAGGCTTTCTACCATATTCCCAAAGATAAGTATAACAAGTTGAATTTGAAGTCCATCAAATGCATCTCTCTTGGATATGGTGATGGACATGAGATGGGCTATCACCTTTATGATCCACAAGCTTGGAAGGTTATCTGTCCGTAGCCACCATAATGTTATATTCAATGAGAAAATTATGCAAATGAGACCAAATCAAGTGATTGAGATATGTAAGGTGATCGTTTAGGAGGAGCCTCCTATTGTAGTACAGCCAACCCTAGTTAGATAGCTTGCTACAGCTTGTTGATGATATAACAGCCCAAGATCTGCCTGTTATGTATGATCATGATGTTAGATAGAGAGGAAAAGTTTCGTAAAGGCCCCGTAGCTAGCCTGGAGACACTTCACTGGAGCATCATGTCCTTCTGATTGTTTTGAGCCCCTATATATTATGCCATGGTAACTGATGCTAGTGAGCCTCTCACTTTCAATGAGGCTATGTGTAGAGATGGCAGTCACCCTTGGGAGAGGCCATGCACTTTGAGTTTAATTCATTGCAAAAAAATGATACATATGATTTGGTTCCTTTACCCAATGGGAAACATGCATTGCTACTAAGAAAGTGGATGTACAAGTTGAGAGTAACCTTGGTCTCACCAAGCCATCGTATAAGGCTAGATTGATTGTTTAAGAGTTTTAAGAAAAAAAGGAAATTTGATTTTGATGAGATCTTTTCTCATGTAATCAAGATGACTACCCTATGCTTGGGATTGGACGTGGTTGCATCGATGGATTTGGAGTTGTACCAGATGGATAAAGAAAATGGATTTTCTTCATGGGGACTTACATGCGGACATTTTTATGGAGCAACCTAAGGGTTTGATGAAAATGGTAGAGAACCCCTAGTGAACAAGTTGAAAAAGAGTCTTTATGGACTTAAATAGGCACCTAGGGAATGGTATCATACTTTTGATGCCTTTATACAACAAAGAAGGCCTGTGATATGGATCCATGTCTTTACACAAAGAAAACCCATGAGGGTAGCCTTACAATTTTGGTGCTATATGTTGATGATATGTTGATTGTTAGGAGTGCTCATGATGAGTTGGATGCTTTGAAGACTTAGCTCAATAAGAGCTTTGAGATGAAGGACATGGGTTATGTCTCTCATGTACTTGGTATGTGCATTATGTGCAATTGCTCTAAGGGAGATTTGTTTAGACTATAACTCAATTAGACCTTGTGACGGAACTACTACTTAGTTTTTATAAGGCATGTGAGTTACTATTCACATAAGGTTTGATTGAGCTAACTTGAAATATATCATATTTCTTCAAGTTATTTTGTAGAAGGAATTCATAGGCTTGAACACTTAATGATTGATAATACAAGATTTATATTGCCTAGGGATTAATTTGTTGAATTTTTTCAAGGTTGAATAAATGTTTTAGCCATGATATGGGGGCAAAACCATGGTACCTTCTTCAAAGGGTCTAGAATATTTATGGTGAACTTGGATGGTGTTAACCTTGGTGCAAGAAAAGTAAAAAGAAAGCAAAAGAAAATATCAAAAAGACGTAAGACAAAGCAAAAAAAGATGGGCCAATGGAAAAGCACAAGGAAAAGAGCCAAAAGCACAAGAAGCAAACTTAAAAGTCCAAAGCAAGTGCAAAAGGAGAAATGTATATTTTAAATATAAAAATGCACCCTAATCCTTGTAAAAGAGCACCAGGCTCCCTCCTGTGCAATTTGTAAATATAGATGGACATGGGTGAAGGAACGATGTAAATAGGAAGGGAAAAGGAAAAGAGGACCTAGGCTAAAATGATTCGTCATGTAAAAAAAAAGGGATGGGCGCCCAAGAGGAGTAGGGCATACATAAAAAGAAAAAAATGAATGAAGAAGCTCATTCTTGTGTGTGGCCAAAACTAGCTCTCTTCTTCTCTTCTTCTTCTCATTATTGCTTGTGCTTATGCTTGAGAGAGGAAGTGTGAGGGAGTGGGTGTGTGAGGGTGAGGGACTGTGGTGGAGAAGCTCCCATTTTCTCCTCTCTTCTTATTCTCTTGTCTCACTTGTGGAAACGTGGCTTGGAGCTTGGAGCTTGGAGCTTGAGGATTGAGCTTGCACCTTGGATCATGAAGCTACTAGAGGCAACTTGATCGAGCATGACATAATCTCACCACACTCATAGCTGTAAGAGTACGCATGGCTATGTGAGAGGTAGCCATTGCACTTGGATTGAAATGCTTGAAACAATAATGGTCCCTGGGTCTTGAAGATTGAGTGAGAGCTCCCAGATTTTGGTTCCATTGTTGGGATCAATGGATTCAAGCTTTGACTGCTTGCATGCTCTGAATCGAGCTTTGGAGTAGGGTTTGCTCCGAATCAATGCTTAAGATATGTAGAAAGAAAGAGAGTCAGAGGGCATTCGATCTCTTTTGCAAGTAAATTTTTTGGTTTTTTAGGTTGAGCCAAGGAGGTTGGATCATCTTAAGTGCTTGCTTGTGATTTGGATGCATTTAGGTAAGGAATAGAGAAAAAGGGGCTTCAAGGCATCAAGAGAGGAAAGAGAGAAGGAGGGGAGTCGAAGACTGAAGGACAAAGGGCTTGTTAATCCTCAGATGAACAAGATGGAAAATTCAGAAAATCTAAAGCAGAAGACAATGCCAAGGTAAAAGTGAAATGGAAGACAAAGGCACACAAGAAAAAGTGCAAGTCAATACTTTTGTGAAAGAGCACAAGGCACACCATGATTTATTTTAAAGAGCACTAGCCGTGCAACTTGTAAAAGTAGATGGGCGCTAGGAAGGAAGCTAGGGAGGTAGGAGGACAATGAGAAAATGGCCTAGGCCACCGGCCATGTAAAAAGGGGATGACCGCCCAAGGGAAAGAGTGTTTTGTATATAAAGTTCAAAAAGTGAATGAAAGCACATTCTTTGGTGTGTGGCAAAGGGGACTCTCTCTTCTCTCCTTCTTCTCTTCTCAAGCTTGCTTGTGAGTGAGTGAATGAGTGAGTGAGTGAGTGTGAGTGAGTGAGAGAGTGAGTGTGTGAGGGTGAGGGATCTTGGAGGCGAAGCCCTCCTCCATCTCCTCTCTTTTTCTTCTCTTCTCTTCTCTCATCTCGTGCATGGCTATGGAGGATGGAGCTTGGAGGTGAAGGTTTGAGGATGCTTGAGCTTGCATCAAGAATTGTGGAGCTATCAGAGTGCTTGAGAGAAAAGGCAACTCGATCGGGCATCAATGTAAGCTCACTACACTCGTAGAGAGGGATGGCTCATTGGCTATGTGAGAGGTAGCCATTAGTTCTCACTTGAAACACTTGAACAATAAGCAATCTGTGGGTCTTGGTGGTTGCCTCTACATTTTGGTTCCGTTGTCAAGACCAACGGATTCAAGCTTGAGCGCTTGCATGCTTCAAATTGAGCATCAAAGTAAGGGTTCCATCCCCGAACCAGAGCTTGAGATAGATAGAAGGTTTTGGGTTTTAATCCGTGCTACAAGTAAGTATTTCTGGTTTTTGATGATTGGTTGAGTAGGAGAAATCCATTCAGTACCCTGCTTTTTATCTTTGCCACATTTAGAGTAGGATTAGGAAGGAGACATTAGAGTGGCACTGCTATAAAACAATCCTATAGAGGGCAATAACAAGGCAAAATGGAAAAAAGAGAGGGCTCATAGTTTGGGGTCGTAGGGAGGTGATTGAGAAGGCTAAGGTGCTGGCCAACAAAGGTTTAAGGTCTTGAGTGACCAGGGAAAACCTCATGTATAGTTCTGGCTTTGAGAGAGAGAGAGAGAGAGAGAGAGAGAGAGCTTGCAGGTCTATGTATATGTCAGATCGATTGGAGCATATCGGGGCTTTCTGCGAGATTCAGGTATAGGATGCCCTTGTCCCACACCTCTTCTTGATTCCTGACTATTGTTATGGATAGAGGCAACATCTATGTTTAGATTTTTGGCAACGACACACGTTTTAGCTGGCAGAATCAGACTCTCCCCACAGTGTCAGATTCCCTGAATCAGACCCATAGACTTGTCCAATTCCTAGAATCGGACCTAGACAAACCCACCCAGTTCGATCAGCCACACTGTTTGATTTTGAAAATTGGACCAGCTCTAATCGGGGACACACAACCCGTTCGATCGAACACTCGACCCGTCCGATTGCAACGATCGAACCACAAAATCGGATCACAGTCTTATCCGATCCGACATACCTCTGAATCAAACTAAGCACCCCATCCAATTCTGAGAATCGGACATGCCTAATTAGACCAACTCGAGCCGTCCAATCGAACATGCCTGATGTTCGATTGTGATGATCGGACCCATCTTTATCCGATTCTTAGAATTGGACATTAGTAAATCGAACGTCCGATTGCCAAAATCAGACATTAGTAAATCAGACACAGATTGAGAATGAAAATCTGGGGATTTGATGAAACTCGGCTAACCAGAAGCGTGACTTGCACTGGAAGAACCCACCGAACGTCTCACAAGTAGTTACAGACCCAGAAATTATGGCCGAACAGTTTAGAAGGGTTTCTGGTGCAGTGGACTGATTGCAAGACCCCAACTTGACCTAGATTGAGCCGAACGAGATAGCGCAACAACAAAACCCTAGAAGCCGATGAGAATAGTTATTAGAAACAGAACACATGACCCTGTCAAGCCAACCCATAAACAAGAGCACTAGAGCTACACGCACTTTGTTTTTCACTCACTCTAATTTCCATCACTCGAAGCACAATTAAGAAAAGCTAAAAGCCTGATTTCACACAAATCATAGAAAAGAGCACACACATAGACACACGCATAGAATGAGGGTAGGTTGAGGACTAGTTGTAAGTAACAAAGAACACACATGGACTTAAGAACTTGAAGAAACCCACCAGTAATATAATAAGAGAAGATCCAAAGACATAAAAGGGAGATCGAATCCCCAAATGTAGGACCAAGTGGAGAACATGGCAAAAAATCCGAACGCAACAAGGACAGATAATATCGTGGAAGTGGATATGTCCCATCCTTATCAACTTGATCGACAAATTGGTAGAACAGGAATTCCTAGAAATGGAAGAAGGCAACTCATGCCATAGAAGCGACGAGGAGATTAACCTACGAGACCTTCTTGAGGTTGTCCAATAGTTAGTGTACAAATACAATGCTCAAACCTGGCTAGAACACCGCGGTAGATCAGTCCAGGACATCATAGTAGACCTAGAGGAGGAAAGAAAACTGGCCCATAGAGCTCTAAAAAGCCTAGCTACATATAACCAGGACCAGCAAACTAGGAACTTATGCTAGAGTTTGGAAGTGCGAGAAATTCAGAGAGTGCTAGCCCTAGCAGACCGAAATTGATCAGAAAGTGAGAGAGCGCTAGAAAAAGGAGACCTCATGCTGAGCAAGCTCTTGTTGACAAAGCAGCTACTAGATAACACGACTGCAAAACAAAGTGCCCCATCTCTGGCAACATCGCTATTGACAAGGTTGGGAGTCAATCAAGGCTCTAAGAGCCAATCGAAAATCCATGTGGTAGCAAAGCAACTTGATAAATACAACAACTTTGTGGGGCAGTTTGAGCATGTCTACGAGGCCAATGGCCTCACTGATCCTACTTAATGCTCCCAAGCCTTCACACTGTGCTTAGGCAACAAGGGTCGATGGACCTGGTACACGATTCTAGATGCTACAGAGCATACCCATTTCAATGGCTTGAAAAATCTCTTCATTAAGAGATTTTTTGAACTTGGATACTTCGATAACCTGTTGGTGTGACTTATGAACGTCAAGTAGAATGAGAGAGAGGATATTCGAGATTATGTGACCCATGTGAGGAGCCTCTTCAAGAGAATTCCCATGGGTGAGAGACCAACCAAAAGGGAGGTATCCACGGTATTCATCAATAGAATATGAAGCGAAAAACTCTACAAAGCCTTGGTCGGCAACTTAAGCTTGAAGCAAGACGCACTAGCAAGGGCCTTTGAAGAAGCTATTAGAGTGGATGACCAGCTCAAGAAAAGAGGCTCCAAAGGCTCGAATCAAGAAGAGTCCAGTGCCATGAGTTTCGAGAGAGCCTCAACACTGAGTGAGAGAGTAGACTCAAGCACTTAGGACAAAGGGAAGGGCACTGAGTCAGGACAAGAGCTAGCAAAGATTAGGATGGACATAGCCAAACTACAGGAGATGATGAGATGATCAACGTGCCCACACGTCCAATGTGTGCATTGTGGTGGAAACCACTTGCCAATTGAGTATCAGGACCCTAGGTCATGACCTTGTACTAATTGTGGTAGGTTCGGCCATGACACCATGCATTTTTGAATACCTTAGAGGCTCCCATACTTGCAGCCTTACGGTCAACCCCACCTATGAACAGGCCACCAAATTTCTTTGGAAGGGGAGCCCCATTGGCTCTTCTAGCACCAAATGATGCTAAAATGACCATCCCTAGTATGGAAATCAATCCCACGGGTATCCCTAAACCGCATGGACCCTATGTAACCCATCCACCGAGTAACACTCTAGTCCACTATGTGGACGAACCTAACAACGATGAGCCTTATGTAAACTCGTACATGTCATATGATGAGGAAGGGAATGTTATCCTCATGGACTATCTACCAGTACCAGTGATGGCATTAGGTAGAGGGAGAGGTAGAGACCTAGGAGGGCAAACACAAGAACCAATCGTGTGTTGAAGTTGCGGTCAACCAGGACACATTTCTTCACGTTGCCCCGAGAGGGAGCAAGTAAATAGAGATAAGACTGACCTGAGATGCGTTGAGTTTGGAATCACTCATCTCTTTGTTGATTTTCCTAGGCAGAGGCCATCCTATAGTTCGGTAAACAAGCCATCGGTTCCATTGGGGTTGTTTGGTGTCGAAACACTCAACGAGGAGGCCACACATATCTCGTTGCATGTCATGACCCGTGCACAAACAAAGCAGGTTGGCATATCATTGCCAAGGCCTAGCAGCCTTGACACAACCTCAATTGGAAAGAAGAGTCGGAGACGAAGGAGAAAGAGACCGGACGCCAAGGTCACCCTCAAAACCAAAAGTGCCACGACACTGCCAACTGGAGGGAAAATCATTGATGCAGAAGAAGGGACGTCTATGCCTCGGATGACTTAAAAGGGAACTATTAAGGTCAGGGAGTACCCCAACCCAAAGCGCCAACTCAAAGCCATCAATAAGGTGAAAGAATGGGTGAGGGAGGCCTAGGAGCACCTAAAGGATGTTGAGCCCATATTGGAGGACGAGATTGACAATCTCTCAAGCATAGGCACCCCAATTTCTCTCCCACAACCAAAATCAAGGGAGACAATGGAACCACAAGCTGAGCCACCTGGACAAAGTCTAAATACTTCACGCCGGCAAAATAATCAAGGCCATTGGCCAAGAACCACAAACCTAGAAGAGGGGTGAGTGATTAGCAACCTCCTCAATACACTGGCGGCCACCCTGGTAACTTTGAGCTTAGGCGACCTACTTAGGCAACACCCAATGCTATGGTGGGAGCTTAAGCAGTGGGTTGAAGAACCGAATGAGCCAATTGCCAAAAACTTGGCTGTGAGCATGATGCAGAAACCCAAATACTGAGCTTGACACTGCACTCCATGCCTAAATCCCTGCACATCAATGCCTTTTGGAAAGGCATGGAAATGCATGTAGTCTTACCAGTCCTACCACTGGGGGACGTCACTAAAAAGGGGATCGTGGACACAGGGGCCGGAGTGAGTGTGCTAAGCCATGCGGTGCTCCAAACTTGGGGTAACCCATTGGTCGAGACTGCTAGGTTTAACATGACACTAGCAAATGGAATGAAGAAAAAACTATTTGGAGTGTTGAAAAATTGACCAATAAAGATCGCAAGGATCCAATTCTCTGTTGACTTCATAGTCATGAAGGGAGTGGACTACGATATCCTACTAGGCCGATCACAATGCGAAGATCAAAGAAGACTAGGGCAACGGTCTTATCTTCTTAGGCAATCAAACAAAAGCTGTGAGAGTAGAGATGGACACCTAGAAGACTATGCCAGTCAACCTTGACCCCATCTCCACCATGCTGAAGGGCGATGGACAAACTAGGGGATCCTATGGGGCTCTTACTAAGTATATCTCGTGCCTTGAGGACGAGCGAGACTAGATGCACGTTCTTGCTACCATCAACCTACCGTTCTCAAATGTTGAGGAGTACGAACAAGCCGTCAAGGCAACTGATAAGTTCAAGGGTACACCTTCAGTGCCAGTCTACATGATGACCGGGAGTCTACGTGGAAGAACCACTCATGTTGCATTCCGAGTCCTAAACAATAGATGCGAGCTCCATGAGATCCTAGGGTACTTAACCAACAAGTTGGCTGGCAATCCAATGATGAACCTTAAGCCACTCCTGGATGAGCCTAAATGGCAATGATCCAACGTACACGATTTGAACTTGAAGTACAATTGGGCCTTACTCCTCAATCAATAAGAAGGGAATTGTCAGAACTAGGAGAATCAGGAGCAACCGAACAAAGACAGCTCCAACAACAAATGTGAGGACTGTTGTTCCTTCAGTGATGAGAGCAAAAAGGAAATCGATACCCTAGAGTACGACATTGGGGGGCATATAATTGAACAAATACAAGTAGACCCTAGACCGCACAAGCCAAGCACATTTAGAGTGGAGAAGGCAGTCAAACATAAGGACTGCGATCGAACTTGGTTAGAGTACACAGGTGCAATCGACTACAAGCAGGCAGGCCTAGCCCAACCAAGTGACACACCACTGCTACAAACAGACTCACCTTCTAAGATACGACCACTAGGAGAGAGTCCCTCTTCTAGCAAAGATGCAGAGTTCAATTATGAATTGGAAGTTAGCTCAGATAGTGACCTAGAAATA
The DNA here is from genome assembly GCF_053477565.2 of Lygodium microphyllum. NCBI lineage: Eukaryota > Viridiplantae > Streptophyta > Polypodiopsida > Schizaeales > Lygodiaceae > Lygodium > Lygodium microphyllum. Next base: position 108,418,309 of record NC_141142.1, read on the forward strand.
CCTCAACCTCCCAAGACCAGATGCACTAAGGGGGACCTACCCTTCCACCTAAGACACAAGCGGTTAAAGGAGGAACTACAAACATGGAGCAAAGAAATGTGGACAAATGAACAACAAAAACCGCAAGACCTACCAAAACGATTCACAAGGTTCGAAAAGGGAGATAGGGTGGTGATCTTGCTGGGAGCCAAACCGTAGGGGCAATCAAGCAAACCGATCAAGGGACCTGCCAAGGTTAAAGATGTCAATTTAGCTAAGGAAGGGGAGACCCCATGACCTGTCTTTAGAGTATATGACTTGGCTAAGCAAGATGAAGTAAGTCTCGTTACGTTCTTGCGAGAGTATATAGACGTGTTTGCTTGGTCCCTAGAAGAACTTGAAGGGGTAGACTCGAGTGTGGTGACTCACAAGATACCCATGACACCTGACGCAATGCCCGCCAAGCAGTGACCATATCCCATGAATCCAAAGCACACTCACGTTGTTAAGGAAGAAGTTGACAAACTAATGACAGCAGGATTCATCTACAAAATTGAACACATGGATTGGATCTCACCCATAGTCATCATCCTAAAGAAAAATGGGAAGATTCGAGTGTGTGTCGATTACAAGAAGGTAAATGTAGCTATGAAGAGAGATAATTACCCACTGCCATACACCAAGCACATGCTTGAGAGAGTAGATGGCAAGGAGGCCCTACAATTTTTTGGACAGGTTCCTGGGTACAATCAGGTGCAAGTGCATCATCCTAACAATAGGCATAAGACGACATTCGCATTGAATGGGAAGTCTTTGCCTACATAGTCATGCCTTTTGGATTGACTAACGCACCAAGCACTTTCCAACGATTGATGTGTACAATATTCAAAGACATGCTGAGGAACGAGTTAGAATTCTTCATGGACGACGTGTGCATTCACTCTGCTTGGCGAGAACACTTAGGCAGAGGCTCTGAGTGGTCTTTGAATGATGTCGGCTATACCGCCCCTCATTGAACCCCTTGAAATGCCAATTCTGGGTGAAGCATGGATGTATCCTAGGACACTTGGTGTAAAGGAATGGCATTGCCATAGATTCCTCCAAGATCAAGGTCGTTGTCAATCTTCCACCCCCATCTGATTACAATGGTGTTCAATGCTTCTTAGGACATACCAAGTACTATCGACGGTTTGTGTTAAACTATGCATTGATTGCTAGACCTCTGTAAAAGCTATTGATTGTAATCGAATGGATCGCGGAATGCCAACAAGCGTATGAGAAGCTAAAAAAGGCTCTAACCATTGCACCAATACTATGAGCCCCAAACTGGGCACTCACGTTTCACGTGCACATCGACGCTTTGAAAATCACAGTATGAGCTATGTTGTGCCAACCTAGTGAACACAATCTAGACTACCCAGTGAGCTTTGATAAGAGAAAACTCATTGAGACCAAAATAAATTACTCGACAATGAAGAGAGAGGGATTGGCCATGGTGTTTCTCATAAAGAAATTTTGTCATTATCTTCTGGCTATGCCTTTCACTTTCTTTGTTGACCGTCAAGCCTTGTTGAATCTAGTTAACAAACCATGCGCTAGAATGCATTGCTAGATGACTTCTTCTGCTCTTGGAGTTTGATTTCTCTATGGTGGTGCGTAAAGGGAAACATCATTACATGACTGACCACCTATCTCACATTCCCACGGGAGAAGTAGCTGGATAAGGTATTGCAAATGAACTGCTAAATGCGCATCTATTCCGCTTATCCAACAAAAAAGAATTGTTTAGAGCTAACATGATGCCATATTGGGCTGATGACATAGTTCAAGTGCTTGAACACGAACTACCACATCTCGACCGATAGAAAAGGCCCAACTTAGGCAACTTATCCTAAAAACCCAACCTATCAATTGATATTTGGCCAACTTTACAGGCTGGATAAGACAGGTTACTACACAGATGCATGTCTAAACATGAGATGCATGACATGCTTACAGAGGCACACGACAAAATTGCAAAAGGACATTTCAGTGGAGAGGCGACAGCTCACAAAGTGATGCATTCCCAACTGTGGTGGCCTACCCTTTTCCAAGATGCGACACGCTTTGTAAAGCACTATGACGAATGCCAAAGGACCAAAGTTCGGGGATGAAACCCTTACTTCAATACTCGATTGAAGTGCACAAATGCTCAAGCTTGAATCCATTTGGTCTCGACAACGGAACCAAAATGTAGAGGCGAGCTCGAGCTCAACTGCCAAGACCATAGATCACTTATTGTTCAAGCATTTCAAGCGAGCACTAAAGGCTACCTCTCACATAGCCGATGCGCCATCCCTCTCTATGAGTGTAGTGAGCTTACCTTGATGCCCAATCTAGTTGCCTCCTCTCTCAAGCACTCTGATAGCTCCACGATTCTTGATGCAAGCTCAAACATCCTCAAACCTCCACCTCCAAGCTCCATCCTCCATAGCCACGCATGAGATGAGAGAAGAGAAGAGACAAAGAAGAGAGGAAATGGAGAAGGGCTTCACCTCCAAGATCCCTCACCCTCACACACTCACTCCCTCACTCACTCACAAGCAAGCAAGCAAGAGAAGAGAAGGAGAGAATAGAGAGTCCACTTTGCCACACACCAAAGAATGAGCTTTCATTCACTTTTTGAACTTTATATACAAAACCCTCTTTCCCTTGGGTGGTCATCCCCTTTTTACATGGCCGATCATGGCCTGGGCCCTTTTTCCATTGTCCTCCTACCTCCCTAGCTTCCGTCCTACTGTCCATCTACTTTTACAAGTTGCATGGGTGAGAGCTTGTGGGAGAGCCCGGTGCTCTTTAAAATAAAATATGGTGTGTGCATTTTGCTCTTTTACAAAATTATTGACTTGCACTTTTTCTTGTGCGCCATTGTCTTCCGTCTCACTTTTTCATTGCCCTTGTCTTTTGCTTTTGATTTTTTGGATTTTCCACCTTGTTCGTCTGAGGGTTAATAGGGCTTAAGAGGCAGAGAGAGCAAAGGAGAGCTCATTTCTATACTTAGGGTTTGAGAGAGAGAGAGAGCGAGAGCTAGACAAGTTTGTTGTAGGGTAGCAGGGAGGCAAGAAGAGTTTTGATTCGTGTGATTGGATGCATTCACAGGCTATAGGTTAGCCAGTTTGATTGCTAAACCCTTGTTGTTTGAACTTGAAGCTTGGTAGAGACTAGAAGGAAGCATCATGAGCATTGCACTAGATTTTCGTCAAGTATGCACCCGCTTTCACCGTCATGGTTGGCAAGCTATCCGCTTCCCAGAATCAAACTGTTCGACTACCCAAAAGTTATCTGATTTTCATAATCAGACACATCAAATCATCCACTTGGACAAGCCTTGGACAACCCAAAAATCAGACAGCTTTAGCATCCGATTTGGAGAAATTTGTGTCAGATAGTCCAAAATTAGATGCAGAACACTCGGACATTCCAGAATTGGACAACCTAGAATTGGACATCCAATTCTAGGAATTGAAACAAAGCCTGTAAAAAAATAAGATAGGAGAATAGAACATCAGTTTCTGGCAGATTTTGACCTTCCTAGACCTATAGGATCAAACCCTATAGCTATAGGACATCCCAATAGATCCCCAAGTGAGTGGATAAGGTAATAGAGCTTACTAACTTGAGGGTTGAGATTAGACAGTCTAGGAGCGACTGTGTTCACTAGCCATACCCCAATAGAGGTCAAGATTGACAACCTGAAACACTACCCTTTAGACCACACATCAATCATATAGCAAGGATGACCTAGAGTGGAATACTACAAGTGTTCTCCACTTGTATGGGAGAGCTAGCACTAGCCGAAACTAATTAAAGGGAGAGTAATCTGCATTGATTGTGATTGAACTTGCAAACTTCATCACATAACCACTTGAAATGTACAAGGAAAGATAGAAAGCCTAATTTCCGCTCCACCACTTGTGTGTCCAGTTCATGTAACATTGCAAACTAATTTAAATAACAAGGAACGCACTAGTAGAAGCAAACCCTGAGAACCCAAATACATCATGACAACCAGAACTTGAAGCAAATAACTATGAATTAACAGGACTAGGGACACAGCTTTACCCGATTTGATCAATCTAATTGACACACTAGTTGCTCAAGAAATCATCGATATGTCAAGAGCTATCACCAACCCTATAGACGATGAGATTGACTTGGGAGAATTCCCAGTCGACATTTAGCAAATGGTAAACCAGTAGGACTTGTAGACCAAAATGATGCATTATGGTAGTCGAGCTTAGGAGATTATAGCTAATCTCAGGGGAGAGAGAAGGTTGGCAAGAAAAGCATTGTAAAGCATTGTCGTCTATAACTAAGAGTAGTGAGCTCAGAAATTGAGACAAGGAATAGAAATGCACGAGGTCTGGCATATCCTAGCTCTCACCAATAGAACTAAGGCAGTAGGACCAAATGTTGAGAGGGAGAGAGCGCTAGAGGAGGATTTTACATTGAGCAAGCTTCTCACAAAGCAAATATTAGACAATAATCTTAGACAATACAACTGCAGAGTAGAGCAGAGCAGCCCTAGTGACTATGTTGCTAGTAGGACTAGGAATCACACCAAACTCTAAAAGATAGACCAAAATACCTGTGGTTGCTAAGCAACTCAACAAATATTAGCCTCTGTATAGCTTCAAGAGCAGTTTGAGCAAGTATGCGAGTGAATGGCCTCATAGATCTTACTCAATGAGCACAAGATTTCGGACTTTGCCTAGGAGACAAAGGGTGGACATGGTTTACTAGCCTAGACAATGCCAAATGTAATCATTTTAATAACCTCAAGAGTCTTTCATTAAGAGATTCTTGGATACTCTGACAACCTCATCGTCAAATTGATGAATATTAGCCAAAAGGATAAGGAGGATATCCAAGATTATGTCACCCATGTGCTGAGTCTCTTTAAGAGAATCCTAGCAAAAGCAAAATGACCTAACAAACAAGTGGTCTCCACTATGTTTATAAACAGAATCTGAAGTGAGAAGCTCTACAAGGCCTTAGTAAGCAACTCAAACTTGCAAAGGCACATGCTAGCTAGGGTCTTTGAAGAAGCCATACACATGGAACCACGGCCCGAGATGGCACTGCCACTAGATCCTCAGAGAAAGCTACAACCATTGGCAAGAGGTCTAGCTAGAGCATACAACATAAGGGAAATGGCATTGACCAGAGCAGGAGTTGGCAGACATGAAGCTAGACTTGGCCAAGCTTCAAGAGATGATGAGAAGGCCCACACGACCTCATGTGTGCAATGCATGCATTGCGGAGAAAATCACCTCCCAGCTGAGTGCTTAGATCCTAGGTCAAGACCATGTGCTAATTGTGATAGGTTTGGCCACCATAACACGATGCACTACAGATTGTCAAGACAATTTCCATACCCACAACTGTGTAATCAATTGTACTACCTAAGGAATAGGCCACCAAACTTTGAGAGGGGAGCTCCATTAGCTCTCCTGACACCTAATGACTTAAAGTCAGTCATCCCCGGACATCAATCCTACAGGGATACCTAGACCACTAGGACCCATTGTGACCCATCTACTGAGCAACACTCCGATACGTTAGATAGAGGAGCCAAACAAGGACAAAGCATATGTGAACCTTACGTCTCATACAACGAAGAGGATAACCCCATCTTGATGGATTTCATACTAGTACTAGTGACGACATTAGGTAGGGGAAGATGTAGGGGTCTAGGAGGATAGCACCAAGAACCCATCGCATACTTTGGACTTGCAATCACCTAGGGCATATCTCATCTCGCTACCAATTAGGACAAAGCTGACATGAGATGTTCAGAGTGTGGGATCACATGCTTATATGTCAAGTGTCCTAGGTGGAAAACATCCACTAGTTCTCATGCCATCGGTAGCATTAGGGTTGTTTGAGGATGAGACACTTGATGGTGAGGCCACATCCATCCCATTGAATGTCATGACCCTAGCACAAATGAATCAGGTCAATATCTCATTACTCAAACCTAGTAACATTGATGCATCTTCAATCAGGAAGAAGAGCCATAGGAGAAGGAAAAAGAGGGCTGAGATAGGGGTAACACTTAAGACAAATAGTGCCACCACATTACCTAAGGGGAAGCAAGTTGTCATGGATGTAGAAGCGGAAACATTTGCTCCCAAGATGGCAAAAAAGGGGAATGCCAAGATCGGGGAGTATCCCAACTAGAGGCACCAATTGGAAGTAGTGGATAAGTTCAAGGAGTGGGTGAGAGAAGCCCAAGAGCACCTCAAAGATGCTGAACCTATCATAGAAGACAAGATCGATGGGCTCTCTAGCATGAGCACACCAATCTCACTTACACGACTGAGATCAAGAGATGCATTTCCACCCCATGTAGCACCACATGGACAAAGCCTAGACACCATAGGTAAACAGACTAATCGAGATCATTGACAAAAGGGCGTAGAGCCTAGTAGAAAGCAAGGGGTTGTCAACATGCTCATGATTTTGATATCAGCCCCCATGTGACTCTACCTCTGGGAGAGCTGCTTAGGCAGAACCCAACACTATTGCCAAGGTTGAAGCAGTGGGTAAAAAGACTTGATGAGCTTGGAGCAATCGACTTGTTGACCACAATGCAGTAACACACATACTGAGCTAAACCCTAAACTCAGTGCCTAAGTCCTTGCATGTGAATGCTTTTTGAAAAGGCACAAAGACCACACGGTCTTACCTATCAACGCATAAGGAGATGCTACAAGGAAGGGAATCGTAGATACAAGAGTAGGAGAGTAAGTGTGCTTAGCCATACAATCCTAAAGGCTTGGGGTAACCAACATGTGGAGACTGCTAGGTTTACTGTCAGGCTAGCTAATAGAATGAAGGTTATACCATTTGGAGTACTAAAAATTTGGCCCTTGAAGATAGTGGGAGACCAATTCTCAATAAACTTCATAGTTCAAATGGAGTGGACTATGACATCTTGCTAGGCCTACCTTGGATGCGGAGTGTACAAGTGATAGAAGACTGAGGTAATGGTCTAATATTATTGGTCAATAGATCTAAAGCTGTAAGAGTCGAGATGGACACCTTGAAGACCACGTTGATCGAACCAATAAAAACAATAGCGCTTGACCTTTCATAGATGATATCTCTGCTATTTTGAAGGTAGAATCACAAGTCAGCAATTCCTATAGGCCACTAACAAAGTGTATCCCTTGCCCTAAGGACAAGAAAGATTGGATGCATGTGCTAGCTACCATCGATCTGCCATTCTCAAATGAAGAGGGGGATTATAAGAAGGTTGCCAGGGAAATCGGTGAGTCCCACAAAGTCACACCATCTTCGGTGTTGAAGAGTAAGATTCCACCATTATTACCACTCTGCATGATGACCAGGATCTCTAGCAATCGACCAACAGCTGTCCCCTTCCACATCCCATCTAATAGACTCGAACTTCGGGGGATTCTTGAATACCTGATGAGAGAGTTGGTTGGTAACCTAGCTGCCAATCTCAAACCTCTCAAGGACCTCATGGACAAGCCGAAGTGGCAATGGACCAAAGTACATGACTTGAATATATTGTACAATTGGGCACTAATCTCACAGATGAAAAGAAGATGGAGAGTAGAAGCCTAGGAGATGATAGGCAGTCAAAATGTGATGATTCAGATGACAAGTACAAATATTTCTACTCTAAGAATGAGAAAAACGAGGAAGAGGCCGTTATAATAGAGTATGATACGAATGGCTGAGTGATGGAACATATATGAGTAGACTCCAAGCCACATAAAGCCAACGTCTTTAGGATTGAAAGAGGATTCATCAGGATGGAATGCAACCGCACTTGGTTGGACCACATGGGTGTAATGGACTTTGAATAAGCTAGATTAGTTCAACCAAGTACCGCACCACTCTTTAGAACTAAATCGACCTCAAAACTATGACCACCAAGGGGAAACTCCTTCCTCTAGCAAGAGTTGTAAGTTTAACTCTGAATCGAAAGTGAGCTCCAAGAGTGATTCGAAGATACTCCAACCACCTAAGACCAAACACACCAAAGGGGACCTATCAATCCACTTAGCGTAGGCAGTTGAAGGAGGAAAAGAGGAGGTAGTCAAAGGGGTTAGAAGCCGAAGAGCAAAAGAAAGCCCCATGATCTATCGAAGCGCATCATGAAATTCAAAAAGGGTGACATGGTGGTGATCTTGCTAGGAGCTAAGAGGCAAGGATAGGTAAGCAAACCGATAGAGGGGCCTGCTAAGGTCAAGGGAGTCAACTTGCCAAGGGGAGGTGAAAAGCCTCAACCCATATTCATAGCTGAGGGGGCCTAATTGAAAAAGAGGAGGTTGATCTCATTGCTCTCCTATGAGAGTACATAGATGTGTTTTCTTGCTCCTCAGACGAACTAAAAGGACTAGATCCTAGGGTTGTGACTCATAACATCCCCATGACTCCTGATGCAATGCCAGTAAGGCAGCAACCATACCCGATGAATTCTAAGCATACACATGCCATTAAGGAGGAGATAGATAAGATTTTGAAGGCCTGATTCATCTACGAAATTGAGCACATAGACTAGGTGTCACTATAGTGATTTTCTTGAAGAAGAACGAGAAGATTTGAGTATGTGTGAATTATAAAAAGGTCAATGCTGCAACTAAAAGGGACAACTATCTACTACCCTAGACGAAGCACATCCTTGAAAGAGTAGTAAGGAAGGAAGCCTATAGTTTCCTGGATGACTTCTCAAGCTACAACCAGGTGCAAGTATACCCTAACGATAAACATAAGATAGCATTTGTGATCGAATGGGGTGTATTTGCCTACATAGTCATGCCATTTGGGCTAACAAACACACCAACTACCTTTCAATGCCTCATGTGCACCATCTTCAAAGACATACTTAGGTGAGCATTGGGGGTATTAGTTAACAATCTATGTGTCCATTCCAATTGGAGGGAATACCTAGATAAACTTTGCATAGTCTTTGAGCGATGTTAGATATATAATCTCTTATTGAACCCCCTGAAGTGCCAATTCTGGATAAAACATGGATGTATCCTAGGGCACATGATGTCTAAGAACAGCATTCCCACCAACTTCTCCAAAGTTAGGGTCATTGTCGATTTTCCACCACCCACAAACATGATTGTAGTTAGGCAATTGATACTACATTCTCTTACCAAAAATGATGAAGCCATCATGGGATATCAACATTTTTATCTTCTCCTCTAAGGTAAGGGCGTTGAGTAATGCTTTGTGGCTCAGGGCATCCACAATGATATTCTCCTTACCTAACATGTACTTAAGTTGGAAGTCATACTCTTGCAAGACCTCAATCCATAATTGTTGTCTCATGTTTAGATCTGGTTGAGTAAAGATCCACTTGAGACTTTTATGGTCAGTGACTAAGGTAAACTTGTTGCCAAGCAAATAGTGTCTCCATAGTTTGAGAGCACGAATTATAGCAAGTAGCTCTAGGTCATATGTAGCATAGTTCTTCTCACGAATCTTCAGCTTCCTAAAAGAGTAGGCTATCAAATGGCCTTCTTGCATGAGCACACAACCTAATGCGAGAGGGCTTGCATTAGTGACAACTTCAAATTCTTGGTTCAAGTTGGGTAGTTTTAGAATAGGAGTTGTGATCAAGATTTGTTTAAGTTTCTCAAGATTGGACTATTCAATGGGAGTCCATATGATGGTAGTTTCCTTGTTGAGTAAATCAGTTAAGGATGCAGCAAACAAGGCATAATCCTTGATAAAAATATTGTATCATCCTATCAAGCCTAGAAGACTTTGGGCTTTCTTAACTGTCATTGGGGGTGCCCATTCTTGTACATCTTTAACCTTGGTAGGTTCTATTGCAATTCCTTTGTCAAAGATTATAAATCCAAGGTACTAAATCTACCTTTTAGAGAAGGTATATTTCTTCCTCTTGACATAAACCTTGTGTGTTCTCATTGTTTCAAGAACAACTCAATGTTGTGATTCATGATCTTCATCCTTCTTTGAGTAGGTCAAGATATCATCAAAGAAGACAAGAACAAAGTCATCAAGATAGGGCCAAAAAATGTCTTGAATCGGCATGTTAAAGGTTGCTAGTACATTGGTTAACCCAAAAAAAATCACAATGAATTCATAATGGCCATATGCATCAGCCTGTTAAAGGTTGCGGGTGCATTGGTTAACCCAAACAACATCACAATGAATTCATAATGGCCATACCTTGTATTAAATGTAGTATTTGGAATGTCTTCTTCTTTGATTCCTACTTAATAATAGCATAATTATAGATCAATCTTTGGGAAGATCTTTGCACCTTGAAAACAGCCAAGTAATCAATCTATCCTTAGAATTGGATATTTATTGTTGATTGTCACTTGGTTTAGCTGATGAAGAGATTGAGGGTTTTGTCCTTTTTCTTTTGGAATAGCACTAAGGCTCCCCATGGTGAATTACTCGGTCTGATATATCCTCAGTCCAAAAGTTACTTAAGTTAGTGTTTCAACTCAATGGCTTCTAGAATGGACATATGATAGGGTCATTTTGCTATTGGTGCAACTCCTAGTGTTAGCTTGATCTCATGATCAACTTCTCTTGGTGGGGGAAATTTTGTTAGCTCTTCAGAAAACACATTTGCATATTCCTTTAGCCAAGATGATTCTTTATCAATTTCCTTTTTTTGCTCAATCTTGTTATGTTTGATTAGGTAGATATGCAATCCTTTTCTCAATCCCTTCACGATTCGAGAAGCTTTTGCTAGTTGGATTCTAGGGTTTTTAGATTTGCCTTGAGTGGTTACTAACTCTCCTTTTTTATCTAAGAATTTTGGAAAATCAAAGTGGAAGCTAGAGAATGTGCACAAGAGGGAGAGAAGAGCTCACAAGTACAAGAACAAGTCTTGCTTATTCAATTGCTTATGAAAGTACAACTTGGGTCACTCTCACTCAAAAGTTGATGTGGACTCTTGGGTTGTTTATATAGCCCCAACAAGCTAGGGTTAGGTTTTTCCCTTCCCCTCAAGTCCATTCACACATGCCTCCCCTTATCCACTCCTACATAAGGAGGGTTCATATGCCTATATTCTCAACACCCCCCTCAATTCCAAGTGGCATTGGAATACAAAGCATAATAGAATGCCCCTCCCCCCCCCCCCTTAGCCCAAATTGGATGCCTTTATAGAACAAGCTAACAAGGATGGTTATAGGCAGAAAGGATACAGGACTTAGAAGTGTCGATCATCTGTGGATTGGGAGGCAAAATTGGCCTCCAATTCCTTAGGTACTTTTGAAACACTAGGACACTTACTGGTGATATGCCCAGTCTTTTTGCATTTATTGCACTTCATTTTTTTGGGATACTTCTTCCAACAATTACTTACAATATGCCATTTTTTTTAATAGAAGTAGCACTTTGTAGAAGCTGTATGGACTAACACTTGCTCACGAGAAGTAAATGCTGAAGAGCCTTCGTTATGTTTCCTCTTTTCTTCATCTAGGCATGACTGGATGGTACTTGCCAAAGTTGGGTTTGGGATATTAGTAAGGGTAGTAACAAGGGTTGGAAAGACCTTCTTTACAGACTTCAAAAGGATGGCAATGGCATCTTCATCATGAATTGGTGCTTGAATGGAGGCGAGCTGTGCCATGAGCCCCTTCATGTGTGAACTAAACTTACTAAATCTTCTCCTTGTTTATACTCCAAGTTAAAAAACTCAATCTTTAGAAAAATATTGGAGTTCTTCCCTGTAGTGCCATAGAGCCTTTCAAGCTCATCCCACTTCTCCTTGGCAGTGGAGAGTTGGTCAATATGATGAATTAAAGATTCATCCAAATGAAGCACGATGATGGCCTGAGCTTCATCATCCTCTACATCAAGGGGATTGGATGGGTCGATAACTTTAGTCCCTTTTATGAAGGGTCGGTAGCCTCATTCCGTAATTTTATATTTTACTAGGACTTGCCAGGGATGGAAATCTTTTCCATTAAACTTGTGGATTTGAGACCCTACATCTGCATAGGCCATGCCATTATAGAAAGGTCTTACCTATTGCCTTAGGCAATGGTAGTGTCTAGTCCTTTATTGTTGGGGGTAAAGGCGCCTCCGCCTAGCCGCCCATGTATTACTACACTTTACTACACTGACAATACCCGCCACTACACATTGCAAGTGGCAGGCACCTATCACAGTCACTTATTCTTTATTCTTTTAGTGGCATTTTGAATAAAGGAAGGCCCAGCCACACATTGTGGTTGTTGGAGTTCCCACTTTGAGTTTCTCTCTCTCTCTTGCTCTTGCTCTCCATCTGCCATAGCTCTCACCACCAAGCTTCTTCCTCCTGGGTTCTACTTCCCTTTCAACTGGTATCAGAGCAAAGGCATTGGAGCTGCCCAGAATTCTCTTCAGCCCAAATTTGAAGAGCTTCAAATCGAGCTTCAATGGCAGCCATGGCACCTTCATTTGTAGGTATGTTTTGATCTCCCACCTCCTCCCTGATCTTCCCAGCCTTCATTTGGCACCTTGCAGGGCTGTATTGGAGCCCCCTGATCATTGCCAAATGCTCAGTAGCACTATTGAAGACTCCCTAGCCCCCAGAAGCAGTTAGCACAAAATGCGACGCATTTTTAGGGGAATGGATTGATCCACTTTTGGCATTTCTAGCTCCTTCCCCGACTTCCCGGCATTGTTTGCAAGCTTCCTAATCATCTTTGGACTCCCTGGCATTGGTTCTTGGCTCTCGACGATCGATACAAGTGCTTCCACCTTCAACCGTTGCTATATACACGATCCCAGGACTATCAAAAGCAGGGCAGCACTTGACATTTGATGTTTGATGCTTCTTGCCCCATTGCCCGTTTGATGCCTATTAATGCCCGGTGATGCCCGGATGTTATGGGATGCTATGTCTATGCCTATTAATGCCCGATGATGCCCGGATGTTTGATGCTTCTTGTCCCATTGCCCGTTTGATGCCTATTAATGCCCAGTGATGTCCGAATGTTATGGGACGCTATGTCTATGCTTTATGAATGATTTAGAGTAGATTTGAGCACCAATTGAGCTTCATTTGACAGTGAATATGCTATTGTAATACAGTGGGCTGAAGCTTATTTACTTGGTGTATGCATTGGTTCTTGGATACGAGGTGCTTATCGGTGATTTGAATTATCATACCGATGTATTTGGAGATTGTCAAATGCTTTTTTTTTTGTTTCAGAATGCTTTTGAGCTTGGATTAGGCTCCATCTTGGTCGTCATTCACTGGCATTTGGATTGAGTTGGCATGCTTTGGACCGGTTTATGCATATTGTCACTACTTGACATTTAGGCCTCTTGCATTTATGCTTTGGTCAGATATGGCTGCCACTTGGTTTGCCCATGCATGACAGCCACTTGGACCTTCGTCTTTGGATGTATTTGAGCATTTTGGACCTACTAGGCATTACATTTGGTTGTCACTTACATGCTATTTGAATGCTTTCAGGCTTATGCTTTATGGGTCTAAGATAGCTTGGGATTTATGCTCCGGATGTACCCTACTGGGATTTGGAATATCTGATGCTATGTACTCAATGTATTTGAGCATTGCTTGCTCTATTTGCATCTGACTTTACTTCCAGTGGGAGCCTCTTGGCATATTAAGATGTACACAGAGTTTTACTTACACTTGAGCTTGAGCTTGTGGGACAATTACATGCATTTGCTCTCTTGAGAGCTTTATGTCTGCAGTTAGTGTGTAGTGGGCTGATTTGATACGCCTATTGGGGCAAGCACCTATCTCTGTCACAAGTTTGTCAGTTTTGTATGCATCTTGAATGGTTATGCATTGAACTTCTTGCTCTATCAGTTGTGCTTATGCTTGGTCTCTTCTCTTACCCAGAGACCCATTACATGCATGACTTCTAGACCTATGAGATGTATCTTGCCTGACAGGTTATTGCTTTGACAGTTCTTGGTACCTTCTTGCCCCTTGACACTCGCAGTTGGATGTATCTTGCTACCTGGTAGTTGTAGTGACATATGTATCAGTGATTGCTTCACTTTGGGACAGTTTTACATACTGATGTAATTTATTCCAGCAAGCTGAAATCTGCAGATTTCGAGCACTTGTATGAGGGTAATGCTTACTATTTGATGTTATCTTGGTCATATTTGGTGGAAAGGTGGTTCTGTTGGTGATATCCACTCTTTCAACTAGTTTTAGCAGTGGTTTTAGTGCATTTTTTGCTAATTACAACAACTTGCAATTTTGCATTTTTTGCTTTGATTTGGAACAGTATGGCTGGTCATCAGAAAGACATAGCTCTCTTTAACATTGCCAAATTTGATGGTACCAACTATGGGTATTGGAAGTCCGAGATATGGCAGGTTTCGGTATAGAAGTTGCAGATTAAACCATTGCATTTCAATGGTGCTAAACCCAAGGATATGGAGGCTGATGTTTGGATGGAAGTTGATGAGCTATGCAAGTCTACCATTATCTTATCGCTCTCAAAAGAGGTCCATCATAATGTTATTGAAGATGAGAATCAAAGTGCATGGGACTTATGGGAGAAGATTCAAGAGCTTTATGCGCAACAAAGTCCTGTGTCACAGATGTATTGGCTGAAGCAGTTAATGGACCTTCGCATAAAGGAGGGGACATCCCTATCATCTCATTTCAGCCAGTTTCATGCTATCATGAAGAATCTGTTGTCACAGGGTATTGAGTTCAAAGACAACTTGCACCCGTTGTTTCTACTTGGCACCTTGCCTGAATCATGGGATGTCTTCCGTACTGCCATATGCACGAACAAGCTTGATGGCTGAAAATCAAAGATGTTGAGAGTGCTTTATTGACTGAGAAAATCAACAGGAAAAACAATGATGCTTCCCGCTCTTCACATGCATTGACCGTTAGAGGTGGCAGGACATGGTATGCATGATAATGATCATAAGGGCAAGGACTCTCAGAAGTCTAAGTCTAAGTCACGTGGCCACAGTAAGTCCCGTGGACGGAAGTCTAATCTTACATGTCATTATTGTGGGAAAGCATGACATATTAGGCCACAGTGCCATAAGATGTGCGATGATAAGCGCAAGGAAAAGGGAAAAGAGAAAGTGCAAGAAAAGTCTTCTGAGCGCAATATTGTACTTCAAAGTCTAGTGCGAAGATAGAAGAGGTTAATGTCATGCAGACCACTGATTTAGATGAGGATTACATACTTGTAGCTTCTTCATGCAATGCCTTTCAGGCTTCTAAGACACATTCTTTGTATGTGCAATGCTGGCTTTTGGATTCGGGTGCGTCATTTCATGTGACACCCTGTAGAGATTGGTTTCATACCTATTGTACCATCTCTTGCTCTATGCATCTTAGTGATGGCAGATCTCTTGACATAATGGGTATTTTGTGTCTTTTGGAGACTCTACAAGGAAGATTACTCATGGGTAGGCTTGTGCTTGCAAGAGGTGCCAAGTCTGGTAGCCTCTATCCCTTACTTGTATCTGGAGCGACCTTGAATCATGTTTTGTCTGTGGGTTCTATCCCCCATGTATCCCTTTGGCATGCTCGTTTGGGGCATATGTCCCTTAAAGGAATGAAAATGCTACGCGCTTTGCAGTATCTTCCGCCTTTTGACTCTTCACATTTTGATTCTTGTGATCATTGTTTATATGGCAGGCAGACTAGGAATACGCATAAAAAGTCTGGTAAGAAATGCATGGGTGAGCCCTTGGCTCTTGTGCACTCAGATGTATGCGGCCCCATGCCTTGTCAGTCACTAGGTGGGGCAAAGTATTTTATTACTTTCATAGATGATTACCCACGTAAGGTTTGGGCTTATCCCATAAAGAGAAAATCTGATGTCTTAGACACATTTCAGCATTGGCTAGCATTAGCAAAGAACCAGTCTAGGAATAGGCTGAAATGCCTAAGGTTAGATAATGGGGGTGAGTATGTATCACGTGCTTTTGAGCAGTTTTGTGATGAGCAAGGTATTAAGTGCAAGTTGACCGCCCCTTACACCCCTCCCCAAAATGGTATGGTTGAATGCATGAATAGGACCATTTAGGAAAGGGTCTATAGCATGCTTAGCCAAGCTAGCTTACCGCATCACTTTTGGACTGAGGCAGTTACTACTGTAGTGCATCTCATTTTAACAGGTCACCTAGCAGTGGCATTGACTTTCAGGTTGTTGTAGAGGAGGTATGGGGAGGCAAGCCCCCCTCTTATGATCATTTGTGTGTCTTTGAATATGAGGCATTCTACCATGTACCAACAAATGCAACCCCACAAGTGTAAGTGGGGCGCAACATGCTTAAAGTTCATGGGGCTCATAACATTAGCTACGGGCATCTGCATAAACCCCACGGCTGAATCCTAAAAGTGTCAAATGCATTTTCATTGGCTATAAATATACAGGAGAGATGGGTTACTATCTATGGGATCCGCAGGGGCGAAAAGTGATCCATAGCCATGTGTCATCTCTCATGATGAGGACAAAATGCATATGCAGCCTGAGAAAAAGATTCAGGTACACAGAGTTATCTTTCAGGAGGAGCCACCTGCTCCCGTATAGCCCGCTCCATGGCCAGTTAGATAGCGTGCAGCATCACCTGATGCTCATGGCCTAGATGTTAAACATGCTGATGTTAGACAGGATGTTGGTCAGGTAGCAGAGCTTGGGTTGAGGCATTCTACTAGAGATAGATGATCTTCTGACAATTTTTTGCCCTCAATGGATTATGTACTAGTTATAGATGCAGGAGAGCCTCTCACTTATGATGACGCTATGCACAGGGGTGATTGTCACTCTCGGGAGAGGGCTATGCAATCTGAGCTTGACTCATTGCATAAGAATTAGACTTGGGATTTGGTTTCCTTGCCTCAGGGTAAGAAGGCTTTGCCATGCAAATGGGTGTACAAGGTGAAAAGTACCCCTGGGCACCCCAAGCCAGCATACAAGGCTCGATTGGTTGCTAAGGGCTTTAAGCAGGAGCATGGTGTTGACTTTCATGAAGTCTTTTCTCTTGTGGTCAAGATGGCCACCCTATGCTTAGTCTTGGCTTTGGTTGCACAACTGGACCTGGACTTGTACTAGATGGATGTCAAGATGGCTTTTTTACATGGGGACTTGCATGATGAGATTTACATGGGGCAGCCTAAGGGCTTTGCAGACCCTGGTAGGGAACACCTAGTGTGCAAGATAAAGAAGAGTCTATATGGCTTGAAGAAAGCAACTAGGGAATGGTACCATAAGTTTGATGCATTCATGCAGTCATAGGGCTACAGCTGCAGTGCTATGGATCCGTGCTTGTACACAAAGAAAGTCCGTGACGGTTCTTTATTGATTTTGGTACTCTATGTGGATGACATGCTTTTAGCAAGGACAACTCATGAGGAGCTAGATGCTCTTAAGGCTCAGCTCAAGAAGAGCATTGAGATGAAAGATCTAGGACAGGCCTCTCATATACTTGGTATGCGCATTACGCGTGACAGAACTCAGGGACTACTCTATCTGTCATCACAGAGCGAGTACATTCATAAAGTCCTTAAGCGCTTTCGTATGCAGGATGTTAAGCCTATTGGATGTCCATTACCTTCTCATGTGAAGGTTTCATAGGCTGATTGTCCACAAACAGATGAGCAAAGGGCCAAGATGGCCAAGATTCCCTATGCATCAGCCATGGGTAGTCTTATGTATACCATGATAACCACCCGTCTAGATATTTCTTTTGCAGTTGGGGTTGTGGCACGTTATATGGCTACACCTAGCAAGAAACATTAGGATGTTGTGAAGGGTATCATGAGGTACCTAAAGGGCACATCAGATATGTATATTTGCTATGGTAGCCAGGATACAGGAGTCGTGGGGTACACTGACTCTGATTATGTAGGACATGCAGATAGTAGGAAGTCCACTTCTGGCTATGTATTCACTTATGCTGGAGGGGCTATCTCTTGGATGTCCATGGCGATAAGTATATGGCTCTTTCTACTACAGAGGCCGAGTATATTGCAACCATAGAGGCTTGCAAGGAGGCTATCTAGTTAGGCCGTTTGATTGCATATCTTAGTATGACAAATGTTATGCCTACACTGCATTTAGGTTCTATGAGTGCCATTCAGTTGGCCAAGAATCCGGTCTTCCATGCGAAGACGAAACATATTGAGGTGAGGTATCACTTCATTTGTGAGGTCGTTGAGGACAAGTCTATTGACCTTGTCAAGATTCCGACTAAGCAGAATCCTGCAAACTTGCTCACGAAGAGCCTCACTATAGAGCGCTTTGCCTTCCTCAGGAGATTGATGGGCGTTGGATGAGATGACGTCTTTTTCCTCATCATGTTGTACATGTGTACATGTTGTACTATCTTTTCTTTTATTTTCCCTCTTACTGGGGCAGATTCGCCTTTAAGTGGGAGGTTCTTGGGGGTAAAGGCACCTCTGCCTAGCCGCCCATGTATTACTACACTTTACTACACTGATAGTACCCGCCATTGCACACTGCATGGTGGCGGGGGCACCCATCACAGTCACTTATTCTTTATTCTTTTAGTGACAGTTTGAATAAAGGAAGTCCTGGTCACACATTATAGTTGTTGGAGTTCCCACTTTGAGTTTCTCTCTCTCTCTCCATCCGCCATAGCTCTCACCGCCAAGCTTCTTCCTCCTGGGTTCTACTTCCCTTTCATTTATAGGTGGCCAAGTACGAACCAAATAATAGAATTGATAGCCCTACAAATGATACCCAACTTTAAAGCTTTAAGGATGAAAACAATTGGAAATCATACATATATAATATCTCAAAGTACGATTTTGGCGGTCCTGTCCTTCAAACAATCGTTGATTTAAGTTTTACTGTTTTCCTAGGCTTCAATGATGTGAACCTTGATTGGACTTCTAGCTCTTCCCCACCTTGTGGTTTAGTGTACAAGCATTTGGATGAACAAGGTCGATTAATGACTTCGATACTTGGTGAAGAGTCCGAGGAGATTTCAATCACATCAATATTCATGTTCCAACGTAGGACATTAGTACTAATGTCACTACATGCCTTTTTAGTTCTTAGAAGCACTCATCTCAAGATTGGGATGTTTAGGTATTTACCTTGTCAATCTTAGTGAGATACTTGACTCATTATCGGTGTTGAGAGCACGCTTCTCAGTGAACTTATGATGTCCCTCGAGTGTTGAAGCTACTCATAGATCAGGAACACACTTCAGAGCATATGCTTTAGTGATTAGAATCACTATTAATGATTCCATATTGAAAAAAATGAGAATGGAAAAGCTTGAAGCTTTCTAGCTATGGCTGCCAGGAGACCCACACCTGGGGTTTTGATCACAACAAATTGCAGGAGAGGAATTAGGACAAACCCTCTTAGATGAGGATGGTCTATTGTAGGGGCTACAATAGCCCTATGTTAGCCGCCACGATTGTGCCCACTACGCACCAAGTTGCTAAGCTAGCAGCATTGAAATCTATGCCAAATTCGCGATTTCTGGCAATGACGGATTCTTGGCTGCCCAATCTCCGCATTTGAAGTGTCATGCTGAAGGCCTTGAGCTAGGGATGAAGTCTCCAGAAGAGGTGGGTCGAGTTGTGGCTATGGAGGCCAAGATGCAAGAAGAAGAATATGAAGGCTCATGTGCACTTAGAGGTGTAAAGAGGTTTAGGGAAGTAGAAGGATCTGAGATGGCTCTGATACCATGTGGAAAATCAGAGTGGAAGCTAGAGAATGTGCACAAGAGGGAGAGAAGAGCTCACAAGTACAAGAACAAGTCTTGCTTATTCAATTGCTTATGAAAGTACAACTTGGGTCACTCTCACTCAAAAGTTGATGTAGACCCATGGGTTGTTTATATAGCCCGAATTGGCTAGGGTTAGGGTTTCCCCTTCCCCTCAGGACCATTCACACCTGCCTGCCCTTATCCACTCCTACATAAGGAGGGTTCATATGCCTATATTCTCAACAAGAACATCATTTGACCTCTCTCACAATGAATATGAGCATCATTAGGGATTAGCCAATCCATTCCTAGCAAGCACTCGTAAGCTCCTAAATTCATAACTCTAAACCCCGTATTGGAAAGATGGCCTCCTAAGTTAAATTCCACTCTTCGAGTCTATTGTTGAGAAAAATTTGCCTCTTTCCCATTTGCCAACTCTACTAACAGCTTAGATGTAGGTTCAGTGTTTATCCCTAGCCTTTTTGCATACTTCAATGAGATAAATGAGTAGGTGCTTCCACAATCAATCAAAATCTTAAAGGTTTTATCTCGGTAAGTTGTTAGGGTCTAGATTACTAAGAGCTGGAAGCTGGGGCCCTTCTTATTGAGAGTAGCATGTACTGTTGCTCTTTCCACGTCCACTTCTAAAGTGGGATATTCACCTTCATCTATTCCTTTGCTCCTCCCTTTGAAGGTTACTCAAGAAACTTTTCTTTTGGTGATTGAAACTGCTTGATTTTGGCCACAAATTGCCCTTTGTGGATTGGTGCTTCGAACATTGTCTTTTGAAATGGCCAAGTACTTTGCAATGGAAACATCTTGATAGCTCCTTATTACCGACTGTAGGTATAAAGTTTCCAACTACACTTTTCTTGGCCTTCTTCCTTTTCTCGATTTGGTATTACCCTTGGATCCTCTTTACATATCCTCGTGGCCTTTTATATGGAGAAAATTGTCCCCAAAATCTACCACTCTTGGATGCTAATTGAAGTTCCTATATAATGGGCCTTGCTTGAATTAATGCATCTTGTAAGTCGGATGGGCACATTGCTTTGAGATGGGTATAAAAAATGGAGTGTTTAGCTTGTGATAAAATTTTGACACCTACTAGGTGATTTCCATGGGTGGGGCATATTTCAAAACGGACACAAATCTAGAACAATAGGCCTCCAAGGCTAATTTGGATTGCTTCAAGCTAAAGAATTCATTCATTTTCAGAGTGCAATAGGCCAGTGGGAGGTATCGCCCACGTACAACTTCCTTCAACTTTTTCTAAGTAATGGTTGTTTCTACAATCCCTTGGTTCTTACACCATTGCTTCCACCAAAGTCAAGCTCTTTGCCCATCAACTTTAGTTTAGCTATCATTGCCTAATTTGGAGGATTAGTACCTACAATAACGAAGTAATCCTCCATAGATTTGATCCAAATATTTGCTTTGGACTCGACATCCTTTCCTTTGCTATCAAACTTGAGCATTTTGATTTTCTTGAGAAGAATTTTTTTCTCTTGTGCTTTGGCCGAGGTAAGCATAGACATGGAATGTGCAATGCCTTGGTCTTGTTAATATTTGCAAGATTAGTTGCACATCTTGAGAGCTTACAATATTCATCTCTCTTTAAGGTCTTTTTCAATACTTGAATCCACAAAATTTTTAACTTTTTAGCATAAGGTTAATATAATGTACACAATCTTGCAAAAATTTGAGACTCTTTTATTGTTCAAAGTTCACAATAGAGCTAATCAGATTTTGTCATTACAGTAAGTAGATAGCTTTGGGAATTAAGCCAAAGAGAGTGTTGGGTGACAACAATCCTAATTGTGAAATTCAAATACATCAATGATTTTGTAGGTTGGAGGTTCATCAAATATTTTTAGGACTTTATATCTTTAGGAAAGTTTTGGGAAATCATCTTTATAATATTTGTGGTGTGAGTGCCCTAAAATGGCAATATGCTCGGCTAGGAAAATTCGGAGCACATCTTTATAATAATTATGGTGGTATGAGTGCCCTAAAATGGCAACATGCTCGGTTGGGAGAATTTGGAGCACATAAAGGTAACAGTTTTGATCGTTCTCTACCTATGTTGAGGATGGGATATACGTGCGATTCTTAGAAGATGAATAGCTTGAGCACTTTAAGGTCTTCCATCCACTTGATTCTCTTAAGGTTATTTTGAAGGTACACAAGTCAATTGGCATTGATGAAGCAATAGACCAAGCTTTGCTTCCACCAATGCTCTTGATGTGGTGGTGAAGGATTGTACATATGCTCCAAGATTCTCATGAAGCGATCCTGCCAATCAAAATCAAGGTAAGCATTACTCGTGGAAAACCAAGAATTTTTGCCAATCTTCATTATTTTGAAAGAGATTCCACTAATAGTTAGAGAGTAAATGTTTTTTTTTTCATCGAATGTCTCCTTAAACAAGGTTACAAACAAATCATTCCTATACATTAATTCCATTTCACTCTGATTCCATGTGTGACATGCCCACTTGAGACATCCTTGGCGGCACAATTTAGTGGTCCATCTCAAGATAATTTTCTAGGCAATGTCATTCTGTACTCTTTTGAGTAACACGGGGATTACTTCATAGATTTTCTTGAGTCCACTTCACAACAAAAGGTCTTGGCCATTCCCAAGAGAATTAATGTGAATTTTTATTTCTAGGTAAGCTAAGGTATCTTATATGGGATTAACTAGTGTTAGTCTTTAAGTAATTGCTTGCACTAGATTGCTGGACTCATATCACACTTGGTTTAAGGAAAGTAAAAAACAAGGGGAAGTATGTGTACGTTGACCCCTCCATACCATAAGGCAAAGTCTTACTCTATTCCCCTAAAATGATAAGGAGTCAAGGTTCTAGTTGATTCTATGGGTCAATATTTCTATATTCTAATGCATCGAATTTGTAAAGAAGCTCCTAGCTTACAAAGGCCACCCTACCTTAGAACTGATTCGTCAAGAATCATGTCCTCCTACTTTCCTCAGTTGGGTAGTTTTAGTTATCTACTTACCTAACACATTTAAGTTGTGCACGTAAAATTAGCTTCCTTCATTAATCCTTTTAGTCATAGTGTTCATTTATGTAATTTAAATCACAACACACAAACAATGAAAATAACCCTTTGAAAAATAACTTTTTTATTTAATAGAATTTCTTATACAAGTGTTCACTTTTCATCCATATGGAAGAATAGGGTGAAGGCCTTTATTTCTCTAAGATTTTTTCCCCTAACTAGTACCGGGGCCTTAGGAAGTTCATCCTAAATCGCATAGGAGCTTGGACAATTCCTAGGAGTCTAAGAGTTTTCCAACCAAAGTCCCCTTGGCACCCTTAATTCCTCTTGTTCAAAAATCCCCTCTCGAAGCAACCTCTTGCCATTGGAATTTGTCCAAAACACTTTGAGGCAGCAATTCAATCCCCCTTGAAAAGGGACCTGCAAACTGCCCACCAACTTAATATATTAGGATTTTTTGTTATTCAATTAACTTTCTAAGTGCATGAAGTCAAAGTTGTATGCACTCTTACAAGCACAAGCAAATTCTTCTTCAAGAAATATTCATAACAAATATAGAGGCAAATTGAGCAAGATCTTAACTTAAAGGCAATTCTTCCTGATTTGGCCCTATTTTCCTATCTTCTTGAATTTATCCTTTTTTTTTGGATTTTTCCTTTCTAAGTTTCCATGATTTTTAAGTTCTAAATTTTGATTAGATTTTCTTCATTGGGTCTTTCCTTGGTTATTTTTAGTCTTTGTTCATAAATTTTTCTTATAAACCTTGTCAAAAGTTGGTTGCTTAACCTCCTTTACTAAAATCTAGAATTTATTCTAATTTTTGGAAATTAATTGGATCTTAGAATCATGATTTCTCCTTAGCAGTTACATGAGCCAACAAGGTGAGTATTTTTCTTATAAATTTTTAGACTTTTATTCTTCTCAAGGAGAATTATATCATCCTTTTTGTTTATCTCATAATCTAGGATTCGTATTTTACTTTGGTAAATCGAATTGATTCGAATATAGGGGTTTAAAACTAACTACACGTTCAATATAATAAATTTTGATGAGCTATGTATGCCATAACTTTTAACTTAGTTAAGAACAGTTGAGTTTCCTTCCTTAAAGAAAGTACTCCTAATCAACAATTTTTTGATCATCTACTTTAATTATCCTAACTCACTTTAATTAAGCTACAATACCAAGAAAAATATATTCTTAATGTTTATGTGATTTATAAATGCTAATGAAATATTTTTTATATTTAAGAAAGTTATAAATAGATAAAGAAATATCCTCGATATAAATTTTCACATTTTCCTACATTTATATACTTTATAGATGCTAAAAGAAATGTTTTTAATGAAATTTTTACTTATTCTAACATTTAGATAATTTGTAAATGCTAAAAGAAATATTTTAAGTGTAATTTTTTACATTTTTCTATGTTTATATAATTTATAAATGCTTAATAAATATTTTAAATATAATTTTAATTATCTTAACATTTATATAATTTGTAAATACTAAAAGAAATATTTTAAATGTAAGTTTTCATCTTTCCCTACATTTTCACAAATTATAAATGTCAAAGAATTTATTTTTTACGTAACTTTTTTTGTTCATAAGCAACTTAAGATAATTTATTCAATGTGATGCAATGTTATGCAATTTATCGTAACTTTCAAATTTTAAACTCAATTTTAATAGCCGTTACTTGTTTTTAAACATTTCCTTTCAATTGAATTTTCATTAAGCTACAATTTCTTTATGAAATTGAAACTTCTTTATTTGTGTTCCTAG
The DNA here is from genome assembly GCF_053477565.2 of Lygodium microphyllum. Taxonomy (NCBI): domain Eukaryota; kingdom Viridiplantae; phylum Streptophyta; class Polypodiopsida; order Schizaeales; family Lygodiaceae; genus Lygodium; species Lygodium microphyllum. The sequence goes on from NC_141142.1 coordinate 108,442,809, forward strand.
CTGTATATTTGAATGAACCTTAATTTACAAAGGAACTTGGTCTTGTGTTGCGTGTGATGGCATGTCGACCACACTCACGATTGTGTTGGTAGCTCCTACACTCCTCACTCTAGAGTACCATCTTTTTGGGGCCATTGTGAGAAGGGACACAATGTGTGCTAGCTTTGAGCTTTGGTGGTCTTGATCAGGAATTTCAACGATATGATGGCAGCTTTTTGCGAGACAGAGTTTTTAAAGGGAGGAGAAGGGTTGTCCCATGAGTATGAAGGGAACGAGGGGTGGATGTCTCAAGTGGTGTTTCCCCTTTGCAATTGATGATTTCCTCTTACTCTTCTTCATCTCACTCTCTCCCTCCTACTTCACTCTCTTCCTCTCTATCCGCTTCTTCTCTTTACTTGCTTCTTCCTTCCCTTTTCTCTACTCCTCCCCTATACCTATTTCCTTATCTCCTTCTCCTCCTATCTTCTCTTCTTCTCCACCTCTTCTCTTTTGTTCTTTCTCTCTCCTCCTCCCTCTCTTCTCTTCTTCCTCTCGTCCTCTCTTCTCTGCTCCTCTTTCTTCTTTTTCCTCACCTCTCTCTCTTCTCCTCTTCTTCCCCACCCCTTCTATTCTCTCTCTCTCTCTCTCTCTCTCTCTCTCTCTCTCTCTCTCTCTCTCTCTCTCTCTCTCTCTCTCTCTCTCTGTAGCAAATGGCAGGTGGTAATAAGGCATTAGCCTAGGCTTATACTTAGGCTATCCTTTATATAGCCTTTGGCTAAGGCTATGGTTAAGGCTAAAAGCCTTAGCTTATCAAGCTTAATGAGGCATCCATACAACTTATGTTTTCAAAATGTTATGCTGCAATCAATAGTAGCGTACTTCTGCGATGGTTATGAGGATGTGAGAGAGATTGATGATGATAGAGAGAGAGAGAGAGAGAGAGAGAGAGAGAGTGTGTGTGTGTGTGTGTGTGTGTGTGTGTGTGTGTGTGTGGTCAGTGGTGATATCTTCAACAAGGTGGCGGCCCTCAAGTTGACAATCTATTGATTTGTCGACGGATTTCTTTTTTTCTTTTCCTTTTTAAAAAAACCTTATAATCCACCCCCTCCCCTTAATACTCATTTAAGTGGAAGGGGGGAGAATATTACAACATTAGATTGATTTCATGGATTTACTCCATGCTATTTAGGGTTCCAAAAATCAACCCTATTGGAGCCTTGAGTTGCTTGAGATCATCCATATATGGAGTGGGGGCCAACAGTGTATCTTCCCAACAAGGTTTATGCTACTTCACCGTGACATATTTGTGTGCTTCTTCTAATTGGACCTTTTGTTGACTTTCACTGTACAATGCTACTCCTAAGTCATTAGATATCTTCATATATTCATTGTTAGTATTCCTTGTATAACATTTGGCTCTCATTTTGTACTAGGCTTATGGTTCCTATCAAGTTAGCAGCTATTGTCTCATGTAGAGTTGCATATAGCAGCCTTCCATTGGCCATGTATATGTTGATACTCAAAGATTTTTCTCTCATGCAAGGTTGTTTTTTGCATTTTCCTAAGTGAGCTAGAGTGTGACAATAGTTAGTGATGATTTGTTTGTAAGAGTTTTCTCCGTAGCTCCTTCACTTCTTCCAGTAGTCTTAAGCATTGAGTATTTCTCTTTAATAGCATTATCAATAGGTGAAATATTTTTGTAGCATCTGTTTTTATAGCTTCTTCATTTGTTCCTCCCTAGCCTTAAGTGCTGAGTTTTTCTCTTTAAGTATTATGTATTTTTCTTAAAGTTGGGCATGGAGTTCTTGCAACTACTCATTATATTTTTCAAGGAAAGTCTTGTATGTGTCTCGGGCTTCATCTAGTCTTTCTTGAAGTTCTTCTTTGGTATTTATTGCCTTTGCTTTATCCCTTTTCACTTCTACACACAATCACTCTATAACTCCTAATCTACATGTTGTGACCTGCCCTATGGGAGGCTCCTGTGTACTCTTTAGGATTCATCAGACCATGGTCTATCTTCTTGGTTTATAATGATGGCTTTTGGTGTTGGTTTTATTTTGGTGATCTCACTAATTGGTTTTTTCATGTTCTCTAATTGTCTCATTAATTCATGAAGTGTTGCTCAATCTAAATATTGTAATTCCTATATCACTTTATCTTTCCTCCTCTTAGAGCTCTCTCCCCTTTTTGCTAGAATTTTAGGATTTCCTTATGGCCCATTCATGCTCCTCTTGGCTCTGCTTCATTCTAGATTCTAACCTTTTTCACTCTTTTTGGACCTCTTTTTAGCAACACAAATTATCATTTGTTACTCATGTATTTCTCCTCATCAGAATCTTCTGAAGATGAGCTCAACTCCACTTTTTCTTTTTGCTTTATTTTTCACTTGTCATGATCATGATGTAGGGTTATATACTGTGATGGCAATATTTATTTTTGCAAGGACACTCCTAGGCTAATAGCCACAATGTGGGCCAATACCCTAATATAATTGAGTGAGAGCCACACATGTCATGAAATGAATGCAAGTTGTTATGGCCCTAACACAGTTGGCTAAGCTAGAGCTAGCTATGAGCTCTTGAGTGGTCTATTACTTATTTACTAGGCTTTCAAGATTAGTTAAGATTTGAAATCATAGGGGACCTACTCCCTACATGCTTACCTCCATATGAATATCTTGCCTTTGTTGTGTAGTAAACAGCAATTTATCATCATTCCTTATCAATACTAAGAAAGGTCTAGGTCTAAATATAGGGACCGATTGAGATGCCATCTACAAAAAATAACCATTAGAGTTATCCATCAAGATAAAAAAAGAAAAATAATTCACTTAGCTCCTCTTTAGCTATTTGGCATTTTACCACAAATTTTTACTTTGAGTGAGTGGTCAGGGTCTTTAGGATGGTCAAATTCCCTTGTGTGGAGGAGTTAGAATATTGAGATTTGGAGAATGTCAAACATCATTAAGCTTTTCTTCCCCTATAGAAAAGAAGGCAAGCTTCTAAGCTTGGAAACTTGATTAGAGTTACCGGCCAAGACCACTAGATGCTTCTAACTTGGGAAGTCCTATGTGCAATGAAAACATGCTTATATCTTCTTCTTCTTTTTGTGAACGAAATACAACTCAGTGTAGGAAACGTAGCATACTACTTGGGAAGTGGGAGAAGTGCTCTTTGAAGGCATATTTTATTGAGGAGATATTTGTTTTGGGATTCATGAATCTATGAGGATGCCTTGGGAAGAATATATGTGTATACTTGGCAAACCTACCATTCACCATGTCTTATGGCAATTGTATACAAAATGTGCAGAACAATAGTTCTTTGAGGTGGAATTAAACCATCACTGAAGGATTAATACCATTAATGTGCCATGTTTTTAGGATGTGATTGGTTGTTGCAGCAACTTTATTAGGAGTTTGAGGTAATTGCATGTTGTGATAAAGGAGAGGTCTAAGAAAACAGTGAGTTCTCACAAAACAGCTAAATGATGGCACTAAGCCTATGGGTTAGAAAGGTAGATATGTATGTATATGGCCTTTATATTTGGAATCCTTTGAAAGTAATAACTACAATTTTTGCTTTATTTATACTTTTTGCCATGCATTAGTGATAGGGGCAATAGAGTGTATCCATCCTCTCATCTTCATGTGAGTAGCAAAAATCTCTCCAAGTTTTTTTGTTGTTTTTGAAGATGGAAAATTGCCATTATGGATGACCTGGCCATACTTGCCTTCATTTATTCTTAAGATTTTCATCCTTATTTCCCTATGTATGATAAGGACTATGAAATGTTATGAGATCCAATGAGTTAGGCCACTTATTTGCTATATTCTTAGGTGCCCATATGAGCAATCATACTATGCATAGGGGTAGCGGTCATCCTCAACCTGCTTTCCTCACTCGCCTTGAAGTCAAAAACTACTGACGTACTTGATTTGTGTCTTTCTTGGTATGTTTTCATTGATTCTTTTGGATCTTCTTCTTCTTACAATAGGAGCTCAAGGGGAAAATGATATTCAATCACCTTCTAAGATTGTGCTCTTAGTGTCTACACCATGGTAGCATATGCCACTTTCTACTCTTGATCCTCTCCTGATATTTTCTCTTTAGGTTCACTTGTATTAGATTCTCATGGTTTTGGAAAATCAAGGGGGGTTGTCATGACCTTGGTTTTTTAATAGGCAAAAATTTCTAGGTGGGGTGTTTCCAATGAGGCAAAAAGTTCATGCTACTTAGCCATGACATATTTGTGTGATTCCAATTGGACCTTGCATTGACTTTTACTATTTAAATCTACTCTTAAGTCATTAGATATGTTCTCATTAGTATTTCCTCATACAACCTTTGCGTCTCATTTTTTACTACGCTTATGACCCCTCTCAAGCTAGGTGCTATTGTCTCCTATAGACCTACATATAGTAGCCTTCCATTTGGGCCATGTACTTATTGATGCTCCATGATTTCTCTCTCATGTAAGTATATATTTACATTCTCTTGAGCCTACTAGGGTGTGACATGAGTCAGTGGTGGTGATTTGTTTTTAAGATTTTTTTTCATAGTTCCTCCACTTGTTCCTCCCTAATCTCAAGTGCTAAGTCTTTCTCTTTGGAAACATTTTCAATTGGTGATTTGTTTTCAACAATTGCCTTTGTAGTTCCTTCATTTGTTCCTCCCTAGCCTCAAGTGTTGAGTCTTTCTCTTCAAGTGTTGAGTCTTTTTCTTGAAGTTGGGCATGGAGCTCCTGCAATTGCCTATTAGATTCGATAGGGAGATTTTCGTAGGCGTCCTAGGTTTCATCCTGTCTTTCTTAATGTTCTTGTTTGACATCTATTACATTTGCTTTAACCCTTTTGAGTTCTATACACTATTCCCCCATAGCTCCTAACCTTCTTGCTCTGCCTTGTCCTATGGGAAGCTCTTGTGTACTCTTGAAGATTCATTTAGGCATTGTCTATCTTCTTGGTTTATAGTGATGGCTTGTGAGTGTTGGTTTTGCTTTGGTGAGCTCAATATTTGGTTCCTTCATGTTCTCTATTGGTGTCATATATTCATGAAGGGTTACTGAGTTAGAAGATTGTAATTCTTTGCCACTTTCTCTTTCCCCTTCTTAGATTATCTCCCCTTTTTTCTAGAATTTTAGCAACCTTTTGTGAGATAGTTTAATCCTTCTTATATTCCCTTATGGCCCATTCATATTCCTCATATCTTTGCTTCTTTGTAGCTTCTAACTTTCTCTACACTTTTTTTTACCTCTTTTTAGTAGCACAGATTATCATTCACTGCTCTTGTGTTTCTTCTTCATCAAAAACTTTTGAAAATGAGCTTAGCTCCACTTCTTCTCTTTGCTTATTTTTTCTATTGGCATCCTCATCAATAGGGCTAGGGTTCTCTATCTCTTCCCTCTATATCTTTTCCCTCTCTTGAGTATTGTGCTCTGTAATTGTGTCCTTTGGTGGTGGAGGTGGGGTTATATACTATGATGTCAAGATTTATTGCAATGTTACTCTTAGACTAATGGCCACAATGTGGACCAATGTAGTAATATAATTGACAATGTTGTTTCTTGCTTGTGAATGGTTAAGATTCATTGCTAGATCATTTAAGAAAACTTTATGGGCCTTGGTTAGGGATTTAGTAACCTATTCCAAGCAAAGGGCATTCACATCTTAGTTGACTAAATTCCCTATCATGACATCATTTAATAACCATTTTGGCAATCTACTCAGGATGATTGTAGCTTTTTTGCACATAAACATGTGGTGAAACACATATGATATGAGTCTTAGCTCTTCATCATAAATTGCCTTTAAAGGAACTCCTCTATTGTTCATTGTTAAAATGTATGTGTGGTGCTAGAGCCACAAGTGCTAGGAGGCACATGTAACTAAATCCCATAAGCAAAGAATAAGGTGTATGTCCAAGCTGGAAAGCTATAAAAAAATGTACTCATTCATCAAGTCCCTTTCATGTTATCATTGATGCCAGGAGGCATATTCCACGGTGGATTCCGTGAGGTTTTACGGTGGATTCCGTAAACTTAGATAACCGGGGCTCATACGCAAAGAGGATTCTTTGTGCGAGAAGTTGATGGGGACGCCTGTCCTTTTCGGGCGTTTCATTAATTTAGTGTGTACATGGGTGATTCCATAGCGGGTGATTCCGCAAAATGCATATTAAATTAATAAACGTTTATGAGTTTAGAGTGCGCACTCGTAATAAATTAAGGTTAGGATTTATTTCTAACCAGTTGATTTATTTATGTAGCTGAAGACTGCTAGGTATTCACTTTTGTCGGTTTAATTGTGTTATTTTACTAACGATTGTGAATGCTTCAGTTGATGTGTAGAGATAGCAGCAGTGGCAGAGGAAAGCATTGGAGTCTAGCGGGTTTCCGATCTTTGGACTATATTTTGATAGGCGCCACGCCTATATTTTGATTATGTCTATAGAGACATCGACTATTTATTATTATTTTGTATGCGCTTATGCGCCTGGATATGTTATTTTTATTTGGACATTGAGATTGGGCGTGCCAGACTCTTTGGGCACCGTCCATTAGCTTTATTTTCCTATTTTTGGTAGAAAGCAAACTCAAAAGCTAAAAGCTTGTCATATTTTTGTAATTGGGCTATTTTTGAGCATAAAGATTGGAAATATACATTAAATACATGCTTTGTGAAGCGCTCACACAAGGCATGGGGGAGATTGAACCCAATTTGTCTCTTGTCTCATGTCGTGCTTGCTTTTACATTGGTTTTTGTGCTAAAAAGTAGAGTACTTTGTTCTTGGGGACCTTTGGGAATTCACTACGTGAGCTACCTGCGTCCGATCTGCGCACCAGTGGTATCAGAGCGGAGCAGAGATCAAGGGCTTCCAATCGCTACCAATCTCGGGCGAAGGCGGAGCTCCAGGAACAAACGGCCTCTACAGTCAATCTCGTCGCGAACTGTCGATACAGGCAGACTTCTGGCGATCAAGAACCCCTGTTTCCACTCTCAGATCGCGAAGGACCACTCTCTGTCGGCGGAGGACCACTCCCTCAACTCCATGAACAAGTCGTGATAAAACAGTGAGAAATCTCTAATCTACTTCATTAAAAAGCTTAGTTTTAAGCTTAAGAAGCTTATTAGCTTCATAATCTTCAAATCGTGATCAACAAGAGAAGCCCCGAAAATCGCGCGAAGAAAAAACGCCCCCCCCCCCCACGATCAGAAAAAAACGACGGCCTTCTTCTTATTATTAAGCTTTAAGCTTAACTAATTAAGCTTAAATCCTTCTATACTCTGCAAGTTCTACTGGGCAGACAAGACAGAGAAGTCTGTAAACTCTCGGTCACGCACTCCAGAAGACAAGTTCAGCAAGTCACTTGTAAACAAGTCCTGCAAGTTCTGCAAGTCGGCTAAGTTCAGCAAGTTCACAACCCTGCAAGTCTGTTAAGTCTGCAACTCTGCAAGTCAGACTAAATCAGAACTGACTAACGCTCGAAACTCCTAGAAGACTTGTTCGTTTGCAAAAACTCTGAACTGGAAAGTTGTTCGCAGCAAGCTGTTCTACCTATCTACAAGTTCGTTGAAGTACTTTCAGCAAACGGAGACAGAAATATTTCAGAATTTCTGAAAATTGAAGAAGAAAATACCCAAAAATACATAGCCTTGTAACCCCAAATTTGAGCTACGCTCATCCCGCTAACTGATTTTGAGTGAGAAAGGTTTGTTGAGTTTTACAGGATGACTACCCCACATATGGATGATCCTATGGCTGAAGACGATCTACCCGAGCCTACCATGGAGCAAAAGCTGGATCTTATCATGCTGCAATTGGACGAAGAGCGAAGAGCTAGGCAAGCCTTGCAAGCGCAATTGACAAAGCTACAAGGAGCGTCCACTGATAAAGAAGAACCTCAAGCTGAAGATCTGATTCGCCGTACAATCGACGCCACTCTTGAAGCACAAACCATTCGCAAGGAATCCAAGATAAGTAAACGAAGTTTCAAGTTTTGCACTTTCAATGGCATAAGAGAAGGAAAGACTGTTTTATCATTCATTAGCCAGTTTGATGACTATTTCCATGAGGAAACTTATCCTGAGAAAGATAAAATCAAGTGTGTTACTAATCATCTGATAGATAGAGCATCACTTTGGTGGACTGTAGTCCGCAAGAGTATAGAATGTCCTGCTACATGGGAAGATTTTAAGAAGAAGTTCATGCAAAATTTTCTTCCACCGCAATTTCATGAGAAGGCAATCAAGCAATGGGATTTACTTCAACAACGCGACCGTGAGCCTATTCCACAGTATACAGAGCGTTTTTGGAATGCACTCCTACAGCTACGCATGCTTGAAGACGTACCAGAGACGACCCATAAGCGGAAGTACATGTCTGGACTTCTTGGACATTACTACGCTGAGGTGAATATGTTCAAGCCTGCTACCCTTGAAGATGCCATCTCCTTAGCTCACGACACTGAAGATAAGTTACGTGGAAGAGATCGACGACCACAACCATTCCAAGCAAACGGTAATTATGGATCTAAACAATTCAATTCAAATTTCAGAAGGTTTAATCCAGGTCGTTTCTCATCACCATCTTTCCGCAAGAATTGGCCTAAACCACCTGCATTACCATCCACTGTCAATCCAAATCCTAAGCCTATCCAACAAGCAAATCCAAATATACCCAGACTCCCAGCCATTGCAAATAATGTGACCAAAGCCAAGCCCATCGTATGCTACAAGTGTCACCAGCCAGGGCATCTCGCAGCAAATTGTCATTCAAAGAAGCCATCAGCACATATCAACTACCTTGGAGCTATGGATGAAGACGAGCATGAGGATATGCCGGACTTCACTGAAGATGAAGATGATCCTACTACTACTTCCGACACTTTACCAGGTATGCCTACTTTACATTCATTGTTGACTATGAAATGTATGGTGCATGGAAAAGAAAGAACTGTATTGCATGATGACGGTAGTACGCATGATTTTATTTCAGCAAAATTGGTAAAGGAATTGAAATTGCATACTGTACCTACGCACTATCGCATAAAAGCTGCATTTTTAGGCACTAGGTACAATGGCACACAAGAAGTTCAAAATTTAGAAATTCAAATTGGTCCATATATTGAAAGAAGAAATTTCTTAGTTGTCCCATTACAGTCTAGCGACATTATCCTAGGAATGCCATGGAGACACCAACATAATCCCAATATAGATTATTCTACGCACACAATGAATATTAATTTTCAAGGAAAATCTATTACATTATTTGGTATGCATGCATCTCATATGTTTCCACTGCTTTCGCATACTCAAGCAAAACGTGCACTACGCAAGAATACTAAATCATATCTCATTTGGGTGAATGAATTGCACGCAAAAGAAACTCATATACACCCTAGGCATAAGGAATTTCTTGCATATTTTAAGGATTGTTTTGCAGAAGACCTACCACCAGGTTTACCTCCATCACGTCCAGAAGACCATAAGATTGACCTAATACCTGGCACACAACCACCTTGCAAAGCCCCATATAGGCACAATCAAATAGAGCAAAAAGAAATCCAGAGTCAAGTAGAAGAATTACTAAATAGAGGTTTAATTCGACCTAGCAGTTCCCCATTCGGTGCACCTGTGCTCCTAGTCAAGAAAAAGAATAATACTTATCGGATGTGTATTGACTACCGAGCATTAAACAAGATCGCTGTAAAGAATAGGTATCCTATACCTAGAGTTGATGACCTTATGGACAAACTGCAAGGATCTTCTATATTTAGTAAAATTGACCTTAAATCTGGATATCATCAGGTGAGGTTAGATAGATACGACATATTTAAGACTGCATTCAGGACACAGTTTGGCCATTACGAATTCTTAGTTATGCCATTCGGATTAACTAATGCACCTGCCACTTTCAGTAGAATGATGAATCGTATTTTTCTAAAATATCAGTATTGTGTGATTGTTTTCTTTGATGATATTTTAGTATTCAGTCAAAGTGAAAAAGAGCATTATGAGCATTTATCATTAGTTTTTCAATTACTGAAAGAAAATCAATTGTTTGCAAATCCTGACAAGAGTGAATTCTTTAAGACAGAAATAGAATATCTAGGTCATATTGTATCAGAAGAAGGAATAAAAGTTGATCCTAAGAAAATTGACGCAATATTGCATTGGCCTATTCCTAAAAATGTACATGAATTACGTTCATTCCTTGGTCTTGCTAGTTTCTATAGGAAGTTTGTACGTAATTTCTCATTACTTGCTTTACCATTGACCAAACTTCTTAAGAAAGGCATTGTTTATCAATGGACTGAAAACCAGCAGAAATCCTTTGATTTACTTAAACGTGCATTGACCAATGCCCCTGTTCTACAATTGCCTGACTTTAACCGACCATTCTTTTTAGTTGTGACTGATGCTAGCGGATCAGGAATAGGAGCCGTGTTAATGCAAGACACCCATCCAATAGCATATTCTAGTTCTAAGCTGAAACCTTCTGAGCTTAAATATTCCACTTATGACAAGGAACTCTTAGCAGTTGTCCAAGCATTGAAACAATGGAAGCATTATTTAATGGGTTCAGAATTCATGATAAAGACCGACCAGCAAAGCATTAGACATCTACTTAGCCAACCCCAAATTTCTGACCGCCATATCAAATGGGCTTCATTCATTCAAAGTTTCCATCCTATCATTCAATACCAACCTGGAAAAGAAAATGTAGTTGCCGATGCATTAAGTAGAAGACCTGCAATTCATAACATTTCTATCATATCTTTTGATTCTTTGATTGCTATGAAAGACACATATCACCAGGATATTACTTTTCATTCTCATTGGCAAAAATTAGTTCAAAATAATTTCATTCCTGTTGATTCATTGTCATATAATGATGGATTCATGTTCTTTGAAAAGAGACTGTGTGTTACTATTCCATTCCGATCTTTTGTTTTAAATGAAATTCATTGTCCCCCATATCAAGGTCATAGAGGTATCATTTCTACATTACGCATGTTAACTGAAGATTTTTATTGGCCGCATATGGATGCAGATGTGTCTAATTTTGTTTCTGAATGTCTGATTTGTCAAAGAATAAAGAGACATCATGGTAAACAGTATGGGTTATTAATGCCTTTATCTATTCCATCTAAACCTTGGGAACATATATCTATGGATTTCATTACTGGCTTACCAAATACTAAATCTAACCATGACATGATTTGGACAATTGTAGATAGATTTAGTAAGCAAGCATATTTCATTGCATGTAAGAAAACTTTAACAGCATCACAAGCAGCACAGTTATTTTTGAATACTATTTTTACTAACCATGGATTGCCGAAAGTGATTATTTCAGATAGAGATTCTAGATTTTGTAATAATTTCTGGATTACACTGTTTGCAAATCTAGGCACAAAGATTGATTTCTCATCTGCATTTCATCCAGAAACAAATGGACAAACAGAAGCCACAAATAGCACTATTTTAGATCTTTTACGTGCATACACTATTTCTAAACCTCAGACATGGGATACTCATTTACATTTATTACAGTTTGCATATAATAATACACCGCACACATCTACAAAGAAAGCACCTTTTGAAGTTATTTATGGACATAGATTATCTACACCTGTTGCATCTTTGTCTAATAGAATACAAAGTGCCGATGATATTGCTGTTATGCATAACACTATTTTTGATGAGGTCAAGGATATGATTGCTAAAGCCCAACAATCATATACCAAACAAGCCAACAAGAAAAGACAAGCCATGAATTTCAAAGTTGATGATTATGTTTGGCTTAGAATAGAAAAGCGTAGACTGCAAAGTGTAGATAGACATCCAGTTGTCAAATTAGCCCCTAGATTCTACGGACCATTTAGAATCATTCATAAGATTAATGACAATGCATTCAAGTTAGAACTGCCATTACATTGGAAAATTCATAATACCTTTCATATTAGTTTATTGAGACCATTTAGAGGACAATTACCTATCCACCCTGTATATGAAAACCCACCTTTATTAGAAGAAGAGACTGAAATCCTTGAACCAGAAGCCATCATAGACACTGATTACATGACCACTAGAACTGGCCGAATGTACTCTAGATATCTCGTGAAACTTAAGAACCATCCTGTAGAAGAAGCACAATGGATGCACGCTAGAGACCTAAATGCTTTCCCCACTCTGTTAGCTCCACATTGAGCTAATAGCAATTGAGGTCAATTGCTATCCCACCCCGGGGGTATGATGCCAGGAGGCATATTCCACGGTGGATTCCGTGAGGTTTTACGGTGGATTCCGTAAACTTAGATAACCGGGGCTCATACGCAAAGAGGATTCTTTGTGCGAGAAGTTGATGGGGACGCCTGTCCTTTTCGGGCGTTTCATTAATTTAGTGTGTACATGGGTGATTCCATAGCGGGTGATTCCGCAAAATGCATATTAAATTAATAAACGTTTATGAGTTTAGAGTGCGCACTCGTAATAAATTAAGGTTAGGATTTATTTCTAACCAGTTGATTTATTTATGTAGCTGAAGACTGCTAGGTATTCACTTTTGTCGGTTTAATTGTGTTATTTTACTAACGATTGTGAATGCTTCAGTTGATGTGTAGAGATAGCAGCAGTGGCAGAGGAAAGCATTGGAGTCTAGCGGGTTTCCGATCTTTGGACTATATTTTGATAGGCGCCACGCCTATATTTTGATTATGTCTATAGAGACATCGACTATTTATTATTATTTTGTATGCGCTTATGCGCCTGGATATGTTATTTTTATTTGGACATTGAGATTGGGCGTGCCAGACTCTTTGGGCACCGTCCATTAGCTTTATTTTCCTATTTTTGGTAGAAAGCAAACTCAAAAGCTAAAAGCTTGTCATATTTTTGTAATTGGGCTATTTTTGAGCATAAAGATTGGAAATATACATTAAATACATGCTTTGTGAAGCGCTCACACAAGGCATGGGGGAGATTGAACCCAATTTGTCTCTTGTCTCATGTCGTGCTTGCTTTTACATTGGTTTTTATGCTAAAAAGTAGAGTACTTTGTTCTTGGGGACCTTTGGGAATTCACTACGTGAGCTACCTGCGTCCGATCTGCGCACCAATCATGGTCTCATTCTTGTTCTTTTCCTTTCCCCCATAATATCTTCTTCTCTTGCTCAACCATGTTTTGTAACATGGTATCAATGCCTCTTTCCTATGAGGTAGAAATGCATCCATTAGTGTGCACAAAGTGAAGAAGCTCACAAGGAGATGTTGTTCAAGAAGTCCAATGCTTTGGGATTCAATCTTGCAAGGGTGTGGATTCAAGGAAGATATTGAGATACATCTTCTTCATTTGTTCATTATTGATTTAGAAGGCCTCTATTGTCAATCAGAAGAAGCTTGTATCCATTAAAGGGATTAGTTTAATCTCTATAGGATTGAGGTTTCTTGTTGCCACATCAATTCCATAAAGGGGCTACTAAAAGGCTCTTCTTAAGGGGTTTATTTAAGCCATGCGCTTAAAGGGTCTACTTTTATAAAGCTAAGGGCTTGCTTAGTAGGGGTAGCTTCCTGTGTAAGCTAGGGGTGTGCTTGTCTCAAAAAAGATAGAGAAGATGAGAAGGATAGAAGAAAAAGTAGTTGTTGCTACTCCACACTTCATTACGTGCTATGCAAGGATGCTCTACACATGATCGATCTATCCATTGCAAATAAAAGGGCCAATACATTTGATGCCATCCATGAGATAAAATTTCCTTTCATATTGGTTCTTTCTCTAAACTAGTTACTATTAAGACTCATTCACATTGAGCTGAGACTAAACTAGTTATTCTTGACCCCCATTCACATTGTAACCTGCAAACTAGTTTCTATAAGGACTCTTCACACCTCCATTATACTTGAGTCTAAAATTGATTTTTCTTAAGGGTAGTTCACACTTGTAAGCAACCAAAATTCCATATTGTATGCAAGTACTCTCATCAATAAAATATACCAAATTTCATTTTGTAACTCTCATAAATATCTCTTTGTACTGGAGCTGGACATTGCCATGTGAGTCACCAATAAGACCTCTCTATTTATAACATGTCAAAAATAGAAGCAATGGAAAAATTCAATGGCAATGGTTTCCACACTTTGAAAATGAAAACCATCGTATCATCTAATGAGGAAAGACCTTTGGGAGATTCTGGAGGATTTTTAAGATCTAAATGATCCAACATGGAAGAGGAAAAACAATAGAGCTCTCGAAATAATAGCTTGGGGTCTATTTGATGATATCCTACTTCACATTTCATGAATTAAAAATGAAAAAAATTCATGGGACAAGCTCAATGAGATATTCATCTCTCAAGCAAAAAACTCTAAAATTAATCTATTAATGGAAATTTTCAGACTTGATCTAAACCAATATGATTCCCTAACATCATTGATAAATAAGTTAAAAGCTTGAAAGTATAGATATCTTCAATCGACAAAGATATTGAAGAATATGTAGTTGTTTCCATGCTATTCAATAGTGTAGATAAACCTAATAAAGATTATGAGCATGTGGTAGCAACACTAAGGAATGTACATCACAGAAAACTCAATACAGTTGAAGCCACCTTATACAAGCAAGAAGGTAAACTTAAGGAGCAAGAAGGTAAACTTAAGGAGAATGCCCAATACAGTTGAAGCCGCCTTATACGAGCAAGAAGGTAAACTTAGGGAGAATGCCCAAGATCCTATACCAAGCTTTGTAGTAACTGCACTTTATAGCAAAGGTTCTTCTTCAAAAATTATTTGTAGGATTTGTGGGAGAAAGGGATACAAAGAGCAAGACTCTTGGAATGAAGGAAAACCAAGGTGCAAAAGATACAACAAGTTTGGACACACCAAGAAAGAATGTTGGGGCCAGAGAGCAAATATTGTAAAGGAAAAAAACTCTACATAATCTAGAGGGTAAGTGAGCACCAAGGGGGTGTTAAATGAATGTGTGGTGCTAGAGGCACATGTAATTTAATCCCATAAGCAAAAAGTAAGATGTATGTCCAAGCTATAAAGTTATAAAACAATGTACTTGCTTTACTATCAATCATCAAGTCTCCTTCATGCTATCATGGTCTCATTGTTGTTCTTCTTCTTTCCCCTATAATCTCTTCTTCTCTTGCTCAACCGTATTTGGTAACATTCACCACGTTGACTCATCCTACCTTTTTGTTGGGGTTAAAGGCCGCTTGTGCCTAGTCAATTACATTTACTTTATACTTAGTTCCTGCACACATGTACATTGTAGTAGCAATTGTGTCAAGAATCGTGTGGTGGAGGAGGTTGCTCAAGATGCTGCGTCGAACACACACAGAATGCACAAGGAGAAGCTCACTCAAGAGACAAGAAGAGAGATGGAGGCCAAAACGTTTTCTTGCTGATTTCTACTTCTTCTTCCACACACTTTACAATGTACACAAAGTATAGATAAGATACAACATAAAAGGAAAGTGGCCTACTAAGTCAAACAATGCATAACCGACTACACTAGTCGACTGGCGCTATAACTATGCCAGCTGTAAATAGGTGTAACAACCTGAATATAATAAGTAATGAGTCAGTGGCCATGTGAGAGTCATACTGACCACCGACGTGCTAAGTGTAGACGTGTGGACCCATCTAACCAGGCGGTCCATCATCAATGTCCGCATGTGTTGAGCTTGTCATCTCAACACTCCCCCTCAAGCTCAACTGCATCTCTGCAACTCCAAGTAAGCTTCGAAACTTTTGAAGCTTCTCTGTACCCAATGCCTTCGTGAAGATGTCAGCTATCTGATCCTGTGTGCTGACATACACCAAGTCAATCTCACCTACTAGTACCTTCTCTCTCACAAAGTGGTAGTGTACCTCAATATGTTTTGTCCTGGCATGGAACACAGGGTTCCTAGCCAACTGTATACTGCTCATGTTGTCACAATAAATGACGACTGGACCTTCCACCTGCACATCCAAATCAGCCAATAGCTTTTGCAGCCATACTACCTCACATGCTGCAACAGCAGCACCTCTATACTCAGCCTCTGTACTCGACAAAGCAACTGTAGATTGTTTTTTGCTGCTCCATGCAACTGCTGCACTACCAAGAGAGAACATGTATCGGCTGGTAGATCTTCTATCAGACATACTACCAGCCCAATCTGCATCTGTGTATCCAAACACATGTACATCTGTACCTGCCTCATAGAAAAGTCCATAATGTAATGTGGACTTCACATATCTCAATATGCGTCTGACTGCATCCAAATGTGGCTTTCTAGGTACTTGCATAAACTGACTCACAAGACCAACAGCGTAGCTCAAGTCTGGCCTTGTAATGGTCATGTAGATCAAACTCCCCACTATCCTCCTGAACATAGTAGGGTCTTCTATCTCATCCCCAACATCAGCACTCAGCTTTACATTCTGCTCCAACGGGACTGAAAGTGGTTTGCATGAAGTCATACCATACTTGGACAACATATCCAAGCCATACTGTCTTTGGGACAGCCATATACCATCATCACATCTGATCACCTCAATGCCAAGGAAGTACCTTAGCTCACCTAAATCCTTCATCTCAAACTTCATCTTCAAACAGCCCTTGACTTCAGCAATTCCACTATCACTATCACCTGTAATAATCAAGTCATCCACATAGATGACTATGATGACCAAACCTGCATCTCCCTTTCTCACATAAAGTGAGTGATCAGCATCAGAAACACAAAAGCCAATATTGACAAGATACTCTCTAATCTTGTCAGACCATGCTCTAGGTGCTTGCTTGAGCCCATAGAGTGCCTTCTTCAACCTGCACACATACGTGGGATGCTCTAAATCTTCATAACCTGCTGGCTGATCCATATACACTTCTTCCTGCAAATCACCATGCAAGAATGCATTCTTTACATCCATTTGCTGCAACCTCCAACCTTTGGCTGCTGCCAAAGCAATCACACATCTGACAGTTGCCATCCTAGCAACTGGACTGAAGGTTTCATCATAATCTATGCCATATGTCTGGGCATAGCCTTTTGCAACTAGCCTAGCTTTGTACCTGCTAATAGAACCATCTGCATTGTGCTTAATCTTATAAACCCACTTACATCCAATAGCTTTCTTTCCCTTCGACAATGATACTAGATCCCAAGTCTTATTGGCCTCTAATGCAGCCATCTCCTCATCCATTGTTGCATCCCAATGAGCATGACCAACAGCCTCCTCAAAACATGTGGGCTCAACATCCTCAACTAGTTTCACCATATAAGCATAATGGTGAGCTGCATAACCTTCAAAACCAAATCTTTTAACAGGGTATCTCACCCTGCTAGACCTGCGTACCACTGGATCACTCAATGGAGTCTTTGCATTAACGCATGCTCTCTGCACACCTGGAGTCCTCACTGAAGGAATGCCAAGCTCATCATCCAAGCTCTCTGAGCCACTGGAGTCTCCATCAAGAACTGCATCAATGCGTTCTGACACCTTATTCTTTCCTTTTTCTTTACCTGTAGTGCTACTAGATGCACCCAAAGATGTAGAGGTACTCCTTAGTCTCCCAAACCAAGGACTACCAGATGATGTCTCTGGTCCACTAAGAGTCCGTGATTCTTGCTTTTCAGCCTGCACATAAGTGTCATGATCATCATCATCATCCAATGCATCACCACTAGATGCATACCAACTGCTCATTTCATCAAAGATGACATCCCTGCTCACTCTGAACTTACATGTGACAGGGTTGTAACAGCGATACCCTTTCTGCTCTAAAGAGTATCCAATAAAGACACACTTTTCAGCCTTTGGATCCAGTTTCTTCCGCAACTCATCTGGCACATGAACATACGCAATGCAGCCAAATACTTTCAAGTGTAAAACATCAGGCTTCTTACCTGTAAAATATTCTTCAGGGGTCATACCATGAACTGCACCTGTGGGAGTTCTGTTCATAATATAAACAGCAGTATGAATAGCCTCAGACCAAAAATGCTTAGGCATATTCTTTTCAGCCATCAAGGCCCGTGCAACTTCTGCAATATGCCTGTTTTTCTTTTCTGCAACCCCATTTTGCTGTGGGGTATACCTACATGTGAACTGTCTCTTTATCCCATGAGACCTCAGAAAATCACTGAACTCATTGGAGAGGTACTCTCCCCCTCCATCTGACCTCAAGCACTTTACTTTCAAGCCTGTTTCTCTTTCAACTGCAGCCTTGAAAGTTCTAAAGTGCTCAAAAGCTTCACTCTTTTCCTTCATAAAATATACCCACAGCTTTCTAGAACAATCATCAATGAATGTGACAAAGTATGAACTGCCTCCAAGAGATACATTTTGTATAGGCCCCCAAATGTCTGTATGCACAACATCAAGGATATTTCTGCTTACATCTCTGTCATGTGAAAAGGGTTGTCTTGCCTGCTTACCAAACTGACATGCTTCACATACCTTCTGAAATTCTGCAACTTTAAAAGTAGGCAAACCTGTAACCAACCCTTTGGACTGCATTAATTTCAGCCTTTGTACATTTGCATGTCCAATGCGTTTGTGCCAAATTTCAATGTCTGCAACAACACCTTTTCCTTTGGCATACATAGCAACATTCATAGTAGGAATTCCAGCATCTAGAGTGAACATACGTCCAACTATACTTCCCTTTGCTACCAACCTGCACTTGTCATTGAAGTCTTCTACAAAGTAGCCCTTTGCATTAAATCTGACTTGCAGCCCTTGCTCTACCATTTGACCGACTGACACCAAGTTCTTTGTAATAGATAGCACATGTAATACATCTGAAAGACTCTTTGTCTTACCATCATGCAAGGACAAGGGAACTTTTCCAATATGTGAAATTGGGTGGCATGAGTCATCACCCGTCTGCACATAACCTGCATTCTGCAAATCCTGCATCTCTCCAAACCATTCTGCATGGCTGGTCATATGATTGGATGCACCTGAATCAACATACCAAACATCTACATGTGTTCCCTTTCCTGTAACAGCATTCAGCATATGCTGCATAACGAACAACCGTTCATTTTTTTCTTCATTCTGTCGTGAAGACGATGCATAGTTTCCTTGCTGCAACTTACCACTACGGATATCATCTCTCTTAGCATAACATTGGGCTGCAATATGGCCTGTTTTGCCACAGTAGTGGCACACAATACCAGAGTTGTTAGAACCTCTATTCTGCCATCCACCTCTTTCTCTAAAGCTCCCCCTGCCTCTAAAGTTACCACGACCTCCTGAAACCTGCATATCGCCAAATTGCTGATTCAATCTGTTTTGCTGGTTGTCACTACCACATCCTGTACCACGGCCTCTTAAAGAGAACCTGCCACGTCCCCTTCCAGAACTGGAGTAGAAAGCTTGGACCTGTTCACCACTTCTTTCAGATGTCTCACTCTGCATGTTGATCTCTTCAGTGATCATAAGGGAGACCAATTCATCGAAATCTGGAAATGGCTTTCTGACATATACGGAAGTTACAAAAGACTTCCAAGCCTTTTCATTGTTAAGTCCACCCAAGGTAGACGACACCAAATCATCATCATCGGGCATTGCATCAATCGCTGCCAATGCATCTGCAATGCTTCTTACTTTCAGTGCATACTCGTTGATAGACATCTTCCCTTTCTTCAATGTATTCAACTCTTGCTTGAGTTGAATCTTTCGTGCCTTTGTATTTACAGAAAACATACTTTTAAGTATGGTCCAAGCTACATATGCATTCTCTGCATTTCTAATGTGTCCCAGCATATTATTGTCAATTACTGCAGACAACCAATACATGACCTTCTTGTCTTTTGCATTCCATTCCTTTCGTGCCTTTGTCTCTTCTACAGTTGGAGGATCACTCACCTCCGGCTCCTTTTCTTCACCTGAAACGAACTCGTAGAGGCCTTTTCCAATAAGGAAGTTCGTGACACGAAACTTCCATGATGGGTAGTTGTTCTTTTCGAGCTTCTCAATGATGGGGCTTCCACTATTCTCTGCCATTATCACAAAACTAATACCAAACAGCAAGCAAATCTTCTGCAACCCTTGACCTGTAGTGCACAGCAGTACACCAGACAGCCTTTTTCACTGTCTGCTCAACAATACATGAAATCTGCAACCAGTTTGCAGATAAACCTTGTGTTTACTCACTGGTAAACACCTTTGAACTTACAGATCTGAAATCTATAACCTGCGCACCCACGTTCGGTCAATACAGTCGAAGTCACAGTGTACCCCAAAACTGCTGTCCGCAACCTTGCGGCTCTAAAACGGGCCCTGAAACGGCCTCAAAATATACAGTGCTCTTCGTGCACACCAAATCTCACTGCAATCTGAGATTTTTGCTCTGCCCTGCTTCCGGTGCCTCCACAAGCACTATCCAAGAGAAGGAGTGGAAGAATGGGAGAGATTCTTACATGTAGCTTGCTTGCTCGAACCTTGCTTCTTCTCCTTCACTTCAACCTTCGAAATCAGCCTCTCTCAATGGCGTGGCTCTGATACCATGTCAAGAATCGCGTGGTGGAGGAGGTTGCTCAAGATGCTGCGCCGAACACACACAGAATGCACAAGGAGAAGCTCACTCAAGAGACAAGAAGAGAGATGGAGGCCAAAACGTTTTCTTGCTGATTTCTACTTCTTCTTCCACACACTTTACAATGTACACAAAGTATAGATAAGATACAACATAAAAGGAAAGTGGCCTACTAAGTCAAACAATGCATAACCGACTACACTAGTCGACTGGTGCTATAACTATGCCAGCTGTAAATAGGTGTAACAACCTGAATATAATAAGTAATGAGTCAGTGGCCATGTGAGAGTCATACTAACCACCGACGTGCTAAGTGTAGACGTGTGGACCCATCTAACCAGGCGGTCCATCATCAATGTCCGCATGTGTTGAGCTTGTCATCTCAACAAATTGCTCACCATTGCCTCTTTATTTCTTATTCTTTACTATGACAATAGAAAAAGTGAAGGGTGGGCACACATTATGATGGTTGGAGTTTCCATATATGGTCTTGCTCTCTCTTCTCGCCCCAAAATCCATAGCTCTTGGTCTGTGCTTCCTCTTGTGCTCTCATTCTTGCTCACCCTTTCCACCTTCAATTGGTATTAAAGTGGGCATTTGAGGAGTTCTTTTTTAGCTCAGGAAAGAGAGCTTCAACTAAGCTTCCATGTCATTCACTTCCTCTTCCTTTTGAGGTATGCAACAACTCCCCACATTTTCTAGCTTCTTTCCCAAATTTTGGAAGGTCACTAGCCAAGTAACCCAAAAGGGTTAGTGGTAACAACCAAAGTCCTAGAAAAACAATCTACAATTTGCATCACATCTTTAGGGGCATTTCTTGCTTTGATTGTATCAAGCTCTTGATCTTGGCACTCCTCTTGCTTATCTCCTAGCACTTGTGGGTTCTTCTTGTTATGTTGCACTCCTTCTTGGGCATCATTTTGGGTAGAAGTGATTAGCCATTGACTTATTGTTGTGGATAGATCTAGTGTTCACAATTCAAAATAGTAAATTCTTGAAGATTTATGCTTCTCTGAACTTAAGATTCAATGTTGGGATGATGTAATAATGCTCAAAAAGGATATACAAATTAGTTAGAGATTGTTTTTCTTAGCAATTGGAGGGTTTATTGCTATAATACCCTATGGAAAACAGGCAGCCAACTTGAATGCTTATGTTTTTTATGCCTACATATGCTACTCAAGGATGCTACATGGACACATGGATGCTTGCCACTGATGTACATGTGTGGTTATGCTCTTTTTTTTTTAGCTTTGAGCTTTTTTTTTTATCTTGGTTACATACTTACTTGCTATAGCTACTTCATTCATTGGTTTCCCAATTATGGGCTTGAAGACCTATTGTATGTATATGCTCCCAGATCTATGCTTGATGTACTTGGGCTTCTTGGATGCTATGAGCTTTATATATTGAGCATACTTTGCTCCTTTAGACATTCCATATTTGCTTTAGTGGGAATACTTTGAAATTTCCTTTGCAAAGCTTGATTCATTATAGATAGTGGAGTCTCTTGTTCATGTACATGCTTAGTTGGTTTATGCATACACTGCCTTTGTAGACATTGCCTATTGTGGGTTTATCTACTTTTCCTTTGGATACTCGATACTTATTCTTGTCAACAGGTTGTCACTAGTGGATACATGCTTGTTAAGAACTTTGGTATCCATCTATGTATCTTTGGATGTTCAATAAAATTTGGTACTTGGTGGTTTATGCTCTTTCTTGACACTACTAGTTGAATTGTACATCATGGTTGCCACTCAAATTTCCCTAGCAATGGAAACTTGTTATTTTGGACTATATAGTTGCATACTCTTATACTATATTTTTATGGATAGGAATATTGAAACTTAGTTTTGAGTCATCTTGTGAGAGTGAATATTTGGTTTGAGCACTTTACTGCATTCATTTTGTAGACAGTCAAACATTGTATTACACTTTGCCTCTTGCATTCAATTTTTGTTTAGTCTTAGGGCTACTTTACTATTATCACAATAGCCCATTATCTATTTGCTTTTCAGTTGTAATGGTAGGTGCTTTTAATTCTTCTTAGGATAATGCCATCTTTAACATTGATAAGTTGGATGGCAATAACTTCCATTATTGGAAGAACCAAACATGGCAGGTTTTGATGCAAAAGAAGCAAATTAGACCATTAAAATGCAAAGGCATAAATCTCAAATATATGGATGTTGATACTTGGGATGATCTTGATGAGTTATGCATGTACACTATCATTTTGTATTTATCTAAGCAAGTATAGTTTAATGTCACTAAGGCTGAGGGTGGTGCATAAAATTTACAGTAGAAAATATGTGATCTTTATGGTAAGAAAAGTCCTACTTTATAGTTATACTAGCTAAAGAAACTTGTAGATCCTACTTTATACTCTTCTCATTTGAATGAGTTTTATTCTAGGATAGCCAACTTACATTGCAAGAGATTAAGTTTAAGGAGAATGTTAGGGATATATTCTTGTTTTTCACTCTCTTTGAGTCATGGAATACCTTCCACACTACCATAAGCACTAATGCTCTTGTAGATGGTTTTCAACTCAAAGATGTAAAGAATGTATTGCTTACTAAGAAAGTAAATGGAAATAATATTGATGTAGTAATGATAACAAAAAATGGCAATGACCACTGTGGTAGAGATGCATATAGTAGGGAGGAATATCAATATTGTAGGCAGCATAGTCATATTTGGCCATAGTGTCATAAAATGCTCTAGAAAGTACATGATTGAAGCAAGGGAAAAGTACATGATAATGCTAAAAATTGGATGATCATAGCATCATAAAGTTTACTATCAAGATTAAGGTGATAAATGCATTGGAGTACAGTTCTGATGAGTACATTCTTGTTGCCTCTTTACATGATGTCTAGTTAACTAGTACTCAATCCTCTTTCTCTCAGTATTCGTTGATTGATTTGGGGGCTTCTTTTCATGTGGCCCTATATTATGCTTAGTTGTATACCTATTGTCCTACGAGAGGTTATGTGAGACCAAGAGATGATCATGTTTGTGATATTGTTGGCATTGGTGATGTTTGCTACTAGTGCTTCATTTGTTTTGCATGATATATGCCACGTATCAATTTTGACTAAAAGCCTCATTTTTGCAGGACGATTGGATGATGCTAGATATCATGTCTTGTTTGGTGACTCTGCATGGAAAATCACTCGTGGAAGCCTCATTTTGGCTAGATGTACCAAGACTAGTAGTCCTTATCCCTTGTATCTAGCACTACTAATCATGTTTTAGTTGTGTGACTAATCTTCTACATATATCTCTTTGGCATCACCCTCTTGGGATATATCCCTCAAAGGAATGAAAGACTCGGCTCACTTGCAGTATTCGTGACCCTTGGATTTTTCATGTTTTGATTCATGTGATCATTGTTTATGTGGCTGGAAAACTTGTAACATGCATAAAAAGTGTAGCTCTATGTGCATGGGTGAACCTTTGACTCTTGTTCATTTGAATGTTTGTGGTCCCATGCCCTATCAATCCTTAGGTGGTTCTGAGTATTTTGTTACATTCATTGATGATTAGTCACATAAATTTTGAGACTATCCCATAAAGCAAAAGCTAGAAGTTTTACCTACTTTTCAATGCTTTCTTGATATGGTTGAGAACCAATCTCAGAATAGGATGAAATACCTAATATCTAACAGTGGGATTGAATATGTCTCATGTGATTTTGAGTAATTTTGTGATGAGAGGGTACTAAGCGTCGGTTGAATGACCCTTACAGTCCACCCGAAAATGGCATTGTAGAGTGCATGAATAGGATTATTCAAGAAAGAGTCAGCAGTATGCTTAGTTAGGTAGGCTTACCATATACATTTTGGACTAAGGTGGTTACTACTGCAATATACTTGATTAATAGATCCCTATGTATTGCTCTTCATGGTAGAGTTGTAGAGGAGGTATGACCTAGAAAAATCTCTCATATGCTCATTTGAGAGTCTTTGGATGTGAGGCAATATTCCATATTCCCAATGTTAACCTCAGTTTGAGACGAAAGAAAAAGAAGTCAAGAATACGGATGCAATGGAAGAAGCAAGATGGAGAACAGCTAATAGCACAAAGGCACCCTCAAAAACAAGGCAAAGACAAAAGTGCATTTTTAAATGCAGGATGCCCCTAAAACTGTTGTAAAAGAGCGCCAGGCTCCCTCCTATTGTGCAAATTGTAAAAAGTAGGTGGGCATAGGTAATAGAAGGAAATGGAAAAGAGGACCTTCCCACAATGGCCAGTCATGTAAAAAAGGGATGGGTGCCTAAGGGATTTAGGGAATGTATAAAAGCCAAAAAGTGAATAGAGAAGCTCATTCTTTGGTGTGTGGTAAAAGTGGACTCTTCTTCCTCTCTTCTTCTCTTTTCTTTTCTTACTTTTGTGTGCTTGAGAGAGGGAGTGTGAGGGAGCGTGTGAGGGTGAGGGATCTTGGAGGTGGAGCTCTCCATCATCTCCTCTTCTCTTCTCTTCTCCCATCTCGTGCATGGCTATGGAGGATGGAGCTTGAAGGTGGAGACTTGAGGATGCTTGAGCTTGCATCACGAATTGTGGAGCTACCAGTGTGATTGAGGGAGAAGGCAACTCATTCGGGCATCAAGGTAAGCTCACTACACCACAGTAGGATCGAAGGCACGTCGGCTAGGTGAGAGATAGCCATAGTACATTCTAGCTACTTCTTCACTTGATGTCTAGTTGACTAATACTCACTCATATTTCTCTAAGTATTGGTTGCTTGATTGGTGACCTTCCTTTCGTGTGACCTCGCATCATGCTTGCTTCTATATCTAGCATCCTATGATAGGTTCTATGAGACTGGGAGATGATAATGTTAATGATATTGCTGGCATTGGTGATGTTCGTTTGTAATTTTACTACTAGTACTTCATTTGTGTTGCATGATGGATGGCATGTGCTGGCTTTAACTAAAAGTCTTATCTCTATAGGACAATTGGATAATGTTGGGTATCATGTTTCTTTTGGTAATTGTGCATGAAAAATTACTCATGGAAACCTCATTGTAGATAGAGATGCCAAGACTAGCAATCTTTATCCGTTACTTGTATTTAGCACTACTAATCATGTTTTGGCTATGACTGACCTCGCACATGTATCTCTTTGGCATCACCATCTTAGTGGGCACATGTCCCTTAAAGGAATGAAATTCTTGACTTGTTTGCAAAATCTCTCGCCCCTAGAATTTTCATGTTTTGATTCATGTGATCATTGTTTATTAGGGAAGCTCGTAATATGCACAAAAAATCTAGTATTATACGCACGGGTGAGCTTTTGGCTCTTGTTCATTCATATGTTTTTAGTCCCATGCCTTGTCAATACTTGGGCACTGCTAAGCATTTTGTCAAGGTTTAGACCTATTCCATAAAGTAGAAGTCAAAAGTTTTAGCTATTTTTAGCACTTTCTTACTATGGTTGAGAACTAGTTTAGGCATACAATAGGGGAGATTTGGACTTACTTTTGGGCCTTGTAAGAATTGCCATGTCATCATATTATTTAAAAAGGGATCCCCATAGATAATTATATCTATCATACCTCAAAACTATATAATATAAATATCATTGGAAAGGTCTTGGATGAGAAGATTTTAAAGCACCAATTCTAACAAATTTGGAGTTTATATGCTCAAGTTATGGCCCCCTGTCCAAAAAGTAACCTTAAAAGTATCATATAATGATAGCCTCAACATCATTTATTCTAATGGGATATTCCTTAGGATCTCCAAGAGCTTGAAAGGTCCAAAAGTGAGTCTAAATCTCCCCTAATGGACTAAGATGCCTAAGATCTAACGATGAGGGTAAATATGTCTCATGTGCTTTTGAGAAGTTCTATGATGAGAGGGGTATTAACTATCAATTGACCACCCCTTACACCCACCCCAAAATGGTGTCCCAAAGCACATGAATAAGAATATTCAAGAAAGAGCCAGGTCAGTAAGGCCTACCATATACATTTTGGGATGAGACAATTACTACTATAGTTCACTTGATTAATAGACTACCCCTTACACCCCACCTTAGAATGGTGTCATAGAGCGCATGAAAATGTATAACATCCGCATTACTTAGTTTATTTCAATGTGCATATACATTCCAAAGAAATTTGATTTATGTTGCACCCTTTTATATTTATTTTTATAAAAAAAACTAGCTCTACTTATGAAACTAACTCTCATTATGAATATAATTATTATTATTATTGAGGTATTATATGCCAGTTCATGGAAGAAAGACTTGGGAGACCATCCCAAGGCTAGCTTATTAAAATTATGTTTGTAGTATAGAACAACAAAAAGAACTAGCCTAGTGGATAGTCACTTGGCATAGTTAAGCGTACTTGGGTGACGACACTGTCGGGATGGGTGACCTCCTATAAAGATTTTCCTACAAGCTAGTGGGAGCTTCTCACATGCAATCAATGACACCAACGAAGCCTTCGTAACACATTGCCAAGTATGCCAAGGCCAAGATACCAAGTTCTATGCCTTGGTCACCGCCTTGGTCATAAGTCTTGGAGTGACAACCGCATGGCGATGTGCCACGCGGTGCTCGCCCATAGATTCGTAAATTTTTA
This sequence comes from Lygodium microphyllum, assembly GCF_053477565.2. Classification (NCBI taxonomy): domain Eukaryota; kingdom Viridiplantae; phylum Streptophyta; class Polypodiopsida; order Schizaeales; family Lygodiaceae; genus Lygodium; species Lygodium microphyllum. The sequence continues at coordinate 108,469,941 of NC_141142.1, forward strand.
TTTGTCCTCAATTAGATGGTCAGAGGACCAAGATAGCCAAGATCTCATATACATCCACAATGGGCAGCTTGATGTATACCATGATATCCACTCGACTTGACATGGCATTTTTAGTGGAAGTTATGGCTCGTTATATGGCAATACCTAGGAGGTGAAATTTGGACACCATGAAGAGTATTGTGTGATACCCTTAGGGCACTATAGACTTGTACATTTGCTATGGCAGCCAAGACACTAGAGTCATGGGTTACATACTCAAATTATGTAGAACATGTAGTTAATAGGAAGTCCACCTTTAGCTATGTCTTCACCTTTGCTGGAGGTGTTATTTCTTATATCTGTAGGGTGCAAAAATGCATTGCCTTGTCTACTACCAAGGTTGAGTACATTACAACCCATTGAGACTTGCAAGGAGGCCCTATGGTTAGGCCTCTTGGTTACAAACCTTGGTATCATAGATGTGACTCCTACATTGCATTTGGACTCTAAAAGTATCATATAGTTGGCACATAATCTGGTCTTTCATGTGAAGACCAAGCATTTTGAGGTATGTTTTCACTTTATCAAAGAGATGGTTGAGGACAAGCAATTAGAGCTTGTCTGATAGAAGAGAATCTAGCTAATCTTCTTAGTAAAAGTCTCCCTATAGAATATTATGTCTTCCTTAGGAAGATGATGGCATAGGATGAGGTGATGTCTATTTCTCATCTTGTTATATTTATATGTACACATTGTACTTTATCACTTTTTTTCTTATTTCCTCCTCACTCAAACACATTCATCTTGAAGTGGGAGGTTGTTGGGGATTAAAGGCGCTGCCTAGCTGCCTATATTTATCTTGTACTTACTACTCACATATATGTACAGTGCAGGTGGAAACCACCCATCTGTCACTTTATTCTTTATTCTAACAATGAAAATAGAGTAAGGGAAGGCAAGTCACACATTGTGAGATTATTGGAGTTTCCACACACGATCTTGCTCTCTCTTCTTGCTCCAACCTCCAAAGCTCTTGCTTCTTGCTTCTGCTTATGCTTTCATTCTTACTCACCATTTCCACTTTTCATGAATTACCCCTAAATAGTGTAATTCCCCATCTTTTTGAACCACATGCCCTTAATAATACCACTTTAAGGTACCTTTTGAAATCATATGCTACATATGATGAGTATAGCCACCCAATCTCCAAATCATCAACTAGTATTTATCTCATAAGACAGGTTAAGCCTATCATAATTGTCAAATTTGACTATTAGTGTCCTAAAATTTATTTTTTAAAAAACAAAATCTAAGGGATGTTCTCACAAATTTTTCACATCAAGTCTTGCAGATGGATTTTGGAATATGGGGGATGGTTCTCAAAAATTGTATTAATCACCAAGAACTTCCACAATGGTTTTTAGGTCTATGGACCTCATAACCCTTAAATCACTAATATGCAAGTAATAGATAGAATACAAATGCAAGGTATTTTTACAATCTTTAAATTTTTATTGATTAATTGCACTTAACAATCATTGAAGAATAATAGAATAACTACTTTAGATGTGATCATATTACTTTCAAGTGTATTGATAAAAATGAGAGTTTAATGGCTACCTTCATCTATACATTCCTCATCATGTCAATAAGCGAGAATTTCATGAGCAATGATATTCTCGGAATGAATTGAAGTACATGCTCTTTTCTTTGTTAAGTTGCAACACTAGTTCATAAACAATCTTAAGGAAACACTTGGAAATTTTCTAATAACATGCAAAAAAAAGAATGTGATATGGCATTTCATAATGATGGCATATGGGATTTTACTATGACAACTATGGGCATCTTTGTAACTAATAATTTAGCATCCCTCTCAATTAGGGATAAATGAATGTTCGATAACTTGCCTTTGAAACTAAAGTGATATATTAGTTTCCTAATTAGTAGTGCCTCATATCCATCCACAATATAAGATTGATATATGGGCATGGAACTACTCAATCAACTAGTAAGATTTGTAATTAAACAAAGGCTGGGGTTCTTTTGGGACTTGAAGCTTATTGTATTGGTTTCATAATATATTGATGAAGTGATTTTTTTATTGAATTGGATAGTTTTGTGGTGGATAGAGATTATGATAATGCTCTGTGAAGTTAGTTAGTAGTCATATATGTGAGTTGTGTATATGTTGAGGAACTTGAAGCTGTGTTTGTGATGAAGAATGTATAGGCTGTGACATTGAATTTTTAACATGTGTTTGTGATGAAGAATGTATAGAGCATGATATAGATAATTTTTCCCTTTTTTATGTTATTCTTGGGTTATTTATATACATGACAGATTGGAAAGTTTTGTGGTAATTGTTGAGTTTAGTAAGAATAATGTAAAGTGAAGTGGAATTGTATTGCATATTAGTGAATAAGGTTTTGCATTTTCAAGCATGATATTTTTTACAATATGCTTGATTTCCATGCAAATTATCATAGCCTCTAGTCATTGTGTTTTCTTCAAGGATTAGCATAAGTTCAAGCAATCTAGCCTCCTACATAATTTTCATTATAGCTTCTATATTCACATTGAAGTGCTCATTGAAGGGTTGTATGTGTCCACATCTTTCTTCATCTTCTTGACCAGTCTTTGTTTGTGTTGTTGTATTCTTATTTTCAAGTTCATGGCATATCCTATGTATGTTTTTCCATTTGTTTTATAAGTTATGATGTATACATAGTGTCTAACCTTGTTTCCCTTCATTATCGCTTTAGCATTGGTTCTTGAGCTTTGTTCATGGGTGCGATTGATTATTGGGGTTGTGCTTGTTGAGGTGCTACTATTTGTAGTGGTTGGGGAACTTCTTCGGTAGCTTGGAGTTGGTTGAATTGTCATGGCACATCTTCTATCTCCATTAGAGCAAGCGTGTTTGTGGACTTGCATTCTCTTGTGGGTGGGTTTGTAAATGGGTCATTGAACTATCTGTAAATTTCACTATAGAGTGGCCTATTATAAATAGAAAGGTTTTCTTCTTGAGAAGTGATAATTAGTCTACGGGTGATGTGTATGTTTGTGGTTGCTAGTTTTCATAGATTTGCTTAGTGCAATGTTTACTTCATCTCATATTGTTGCTACTAGGTGTCTAAGAGAAACATTGTAGTAGCTAGAGTGGAGGAGTTCAATTGTATAGATGGATATACCCTTGGTTTTCTAATTGAGCAATGCATATGTAATCGTTCATAGTGGGTTAGCTTCTAAGTCTTTGTATTTAATGTTGAGCATGTCTAGCTTTTCTTTTGGAAGCCTTGTGTATTCATACCCAATCTTGCTAATCATATTTTTTTCAAGATCAAGAAAAAAGTTGGTAGCATTGTGGAGAGACTTATCGTTGGCCAATCTATATTGCTCTCCTTCACAATTTCTTGTCAATGTGTCCTTGCGTAAGTCCATGAATCTTTGGCACCCATTCATATCATTGAAACCACTAATGTATGCTTATGGTTGTTGCCCAACATTGTTTGCCATTCTCATTTGGTGGTTGCTTAGGTAGCATTGATGTTGGGGGTAAAGGCGCCTCCGCCTAGCTGCCCGTGTATTACTACATTGACAATACCCGCGCATGCACATTGCAGGTGGCGGGCGCCCGTCATCGTCACTTTATTCTTTATTCTTTTAGTGACAGATGAATAAAGGGAAGGCCAGTAACACATTGTGACTATCGGAGTTCCCATATTGTGAGTCTCTCTCTCTCTCTCGCCCTTGCTCTCCCACCATAGCTCTCCCATGCAAGCTTTGATCCTTCTTACCTTTCAAATAGTATCAAAGCATGGTTGCTTGAGCATTCGAGCTTTGTCTGTGACTCCTTCAACATTCATTCAAATCCCTACACCATTGGTTCTCACTCATGGCAGCCATATCTGATTCCTTCGAGCTTTGATCACTCCCCGGCTTCCCGAGCACCTACCCGGCCCATTTGGGCATCCTCAAGGCATTCCTTCAAAGGTATTGAAGCATTCTTTTAAGTGTTTATTTTAGTTTGCAAGGTACAATAGGAAGGGGCAGCCATAGCTCCAACCATTGGAGCTCCCCCATTTCATATCTTGGCTCCTACCTGATTAGCCTTGACAAGGCTTTGTGTAAGCCTTCGTTAGGCCCTACTTGAGTTCCCCCCTTCCACCCCATTAATGCCACATGGACCAACAGCATACTCAGCAACATCAGCCCTATTTGGGCCAACTTGAAGACCTGCAAAAATTCGTTTTTTACTTCAGTCCTCCCTTAGGACTCATTGGCAACTTGAAAACACTTCATTTGGCACTTGGGAATACCCCCTTGATGCCTGACATTGGTGGTTATCATTGTCATTTATTTGTAGACTGATTTACCTCAATCTAGGACTATTTTCCACAATCCACAGGCAACCACAAACAGTGTTACATGAGCACTTTATGTTTATGCTTGACTGGCATTGACATTTGATGCATGGTTGGTCATGAATGGTCCCCGAATGTCTGGGGAATGTATGCCTATTGATTGGTCATCATTTGGAGCTGATTTAGCGGCCTAAAATACTCAGTTTTACATAGTAAATCACTACTATACACTCCAAGGTTGAATCTTATCTAGTCACTTTATGCTTTGCCTATCGGTCTCACGAGTGCTTCCTGGGTGTTTCATATGACTATTGGGATGCAAATGAAGGTTGGAAAGTGCTTTCGATGGTTCCGGAATGTATTTTGAGCCTTTTTTGAGTTCTGTATTGGTTGGAATTTACTTAAAATTAATCTACACTAGCATGCTTTGTGACGGAGGTTATATCTATGGTCTATGTATGACCTGTTGGTATATGCTTGATGCTTATGTTACCTACACAATGCTAGTTACATTGTTTGGACTTGAATGCTACTGGAGCTTTGTTTGGACTTGACTTTGGATATTTTGGAGCTTATTTTGGTCTTGCTTTGGCTCGTCAGAGATTGATTGGGATTGTCTCCATAACATTGGATGCTATCATTGGATACTTGACCGCTCATATGGTCTGGATGTCTTACTAATATATGATATTGGATACTTTGTCATCGTTGGTGCTCTTACATGCTTTGTTTGAGCTTATTTGCTTGACACTTACAGCTTTTATGCCAATGGGAGCGTCTTTATATGCTTACCATACATTGAGCAGTGTGGGTTATGCGTATTGAGCTTTTGGATCTTTGAGACCGGGATCTCCTCATGGATGATGTATGGTTGATATGCCTTGGGCTGATTCGGCTTTGTATTCACTGAGCAGACATCGACTTGTGTCAAGTCTTGACAGTGGTATGTACATTTTTCCCTGTTGATTGGGGGGTGTACCGACTTTACTATGATGGACTTTGTCTGACATGCTTGGTGTGATTGTTACATGCTTGTTGATGCCCGCTTGATGTTGGTTTTGCATTGACAGCCAGTGATTGACTTTGAATATTGGGTTCTGCCTACTATCAGCTCTCATTGCACACTGTTGTCATAAATTACTGCAAGCATATATCTACATACTGTCATGTATTTTTCATGCTGAATCATCCTCGTTTGATGTACATTTGATGATACTTGGTGGGTAGCATCATTAAATACTCGTTTCTCACCATTTTTCCTTGGTTTTGGTGGTTTCTTGGTCATTTTCTACCCTTTACATCAAGCAATTTTGAATTGTATGCACTGTTTCAACTTGCACTATGGCATCTTCTTCCACTGACTGTGCTATCTTCAACATCATTAAGCTTGATGGTACAAAGTATGCCTATTGGAAGAGCCAAGTTTGGCAGGTATTGGTGTAGAAATCACAGATAAAGCCACTAAGGTTGAGTGGAGAGCAGCCTGAAACTATGACTAATGGCAAATGGATGGAACTTGATGAGTTATGCAAGTCCACCCTCATCTTGTCTCTCATTGAATAGGTGCATTACAATGTGGTTAAGGAAGCATAGAGTGCTTGGCAGCTTTGGGATAAGATCAAGAACTTCTATGACAAGTGAAGTCTTGCCAGTCAAATGTATTGACTGAAACAACTTATGGATCTCCGCATGAAAGAGAATGTGACCATGTCAGCCCATCTAAGCCGGTTTCATGTTATTCTTAAGAACTTCGTTTCGCAGGGCATTGATTTCAAAGAGGATGTCACTCCGTTGTTCTTGCTTGGAACTCTTAATGAGTCTTGGGATGTATTCCGCACTGCCTTATGTGCTTCTGCTACTACTTTGAAGCTATCTGATGTTGAGAGCTCTCTTCTGCATGAAGAGATAAACCGTAAGCATTCGGATGCCTCTTGTGCATCTCATGCTTTGACAGTTAGAGGCTGACATGATGGAAATGCAAAGAATGACCGTGGTAATGGCCGTGGATGGGATTTGTAGAAATCTTGGTCCAAGTCACGTGGCAAACTGCGTAATAAGTCTCGTGGGAGAAATGCAAATCTAACTTGTCATCATTGTGGGAAGAAAGGCCACATGAGGCTACAGTGTCATGAATTGTGCAATGAAAGGTGCAAAGACAAGGGGAAAGAGAAAGTGTAGGAAAAGTCTTCTGATCGCAACATAGTATCTACTAAGTCAAGTGTTAAAATTGAAGAGATCAATGTTATGCAGTCCGAGGATAGTGATGGGGATTATATCCTTGCAGCAGCTTCATCTAGTGCTTCGTAGATGATAGAGATACACTCTATGTATGCACACTATTGGCTCTTGGACTTAGGTGTGTCCTTTCATGTAACACCTTGCCAAGACTAGTTCCATTCATACCATTCTGTTTCGAATTCTATGCGCTTGGGTGATGCTAGGTCTCTTGAGATTGGTGGCATTGGTGTTGTTAGGTTGTAGTTTCCTTTTAGCAGCAGTTTTGTTATGCACAATGTACGTCATGTATCTGCATTGACGCGCAATCTCATGTCCATTAGACAACTTGATGACACAGGATATCATGTATCTTTTGGAAACTCTGCATGGAAGATTACTTATGGAAAGCTTGTGCTTGCGAGAGGTGCCAAGGCTGGCAACCTCTACCCCTTAGTTGTTTCTAGATCTACATTTGATCATGCTTTGTCTATGGGGTCTTTACCTCATGTATCTCTTTGGCATGCCCATTTGAGGCACATGTCCACTAAGGGAATGAAAATGCTTTCTGGTTTGCAGTATTTACCGCCCCTTGACTATTCTCGTTTTGATTCTTGTGATCATTGTCTTTATGGCATGCAGACTAAGTCTACGCATAAGAAGTCTGGTATGTCACGCATGAGTGAGCCCTTGGCTTTGGTACATTCTGATGTCTATGGGCCCATGCCCTGTTAGCAATCTTTGGGTGGTGTGAAGTATTTTTTTACCTTCATAGATGATTTTTCACATAAGGTATGGGCTTATCCCATAAAGCAGAAGTTCAATGTCTTGGCAGTTTTCAGAGATGGCTTGCTTTGGCAGAAAACCAATCTGGGCATAGACTGAAATGCCTTAGGACAGATAATGAAGGTGAATATGTATCCCGTGATTTTGAGTAGTTATGTGATGAGAGGGGTATTAAGCGTCAGTTGGTATGGCTGAGCGGATGAATAGGACTATCCAGGAAAGGGTTCGCAGTATGCTTAGCCATGCATGCCTACCCCAACACTTTTGGGCTGAGGCAATTACGAATGATGTGCATATCGTTAATAGATCGCCCTGTAGTGGCATTGATTTTCAGTTTACAAAGGAGGTATGGACAAGAAAGCCTCCATCTTATGCTCATTTATGTGTCTTTGGATGTGAGGCATTTTTCCATGTGCCCAAGGACAAGCGTAACAAGCTGGATCCTAAGAGTGTTAAATGCATATTTCTTGGTTATGGAGATGCAAGAGAGATGGGTTACCATCTATGGGATCCACATGCATGGAAAATCATCCACAGCCATGATGTAGTCTTCCATGAAGACAAGATGCATAGGCAGTCTGAAGAGTCGTGGAGATACACATGGTTATATTTCAAGAGGAGCCATGTACTCCCGTACAGCCAGCTAGACAACTTGCAGCAGCAGCAGATGCTCATGGCTGGGGTGTTGTGAACAGAATGTTGGGCAAGCAGCAGAGCCTGCCACAGTGCAGCATTCTACTAGAGATAGATGCCCACCCGACAGATTTGAACCCTCCATGCACACTGTCTTAATTACAGATGCAGGAGAGCCTCTCACCTATGATGAGGTTATGCATAGAGGTGACAGTCACTCCTAGGAGAGGGCTATGGAGTCTGAGATAGACTCCTTGCATAATAATGAGACTTGGGATTTGGTTTCCTTGCCTGCTGGCAAGAAGGCTTTGCCATGCAAGTGGGTGTACAAGCTGAAAAGTACCCCTGGACACCCCAAGCCGGCATACAAGACTAGATTGGTAGAATCAAGAGAATGGTATTGACTTTGATGAGGTATTCTCTCCTGTGATTAGGATGACCACCCTACGCTTAGTCTTGGCTTTGGTTGCACAGCTTAACTTGGACTTGTACCAGATGGATGTCAAGACGGCTTTCTTACATGGGGACTTGCATGATGAGATTTACATGGACCAACCTAAGGAATTTGCAAAGCCTAGCAGGGAGCACCTAGTGTGCAGGTTGAAGAAAAGTATTTATGGCTTAAAGCAAGCACCTAGGGAATGGTACCATAAGTTTGATGCTTTTATGCAGTCACAAGGCTACAATCATAGTGCTATGGATCCGTACTTGTACATGAAGAAAGCCCGTTATGGATCTTTGCTTATTTCGGTACTCTATGTGGTTGACATGCTACTAGCAAGGAAAACTCATGATGAGCTAGATGCTCTTAAGGCTCTAGTCAAGAAGAGCTTTGAGATGAAGGATTTGGGATAGGCCTCTCACATACTTGGTATACACATTAGACGCGACAGGCATTAAGGACTCCTCTACTTGTCACAGAGGGAGGACATTCATAAAGTTCTTGAGCGCTTTCGCATGCAGGACATTAAGCCTTCCACCTAGCCACATGTGTATTACTACACTAACGATACCCGTGCCTACACATTGCAAGCGACGGGTGCCCATCACAATCACTTCATTATTTATTCGTTTAGTGACAGATGAAAAGAGGGAAGGCCGATCACACATTGTGACTATTGGTCCCACATTCTCTCTCTCTCTCTCTCTCTCTCTCTCTCTCTCTCTCTCTCTCTCTCTCTCTCTCCCCCCCCCACATAGCTCTCCCGTGCAAGCTTCGATCCCTCTCACCTTTCAATTGACAATCTATCTTATATGGTTCTTTGTTATTCTCGATATGTGAGTTATTGTCGTCTATAATGTAAAGATGAAAAGCCCAATCAAAAAATCCATTGAAGCTATGTTAATTATTAAATTTCATGCAAAGGTATTAACTTGTATGCGTTTTTTACACACATCACGTGGATTTATATTTTCTTTATAGACATTTGTTTATAAGCTAGGCATAACTCATCAATGATCGTGTCAATAATTGTTTGAAAGTTGGGGCATCTCATTTACCTTCATGTTGTTAATTGATATGGGGGTAAAGTAGAATAAAAGGAAGCTAAACAATATGCTAAAAGTATAAAGCATAATGTGTCACATTTGATTTTTTTTTTTCAAGTATTGGAAGTGTTTTTTCTCAAAGTTTTTCGTACTTGTGATTTGTGTGCATTTGAAGTTGTGTGCTTTCTTATCCTTGATTCAAAGTATCATGGTTAGCATTGGAATGAGAGTTGATGGATGTAGTGTACCAACTATTCGCATGATCTTTCTTTCAGTCATTCTTGACAGCATTACATATGCAAGTCCTTGAGGAAATATGTTTCTAATGTGAAGAAGAGTGTTTTGGGACATTTTGGATCCTTATGATTTGTGTATAGTGATTGCATATGTCAATGTCCATGAGAATGTTGACTTCTAGAACCACTTACAATTGGGTACTTTTCATTGGTGTTTGCATGGTCGTAGGGTCAATTGTTGGTTGGTGGTATCAATTGTTACTCGAATCCTTGTGATGAACCTATGGATTTAAGATTCATTCTTAGGGATAATATTCAAACATCCCCCCCAAAGAAATCTGAATTTTGTATAAAGTAGTTTGTGAGAAAACCCTAAGTACCGCAGTTATGCATGAACAATTTATCGTGATAAGTTGCATATCTTGTGATGTTTGGCTTTCCTCATGTGCTTTGTGTTGCCTTTAATGAATATTACCTTGCAAAACATAATAAGAACAAATGGAAGAGTTGGTTAAGTGCTTGAAGCATTTTAGTATTTTTGACAAATATAGTTGTATTGTAAATTTGTGAGAACATAGCAATACACTAAAACATTGAGTCATGCTATTTAAATAGCATGGTGAAGAGATGGCACAAGTCTCTTCATTTTTTAATAATTATAGTGAAATGTCTCTTATGGAACTATAATAATCATGGTATTTTATCAAAATTCACTATGGAAATAAGTTGATTTTATTTTATTAATTGTGAATTTTGCCTATTTAATCTCCAAGAAATGTTATAAAATTATAATAATCACAGTAGTTTATCAAAACTCACTATGGAAATAAGTTTATTTTATTTTATTAATTATGGATTTTATTTATTTGGTAACCAGCCTAAATGGCAACGTTAGAAGCTGCAGATTTGAGGCTTGATAACCTTACTCTATTGAGTTATATTGTTAATTACCAAACAGTGGCTAACCTATGCCAAATTGGTCTTTTCTTTTCTTGGGAAGTGCCGGATTTGAGCCAGTAAAAGCATCGCCAACAAACTCTTCAAAGACCCTTGCAAGAATGTTTTTTCTTATGCTAAGTTTCCTATTGTCAGGGAAATACTATTTAACACTTAAAAGGCACAACAAAGTTTGCCCAGCTTAAAGACTACATCTCTCATTGCCAGACCAAAATAGCAACCATTTCTTGAACACCAGATCACAAACAGACGAATAGTATCATTGAAAAGTTACTGGTGTATACAATTTGCCTTACAAATCTAGGTATCCCATCAAAGTACTATTAACTTTGATTTCAAGTTTGGCTATTTATCCAAATGATACTGGAAGATTTAGTTCAATACATGGAAAGCTAACAAGTAGATTAAGTCTACAGATACACTTAAGACATACACTTCAAAAGACATCATGAACGATTAAACAAACAAAACAATGATATAGAGAAGGTAGCCCTGCCAGTAATTGAGGCAGCTAAAAGTAACACTGCAGACAAGAAAAATGCCAAGAAAACAATAGGTTACTAGAATGTGACAGGATTTCTATACCCTTGTCAGGAAAGATATATCATAGTCACTTTGCAGACACATACCAGCTAAGCAATATAATGTCCTATCAAAAATATACATAATGAAATTACTACGCTTGATCACTGAACACAGATTCTGAAAATTTATATACTTTAATTTAATAGCCAGTTCCTGAACCTTTATACATCACTGCTTTTTCAACTATACTTTAATCGAATCAAACGTTGATTGCCACAATTGAGCACTTTATACAGACTACTCCAGCAAGACCTTCAGAAGCTAGAGAACTGCTAACAGATTATATTAGACAAGAAATTTCCTACCATTGCGCACTTATATTAATACAGGAGACTCCAGCCAGACTTTCAAAAGCTAGAGAACTACTGATTGATTGTACTAGACAAGAAATTTCCTACCCATTGAAGGAACTGCCCAATCAATGACCAGAATTTGCACACCCATATTGAGCAGCATGCCATGAACTAGGTGACATGAACCTGTTAAAACACTAACTGAGACTACCTCTCATCAACTGCATATAGCAGCTACAGACCTCACCGCACAGGCTGCTGATTGTAGTGATTCTTTTCCTTCTTCTTTGCAGCAGCAAGTCTAGCTGCTCGAGCAGCAGCTTCAGCAGCAGCCGCCTTGGCAGCAGAATCATTTTCCTTGAAGGACTTCTTTTTCTTCATTGATGCCAGCTTTTTCAGAACTTCCTTAGGATCTGCAGGCTCTGGGATGGTCTCCACGGGACGGACTGCTACAGCATCTTTGGTAGAGTTGCCATTCACATCTTGTGCACCCTCTTCGTCTTTTCCTTCCTTTGATGATTTTTCCTTCTTAGATTTCCGCTTTTTAAGCGTCTTGCTTTCAGTGGCAGGTAGAGCACCTTCAAGTGCTTCCTGCTGGGTACCAACTTCTTCACTCGGATCTGCTTGCTTGATATCAGGGAATTCATTTGCTTCTGCAAAATATTCCAACAGTGAACAAGAGATATACTTCCTCCCTAAGAAGCAAGACAGTGCTTGAGTTTATCAAGGCATCAATTTTTTAAGGAGTATCTCTATACACATGGGCCCCATATTAATCAACAAATCAAGAAAACAACTCTTTTTTGCAATATGGACTCCACACGATCTCTGAAAGTAATCCCTTTCCCAACTTTGGACAAAGACTAATGCACACACTGCACATTTGAGAAGTAAAAACTGTTTTCATCACAAAGTAGTCGTGTAATGTCAAGTGGTTTGAGAAAGCAACCCCTTAGCCTGAACAGGTTACGGTAATATGTTTCAACCACACTGAGTCCGAGTACGATCAGAAGATGGGTTGAAAACGTATACAACCTGGAAGATATCATTGGGTGGCACATCTAGCTGGGATGGCATGTAGCAAGAGTGCAACCAAAGATTTTAAAATTAAAAAGCTTTACAAAAGGCAGTGGCATGTGCAGATAGGGGGATATTCACTACATAGGACAATCCTCCCACAACCGTATTTCATGATTGAGCCAGAGCACAATATTACTGGCGCAAACAGACCTTTTTGGGATTGTATGTGATGACTCCACATGGCGATCTGCACCCTTCTTTTAGCAAAGGAACCTTCAATGTCAAAGGTGCACAAGGGGGAGTTGATCTTCCCAAGGCCAAGGCCCAATCATGTAATGGATGGGGGATAACAATACTAATATCTGACCTGTTCATTCGTCTTTGTTCCATCAGCTCCAAATTCCACTCTCATGGTCAACAGGCTTCATGCCTTGAATATCTGACCTGTTCACTTGTCTTTGTTCCATTAGCTCCAAATTCCACTCTCATGGTCAACAGGCTTCATGCCTTGAATATCTGACCTGTTCACTTGGCTTTGTTCCATTAGCTCCAAATTCCACTTTCATGGTCAGCAAGCTTCATGCCTGTGAATTCTTGACAACCTTTTCAAAAGATCGAGCAAATCAATCCTTCTATTACTCAACTCCTTGCTAGGCCCTTCTAGAGTTCACATTTTCAAATGTCAAGGTCTCCATATTGGCCATCTCCAGTTGATTGTATCATACATTTTACTATGGCATTTGCCAAGCTTGAAAATGTGCCACAGCATGTTTTCAAAGTCTTATGAACATTCTTGTACTGAACTGTTGTGAGCTCACATATTGCATGAATTGCCTGTGACTGCAGGTCAAGTTTGGATAGTTCCGAAGAATTGAGACCAATTTGACAATCTTCAATAATCCAGAAACATTTCTAATAAATAAACAAAGAACAGGAGAATTAAGAGGATCTATCCAAAAATTTGCAGAATATGAGGACTACACAGCTAAAATGACGCTGCATAGATTGCCAAAATGACAGGGTCCCAGAAAAGGGACTGACAGCCCAGACCTTGGAGCTCCTAATAGCCCAAATGAAGGATCAAAGCCAATGGAAAAGCCTTCTAAGAGACACTTAAACAATCCAACAAGTTCCAGCTTCCAAAAGGATGAACTTCAAAGCAGACCATATTGGATCTCTATGTGGTATGAACATGAAACACTGGTTCTTGGCAACAGCCAAGCAAGCTCCAATTGTCACATTGAGCCACCATTGATTGCCACATGGGAGAATAACCACCGCAAGAAGTCTCCTTCACAATCACGCCTTCTATGCAGCCACACCAGTGGCCTTATGCTCTGCCTCTACTAAAGAAAGAGCAATGGTAGGCCCCAGTTGTTAACTTTGCTCAAAATTCATGGAATTTGATTTGAGGCTGGCAACCTGGTGGGATATAAACAAATCCCACAATGTTCAATGGGCAACTAGAATCCTTCTAGCTCGATTGTGCCCCAACCAGTACAACTTTAAATCCACCAGGGTTCCATTAATGGATCAATTACACTTGGGCTTGGGTGTCAATTTCATTGCAAACCAAGGTCAGTATCCTGATATGTGGATTTAATAGGGGTTCATTGACCACCTCCTTTGTCACTTATAACCCCCAGATTTTGTTCTAATTCTATTTTTAGCATGCCCACTATTGTAGCATTGCCTATCCTAGACGTTTCACACTTGGGCCCACCAAGATTTGATCAAACATATCAACATTCTTGAAGACCCAAGTTTGACCCCACAAGGACAATAGTTTGTCTTTATCATTATGCAAAAGTTTTGGTATAGAGACTTGCCACTTGTCATACACAGCACATAGCCAAGAACAGTTCAAATGATGTAAAATCCAGTATGGCAACGGCCCAATGTTTGACTATATATCTCCATCAATAAGCTTCGTTGGGACTTGTCTCAATACCATAAGGAAGCTGTGAAATATGGTGTGGCTTCCAATATACAATACATGAAGACTTCCAATCACAACTACTTGGCTGAGTGACAATAGTTCATACACAAAGGGCTGATCTCATTTCTTGACAAGTGAAATGTAAAAGAACCCAAGAGTGTAGGCTGTGCAAAATGATGTAGAAATTCTAGATTTGTTCAAAACATGTCAACATACTAATATGAATGATTGAACATTTTTAACATCTGAAAAAGCATATATCACCACCTTTCTCCTCTTTTGGAGTGATTCCCAGCTCAGCCAGAACAGCATCAAGCTCTGCAAGCTCCTTCTTTTTCAACTCTTTTCTTGACAACTGTCTATCAGGTTCACGGGCAGCTGGTGTAGCTGCAGGAGCCACTTTCACGTCAGTTGCCACTAGTGTTGCCTCAATCTCTGTCTCTTGCTCCTCTTCATTATCTTCATCCAGTTCCTCAACTTCATCCCCTTCACTCTCCTGTTAATCATACACATTAAGAACCACAAGATGAGTTGCAGTGGCAAGCAAAGCAAGAAACATAACCAACAACAGAAATCTGTCAGCTGTAGCTGAGATGTGTATTGTTTTGCAGTTTGCAATTATTTCACTGTCCAACAATAATATCAGATGAAAACAGATGTTAAAATGGTGTTTACAACACTTATGCGCAACACATTGCTCATACCACTGGAAGAAGTTGAAAAGACATGCCAAATCTAGGAACACAAATCAGAGAGTGTTTGCCACGCTCCAGCTTAAACCCATTAAAGAATAGATAGGAATACTAATGTGCCTACCTTAGGTTGCATACATATACCAAGAATAAATTTTTAAAAATCTGCAATGATTGTATGCATTCAATTCAGATCATCCAAATGGTAGAGCTTGTAGTGTTCCAGCTAACAATACATGTTCACTTGCCACTTCCTCACACAATTTCACCATGGGCAAAGCAGGCATCTGGTGAACAGTGGGTCTTAGCCCCTGAACGTTTTCCATCTGCCCCACTTTTGTGGGACACCCCAACGTAAACCTGTGTGCATGCTGCAAAGAAATCCCAAAATTGACATGTCCTATTGCCCTTTCCTGACATTCTACAAACAATCATGATTTCTAATATTCTACAAACAATGGTGGTAAAATCAAGGTAACTCTACAGGTGCGTTGGGAGTGACTCAATGGTTGTGGACCTTTACATAACAATCATGTTGCCCGGCAAAAATTGTGGTGCCTTGCTATAAACGCAAGATAACATTTCACCATGGATGCTTCCCTTACGACATCAAACACAAAATCATCAATGTGATTAAAGTGCCTCTCGACTAGATTCCTCGCACAAATGTTGGCTAGCAAAATTACTATAGGACCTTACATACTTGAGTGCGGTGCCTAAAAGCAAGTAAGCATCGCCTTTATGAACAAAAATCCATGCATATACAAATCCTTCATGGATATATATTTCCCTAACAACATCAAGGCATAAGCCAATGTTGATAGAAGCACCTCTCCCTGGCTGGATTCCTCGTGTGACACATTGCCACCGTTCTCTGCAGGTGGATCTGATATTGGGGGGAGAGCCGGCATGGCAAAGTAATCATCGTCATCCTCCTCGCAATCAGCCCAGGATGTCACGGCAACCGGTGTTGGAGTCCAGACCTGCGGCTGCGCTGCAGCACCCTGGGCATCCTTCTGGGAAGACGACAAGTTCTTGCTGTCGGCCTTCTCCTTCTCAGACCTTCTCTTGCTGGACTTCCGGCGCCGGGACTCGAGGGCAGAGAAGATGTTGGTGCTACTCAGGGAGGGTAATCCATCGTCTCTCTTGTACACGCCGCCGACCATTCTACCTGTTTCGACCCTGTGTCAGAGCGCGGGTGCAGGGGAGAGAGACGCAGGTAGGGTTATGCCCCGTTTTCGAGCGCGCAGACAGTGAGAGTGAGAGAGAGAGAGAGAGAGAGAGAGATGCTATTATCTCCGTTCTGATGGGTGCGGTGTGATGGGAGAGAGCACTGCAGAGAGAGAGAGAGAGAGAGAGAAGGATGGTTCTTAGGGTTGAAGACACGCCCACGGTTTCTGTTTGTTATTGTTGTTGTTGAGCCTTCCTTGCTCCCCCCCCCCCCTTTGGGATATGTTTGTACATTGTGTTATTGTTGTTGCTCCTGCCTTTTTCCTTTTTTCTTTTTGGTTATATTGTTGTTCTCTCCAACTTTTATGAGCAATGGAGATAGAACATGACAATGATGAGGTCCTTTTCTTACTTGAAGATTCCAGAATATCCGAATTTTAATGATGAGATCCCATACTAATAAGGGCTATGTTAACAATTACTCATGCCTAGCTCATACTCAACTTTGTGGGAATCTTACAAATAAAGTGAAGACGGTGTTGCATGTTTTCTGGCCTCCTCCTTGCTAAAAAAGGAAGAATTTCATTCGAGCCCTACTTGCTTGCTTTCTATAGAAGCTGAAACAAAAGGTATGTAGATTTCTCCCTAGCAAGGTTGTACTTCTTTTTCATGGACACACCCCCAAGTGACAAGGAATTCCACTGGTGGTTCATTTATCCATATCATGCAAGGGCTATCCTCTAGTAAATATGTTTTGCTGGCAAAGAATTCTTCCTTAGAATGGTCAATTCATAGGAAGAGAGGTATTGGATCTTCAACTACTCTGCCTGCTATGAGGCAATTTGGTGTACTTCCTTCCATGTAGATCCAGCTTTACAATAGCTGGGTCCTCATGCATGAGTCCCATGTATGGATGTTGTTCCTTTAATTGCCCGAATGGATGGATGGCAACATTGGCACATTGCAAAGGCTCCAAACCAAATGCTTTATATACCTGCAAAGCAAACACTAATGGAGTGCTCAAAGGGGAGAAGCACATGTGTATCCTCTATGATCCCCATAATCAACCCCCTAAGGGGATGGATCTAATTAATGTCAACACAACCATTAAGTTACTTGTTGAGATCAAGTCTAATCAATCCCCTAATGCCTACTTGCATTATTAGGAACATGTACATTATGCGCAAGATTGCTCCTAAGAAGCATGCAAATTGTGCAACTAAGGACGAAGAAAAAAAGAGAGAAGGGCCCAACAATATCAATGCTAAGGGCTAGTAGCTAAACATAGAAGCCCAATGTGCAACATGGAGGATTGGTAGAGAAGGAGAACAAAAACCCAAAGCAAGCAATCAATAGCATTAAAGGAATGAAGAAGGTATCATCAAAAAGAAGCTTGCACACACATGCTAGTTGATCACAACTTCTATGCAACCTTGGAAGGGCAAGATTATGAGTTCACGTAAACTAATAATTTTGTTCATGAATAAAGTGACCCACAACAAATACTCCCTCTATCATGGAATGTGTACATGTTTTCTGTCGACAAAAAGAAGGAAATTTACTTTACGCTACATGCTTGACATCCTTGTCCTACGAGAAACTAAGCTAGATGTGTGTGATACACATAGTTTGGATGTTACATGTTGCATGATGTTTGCTCATTGTTGTAGGCACGACAAAGTTGGTACTTTGATCATGATCAAAGGGTGGAGTAAACCATCTTTTGTGTGAGCCGAGGGCTTAAGTGCTATGATAGCAACTAGAGTGAAGGTAGATTAGGAAGAGGTGGATGTAGGGTCTATCTTTGCCATGAATAGCTCATCTATACATGTTGATTTGTGGGTCAAATTGAAGCAAAGTATCACGAGAAGAAACACACAATTATGATGGTGAGTGACAAGTCGCACAAGAAGGCCATTTATTAGCTAAAGGGAAAATTTTAGGATTTGCTATATATCAAAGTGTAATCTACTAGGCTTAAGCTTCAAGTAAAATAATCATGAATACATATAATATTCCTACCATAGCAAGCAAAAAGGAGATTGTTGGCAATATGCTCGATTAGATGAGTTCCACATCAATTATGGTAGATGGTGGATTGAGACTAGTAGAAAAATTCAAATGCTAACATAGATTACTTCATTTGGCCACTATCCCATGAGAGGATCTTCTAGGGTAGTGCTAGCAAAGGCAACCCATCATGACCCGCAAGCTTAATGTATCATTTTTAAGCAATGCTAGCTTAATACAATAGGTAAAGAATGATTGGATGTGTATTATGGTAAAGGCCAATGGCCAATAACTGAGCATGCACCCCTTGTATAAGTACACATTATACAATTATGTAAGTGAAGATAATAAATAATAACATAATCATTCTTTGTACTCACTAAACTCTCTTGTATGCACTCAATTTCTACCTTGGGAGCTTGTGCTTGGAGCGAGGACTATGAGGAGTAAGCTTTGTCTCAAAGATCAAGAATTCAAGCTTCTTCTACAACATTTTTACTTGCTATCTACATCTTGATAGAGATACTATTCTCATCACCAAGCTCTAGATCCAAGTTAAACAAGTGTTCTGCACGGTTTTGATATATGCAAGCACAAGGGTCTACTTAAGCAAGGGAGCAACTTATACAGCTCAAGTAGGGTCTTTGAAATGGGGCTTTTAAGTAGGGGGTTTTCTATTTCTATCATAGAGAAAGAATAGAGAGAAAAAGATTATGTTTCTTGCTAGTCACAAATCCTACAACACTCCAAATGTAGTCACCTACTAGTGGATAGAAGCATTTTGGAGTAGATTGATAAAGTGTCGACAAACTCATATCCTTGGTTGAATTCATGTCACCACCATCATTGGGGCCAATTTTGAGGAAAAACTTGCATTTTAATTAATGTTCACTAATGAAAAGACCTGTGAATAGGCCAATGGGACACTACCATGTGTGGTCCTGTGTAATATTTGAATTCATTCCACCACCATCATTGAGGCCAATTTTGAGAAAAAATTGGTATTTTAATTAGTGTTCACTAATAAACAGATTAGTGTTTGAATAAGCCAATGGGATAGTGCCATGTGTGATCCAATGTATCATTTGACTCTCTACTAATGCAGCCAAACATTAGCAAAAATGTAAAAAGGGATCTCTAAACTTATCTTCATGAGGCAATTCTAATCAAATGGCATATCCTTAATAGTTACACTTTTTCAAGTCCTTTACCTTGCTTTCAACTCCTTGATATGGCTTTTTGAAAAGTGGGGTACTTTAAAGTCACCTCAAAATAATAAAACTAAAGTAAGGGATTATTTAAAAGTTTTTGTAGTTCACACCCTTTTGATGTGCATTAATCTCGTAGCTCTTGTTATTGAATTACACAAGCTTATCCAAACTCATTATTACAATATTTCTATTATATTTCAGCCTCATTTCTTGTCAATACCTCATCCTTTTTTCTCCATGGCTTTTTCTTCTATTGCTTCTTCTAAACGATGATCTAAGTCTATACACACATGCATGTGCTACAATATAAAAGAGAATACTTTGTGGTATCTGACAACCTACAAGCTTCAGTATTGGATAACAATGCTTCTCTTTTATAAAGGTTCTCACAAGATCAACAAACAGAAAAGACGAAATATGAGCTTTGATTGGAAAAGGACAAAGTCTAGGGTTCAAAATATGAGATAAAAAGTGATATGTAAAAATCCAATATATGTATACTACAAAGGATCTTCACTTGGTATTTTCCATGCAACAACACCTTCCACCTCATTGTAAGGCAATGAAATTTACTTGTCAAGGAACACTAACAACTTGTACGACTTTCTATATTTAGTTTTTATGGATTTCTTTGAGCTTGTAGACTAATTTCTAGTTTGTTAGATGTGTTTCCATCAATAAGTGTGGAATGGTGGCCACTAGAGTCATTGGAGGTTCACTTCGTGTCATGCATGCTGAATTTGGTAACCTTATTTACCCAAATTTTTTGTCATCCTTCTTCATTGAAAATAATTTATAAATTATGTTTGCAACATGTGTTGTTCCAGTAAACACACTGGCATTTGGAAGATTGGAAGCGCTTCCTTCATTTGATCTCAATGGACTAATAGGTTGGGATAATTCCAACAATAGAATCATCCACGACTTCAAGTTAAAAATTTACTAAAGATATTCAAAATTCTATGAAGATTGGGAGAAAAATCAAGGAGAGTCAATTTATCTTAGTTCATCCCAATTCATGTTTTTGGATCAATCTTTCAAAGAATAGATTTGCATAGAACAAAAGCAATATGGCTGGGTATAAAAATGACATCCAACACAATAAATAAAATCTTTGAAGAAAATTTAATCTTGGTGGAGAAAGTACACAATGTGATTTGTATATTTGTAAATATTCAAAAGAATTTGGTACCTTATCATACAATATTCTGAAACAAACACTTTGAGAACACTTTTGTGGGTCTTAAGTGGGACACTTTGAGAACCTTCTTGTGCCCTTTGAGGGTCTTCTTAGCCCTCTTTGTGGGAAACTTTGTGGTGATCTTTGAGGGGTTTTCCTATGCTCATTCCTTGTGGGATCCCTCTAGAAATTTTTGGCTGATCTCATCTTGTGCAAACATTGAACTAATTTCTTCACCTTGATTTTATTTTTTGTTGGCTCTTTCCTTGGTGCACAAATCATTTCCTCGCTTGTCCCCTTATCCTTGCCAGATGCAAGCTCCTTAGTCTTGGATGTAGTAGGCTTCTTAGTTACAAATGGCTTCTTAGCAACTAGCTTCTTTGCACCAACAACCTTCTTGGTTGAAATTGGCTTCTGGCTCGATTTGGCTCCTTAGCTCTTGAAATTATTTGAAGTTCAACATGCCTTTGTAGCAAACTTTGATTGTCTGAGCTCTTATTATAAGCCAAACAAAATTTTCTTTGCTAAGCAATCTTATGTAAACAACTATAGAAATAGGAGGAGGAATATGAGAAATAATAGAAATATTTTTCCATTATGGCAAGAATCTTGAAACTTACTTATAGTTATTGATTTATTTTCTAGCATGAACTTTGCTTGAAAAAATCTTCAAGAATTTGGTATTATCCTTCATCCATAGGAGGATGTGTCTTGTGCTGCTAGTCTTTAAGGTACAATAGTCAATAATTGATAGAAAAATATGAAGATAACAAATTGCAAGAGAGAAGTTAAATTCACAGAACTTGCATGACATAAGATTGGCTACAATCGCCCCCCATGCATGGGTGAGCGTCTCTCTCATGTATGTGTTTATAATATTGGATTAAGCTTTTGTACTCAAAACACATTGAAGGCATCTTTTTGAGTTCTTGCATTTTCTTTTCTTGTATGACTTGCTTTTGTGCAAATAAATCAAACATACCCTATTCTAAATAACTTTACAATAAAAAACAATAATTTATATCTTCTAATAAATACATCCAAAACAAATCTATTGCACATATATATACGCAAAGTCCCTATGCTTATGGTTGTATAAAAAATATAATATTTTTTAACATTATAAAGTGTATAGATTCCACACATTAAAATATGCACTCCAAAATAATAATTCTACATAACTCCATCTAATAATATGCTAACGACAATACAAAACACATTAACCCCCATCTAATAATTTTTGTACTTGACTAAATACCTAGGGTACTGATTTCTTGTTCTAGTGGTGGTCTGGTCATGGTCAAGGATTACTTCAGGAACTAGAATTTTGGTATCTTCCTCTAACAAAGAAGGGTCATCAACAATAGGAGTAATTGGAGGTGTCTCCTTAAATGGTTTCACCATACTAATGCACAAAGAATTGTTAATACCTTGGTGCTAACTTAATTTCTGGATGTCGTTCAATGGATTTTAACCTCCTCTTTTCAATTCTCAACTAGACTAAATCATTATCTTGAAATTTATTAACCTTATGTTTCTTGTTAACTTAAGTTGCATACCTCAGTTGGGATTACTTAGTCTTTTCACTGACTTCCTCTAAATTTTTTCTATAGTCAAAGGCCAAAGTGTTAGTAGCTAGAACATTAGTAGTAATGGTCATCATAGAGATATGCAATTTCTTTCCATAGATTGCCTTAAAAGAAGCTCTATTGATAGCAAAATGTGGGGTATTATTATAGGCAAACCAAAGGATATCCAAATATTAGTCCCATTTATTAGATTGATCAATGGTGTACGTTTGCCAAATATTGGTCCCATTTATTAGATCAATCAATGGTGTATGTTCTAATAAGGTCAAGAGGATAGTGTTGTTTGTTGCTTTAGTTTGACCATTACTCCCAGGATGGAAAGTCAAGGTAAAATCTATCTTAGAACCTAGATTTTTAAATAGAACTACTTAGAAATGATTATAGAATCGACCATCACAATCAGATAGTATAACCTTAGGAGACTTGTGATGAGAAAATATAGTGTTAATAGGTAGTTTAACATCTTGTGGGATGTACAATGTCTTTTTATAAGAAATAAAGTAAGCACGTTTACTGAATCTATCCATAGTTGTCCAAATCATGTCATGATGCAAGGACATTGTGGAAGTATAGTTATTAAGTCCATTGAAATTTGCTTCCATGGACCATTAGGTAGTACTGGTAGATGCATAAACGAACCATATGATTTTCCATGGTGACATTTTATATATTAACACATAATGCATTCAAACACAAATTTTACTATGTCATGCTTCATGACAAGTCAATAAAAATATTATTTGTGTATAACTATCGTGGATTGAATACCTCTATATCCCATATAAGCAAGTTTATGCATTTCAATCATAGCAGTATTTCTAAAAGGTACAATAACACACATTTTTGGTTGATAATATAAGAATCCATTCACATGAGAGTATTTATTAAAAATAGTGGTGTTAGTTTTTTGAAATATTTGCCAAATAAAGGAAAAGCCAAGATATGAAGTATATGTAGAAATCATGGCATCAAAGGTTTGAATAGAGGAAACATGATTTAAATACACATTTTGATTTTGTCAAATCCAAGCAAATAATGTGATACAATATTTACAATTGGCCTATGACTTAATACATATGCAATAACATTAACATAACCTGGTTGGTATTGAATCAAGGGATGAAAATTTTGAATAAAAGAAACCCATTTTATGTGTCAGTAAAAAACTAAAGATTGGTTCAACAAATGTTTTATGACATATTGATCAAATTTTATGAGAAGCTTGAACCCCATAAGGTAATGTCTCCAAATATCCAAAACATAAACTACATCTAATAATTCTTTGTCATAAGTATTATAGTTTTGCTTAAAATGTTCTAATGTATGACTCTCATAAGCAATAGATGATTGTTTTGCATTAAAACAACACATACACCTAAACCATAAGAAAGAAAGAAAGACAAGGAAAAATCATGCATTTGAAGCATAGATGCATGGGTCAAAAGGTATTTCAAAGTATCAAAGTATTCTAGTTCATTAGGGCCCCAATAAGAAACAATATTCTTTTGCAATAGAATAGTCAAAGGCAAAGTATCGATGAAATTTTTCTAATAAATTTTATGTAAAATTTGCCTAATGCTAGAAAAGATCTAACTTCATGCACACTTTGAGAATTAGGCAAAATTTTCATCGTCTAAATTTTCTTAGGATCAACTATGATACCTTCAACAAAAACTATGTGTCCCAAACATTTAATTTGATATTGAAAGAATAAGTTCTTATCAAGATTTGTATACAAGTGATTTTTATGTAGTGAATTAAACATAATGCAAAGATGTTTCTTATGCTTCTTTTCTTATTTGTTGAAGACAGGTATATTATAAAAGAAAGTGATTACAAAACCTTGGTAATCCAAAAAAATTCTATTCATCATGCGTGCAAATGTACCAAGTGTATTAGTGAGATTGAAATGTATTATAATAATATATTCATAATGACCAAATTGTGTCCCAAATGTGGTCTTAAAAATACATAAGCTAAATCTATACAAATTTTTTATGATGTCTTAATTTAAGATCCATCTTACTAAAAATTTTGGCTTCCCTAAGTTTATCAACTCTAAGGATATGATACCAATTTTTAATAATCACTTTGTTTGAAGCTCTATAATCAATACACATACGATATGTTTTATTTTTCTTTTCAACCAACACAATACAAGAACTAGGACAAATTAAATCCTTATTCAACAATTTAGTTACTTGTCTTTTGATTTCTTTTTTATGCAAAGGAGCGTATCTATATGGAGCTTATGTACAGTGGAGTAACACTCTAAGAAAAAGTTCACTTTTATAATCTAATTCTCCCTAGGATGGTGGCAATTCAAGTGGGTAATTATCCATAAAATAACTTTTTTTAAAATATGACAATGTAGAAGCTTCAAACTTTTCTACTTCAATCACAAAAATCATACATGCCTTATGTTGCTTTCTAGGTGCTTGCTTAGCTTGCACGTAAATAATTAATGGAAACAATTCAATTTTAAGGTCACTAGTCAAAGAAATTATTTGTCCTTGGAATTCAAAAGTTAATATATGAGTGTAATAATCAATGATAAGATTAAATTGATGTTGAAAGGCATATAAATGATAATGTTTGATGATTAAAGAGGTGCAACTAAGAAACCACGTTTTTCTTTGTATGCACCCATAGAAAATTAAAGCCCTTTTATTTTCTATGTTCCATTGTATCTAATGCATTGAAAAACATATTTAACCTTGTACAATGAAGGACCATTTTCTAGTTGCAACATCTAACTAGTTTAAATCATGAGAACTACCATCATCATGCAGAATAGTCACATCTAAACCATGCACATAACCTTTCATCTTCAATAAAGCATGTAAAGAAACATTTGCACCTAATTTTCTTCAATAATTGCTTCTTGTTACAATGTGTCGATAGTCCAATGAGGAGCATAGTCATGTACCTTCTTAATGTTGTGCAGTTGAGCCATGCTTTTATTCTTGTTGGGTGGTAATGGAGCTTGACAATTCGATCAATAATATCTAAATTTTCCACAACAATAACAAGTTAAGTTGGCCTTTTTATTTTGAATATTAATATTTACAATTTGAGGATTTATCTTATTGTTTGTGTACCTTTACACATTATTGCTTCTTAATTGGAAGGTGGATGACTTACTAGGTGGAAAGAAATTAGGGCGATAGGGCATATAAGATTTCTTTAGGTTATTATGGTTGTTTTTGAATGAGCGGGGTATATGAGATTGTTAATCGGACAAAGCATCTAGCCAATGGATTGAAATTCAGCATCATGGGCATAAGAAATAGCTTTGTGAAGAGAAGTGGAGTGAAGACCATCTTCATATATTGCAACATGCTCTTAGGAACTTCCCATGTTCTTGAAATTAGATACATGTCTTCGGTCGGCTATACCAAAGAACATTCCACAAAAGTGAATCCTTATCCATCAAATAATGGGTTGTGCACTTGATTTTATCCTTCTTGAGAAAAGCTTTTTCATCAAAATAATCATCGAACTGGCTCAACCAAGACAAAACAAAATTTCCATCATTTTTTCTATCAAATTTGGATAATTGAAAAGACTTACACTTTTTTTGTCCTTATTGGTTTTTTGCACGTGGAATACACCCTTCAAAATCCGAGTAATATGATCATCTTTGTCTTCAATCATAGAATTTTGTTGACATTCACACTCAAGTTCTCTTGTGACCATGTTCAAATTATGTTGAAGAATATCAATTTGTTGTTGCAAGGAAATTTTCAGAACAAGTAATTCTATATCCTCCATATTAAGTTCATTAAATTTTAAAGGTCTCGACATGGTAGAATAAATCAAATGCATAGGAACAACCCTTAATAAATCCCACAGCATAGGAAAATTTATTTAAGAAGACCTATAGAAATAAGATCCTTGCATGTGAATAGGATCCTAGTTGCAAACTAATGATTGCACTTCTATGCATATGAACAAGGACTTTGTAAGTTCATTTGAATGCCATACTTGGTGGAGAAGAGTGAAAGGAGAGTTGGGCCATACTCAGCTGAGCTCTAATACCATGTTAAAATATACGGGATCTAGAGCATGGCTATGGCGGCTTGTAAGCATAGATGAATGAATACATGATGATGCCTTTCTTTATCAGTTAGTGTCAGTCTTGTATGTCAGTCCTACACAAGATTGTGTTTATGAGTCCAAGCTTCCATCTTGGAACCTAATTCACTTGTGTAATAGTTGTGGTCTTCAGTCAATGTCATCATGAGTTTAGTCTATGCTTACAAGCCGCCATAGCCATGCTCTAGATCCCGCATATTTTAACAGAGGGCAATAGAAAGAAACTTTGATCGAAAAGGGGTTTAAATAATGTGCCCCCCCCCCCTTTAATTAAACAAATGCTGACTAGAATGAGATTCTTTTAGCTTTAGCTTACAAAGTTGATAGGTTTATTAAAGCTTTTAAAAGCTCAAAATATTTGGGAAGTCAACACCTAATTGAAAACAACCAAAAATTTTGGCGGCAAAAAAATGACGACATGTAATGCAACATCCATATGGCTATCTTCATGGTGGTGGAGTTAAGGATGAATCTTTGGTGGTTTGTAGGACATTATCTAATCCTATTCACATTTGTGGTGTCAAATGTGGCTTTCCTCCCTTTTTTGGCAAAATCACCATAATCTAAAGCCATTAGGAGAGTGGTTTTAATAGTCCACATGGTGGTAAATAGAAGAGAAGGGTAAAAGAAAGCTTTAATAGGACCTTATGTAGTTCCTTCTTCCAGGAGTTAAAGAGTACAAGAAAGTTAATGTTGACAAAAAGTCTTTATCTTCAAAATCTATGTGCAAAGTCTTTATCTAATAGGTAACATACTGATGTGTGATGTTGAAGATGATGTAGATATCTAGGCATGGATGATGGCTTTTTCATTCATGTTGATGTGTCCACCAATCACTATGCTCTGATACCAATGTTGCTTGCCTTCATCATGCAATAACCAATAATTGATAGAAAAATATGAAGAGAACAAATTGCAAGAGACAAGATAAATTCACAAAACTTGCACAACACAAGATTGCTTGCAATCTCCCCCCATGCATGGGTGAGCACCACCCCTATGCATGTGTTTATAATATTACATTAAAATTTTGTGCTCAAAATACATTGAAGGCATCTTTTTGAGTTCTTGCTTTCTCTTTTCTTGCAAGACTTGCTTTTTTGAAAATAAATCAAACACACCCTATTCTAAATAAACTTTACAATAAAAAATAATATTTAATCTCTTCTAATAAATACATCCAAAATAAATTTATTATGCATGTGTGCATGCAAAGACCTTGTACCTATAGGCATATTATATAAAATAAAATATAATATTTTTTTACACAATAAAGTGTATAAATTCCATGCATTAAAATGCACACTCCAAAATAATAATTCTACATTACTCCATCTAATAATTTGCTCATCACAACATAAACATATTAGTATCCTTTCATCTATCTATCAGGCATGATGCAACTAGTATCATGTGCACATGTTTGTGCAATAAGTCATAAATCATGCAGTAATCTAAATTTCATAATTTTAATAAAATATCACAATAAATATAATTTCATAAGAATTGGTTGTGGGTGAGAGACTTGGAGGCTGTAAACAAAAACCTCCTTGTTATTTTTAAACACTAGAAACTTTTCCTTAATAGTAGCAAATGGTCTTTTTGAAAACCTATAGAGTATGCATGTATTAATTACTCATAGTTTACTTGGAACATATCAATAACACAAATTTTTTAAATACTTATAGGCTAACATCCCCATGGAAACCATTGAGAGAATTCATAAGACATATTTTTCTAAATTTAAGGTCCAAGATAGAGATACTCCAGTGTAACCTACACGAAACCAAATATAAATGAGCATGATAATATAAAACAATGACCATTTCTAATCTTTTAATGAAGAATTATATGGACAAGGATATACCCCTTATGATAAGGAATGATGATGAATTGAACTTTATCACGATTTATTTCTTGCAAATGGAATTTAAGAGAATTTGTATTTGCCTTTACTGAGACAAGATGATCCATCACAAATACCTTTTTAGCCTTATTAGGTGGAAGTGTGAGAATTAGACACATTCAAACAAGGAGATAAGACTTGTGATAAGCAAAAAGGTGACAAGAGGAGGCAATTCATGACCTAGAACCCACAACATGTAGGAGGGCATTCCAATAGTGTTCAATAGTATCTATGCATGCTATAGGGTTCCATTTCTTTTTTGGTCCAAACACTATATTGCATTTAAACATGGGAGGCAAATTTATAGAATGTAAGAAATGGAGACAATACAAGTGAAAAATCAAGGATGAAATGAAATACAACAGTGGACTAATTTACCTTAGTAGAACTAGAATGGTTGTGTCATTTATCTCTTTGTCCTCCTTGTGAAGAAATACTCTATCCTCATGTGAGATGAAGAGGTCCTATGCATCTTATTGTCTAACATTCACCAACTTGCCCTAGAATATCATTGAGCTTGCTAGCATTTTCCTTTTCAAAATCCACAAGCATATTCAATAAATTGTCTTCTTCTCTTTCTTTATCATCATTCTTATTTTTTTCATTGACCTAGTTATCGGGCAAATTGTCCTCTTTTTTTCCTTTTCCAAATCCACAAGCATATTCAATAAATTGTATTTTTCTCTTTCTTTATCATCATTCTTATTTTATTCCTCACCCTAGTTATTGGGCAAATTGTCCTCTTATTTTCCTTCATCTGCCAACTTGTCATTTTGATTTCCCTCATCAACTAGCTTTCCCTTTTGATCCATTTCTTTACTTTTGCTTGAAGTCACATCTCTAATGTGCACATCTCCTTGAAATGATTTATTGGATTCCCTAGGCCTTCTAGGCAGAGCAATGCACAATATTTTATATGCCTTTCTATCACTTGTGTGAGTTGGCATTAGCAACTTATGAAACCTATAGCTTATTAACTTCGTAGTGTGTATATTCTTATCCATCATTGTTACTCTGTGGGCATGCATAGCACACACATAGCTATCTTGGAGGAAATCAATCAAATAGTCTCATGCAAATTCTTGAAGACATGCCAAAGCAAAATTCTACCACCTAACTCTTGGATTATATCTATCACATTTCTCCTTGATAAGCCTTAGGAGTAAACTTAAAGGAATTTTCTACCTTTTTGATTTTCCTTAGTGCATTCATTTACACTTGACCCTACTTCTCAAAGACTTTTGAGCCCTCTCTTTTGCACTGTTGGATAAGGCATGGGCAAATGCATCTTGTTTGCCCTTTCCAAAGTTGCTAGCTCTCTAGGACTTGCCCTCTAAAGTCAATGTGCTAGGGAATGGAGCCTTTGAACCTACCATAGTTTCCCTTGGTGTCTCAAACTTGGCCTTGACGTGCTTCTTGAGGGTGTTTAGTGTCTACTTGGCCATCCTTGAGATTTTCCCCTTGACTTATGTCTTCTTGATTGATGGATTCTCCATCTCCCATTTATTGGGATTTGTATTTTCTCTTCTATCAAGGATTCCATGCTCAGGAATCACCTTTGATTGATTCTCTCTTCTTGATTTGGCCCTTGCTATTATGTGCCCTTTATTCTTTTTTTAGCTTACTCCTTAGGAAGTTTCTTTGTAGTATGCCAATTCTTTCCATTGTCTTTACACCTTGTCATTGAAATAGAATAATTTAGACACTTGAGATGTTAGCAATTGAAATCTTGCAAAAACATGCACAACAGAACTTGGACCCCAGAGTGCACATGAGGGGTATTCAGCAAAGTGGGAATGTGCTCCTATGTGTAGTAGGGTTTGAGTGGTTGAATGGAGAGCAACATTAAATTTGAACAAATACAACTACTAATGACATCAAATGCATATACAACTTGTCATTTGGATGACTATCCACCCAAACAGTACATAGACTCCAATTGCATAGGTAGATTTTAGCTCCAAAGTACAACTAGATTAGACTTTTGAAAAAGAAACATACACTATAAACTTAGAATTTTTTATCAAGCATACTCAGAATTTCTTGTCATATAATGAAATGTTTCAAAATAAATGGACAGAAGACGTGGACCCTATGGTGCACAAGAGGGGTATCAAGTAGTGTGGAAATGTGCTCTTGTGCATAGTAGGTAGGGTCTAGGTAGGTGGATGGAGAGCAACATAATTTGAACAAATGTTGATAATGAAGACATCAAATCTAGGTAGATTTTGCCATAATGGTGGCTATCCACCCACACGGCACACCAACTCTAATTGCATAGCTAGACTTTAGGTAATATGTCATGAGAGAGAGAGAGAGAGAGAGAGAGAGAGAGAGAGAGAGAGAGAGAGAGAGAGAGAGAGAGAGAGAGAGAGAGAGAGAGAGAGAGAGAGAGAGAGAGAGAGAGAGAGAGAGAGAGAGAGAGAGAGAGAGAGAGAGAGAGAGAGAGAGAGGATTCCAATAAGGAAGAATCTTATGAGGCTTTGCTAAAGTTCACTCACTTGAACCCAACATCATGTATAAATTTATTTATGTAATGGTGGAATGCCCTACAATGTGCTATCAAGGGTTGAAAAGGTCTAGGCCTAAGTCTACTAGGGATCAAAGAAAAGAGAAGATAGATAGAATAAAAAAATACTAGAATAAGAACTTGAATAAGAACTTTTGAGTATTCTATAAAACACACAAGAAACAAATATCCCTCTTGGAAACTCTGTACTACTACAATAAATCCCTTTAAGTTGAATATCCTATGCCTAAGATGATAGCTTAGCATCACTCTTTCAACCCTAAATAAATTACAATAGCAAGTACAAAAGGAATACTTTTAGTCTCCACTTACAATAGTAGGAAAGAAATCTTTAGATATATCTCAAAAATAACCTCTTACAAGCAGGCCTTTCTAGGCTAAAGGCACCCATAAGGATTGCATCACTTGTCTGTTACTTTAGCCTTGTTAATCATAGTGGCAAATCACTTGCTTATTTGTCTAGGCTTGTAACAATGGCTCGAGTCTCTATTTATAACCATTTACAATAGTTCATGCCTACTTTTCACTGTTGCTTTTCATGTTTTTTGCTTTCTAAACTCTTGTTGTTTGATTTTCATGTATTCATTTTTTTTTGTGTATGGTCACAATTTGTTTTATCCATAACTTTTACATACAAACTTAGAATAGGGTCCTTTGGGTACTCAAATCAAAGCAAATAGACTTGATTGACAAATTACATGGGTAGATTTGCAAAAATCCCTTTAGAATAGTCAAAAGTTTGCTTTTTTATAAACAAGTCACTTTTTAATATTTTTTGGCTTAGAATACTTGCACTAGTCAAAATAAGTCTTGGCACATTGGTAATGGTATTTGATAATTTAATGTCGGTCACTTATATATCCAACATATGAATTGGTGCTTTACATTGTGTCATTTATTGACTTAATCTTGACATGTTGCCAAGTGTTTTTGTATAAATTGAAAACCCCTTTAAAAAATTAGTTTGGTAGGATTTTTGTTAGCTTAGTTGTTGTGTGACTGTCTATTTTGTTGATTTGAAGTTGGATTTTTTGTGTTTGTCTAGTTTATGAATTGCTTTTGTCATTTTATTTGGTTTTTTTGAGTGCTAGAACTTAATAGCCTTGGTCAAGATTTGTGTTTTTTTGGACAAATTGGAGTTGGAGTTTGTTGGTAGCTTCTGAACATCATGAAACATGTATATTTTCTTACCTAAACTCTTGCACATCACAAGAAATATGGGTTCATGAGCACTTCATGTTACACTTATTGGATACATTGCACTCAAGGGTTGTCTCCTTATTTCATCAATTACTTCCATGCCAAGGGTTGGATTGATGCACGTTTTGCACCATCGTTGATTACTAGCACAACATGATGCCTATTGCAGCTATATACAGTAAATATTAGATGCACATGCACTTGAGAGAGCACCTTTCCTTGTGCATGCATTGTTTCTTGCATGCACAAGAGTTGGGATATTCATTACCAAGCTAGAAACCTCTTGTTGAGTGGGAAAGGTGGTTGGGTGAGTTTGAGGGTCATGAAGGATGCCATCAATTGTGAGATGTGTTATTTTCTTAGTCAACATCGTGGGGACCATTATGTTCTTGAGTGATTGTGAGATTTTGGGAAAGCTTTTATCATTGTAAAAACTAAAAAGCCTAAAGGCCTGTAAACTCTCTCAAGCTTTTCAAAAATCTGTTCAAGCTTTTCCCTTCGACTAAACACACAAAGTTGTTATCCTGCAAATACATTACGTATTGTGCTTCTCTTTTAGCAAAAACCACCTCTCAGAATTGATCATCTGCCCTGTACACTAAATCTCGGCTAATTGCCAACTCTTCTGAACGAAGGGAATAGAAGTGAAGAATGGGATATCGTTCAATGTAATTAATTCCATCTAACAATCGAGATGGACTTGTTGTGGCATTACTCCAAAATCATTGCAATCGTCAAGACATGTTGGAGTGGTGTAGATACCGACTTGGAAATTTTATGGTCTTCTTGTATCCTGTGGGAGCTTTCGCTCAACCGCCAAGACCCACGGACCGCTTATTGTTTCAAGCGTTCCAAGCGAGCTCTCATGGCTATCTCTCACCTAGCCGACGCGCCGTCGATCCTACGAATGCAGTGAACTTACCTTGATGCTTGATCGAGTACCCTCCTCTCTCTCACACTTCGGTAGCTCCACGATTCTTGATGCTGGCTCAAGCATCCTCAAGCCTCCTCCATCTCCAAGCCTCATCCTCCATAGCTGCATGTGCAAGAGAAGGGAAGAAAAGAGAAGAGGAGAAGGGGGGAGGAGAAGGTGGAGAGCTTCACCCTCTTGATTCCTCACTCTCTCACACACTCACTCCCTCACACTCTCATACTCCCTCTCTCAAGAGCATACACAAGCAAGAAGGAGAGAAGAAGAGAGGAAGAAGAAGACTAGTTTTGCCACACCAAAGAATGAGCTCTTCATTCACTTTTCAACTTTATATACAAAACCCTACTTCCCTTTTGGGCGGTCATCCCCTTTTTCCCTTTTTTACATGGCCGGTCATAGCCCAAGCCCTGTTTTCCATTGTCCTTCTATCTTCCTTGCTTCCTTTTCACTACCCTTCTATATTTACAAATCGCACGGGTGAGAGCCTGGCACTCTTTTACAAGATTTTAGGGTGCGCTTTTTATGCGCCTTTCCCTTTTCGTGGTTGCCTTGGTCTTTAATGGTTGTCCTTGCACTTTTGGCCTTTTCTCCTTCTTTTCCTTCCATCGGGTTACCTTCTTTTTTTCCACCTTTGCCCTGCGTCTTTTCCACTTTCTTTTGCTCTCTTCGTGTTGGGGTTAACATTACCCCCCTCCTAGACGAGTGCCAGTCCCATGGCACTTACTGGCGTAGGGAGCAAGTGGTGGTATGCACTGAAGACGTCGAGGGGACAGGGGCTTGGAGCCTGCATTGGTGACCGGTTACATGGGGGTTGGTTGGGGATGCCGCGTAGGATGATTTTTCCGGCTTGTCGGATGCTGGGTGGGCAATTAGCATTGGACGTTGATGAAGAA
The DNA here is from genome assembly GCF_053477565.2 of Lygodium microphyllum. NCBI lineage: Eukaryota > Viridiplantae > Streptophyta > Polypodiopsida > Schizaeales > Lygodiaceae > Lygodium > Lygodium microphyllum. The sequence goes on from NC_141142.1 coordinate 108,503,845, forward strand.
TGAATGCCACTTGGGCTATGGTTGTCAACACCTGCAATTGAAAACCTGTCAGGTGGTCTCTCCCTAAGGGTAGTGCTAGTCTCTGTATTGTGCGCAAGACGTAGTTTGGGAGATAGGTCGAACTCTAAGCAAGCTGAGAGTGTTGTCCTGCACTTGAGGACCCAAACTGTGAATTAGTTCTGTGTAGGTATCATGTGAGTGCCGTGCGTGTGCATACTTAAATATTACGTAGCTAGAAGATTGGGCGGCGGGGGCCGTGTGGAGCAGAATTGTGGTAATGGGAAGATGAAGTACACCTTTGACTCTTGTTTGGAGGCGTCGTTAGGAGTGTGCCATTATCGTCAAAGCTTGTTTTTTTTTTTTTTTTTTTTGCCGTGGTTACATGGAGGCAGCAGTACAAGGGATAACAGGAGTTCTACTCCTCATTATCCGAATGATGGGAAAGGGTGGGCGGAGGGCGGGGGGGCTTGTTAAGGAATTTTCGACTTAGCAAGTAGCCTTTAGTGTGGAGGCGGGTTTTGAGGGTGGTGGTGGAGAGAAAGGGGTGGTTGCACTGTGTGAATTTGCTATCATTCATGTCTTCCAGCAGTGCACCACAGAAGGATGGCAAAAGAGCAGCACACATCATGAGACGAGTCATGGTGGTGCTGTCTATGGCATTGGGGTCAAAATAGAGGGGTGGAAGGTGGCGCTCTTGGGGTGCAAGTTCCTGGTGTACTAGGATTCTAATTAACCTAAGGTAGTTACAGGTGGTGATGAATGCTGGGTCAGGGCAGGAGGTGAATTCGTTAAGGAATTTATTTATAGAGCTGTACAAGTCGGGCAGGGTGAAGAGAAGAGCGTTCCTATGGGAAGTGGTATTGGCATTATAGATGACGGGGAAGTCAAACCTGCCGTGGATGGATGGGTTAAAATCCACTCCTACCCTTTGAGGATACGGCATAAAGGTGGGGTCGTTCCTTTCCGAAGGGAGGGTGTTGCAAAACGCCATCCATGCCTCTAGGTTGTCGTAAAAAATGTGCTGCCTCCAGGTGGGTTGGCAACTATAGCCTTCCACTGTGCGAGGTACTTGGAGGACTTTGTCTTGCCAAAATTCGCGGTCCTCGGCCCCCCAAGCAGTTCGGTGGGCCTCACGCTCTTCTAACCATTTAGCCTTGAGCCGGGCCCCCATGGCGATGACATCCTCCACCAACTGAATGGGCAGCACCCTATTCAAGGCGGTGGGAAACTCGAAGCGTAGGTCGAAGGGGTCTCGGCTATACTCCTGCTGCTCCCAGATAATCATTTCAGCGGGGTACTCAGCGGGGGAGTCTTGGGTGCACAGCGGGAAAGGGGCAGGCTGTTTCGGGGCGGGTCTGGCCTTCAGTTTTCTTCTTACCTTCTCCACCATTTCCTTCCTTCGGGTGGTGTGGGCCGCTCTTCGCTCGGCAGATGTGTCATGGGGTGGCACTTCGGTTTGTTGGGGTTGAGGGGGTGGCGGGACATATTCCTCTTCTTGAGGCCCTAGGTCAAGCTCTGGCTCACCCCCTTCCGCTTGCTCCTTCTCCTGTGTTTTCTCCTCAGTGAACCCAAGGTCCTCCATCTCCTGTGTTGTCAGTCCTACTTGTGCCAGATATTTTCTTTGTTCCTCTAGGCTCTGGGCGGGCCTCCTAGCTGCAGTGGTACGTGCAGGCCTGCCGTGAGGGCCCTGCGCGCAATGGTTAGCTTTCTCTGCAAAACTGATCATTGGCCTCATCTGTTGCTGAGTGGGTGGTGTGGAGCAGCGTGTTGATAAAAGTGCGCTGCTGAGCTATCATAGCAAGTTGGGCTGCCTCTGCTTGGTTTTCAGCCATCACCTTGTCTCCCTCAGCCTTGGCCAGTTGGCGTGCTAAGTCCCGCACTCTCTGCTCGTTGTGATTTGACCATTCCTTTGCCCGCCTCTCCATGTCTTCCAGGCTTTCCCCCTGTCGGAGGGTCATCTCCATAAATTGTTGTTGCTGGGCTTCGAGCTCATGGCGTAATCGGGACTGCTCTCGGTGCTCCTTTGCGATCTACTCGTTGAGTTGGTCCCGCGTCGCCTGCAACCTGCGCACCTGTTCTGCCCTTAACTGATCCAGCTCTGCAACGTCTTGTCTAATTTTCTCAAGCTGACTCTGCGCCTCCAAGTTGGTTGCAGATAGCTGGTCATTCCTGCGCTGAAGGTGGACATTTGTCTCCCTCTCCTTGGTGAGACGCTCCATTAGGATTTTCCTTCGTCCCTCCCAGGTAGCGTCGCACTCCTTCAGGGTTTTCAGCTCCTCCGCCTCCTTGGTGCTGGCCTCCTCCCTAAGCACAGCGATTTCCTTTTGATATTCTGTTATTTGCCTTACTCTGTCCAGTTGGAGGGCAGCTTGTGATTCGCGCTCCGCTGCCAGCTCCTCCACCGCCACCCTCCTTTCTTGCCTGGTTGTTTGCAACTGCGCGAGCAGCTCCTTTACATAGTCATCATAGTGGCCTGTTGGAGGTGGGGAGTGGGGCATGATCGTAGTGGTGGCAATCTCCTCCACTTTTTGCCTTTTCTCTTCTGGCCTTGGCTCCAGCTCGGCCGTCGCTGCCCTTTTGGCCCCTGAGACTGGGGTGGCCCCGGCTGCTTCCCTTGCCAACTCTCTTTCCACCAAGAATTGCAGCCAGATGACTACATTGCTTTCATCGATCTTTGGGGTGTGCATCAGGGCAGCTGTGGCAGGGGGCGTCACCTTGAGGGGAGTGGCTTGCATGGGTGGTGCGAGGAGAGGGGAGATGGGTCTGATTGGGTCTTTTCCTTTCCCTTCTGTAGGAGGCGGCGGCACAGGTTCCGGCATACCAGTGCTGGGGCCGGGTGCTTCAGGTTGGTATGGTCTGTTCGCTCCTTCCATGTCTTTCCTCCGCTGTTCCTCGATGGAGCAACGCGTCGCCAGCTCCAATTCTTCTTCTTCCCTCCTCCTCAACTCTTCCTCAGCCCTCTTTCTTCTTTCCTCCTCTTCTCTCACCGACTCTCTTTGGGCCCATTCGAGCTCCTCCTTCTCTTTTCTTCTTCGCTCCTCCTCTCTCTTTCCGTGTAGGGCTTTGGTCCGTTGCTCCGCTTTCCTTTCTGGTGCAGCCTGGCATTCTCCCTCCTCGTCGGTGTTCGTTTCTGTTTCATCCGACTGTTCCTCCGCCTGGGGCTGGGACTGCGACGGCGATTCACTACCTTTTCCGCCATCTCCCTGTTTGTCCTCTCCCTCACGTCCCTGCCCTATTGCCTCGTGGAGGATCGCAGTGAGGGCACCTCCAAAACCTACGGTGGAGGCCTTGGAGGAAGAGGCCTTGTGGGTTGATCGAGGTGAGGGGGATTCTCCTGCTACGGCCCTTCCTCCTGTTGCCAGGGCCTTTGCTGAGACCTCAATCGTCCTTCTCACGAACCCGTTGAGGTTCACCTCATCCAGTGCCTGAGCCGCGATGCTTTCGAGTAAAGGCACATTGATCCTGGACATGATGCTATTGTACCGTTGACTCGAAAATAGGGTATGCATCATTTTTGCCTGCAACTGAATCTCTGGATCAGGGATGTCTACCAAGTTGACTCTGTCGTTGGTGTGGACTTTCACTTTGTCCATTCCCAACATGGCGTAGACGTCCGTTTTCGGCTTCTTCTCCACCTTGTTCGAAAGCTCCAGTGCTCTTTCTATCAGTTCAGGGGTCAGTTCAACTTGCACCTGTTTGGTGGCTTCCGCGTCCCGCATTGTGATGGTGCCCCTGTTTTTGTTGAAGGTGCATAGGAACTCGGCGCACAGGGTATAGTCTATCCTCTGGCCCACTGCTTCCATATACCATTGTAAGTGGCATTGCTCCATGATCCGTCGTACCGTTGGTTCCTCAATAACCACATCTTCCAAGTTGAATACGTGGCGGAACTTCAGCTGATTGAATGCTCTGGTTTCCACCGTGAGGCCGTACCGCACCTGTTCTTCCTCCGAGAAAGGGAGTTTGCCAGCTTTGTCTTGACCTGCCATGGTCGCCACCTGTACATTCAGTCAATTCACTTCTTAGTATTTTTGGCAACCAATTCGTAGGACGACCATAGTAGATTTTATCATTTATAACTATGATTTTTTCCTTTCAAACTTCTATTACCTATTTCTGCATGGCATTTTAATTTGGAGCCTTTTCATGCTTGGTTCACTTTTTAGTTTTAACTTTCATGCTTGGTTTGCTTTTTAGTTTTACTGCCCCATCCCCCTTGTGGAAAAGAAAAATCCGTCCCAGGATTGGAGGGTGTGGGTCCAAGGCGTTCAGGTTGTTTTGTGGAGGAGCCAATCGTAGAAGTTGGGGTTATATTCGAGGTGTGTTGAGTAGTCCAGGTCACAGGGTCGGATGCCTACGTGGGTGATGTATGTGAGGACATCGGTGAGGAAATCTCCGGAGTTGACCCGACTTGCGATGTGGAGCTCTTCTTCTGTCAGGATGCGATCGAGGTAGGGGTGTCCTAAGATATGATCGTCCATGGTTCGACCTCGAAGAGTGGTTAACACTCGATACGAGGTGGGCGCGACGTATGTGGGATCATACTCGGCTGTCTTGATGGCTCGGCATTGTTCGGCATTGGTCATTATGCGGCATCCTTCCACTGCCCATTTTAATCGAAGAGTGTACCACTGCTTCAAGAAGGGAGATTCGGTGTTCGCCAGGTGGGACAACCTTGTTGTTTCTTGGCTAGTGGGACCGGACGTCGTGCGCGGGTCAAACGATGGGATGAGGCGTTGCTTAATGGCTTGCTCTTCGGAGGCCTCGCGAGCGAGTAGCTCAGCGGCAGAGCGTGAAGCTTGTGCGAAGGCGAATTCAAAAGTCTCCCAAGAGCAAGGCATAGTGCGCATGTCTGTTGCAAGGGGTTCTGCTAACAGTCCCAAGTCTAGGCGGTCATAGCTGAGGGCCAGTGCCACAAAGGTGGCGTCGAGCTGTTTGATGCAGTCCACAACGTCATCCCCTGTGTCCTCGGCGAGGTCAACGGCCAGCGTTAGGAACGACTTCCGTTCATAGGAAGGCTTAAGGCCAGCGGGTGGTTGAGGTTTGCTAGGGCTGGAGGTTCTGTCGGTACAGAGCTGCAGGGTAGCTGGGGGCCTGTTTGAGTTAGCAACTCGGGTGTTGGTCGGATGGATGGGTCGGGTTTGATCTTAGGGGCTATGCTAGTGCGGTCGACAGGGTTGCTGGGTTGCGGACTGGGTTGGTTGGGTGATACCTCCGGTGGTGGTGGCCGATGCTTGGGTCGTTGGGCGTGTGTGATGCTCGTGGGGTGACTCGCAAAGGAGTCGGATGATTGGGGTGGACTCTGCGATTCGTGGTCTTGAGGTGTCAGAGGACAAGGCCTTGCAATTGACATAGGAGCAGGGCCCGTGTCAGTTGGGATTTTGGGGATCCACAGCAAGGCATTCCCGTCATAGTAGCCTTGTGCACGCAGCAGGATTTTAGGGACCCATATTTGTGTAACCACGCGGTGCTTGTGATGATGGCGTTTTGGTCTTCTAGGTTTAGGTTTGTAGGTGTTTTGCGGACCCGTGCGTCTAGTTCTAGGCTGATTTCGAGGCTCCTTCGGCACCCATTGCAAGCGAGTCTATTAGGGTTTTGCCTTAGGTTTGGCAGGTCGCAGTGCATGGGGATCTGGGTGTAGTAAATATGCACGGCCCTCCTCCTTAGTCCTAGGTGCGGCTATTTCTATCGGTGGCCTGTTGAGCGATGCTGGGGTTACGAGGCGCTGGCTAAAAGTCGTGACAATAGCCACATTCCCGATTGTTAGGTGGATGCATTGTGACTCATAATCAACATTGCAACGGGTCTGCTTTTTAAAAGTTCGCCCGAGCAATGACTCTGTGCCTGCATCCCTGGCATCGGGTAGGACATAGAATAGCATGGGAATAGTTTCAGTCTCGATAGAAATGGCAACTCTACATGTGTCGAGGATCGGGTAGGATTGGGCCCCATATGGGTTCAATCTGGCTGTTGTGGGGTGAAGCATTGGTGCACCAAGTTGGGTCCAATGCTCATGCGTCAAAATGTTAAAATCCGCCCCTTCGTCAATCAGGGTGTTGAAGGAACGCGTTTGCTTGGCCATGACCGTGATGCGGAGGTAGGCGGGTTCTACAGGCTCCTCATCATTCTCGCCGATTTCCGTAAGTGTGGCTACTCGTATTTTAACGTGCGTTTCCACCGTTGGTTGTTCATGCAGTGGGTGAGTGGGCGGATAGTACTTTTTGATTCGACTGCCGTTAAAGAAGCCCATTCCCTCACCATCCAGTGTTTCCAGCTCGACATTACCAGTTCGGCTGATTGTGCGGACCTTAAAGGGCCCGAGACCTCTGAACTTCATCTTCTGTTTGTGTCCTTTAACTGAGTAGAGGAGCACTAGGTCTCTTGGCTCAAACTCTCATTGCTTGATGTGTTTGTCAAACCAGCTTTTGCATCTAGCTTTCTCACAGATAAGCGCATGGGTGGCTAGGAGACGCACCTCTGATAGGTGTTCTAGCTCGACCAAGCGTTGCGTCCATGCCTCCCTCCCCTCCCATCGTTCTTGGAGTGCTATCCGCAGGCTAGGGATGAAGAATTCTAATGGAAGAATAGCTTCGGTCCCATAGGTTAGCCTAAAAGGCGTTTGTCCGACGGCCGTCTTATAAGCTGTTCGGTAGGCCCACAGGGCTGCCATCAACTTGTTATCCCAGTCACTTCGTGAGGCTGAGACTACTTTGGTCAGGACAGTGATGAGAATTTTGTTGGTTGACTCAGCTTGGCCATTAGCATGAGGGTAGTATGGTGAGGATTTGCGATGGATGATGAGGAAGGTGGATAGGAGATGGGCTATCACTTCGTTGATGAAGTGCGTTCCCTGGTCGCTAACCAATTCGATGGGGCAACCAAAACGCGAGATTACTTGCTCCCATAAAAACTTGGCAGTTGTCCTAGCGTCGTTTTTCCATGTGGCCCTCGCCTCCGCCCATTTGGTGAGGTAGTTTGTGGCCACCACGATGTATCTAGCCTGTGAATATTGTGCCGCGGGGCTGATGGGTCCTATGAAGTCAATTCCCCACTTTTCGAAAGGTTGGTGAGCGATGACCGGGGTTAAATCCATCTGATCTTTACGGACCGGGACCCTTGTCCGTTGGCACTCGTCGCAATGTTCGACAAATTGTGAGGCATCACGGAAGAGTGTGGGCCACCATAGCTGGGACTGCAACACCTTTCGTGCTGTAGTATCCCCGCTAAAGTGTCCTCCTGCGATACCGTTGTGCGCCTCTGAGAGCACATCGTGCATCTCATGCTCACATACACATCTACGTAGCAGACCGTCTTGCCCCAGCCTATATAGCTGGCCTGCAATCAACTGATAGGGTTGGATCTTTAGGATTAATCGCCTAAGCCGTGCCCATTCTATTGGTTGTTCAGGCAGCCCATGCTCGAGTACTTGGACTATGTTGTCTGCCCAATATGGTGCCAGGTCGGCCCTGAATAGGTCTTTTTTGTCGGATATGTGGAATAAGTGGCTGTCTGGTAATTCGTCCACTATGCCTTGTCCAGCAGCTTCTCCTGTGGGTACTCGGGACAGATGGTCAGCCATGTAGTATTGTTTTCCCTTCCGTACTACCACTGAGAAGTCGAATTCCAGGAGCAGGAGAAGCCATCGGGCGATATGTCCTGTAGTGCAAGGTTTGTTGACTAGATAGAGTAGGGCTTGATGGTCTACAAAGAAGGTGAAGGGGGTGGCTAGCAGGTAATGCCAAAACTTCTTCACGGCGAATACCATGGCTAATCCCTCCCTTTCCGTTGTCGAATAATTCATCTCTGTTTCAGTGAGCTGCCTGCTCGCAAAACTCACTGGGTAATCTAAGTTATGCTCACTAGGTTGGCACAGCACTGCCCCCATGACGAACTTAGAGGCGTCGATATGTACGTGAAACGACATAGTCCAATCTGGGGGTCGTAGGATAGGTGCCGTTGTTAGGGATTTTTTCAGTTCCTCGTAGGTTCGTTGGCAGGCTTCGGTCCACTCGAAGGCAATTAGCAGCTTGTACAATGGCCTAGCGATCAGCGCGTAGTTCAGTACAAACCGCCGGTAGTATCCTGTGTGACCTAAGAAGCATTGAACTCCCCTGTAATTACTTGGGGGTGGGAGGTCCACGATGACCTTGACCTTTGAGAAGTCCGTGGCAATGCCGTTCTTGGATACCACGTGTCCCAAGATGCAGCCGTGCTTTACCCAAAATTGACATTTCAGGGGGTTGAGAGAGAGGCAGTATAAACGACACCGTTCAAAGACCGCGCGGAGTTTTTCGAGATGTTGGTTCTAGGCCGAATGGACACACAGGTCATCAACGAAGACCTCTAACTCCTTGCGAAGCATGTCCTTGAATATGGTGCACATGAGGCATTGAAAGGTGGCGGGGGCATTGGTTAGCCCAAATGGCATGACTACATAGGCAAAGACGCCCCACTTAGTGGTGAAGGCGGTCTTGTGCCTATCCGCAGGGTGCACTTGCACCTGATTGTATCCCGAGAAGCCATCCAGGAAACTATAGGCTTCCTTACCTGCCACCCTCTCAAGCATGTGCTCGATGTATGGTAAGGGGTAGTTGTCTCTCTTTGTCGCGGCATTTACTTTCTTGTAATTGACGCACACTCGAATCTTGCCGTTTTTCTTCATCACAATGACTATGGGTGATACCCAGTCCGTGTGCTCAATTTCGTAAATGAATCCGGCTTGCATCAACTTGTCAAATTTCTCCTTGACAGCATGGGCGTGCTTTGGATTCATGGGGTATGGTCGCTGCTTGACTGGCGTTGCATTCGTTGTCATGGGTATGTTGTGAGTCACAACACTCGGATCTACCCCTCGTAGCTCATCTAAAGACCAAGCAAACACATCCCGGTACTTCCGCAAAAGAGTGATGAGGCTGGATTCTTCCTCTGTGGTCAGGTCCTTGGCAATGAACAGTGGTCGGGGTGTTTCTCGTTCCAGGGCTAGGTTTACCTCCTACCTTGGCTGGCCCTTCGATGGGTTCGTGGGTTTGCCCTTGGCGCTTGGCACTTAGCAGAACCACCACCCTGTCCCCTCTCTTGAATTTAAAAAAGCGCTTAGGGAGGTCTTGTGGCTTCCTTTGTTCCTCTGATCGCACTTCGTTGGGACGCTCTGCTTCATTCTGCCGTAACTGTCGATGCCTCAGGCGGATGGGTAAGTCTCCCCTGGTACGTCTAGTCATGGGTGGCCTAGGGATTTCTGGGTCATCCTCTGAAGTAACTTCAGATTCAGAGTCGAATTCCCCATTTTCACTAGAGGAGGTGGTCTGCCCTGGCGATCGCAGTTCGGATGGCGACTCGGTTCTAAGCATTGCTGCCGTTTTTGGTTGGGTCAGACCGGCCTGCTTAAAATCCACAGCTCCCATCTGTTCCAACCAAGCACGATCGCATTTCGCACACATGACTCCTTGGTCCCTTCTAAGGGCCGGCCTCGGCTGCGGTTTTGCATCTGCTCGGATTTGCTCAATCTCTCGCCCTTCGGTGTCATATTCTACGGTGTCCATCTCACCCTCACTTCCTTCATTGAAGGGTTGGCAATCTTCGTATTCGTCGCCGGAATCCGCCTCGCTGGATTGCTCATCGTCCCCCAAGGCCTGCTCTACCTCATTTTGTTGGTCGGGGACCAATGCCCAGTTGTATCTGAGATTTAGTTCGTGCACTCTGATCCACTTCCATTCGGGTTCTTCAAAGAGGTCTTGGAGCGGCTTGAGATTGGCGGCTGCGTTGCGTGCCAGTCGGTCCGTTAGGTGCCCCAGTATTCCCTGGAGTTCTCTCCTGTTGGTTGGCACTTGGGAGGCGACAAGCTTAGGCCCGCTTGGAGGCTTGCTGCCATCATGTAGACTGGTGTAGGCTTTGTTTCTCTTGGCTTGCCAATTGTTTTGACAGCCTGCTCATACGCTTCATGATCTGTTGCCCAGGAAGATCAGGCTATTACCCCAGTCTTTGATAACTCTGGCATTGCGCATCCAGGGTCGACCCAATAAGATATCATAGTCCACTCCCTTCATGACGATGAAGTCGACAGAGAACTGGACTCCTGCAATCTTCACTGGCCAATTCTTCAAGACCCCGAATGGTCTCACTCGCATGCCATTTGCTAGTGTGACGTTAAACCGAGCTGCTTCGACAGGCGGGTTTCCCCACTTCTGTAACACTGCATGGTTAAGCACACTGACCCTAGCTCCTGTGTCTACGATCCCCTTTCTCGTTGTGTCCCCCAGGGCTAGGACTACCTGCATTTTCGAGCCCTCCCAGAAGGCGTTGATGTGCAAGGATTTAGGGTCTGAGTGTAGCGTCAAACTTGGTAAGTGTGTTCCCGCATCCTGGTCTTGAGCCTTTGTCGGAGCTTGCTCGTGTGGTCTTTCGACCCACTGTTTGAGGTCCTGCCATAGGGTAGAGTGCTGCCTGAGCAGCTCTCCAAGTCCAACCGTTACAAGGGTGGTCACTAGTGTGGTTAGGAGATTGCTAAACACTTGTCCTTCCCTTTGTTCAGACTGCCCGGGCCAATGGCCACGGCTGTCCTGTGGGTCTGTTACCTCTAGGCTTGGCCTTGTCAGCACTGCTTGTGGCGTAGCAGCCTCGGCAGACTTAGGTTGGGGTAGCGATAACGGCGCACTCATGCTGGAGAGGTCCTCAATCTCATCCTCCATGATGGGTTCGACATCCTTGAGGTGCTGTTGAGACTCCCTCACCCATTCCTTCAGCTTTTCTATGGCTTCCAATTGCCGCCTGGGGTGTGGGTATTCCCCTACCTTAGCGCTTTCCTGTTGGGCAGTTCTCGAGGCTGAAGTCTCTGCCTCTGCGTCTGAGACTTTCTTTCCGTGGGGTAAGGTCGTAATGCTGTCGGTGTTTAGTGCGACCTTAGCCTCTGACCTCTTCTTTTTCCGCCTACGGATTTTCTTTCCTACTGAGGTAGCATCGAGATTGCTAGGTCTTGGCAGAGAGACGCTGGCCTGCTTCATTTGTGCTCGGGTCATCACTCGTAGGGGGATAGGTGTGGCCTCCCCATCGGGGTTTTCAACACCAAACAGTCCCAGCGGGACAGACGGCAAATTAGCTGTACCAGAAGGCGGCTTCCGTTTTGGGCAATCTATGAAAAGATGAGTGATTCCGCACTCTGCACACCTTTGGTCAGCTTTGTCCCTACTTTGCTGCTCTCTTTCTGGGCAGCGTGATGAGACGTGACCGGGATGTCCACATGTCCAACGTGACTGGATCCTGTGGCTGCCCTCCCAGGCCTCTACCCCATCCTTGTCCTAGTGCCATCACCGGTACTAGTCGGTAATCCATGAGGATTGCATTGCCCTCGTCGTCATGCGAGACGTAAGGGTATATGTAGGTTTCTTCGTCACTGGGCTCCTCTACGTAGTGCACGGGAGCATCTCTCAGTGGGTGGGTCACATAGGGACCAGGCGGTCTAGGAATACTGGTAGGATTTATGTCCAGCCTAGGGACCGCTGGCTTCGTGTCGTTGGGTGCTGGTAGGGCAAGCGGGGCTCCCCTTTCGTAGAATGGCTGTGGCTTGTTAGCCGGGTAGAGTTGGCCGTAGGGCTGCGTGTATGGTAGTCTTCGTGGTAGTCTGCAGTGTGCGGCATCATGGCCGAACCTTCCGCAGTTAGCACAGGGTCTTGACCTAGGGTCTTGACATTCTGCTGGCAGGTGGTTTCCTCCGCAGTACACACACTGGACGTGCAGGCGCGTAGGTCGCCTTAACATGTCTTGTATTTTGGCCAGTTCTGTCTTGACCTCGGCCAAGCCGTGGTCCGTCTCGGCGGCCTTCCCCTTATCGTGGGACGATGCGTTGGATCTCTCGCTAGAGGTTGGCGTTCATTCTAAACTCCGTGGGTTGATTTCTTCTGGGTTCGAGCTCCTGGAGCTCCGCTCTCTCAGCTGGTCATCGACCCTAATGGCTTCCTCAAAAACCCTAGCCACTACGTCCCGTTGCAAGCTCGAGTTGCTTGCTAGTGCTTTGTACAACTCTTCATCCCGAATCCCACTGATGAATACGGTGGACACTGCCCTGTCAGTCGGAAGGGGATTCTCTTAAGGAGGCTTCTCACGTGGGTCACATAGTCGCGGATGCCCTCCCTCTCCTTCTGCTTGACGTTCATCAGGCGCACTAGTAGGTTGTCAGAGTATCCGAGTTCGGCAAACCTCTTGACAAAAAGGTCATTGAGGTTATTGAAGTTGGCCCGTTCTATAGCATTTAGGCTCGTATACCATGTCCTACCCTTATTGCTTAAGTAGAGTCCGAATGCTTGCGAACGTTGGGCCTGGTCGTTGAGGCCATTGGCTTCGCAGACCTGCTCGAACTGCTCGACAAAGCTGTACGGGTCATCCGGTGGCTGGTACTTGTCGAGTTGCTTAGCGACGATAGGTATTTTTGCTTGACTCTTTGAACCTTGGGTTGCCCCTAGTCCTGCAAGCAGCGAGGTTGCTAGCGCAGCGGCATTTTGTTCCACCGCGATGTTATCGAGCAGTTGTTTCATGAGGAGCTTGCCCAACGTCAGGTCTTCCTCGAGTGCTCTTTCCTGGTCTGTCCGGTTTCGGCCAGCCAAGTTCAACATTCGCTGTACCTCATGCAGCTCCATGCTTTGCCTTAGGCTCCTGGCTTGTTGGTCCCTATTATAGTCTGCTATGCCCTGCAATGCCTTGCGGGCTAGCCTCCTCTCCTCCTCTAGGTCCGTAATGATTGCCTCCGTCGTCCTACCATGGTGTTCGTACCTGGCATGCGCATTGTAACTGCTCACCATTTGCTGTATGGCTTCCGGAAGTGGGCTAACATCTAGCTCCCCTGCAAACCGATGATCCGATCCTCCCTCTGTCATGGTGGAATTCTCGCGCCTGGTTGTAAGTCAGATCGTTGTCGTTGTTGCTCCTTGCTTGATCCTACCTTGCGCTCTGTGCGTTTGCTTACCCTTGGGTTTTCTCCTAGTAGTGGGTTTTTTGGGTAATTTATCTGAGTGAGTTCTTTTTAATTTTTGAATGCAGTGCTCAACTTAGGGTCACTCGTAAGTGTGTTGTTCCTCATGCACTCGTGCTCAATCAGGCTTTCGACTTTCCTAAGTGTTCTTCAAGTGCGGAAATTCAATTAGAGTGCTGTGAGTGATTCCCCGACGTCTTACTCACCCTTGCTCGTTTTGGGCCTGACAGGCTTTGCTACTCTAGTCCTGGCCACCTTACGGGTCCCAGGGTCCTATGCTGCTTCCTGTTGCTCACGTGGGGGTGGGTCACTGGGGGAGTGCCCCAGTGTGTCCCTGGATGGATCAGGTTTTGTTTTGGTTTGACTCTGGGAATCGGACGTTCGATTTACCAGTGGTTTGATTTACCAGTGGTCCGATTTACCAGTGGTCCGATTGTGGGGATCGGACCAGGTATGTTAGGGCGAAGTGGGGGTCTTAAGGTCTGCGTGTCCGATTCTCAAGAATCGGATGGGCGAGTGTGTGAGGAATCGGTCCGGTCCGATTCTAGGCGGTCCGATCGGACCGGTTGATTCGATTCTTACTGGTCCGATTATGGATGGGTCCAATTCTAGGAATCGGACCGGACATGGTCCGCCGACTGGTGACGTGTGTTACTTCGTCCGATCGGACCGGGTGGGTCCGAGTCGGAGCATCCGAGTGGTCCGAGTGGTTGAGTCGGACAAGTTGGTCTGAGTGCCACGTGGCACGTCCGATCGGACCAGTTGGTTCGAGTCTAGTGATTGAACGGGTTGTTCCGATCAGACGGTTGTCCGAGTGTCCGATTCTAAGAATCGGACACTAGGTCAGCCGTCCGATTCCACCGGTCCGATGAGTTACGCACACCGATTTGCTCGATTTTCACTAGGTGTATTATCCCATTGGTCGTGTGATTACCCCGCAACAGAGCTGAAGTGGGCGGATGAGATCGATTACCTGAAGTCGCCGAATGCGATGTCCTCCCAGCTCTGGTCGATTGGACGACTGCCCAGCTCGCTCACTCTCTCACTCCCTGTCTCTCTCGCTCTCCGTTGGTTGGAAATGGGGTCCTCTTGCCCTCCCAGAGTTTATATCCTGCTAGTTCTGCCCTACACACTACAGGTTCCTTCCCTGGCATTTCCTATGCCGTTACCTTGCATCTACTCCATTTTTTTCTTTGTTTCCTGTGGTTTCCCCCTGTTTCACAGCAGCAGCCCTCTGCCTTTTCGTGTGTGATTTCCTACTGCTAATCTATCCTAAACACATCCTGAATCGAAAGCAAAACACTGAACTAATTTCCCCATGTTTTCCAGTCATTAATAACCAGATTGTTCCAAAACACTTACCTGTTCTGAAGATCAAAAACACCCAACTTCCTACCTATCTCAAGCTCCGTTTCAGGGTGAATGCCCTACTTCGATGCTCGATATGGGGCGCGCGAGTGCTTGAGATTGAATCCGTTGGTCCCGGCAACGGAACCAAAATGTGGGAGCTTTCGCTCAACCGCCAAGACCCACGGACCGCTTATTGTTTCAAGCGTTCCAAGCGAGCTCTCATGGCTATCTCTCACCTAGCCGACGCGCCGTCGATCCTACGAATGTAGTGAACTTACCTTGATGCTTGATCGAGTACCCTCCTCTCTCTCACACTTCGATAGCTCCACGATTCTTGATGCTAGCTCAAGCATCCTCAAGCCTCCTCCATCTCCAAGCCTCATCCTCCATAGCCGCGCGCGCAAGAGAAGGGAAGAAAAGAGAAGAGGAGAAGAGGGGAGGAGAAGGTGGAGAGCTTCACCCTCTTGATTCCTCACTCTCTCACACACTCACTCCCTCACACTCTCACACTCCCTCTCTCAAGAGCATACACAAGCAAGAAGGAGAGAAGAAGAGAGGAAGAAGAAGACTAGTTTTGCCACACCAAAGAATGAGCTCTTCATTCACTTTTCAACTTTATATACAAAACCCTACTTCCCTTTTGGGCGGTCATCCCCTTTTTCCCTTTTTTACATGGCCGGCGGTCATAGCCCAGGCCCTGTTTTCCATTGTCCTTCTATCTTCCTTGCTTCCTTTTCACTACCCTTCTATATTTACAAATTGCACGAGTGAGAACCCGGCACTCTTTTACAAGATTTTAGGGTGCGCTTTTTATGCGCCTTTCCCTTTTCGTGGTTGCCTTGGCCTTTAACGGTTGTCCTTGCACTTTTGGCCTTTTCTCCTTCTTTTCCTTCCATCGGGTTACCTTCTTTTTTTCCGCCTTTAACGGTAGCCAACTCTTCTGAACGAAGGGAATAGAAGTGAAGAATGGGATATCGTTCAATGTAATTAATTCCATCTAACAATCGAGATGGACTTGTTGTGGCATTACTCCAAAATCATTGCAATCGTCAAGACACGTTCGAATGGTGTAGATACCGACTTGGAAATTTTATGGTCTTCTTGTATCCACTAAAGCAAACCATAAATGCATGATGGAAATGCTATATACACTTGCATGATTGTTGATAGTTTACTCGATTGAATGAAGACTAACTTCTAACCATCAATCCTCCCTCCAAAGCTATCTGCTTTCCTCATTTTCATGCACACAAAATAGCAAGCCAAGGCTCTCCTCTCTTCTAGAAGAAACCTATGAAGAATAAGATAGAGACACCCACCATGGCCAACCACTTCATAACTTGCTTGGTTTGGAATCTGGCTTTGACTACCCTTTGAATCACATCGTGGCATAACTCCAACAAGCATGAGGACTTCATCACACTTTGCTTTCCCTTTGGTATGTCTATTATCTTCACGATCTTCCACATCAGTTTCAAGAGAAGAGACACAAGGAATAGCTTGCTCTACTCCTTCCATAGTATCCTCTTTTCCATTGTCGTTGTCATTGTTGTCATCTTCATCATCATGTTCTTCTTCCTTTCATTAACATTATAATAAATTTTCATCATCCACATGCACCTCACTTAATTAGGTTTCCATTATCGTTGTCATCTGCATCATCATGCTCTTCTTCCTTTCCTTGACATTATAATATTTTTCATCATCCATCTGCACCTTGCTTGATTAGGAATACATTTTCTTCATAATTTTCCACGAAAAAAACATTCTTCCATCGATCCAACTTGAGTCTTCTATTGTTTTCGTGCTTCGTTATAATGCAATGTGTCCTATCTGAAAATATGATTTTTGGAAAATAAACTCCATGTTCAATCAGACATGTCTTTGAGAAGAAATGCAAATTTGGATCCATGCAATGCAATCAAACAATCGATTCTCCACATGAAAAAAAAAATTGGACGCACTAGAAGAATAGTGCTTAACCAATCTACATGTGCCTGTGTGTGATGCAAGATGCAAACACATTTCCTTAAATTAGATTAAATTCTTTATCTTGCCTCTCATCACTCAGCAACAAAAGAAATGTTGTACTCCACTCCACTTAAAACAATTAAAAAGCATCAAGCTTTTCAAAAGCACAACTCAACGTATTGTTCAAGAACTGAACCTATAAAAGGAGGATAATCTAGAGACGATGGGGCCCCTTCCCTTGAATGTCAAATTTGTATCAAGTGTGAGGAGAGTGGAGGGTCACACGCAAATGTGCGTGATAGCCTCCAATTTTGTCATCAAAAAGGCTAAAAGATTTGGGATCTACATCGACAAGTTATTCATTTTATCAAAAATATTTGTGATATTGTATCTAAGTTGTACTTCATTGATATATATTTTTACCATTGTAAATGCTTGGCTTGGAGCTATAAAAGCCATTGCATATGTTCCTTGATTTTAAAAACCTTAGGAATCTTGCCTAGAATGCATGCAACACATAAGGGCTTCAACCTTTGCTTTTGTATGGTCAAAATATTTGATTTAATAAAGGTTCAAAAGGGTGCAATTGGGGTTCTTGGGGAAAAGTGGTTGAGGAGGTTGGAGCACGGCAGATTGTGGTGCCTCTTTAACTTCTCTCTTCCCTCTTTTCCAAACTCTCTTTGTCCATC
Organism: Lygodium microphyllum; assembly: GCF_053477565.2. Taxonomy (NCBI): domain Eukaryota; kingdom Viridiplantae; phylum Streptophyta; class Polypodiopsida; order Schizaeales; family Lygodiaceae; genus Lygodium; species Lygodium microphyllum. The sequence goes on from NC_141142.1 coordinate 108,520,813, forward strand.
CTTTTTCTTGCTCTTTCTGTGTGCTGCAACTATGGATCTTGAGTGTGTAGAGGAAGAGGAGGAGCCTCCTGATCTTGTTTCTTGATTGGTGAGGGTGTGTCTTGAGTCTTTTGTGTGTGTGTGTTCATGGCAAGAGAGGCTTGTTTGCAGGTTTCATGGTGAGGAGCAAAGCTCCAAGCATATACTTTGCTGCTCGGTACCCTGGTTTTATGCTTTCTTGTGTGTTGGGTGAGAGCCAGTCATTTTTGGTTCCGTTGCCGGGACTGGGCTAGCCATGGATTTTGCAAAGTGAAGAGTAGGTGTTGAAGATCTTTGAAGCAGCAGGAAGCTACATGGAGATTTGTTTCTCACAAGATCTATTTTACTAGCAACTCTGCAAATTGAGAATCAAGCTTCTTGTGGATGAGGGGAGGAGAAAGGAAGAAGAGCCATCTTGGAGCAGAGGCTAGCAGAGATGAACGTCGAGAAGGTGATCAGAAGTCTTGGGCAATGCCCATTTTATGGCCTCATCAACTGCAACAACAATCCATGGGTGGTGCAAGATCTCGGGTCTGTGGAACTCATGTGATCTATGTGGCCGTCACTGCCGTGGACGAATCTCATGGACTGTGGAATTGCACGCTTGGGGGCACACTGTCACCGACATTGAAGCCTCCCTCCAAAGAATTCCTGTGGAACCAGCCGTGAGGGCCACCATTCGAGCTGCACATTCTTGGGGCGTATAATCTTAGATCAAATAAGAGGAGAAGGAGCAAGTTACTGAAAGGGAGGTTAAGTTGCAGGAGGAGATTGCTGCCCTTATCTCTATTAGCTTTGGACCAAGACCTTTATGGTGTCGGAAATTGATTTGAAAGGCAAATGTGACCCTCCCCCACTTACGGATCTGGCAACATGGACGTGGAGGTAGATATGCTGGTCATGTTACGGCATGGCCAAGGTAGGTGAGGGCGGGAAGCACGCATAGAAATGGAGGCGAGATAGGTGAAGCAGGCGAGCAAAGAAAGATCTATGATGGATTGTTCTTCCTTCTTGCGCCCTCATCCTCATCCACAGGCGGCGTCTGCACGAGACGGCAACCGAAAAGAAGATCGGATGGTTTTTTTTTGCTTGCTTTTATCAAAACCTTAAAACCCTAAGGTTAACCACTCTATGACAGGAGTTCACATGCAACACATTAAAGAAAATCAAGCATCCAATGTTCTATTTCTGTCTTTTCTTTGAATAAGACAAGCATTGAATCAATCGGGTGGGAGAACATTAAAGTTAAATCTGATGAAGTGGGAGTGCTACTTTGAAGATCTTTTGTTTTGTGGGTTTTTCACCTTTTTGGTGTCAAATTGGTGGATTTTCAATGTTTCTTCTTCATGGAGATAGTGTGTCTCCCAAAATCAAAGTGTTGTGGTATTCATCCTTATCAGTGTATTAGTTAGTGATGGGTGTTTGGAATCAAGACAAAATATTGATGTGAAGAGATAATGGTTGTTGATGAAGTGGACAAATGATCCACGGAAGTGTGAAGAAATGAGAAGAAGGATATGATGTTTTTCTTGAAGCTTACAATGGAAGTTTACCATGGTTCTTTGGTTCGCGGGAGCTCACCAATTTAAGTGTGGGAGGAATGATAGCCTCCAATTTTGTCATAAAAAAGGCTAAAAGATTTGGGATCTACATCGACAAGTTATTCATTTTATCAAAAATATTTGTGATATTGTATCTAAGTTGTACTTCATTGATATATATTTTTACCATTGTAAATGCTTGGCTTGGAGCTATAAAAGCCATTGCATATGTTCCTTGATTTTAAAAACCTTAGGAATCTTGCCTAGAATGCATGCAACACATAAGGGCTTCAACCTTTGCTTTTGTATGGTCAAAATATTTGATTTAATAAAGGTTCAAAAGGGTGCAATTGGGGTTCTTGGGGAAAAGTGGTTGAGGAGGTTGGAGCACGGCATATTGTGGTGCCTTTTTAACTTCTCTCTTCCCTCTTTTCCAAACTCTCTTTGTCCATCCTTTTTCTTGCTCTTTCTGTGTGCTGCAACTATGGATCTTGAGTGTGTAGAGGAAGAGGAGGAGCCTCCTGATCTTGTTTCTTGATTGGTGAGGGTGTGTCTTGAGTCTTTTGTGTGTGTGTGTTCATGGCAAGAGAGGCTTGTTTGTAGGTTTCATGGTGAGGAGCAAAGCTCCAAGCATATACTTTGCTGCTCGGTACCCTGGTTTTATGCTTTCTTGTGTGCTGGGTGAGAGCCAGTCAGTGCGGTGACTTGTCGTGTTGGTCAAAGTGTTCAAAAAACTTGGATGCAGAAGCTTCAAAGTGTTGTAACAAATTTCAACGAGGTATGGGGACTTTATGCAACTACTTTTTTTTCTCGAAGTTTGTGTTAGATGCTCTACTTGGGTACATATTTTCGATGTCTTTTAAGTTGTAAGAGGCATAGTTGTTTGTTTGCATTGGTGTGTTGATTGTGTTGTGGTTATAAAGAGTCAAAAAATTTCATTGTGAGTTGTACTTTGACAAAGTCAATTCCCTAACTGGCACTCCTTATCATCTCATTTTCAGGTTGTGTAAGGCACTTGCCTTTGAACACAACTTGCTAAACAACCTCACATAAATCATTGAAAAACTCATCCTATAGGCATACACTAAAATCCTATAGCATTGGAGAACTTTCTTATTTTTATACTTTAGACATGCAATGTGTCGACATCCAACCCCTCTAAACTTGTACATCCTTTGGCATGTGCCACTTACTCTTATGTAGGTTTGCGGTCTTTATCATCTTCCATAAGCTTTGGATCTTCTTCTTCTTGAATTATCTATCTTTGCATCTTCATCTTCAAGCTCTAGCTCTTCATGCATGATAAATTCAATAATGACTTGAAATGTATCTAAAGAATTTAAAGTATGATGGTAGGTCCAATATCTACTCTATTTTTAGAATGGCTGAAATTTTATGCAACTATATATGCAAAAATACCCCATCATATAATCCTATGATCCTCTCATCATCTTGCAATAAACTCTACTCTTTCATACTCATTTCTACCTTGCAAACATATTATCTAGGAGCTTCATTCATTTATTTAATCTTATAGAATTTCATGGAACATGTTGTGCTGAGAATCTTATGAAGTCCAACATAAAAGCATATTTACCTATAGCAATAGGTGAGAGCTTTATCCTCTTATACTAGCGTAGTCTTGGATTACAGTAATACTCCATGAAAACTTGACTCTCTTGCAAAAATTCTTGCATAAGTAGAACCATCATCTAGATCCATCTATGTTGTAGTAATAAATGGTTGCTCTAAGATCATTGGGTATGATGATAGATCTTACATAAATAAATGATGATAGTCTTGAACATCTCCTATGGTAATATTCTCATTTGGATAGGCAGCATACAGGTCTCTTGCGAAGTTGTTGGTGGCTGCCCACATCATCCATCCATGGTCGATATCTACATGCCAACTTTCACTCTCATAATACTCCTCACCATGACATTTATCTCTTGAAGCCACTTCATCCTTTGTATATTGCCTAGGTTATACATCTCTCGTATTTTTATTGCATATGACTCCTAGGTATCACCCTTGAAGCCACTTCATCCTCTGTATATTGCATAGGTTGTACATCTTTTGTATTTTTATGGCATATCACAATCCTCTCTATAACACTATTCACTTCAACATTGCCTATAATAAGCTCTTCTACTACTTCACAAGTAGCCTCTACATCTACCTCATATTTTGAAACTAACCGTAGGCCTTGTAAATGTGTTTCTTCTTCACTTTGTATCATAGCTTGAGTTGACTCACCCACAAACTATCTCTCCTTTTTATAATGTTTATAATTTCTTCATGCAACTCTCCTTTTGCTATTCCAAGGATTTCACCAATGTAAACTTGGCTTTGTTGTTTAGAATCTACTCTTCCAAAACCTTTTTAAGATATATAGCCATCTCTACGTCAGAAAGCAGCTTATATCCTAGTTACTTTCCCTTTGTTTTTTCCTTTTTTTCCGTTTGCTCTTTCTTCTTGTGTACATCTTCTATGTTCTACTCAAACTATCTCTTCTTTTTATAATGTTTATAATTTCTTCATGCAACTCTCCTTTTGCCATTCCAAGGATTTCACCAATGTAAACTTGGCTTTGTTGTCTAGAATCTACTCTTCCAAAACCTTTTTAAGATATATAGCCATCTCTATGTTAGAAAGCAGCTTATATCCTAGTTACTTTCCCTTTGGTTTTTCCTTTTTTTTTTTGTTTGCTCTTTCTTCTTGTGTACATCTTCTATGTTCTACTCTGGATTAGGTCTAGAAAGAAGCATATTGCTCAAGCTCTATACGTAGGACCCTTTTTAAGGTTCCTAGGTTCTTGTCATTTCTTTTTCTTTTATCTTCCACTATTACATCCATGTTCCGTTGCTCTACCAAATAAGCATAAAGAAAAAATGAATCCATAATACAGGGATCTCACCTAGTCTTCTCTCTAATACTTCATCCTATGTCATTTAGCTCTATCTAGCACTTTACCATTAACTATAGTTTGAATATAGCACGGGTCCATAACTTTGTTTTCTTACTTGCACTAGAAAGTGGATATCTCTCTCTTTACAACCCATAGATAGTAGTATCTATGGTTGCATACGCATTTTACACTGTAAGATCTTCAAGAATCTTTTATATATCTCCCTTCCTGAAGTTTGTATAAAGGGATATACTAGTTTCATTTGCGTCAATCTTCCCATGTCTCCAAAAAATTGAATTCTTTCTTAAAGCATCTTTGTATGAATCATAGTCTTCGCAGTCATGCTTTGTACTATAACATCATATGCAACAATGGACAAAATCTTCCCTAGTTGGGGTCTTCAAAGTAGAGGCTTTCCCTAACTCTTCTAGCTTATCAAGCTTGATTTGTAAATCCTACATATTTTTGATGAGTTTATCCATGCCACTATCTTTTGAAGAATCTAAAGAAGTCATGGAAGGTGGCTACCTAATCACTGGCTCTGACACTTGTGTTGATTGATTGCATTAGGCATGGCTCTCTTCATTAGTCTTAATAAAACATCCAACATGTCTTTCCATTCAATCTTTATGTCATGCTCTGTAGTATCATCCTCTAATAGTTTCTCTAGCTCTAGCTACAATGGAGGATCCATAGCCTGTAAAAAAAAAAGAACTTTCTATATAAATACTATCAATTGATCAAACTTCATCTCAAACTCTCTTTATAGATTTGGAGCAGAAAGGCCCTTGTGGGTTTATGAACCCACTCTAGGAGAGTCCGCTCACTTGCTCTATCTACATCCTCTATGAATTACTCCTTTTTTAGGACTCTCTTGAAACTAGCCCATGTATGTAGCTCTAGATTTAGTAAGGAACAACATTGGTAAAATATCTCGGCATATCATCTATCAATACATTTGCCAACTCTAGCTTCTGTGCATAGAAGTGAAGAAACTCTATAGCCAAACCTTTTCATCTCTACAATCATTTCTTGCAGAGCCCTAGTAATAGCCTCTTCATGTTTAATCAATTCATAAGTCCTCATAAAATCTTTGATATTTGTTGTCCTGACAATAACTTCATCTTCAACTAGTTCTTCGATCTTGTAAGCTTTGAGGTAGGCCTTTCACATCAGGTTCACCAAATGTTGGGGGCTAGAAAGGTCTAGGCCTAAGTCCGTTAGGAATCAAAGAAAAGAGAAGACAAATGGAAGAAAGAAATACTAGAATGACAACTCTTGTAGATAAACCCAATAAGTAATTGTATTACTCTTGGAAACTTTGTACTACTGCAATAAATCCCTTCAAGATAAATACACTACACTTAAGACGATAGCTTAGGCAAACTCTATCTAAGATGATAGCTCAGTACCACTCTTTTAGCCCTAAATAAATTACAATAGCAAGTACAAATGAAAACTTTTAGTCCTCACCTACAATAGTAGGTAAATAAATCTTCATATTTGTCCCAAAAATATCCTCTTACAGGTAGGCCTTTTTGGGCACTCGTAAAGAGATTGAATCACTTGTCTTTTACTTTAGCCATGTCAATCATAGTAGTAAATCACTTACTTATTGCCTAGGCTTGTAACAATAGCTCAAATCTCTATTTATAACCATTTACAATAGTTCATGCCTACTTTTCATTATTACTTTTCATGTTTTTTTCCTTCCAAACTCTTGTTGTTTACTTTTTCTATATTCATTTTTTTTATACATGGTTGTACTTGTTTCAATTGTAACTTTTACATAAGTACTTAGAATAGGATAATTTGGTTACTCAAATCAAAGTAAATAGACCTGATCAATATATTAGCATGTGTAGAATTGCAAAAATTCCTTCAGAATATTTGAAAAAGTTGACTTTTTATAAACACATCACTTTTTGATATTTTTCGGCTTGGTAGTATTGTACTATTCAAAATGAGTCCTGGCACACTAGTAATGGTCTTTGACAATTTAATTTTGATCAGTTACATATCCAACATATGAATTGGAACTTTACATTGTGTCAATCACTGATTTACTCTTGAGAGGTCACATAAATCACTAAATAACTCATCCCATAGCCACACAGTAAAATCTTGCAATATTGAAGAACTTGTTTGTTTTCACACTTTTTAGACATGCAATGACTTGACATTGTTGTAGGATGTGACTAGGAAAAGTTGTGTGAGGAAGGGACAAATGTTACCTCTAAAATGCCCATGACATGACACAAAATGGAGGAAGGTTGTATAGCATAACACGACGAGTTGGAGGAAGGTTGAAATGGTAGCGTGAATCCAAAAAATGGATTGCACAAAATTTATATGTTAATACCACATGTGCAAGTTTGTGCCATGCCAATGCCATGTGTCCATAGATGTGGAATGATAGGGAGCCATTTGCCACGTGACTTGTGATGTCATGTTGAATTGAACATGCTATACATACACACACCTCTCTGATCAAATAAGTACATCTTTAGAGTGCAAATTGGGAGTTTGATATGCTTCAAGGGTACTTCTCACATTTGAATGAGTTTCACTTAATTTTTAGCCAATTGACTTTGCAGGGCATTTAGTTTAAGGATAATCTTCTTCCCTTGTTCTTAATTGTGATACTTCTTGAGTCATGGGACACTTTTTGTATTACCATGTGTGCGAATATGCCTAAGGATAGTTTAAAACTCCAAGATGTTGAGGGTGTCTTACTCACACAAGAGATAAATAGAAAGAATGTGGATGCAACCCATACTTCTCATGCATTGACTATTAGGGATAAACATGATGTTGAGAGCTATATTGCTACTGTGGTAGAGACTCACAGAGGTCTCAGTCTCACAGGCAATCTCGCAGTCATTAGGGGAGATTTGGACTCAAGTTTAGGCCTTTTAGCTTTAAAGAGAGAAATCCCTTCAACCAATAGGAGGAGAGCTATCACTACAATAAAATAGGTTTTTTTCAATTGTGAAGTCTTTTATCTCCTTTCTATATATTTTTAAAAAAAGTATTTTTAGATATTTTGAAGCATAAATTCGTGGAGGCACAATAAACAAGAGGTGTTGGCACAATTAAAGACAGTAGATGGAGACATTTCTTGTTAGTCTCGCACAACCTTGCAATATCTCAATCATATTCTTGAAATTCTAGGTCGTCCACATATAGGACAATCACTACAGACTTTTTACCATCCCTGTAAACATACAAGTTAGCATCTGAGGCACATCTTTTGAAGTTTAGGTTTAAAAAGAACCTATCTATCCGCTGGTACCATGCTCTGGGGGCTTGTTTCAGCCCATACAATGCCTTCTTCAGTTTACACACTTTGTTCTCAGAATGGGGGGCCTCAAACCCTGGTGGCTGAGCCACGTATACCTCCTCCTTGAGGTCACCATTTAAGAACGCTGACTTAACATCCATTTGGTACACTGGCCACTTCTTGTGGGCAGCCACTGCAAGTACTGTGCGAATAGTGGTCATTCTGGCAGTTGGGGAAAATGACTCTTGAAAATCAAACCCTTCAACTTGTGAAAATCCTTGGGCAACCAGTCTAGCTTTGTACTTTTCTAAGGTACCATCAGCCTTGTACTTTACCTTCCAGATCCACTTGGTGCCAATAACCTTCCGCTTTGCTGGTCGATCCACTAGCTCCCAAGTGTCATTCTTCATTATGCTGTCATACTCCGCCTGCATAGCATCCTTCCATGATGGATATGCAAGTGCTTCTTCTAAGTCAGTTGGCTCCTTTACTTCTCTCATAATCTCAACCATCAAGGCCATATTGACTATGTGAGCAGAAGCCCTCCTTTGCTCCTCTATTCTCTGAGACCTCCTTGGTCCGTCTGCCTTCTCCTCAACAGATGCAGGCATAGGATTATGTGGTCATAGAGCTGCTTCACCCAGCGCGGCAATGGCTTTTCCGGTGGGGTGATGTCAGGTTGGTGAACTTTTTCCTCATCATCTGAAGATGATGCTTCCTCCTCCTTAAGGATAGGGATAGCTCTCGAGACAGGTTCATAATGGACTACTTCTTCGCTTGATGATAAAGTGGAAGAACTTGCCTTCTCCTCCTCCACTGTATGTGGCTCCTCCTTGAACACCACATCACGACTCGCGATGATCTTCTTTGCCTCTTGGTCATATAACTTGTAAGCCTTCTGCTCATCACTATAACCCAAGAAGATACATTTTCTGCTTTTTGGTTGTAACTTGTTTCTCTTCTCATTTGGAACATGTGCATAACATTCACATCCAAAAATTCTGAAATGTGAAACAGATGGTTTCTTACCAGTGTAAGCCTCATGAGGTGTTTTTCCCTTGAGAGCCTTTGTATAGCTCCGATTTAGAATGTAGACTGCAGTATTAACAGCTTCAGCCCAAAAATGGTTAGGGAATCCCTTGCCCTTTAGCATGCATCTTGCCATCTCCACAATGGTGCGATTCCTGCGTTCCACAACACCGTTCTGCTGAGGTGTGTGAGGCGTCGTCAATTGACGCTTGATCCCTTTGCTCTTGCAAAAGCCTTCAAACTCCTTTGAGTTGAACTCACCACCACCATCTGTTCTAAATTTCTTCACACTTTTCCCTGTTTCATTCTCAACAAGTATTAGCCATTCTTTAAACTTACCAAAAGCTTGAGCCTTATCACGAAGGAAGTACACCCACATCTTCCTACTGTAGTCGTCGACAATCAACATAAAATAAGAAGATCCCCCCAAGGCTTGTGTAGGCATCTTACCACACAAGTCAGCATGCACCAACTCTAGAGAAGCCTGTGCTCTATTCTTGCTTTCTTGTGGAAATGCCTTTCTTTGTTGCTTGCCCATCATACAAGCTTCACATGGTTCCTTCAATTCAGTTATTGTAGGTAGGTGAGCAACCATACCTTGCTTTTGCATCTCCTTCAATACTGCAAATCCGATGTGTCCAAACCTTTCATGCCAAAGCTTACTTGTGCCCACTCTAGCGGTGGCTGTAAGAGCACTTAGCTCATACAAGTTGTTCCTTCTTTCTCCTTTGCCAACAATTGTGCCAGCACTATCAATAATTTCTGCACCTGTCTTCTTGAACCTCACTTCATGACCAAGATCAGTTATGGCAGCAACTGATAAGAGTTTTCTCCTGATTTTGGGAACATACAACACATTTGAAAGCTTTTTGACTTCACCATTTGCAGCAACAAAAGAAATAGTACTTGTGCCCGCAGCAGGGCATTTAGCATCATTTCCAACCGTCACAGTGATGGATTCTTGTAGAGGCTGCATAGAACTGTATAGACCTTTCTTGTTGGTCATGTGACAGGAGGCCCCACTATCCAACACCCAAGAGTCAGTGGTAGATTCTTCTTGCGCCGAGGAGCACACTTCCTCAATGGTCGTCATGAATAATTCAAACTCTGCTTTAGCTGTATTGGCTGTCTCTTTCCCTTTACTTTTAAGGGTACCATTCTTTTCATCTGCCTTCTTGACACGACAATCTGCAATTGCATGTCCTTTCTTCTTACAGTAGAAGCACTCTCCTTGAAACTTCTTCTTGCCGCCCTTCTTCTTTTTGTCACCATCATTTTTGGTGGAGGAAACACCTTTGCCTTTTGCATTGACAGAGAATGCAGCATCTCCATTATTGCTTCCTTCTCGGGCTTTCAGCCTCAACTCCTCCTCCATTAATAATGCACAAAACTCCTCAAAAGTCAAAGCTTGAGGTCTCACCTGAGTATTAAGGGCAGTTACTAGTCCATCAAACTTTTGTGGACAAATCCGAAGACACCTCCGAGCTAGCTCTTCGCTAGTCTTTTGTATCCCAGCACCAGCCATCTGGTCGCGCAGATTCTTAATCCGAGTGATGAATGCTTCAACCGTCTCTCCTTCAGCAAACTTCTCCGCTGCTAGTTGATTCTCCAAGTTTTGAATCCTTGTTTGGTTTCGTGTTTCATACTGACTCCTTAGTACATTCCAAGCCTCTGACGCTTTGGTTGTATGCTGAATCAGAGTCAAAACACTGTCAGAACAGCTTGTAACTAAGGCACACAATGCATCTGCATTCCTTCGTTTCCAAGCTCGTAGAAGATCTGCATTCGGAGGAATCATCACACTAGGATTTGATGGGTCGGGGGTAGGCTGTGGTTCTGCGTCAGTCCCCAGCACAGTCTCCAGAAGCTCATAAGAATCAAGGATAGTTGTAATTTTGAACTTCCACAAGGTGTGGTTTGTACCATCTAACTTGCCTTCGCTGAAGGTTGGTGGATGAATCCTCAGTGTTTGAATAGTCGGTACAATAGCACCACCTCCTGCACCGCTTCCTGATGCGCTAGAACTGCTTCCCGGAGTCGACATCGTTTCTCTTTGCTGTTGAAGCCTTTGCCTCTTGCACGCTCTCCGATCTCTAGAGTCCCCTGGGCTCTGATACCATGTAAAATATTACACGGCGCAACGAACAGAATCTGAGAAAGAGATAGAGAGTACACAACAGATAAGAGGAGAATCAGTAAATTCTTTAACTCCAAACAACTGATACAAAGATGGCTCTGTCTACTCGTGCGCTTCCACTGTGTGAAGCTTAGATGGCGATCTAGACAGAAGATAGGTGAAGAGTTTAAGGCTAGCTGGAACAACAACTCTGGCTAGGTGAAAGATGAGTGAGTGATGGGTGCGAAGGGGTTTAGCTTTTATAGCCCGCGAAGGTCGTTAGGTCGGCCTGCTGACCGACCTACCATATGAGCCTCCACTAGTCGGCCAGGGAATATTCCAAGGAATATTTCCTTTACCATCGAGCCAGGGGCGCTGACCCCGGACCCCCGCCAGGGGGGCTGCTGGCCCCCCTGGGACCCCCCCAGCCAAGGGCTGCTTCCGCGGCCCCCGGACCCCACAATAGGGGCCCCTTTTAACTCCCTTACCACGCAACTCTATGCAATGTTCCTCGAGTTGCTACCAGCTTAACCACTCCGTCTAACCCAAAGATTAGACCCACAACAATCACCTTTTTGCCATCCGGTCACATAGACCTCATCTGATATACAAGTCAGGACTCAACCAATGTCCGGGCTCACATTTGGTTTCTCCTCATAATGGGGGCCTTACAACTTTGAGCACCATGGATCATTGGTAGCACCTAATGAGGGTGGGGCATTGATCATATCTAACAAAATAGTCCATACTGTAATGTGAACTTCACATACCTGAGTATGCGTCTAGCCGCATCTAAATGCGATTTCCTTAAAGCCTGCATAAACTGACTTACCAATCCAACAACATAGCTCAAATCAAGCCTGGTAATAGTCATATAAATCAAACTTCCTACTATGCATCTATACATAGTAGGGTATTCCAGAAGCTCACCTGCATCTGCGCTCAGCTTCACATTCTGCTCCAAAGGAACTGAAATAGGCTTACAGCCTGTCATCCCATATTTGGACAGCATGTTCAATCCATACTGCCTCTGCGAGAGCCATATCCCACTTGGTGATCTAATCACCTCAATGCCCAAGAAATAACGCAGCTCTCCCAAATCCTTCATCTCAAACTTCTGCTTCAATAGCATTTTCACATGAAGGATATCTTCATCACTATCACCTATGATAATCAAATCATCGACATAAATGACTAGCAGCATAATACCTTTCTCTGATTTTCTCACATAAAGTGAGAAATCCGCCTTGTAAATCTGAAAGCCAATAGTGACAAGATACTGTCCTATCTTGTCAGACCATGCTCTAGGTGCTTGCTTCAAGCCATACAAGGCTTTCTTCAACCTGCAAACAAACTCAGGATGAACAGCATGCACATAACCTGGTGGCTACTCCATATAGATCTCTTCTTGCAAATCACCATGTAAGAAGGCATTCTTTACATCCATCAGATGTAAATACCATCCCTTTGATGCAGCCATAGCAATGACTGCTCTTACGGTTGCCATCCTTGCAACCAGACTGAATGTTTCTTCATAATCAATGCCATATGTTTGTGCATACCCCTTGACTACTAATCTTGCCTTGTATCTGTTCACAGAACCATCTACATTGTGCTTCACCTTATAAACCCACTTACAACCAATTGCATTCTTATCTTTAGGCAAAGGTACCAATTCCCATGTAGCATTTGCTTCCAAGGCATCCATTTCTTCATCCATGGCTTTCTCCCATTTTTCTTTTCCCATGGCTTGCTCAAAAGAAGTGGGTTATGGTTCTTGTATTACTTTGACCATATAGGCATAGTGAATGGTTGTAAATCCATCATATTTCAGCCTATCCACAGGATACCTAGCTCTGGTAGACCTACGCAAAGTAGGTTCACTCCCAGGTACTCTCAAAACATCCCTGGTCTTCCTTAATCCAGGTGTAACAATAGAAGGAATACCCAACTCATTATCAATGCTCTGTTCTGAGCCACTAGATTCACCATCCACATAAGAGTGACCTGCATTCACATCAAACATGGGCTGATCTACCTTATCTTTTCCTTTTCGTGAAACCTACATATACCACTATCTGCATTGCTTTGAGGAGATTCTCATGATCTCAATCTACTTGTCCATGGTGAAGAATGTGAACCACTGCTAGAGAACACTTCAGGTCCACTAATATTTTGTGACTGCTGCTATGAATTCTGTGCAGCATTACCATTTTGTGCATCTACATCATCAATCACATTTATTGGTTTATACCAACTACTCATCTCATAAAAAACAACATCTCTGCTCACTGTAAACTTACGAGTAGAAGGGTTATAGCATCTATGCCCTTTCTGTTGTAGAGAGTAACCAATAAAGATGCACTTCTCAACTTTTCGATCCAACTTGGATCTTAACTCTTCTGGAACATGAACATAGGCAATGCAACAAAAAATTTTCAAATGAGAAATATATGGTTTCCTACCAGTATACCTCTCCTCTAGAGTCATCCCATGTATTGCTGCAGTGGGAGTCCTGTTCATTATGTAGCCTCAGCCCAGTAAAAATCTGGCAGGTCTTTTTCATTGAGCACGGCACGAGATACCTCTCCAATATGCTTGTTTTTTCTTTATGCAATTCCATTTTGCTGTGGGATATGACTACATGAATATTGCTGCTTTATGCCATGCTCCTGCAAGAACCTTGCAAACTCATTTGAGAGGTACTCTCCCCCTCCATCTGGGCATTTTATTTGCAGGCCTGTTTCTTTTTCAACCATAGCTTTAAGAGTTTTGAAATACCCAAATACTTCACTTTTCTTTTTCATAAAATACACCCAAACTTTTCTACTATAGTCATAAATAAAAGTGACAAAATAATGACAGCCTCCAATAGATGCAGCTTTAGTAGTACACACATCAGAGTGGATTAATTCCAATGGCTTCTTACTCTCTTGAACATGTCTAGGAAATGGTTTCCTTGCCTGTTTTCCAAATTGGCAGGCTTCACATACCTTATGCATTTCTGCAACCTTGAATTTAGGCAATTCTGCAACAATATTTTGGGCTTGCATTGATTTAAGTCACTGTACATTAACATGACCAATGCGTTTATGCCAGATATCAATATTTGCAACTACACCAGTCCCATGTGCAAACAGTGCTGCACTCAATTCGGGTATGTTTGCATCCAACATAAACATTTTTCCCTTCTTCTTTCCTTTTGCTATCAAGCGACCTTTATTTTTCATATCCTCAACAAAGCATCCATGGGAATTAAATCTGACCTGCAAGCCCTGCTCAACCGGCAGAAACCAGGTTCTTGGTGATATTCGGGACATGAAATACATCCGACAGGTATTTCTTTTTCCCATCCTGCATAGACAAATGAATTTTTCCAATCTGCACAATAGGATGTGCAGTATCATCACCAGTCTCCACAGATCCTGGTTTTTCCATTTTCCTTGCATCTTGCATCCATTCTGCATGACCTATCATGTGGTTTGATGCACCTGAGTCAACATACCACACATCGTTGCTTTCTTCTGCACTTGTCACAGAATTGGTCATGTGCTGCACCATAAACAAGTGCTCATTTCTGTCATTACCCTGTCTACTAGAAGATGCATAATTCCCTTGTTGCAATTTTCCATTCATGATGTCATTCTGCTTTTTATAGCAATCTTTAGCCATATGACCCATTTTACCACAGTAGTAGCATTCAACATTGATGTTTGCATTTTGGCCTCTTTGCCATCCACCACGACCTCTTTGGCTCCCCCTGCCTCTAGAGTTACCATGTTCTCCTCCATAGGATTGGTTTTCTTGAGTTTGCTGCATATTTTGATTTCTATCACGGCCTCCAGATCGGCCTCCTCTACCTCTGCCTCTACCTCTTCCAGCATTTGAGTAGAAGACAGCTTCTTTTGAAGTTCCTCCTGAAGAAGATGCACCACCATTTCTCTGCTCCTCAGAAATTAGAAGAGCAATCAACTCCTCAAAATTAGGAAATCTTTCACGGATGGAAATGGATGTTCGGAACTGTGCATAATCCTTTCCTAGACCATTCAAGGTCACAGAAACTAAATCATCATCTTCCACTAGTGACCCAATGGAAGCAAGTGCATCTGTAATCTTCTTCACCTTCATGTGGTAGTCATTGATGCTCATACTTTCTCTTTGCACATTGTGCAACTCTTGCTTGAGCTGCATTTTTCTGGCTTGCGTATGTGTGTTATACATTTTTGACAAAGTATCCCATGCCTCCTTTGGCGTACTTGCATCCTGAATATGCACAATCATAGGGTGTGAAATACTGATAGATAGCCAGTACATAACTTTTCTGGCTCCCTCATGCCATCCTTTAAATGCCTGCATTTGTTGTTGATTGGGAATATCAAGAAGAACTGGTTCTTCTTCATTTCCTGCAACGAATTCCCAATAACCTTTTCCCATAAGGAAATTCATCATTCTAAACTTCCATGCTTGGAAGTTGTTCTTGTCAAGCTTTTCAGTGACAATCTGTGAAAGAGAATCAAACGCCATTACAGAACACTACAAAAACTTCTGTCACTGCAAAAAACACAGCTTCAGTCTCACAAGGGCAAATCTACAAAACTGACGAAAGTGGTATTTGACCACACAGTCACTTCCTAGTGACGATTTTGCATCAACAGGCAACAAGGATGATTCTGTAACTCCCAATGTCTCTGCGCACAGGCATACGATGCAATTTCTACAGTAACTTTTCACCGACCTGTAGAACAGTGGTCTCACAGCAAAAAACAGGGCATTTTCCTGAGTGCATGCGGAAAACTTCCGCCTCCAAAATAGGCCTCGAAATGGCCTTGAATCAAAAAAACAGGGAAACTATGGGCTGAAGCCCTCTCCCCCTCTTGCTACACCGCGAAGGGTGTCTCAATCTGAGACAATGCACTCTTGCACTTTTCGGCTGTTCTACCTACAGAGACTTGCTCCCAAACTTGAAAAATGAAATCAACATTGGTCCTCTTACCAGAACGCCACGAACTTGGTTTGCTTTCTTGAGCTCCTTACCAGGAACCAGGCTCTGATACCATGTCACGATTGTGGAAGAGAAGGAAGGAGTCTCACTTGTAGCTTTCTTGCTTGCACAATGGGAGAATACACACACAGGTGGAGGCTTAAAACAGTTTTCCTCTTCTTAGTTGTGTAAGCCAAAAAGAACTCTAGTACAAAAGAAATAGAAGAACCCTATATGTGGGTCTCAAACCAAACTCAACTAACTAAGGTGGCATACTAATTGAGCCACGAACTAGAGTAGATAAGGATAGCTGTCATCTAGCTATTATTCATGGGCGGTGTACCAACCACATCTGCAGCTAACAAGTCCGTGACATAAATGCACAACGGTCACCCTGGCATATCATGAGTGGAGCTCGATATCTCAACATTCCATACATATTTTCTATGATTTCCCATGCCTCCTCTCACAAGTACTTGCCTTTTTTATATGAGGAATCAAGGCTTATGAAATGAATATGGAGATCCAATGCAAAATCTTCATGTTCTTCCATGTCCAATCCTTATACGCTTTCTTTTGCTCTTTAGTTGGATGTTCAGGAACTTCTGGACATTCATCATCACCTATTATGAAGTCCCATAGACCTCTACCCATAAAAAAAATCTCTATCCTGTAAGACCAAATACTATAGTTGTCTTTGGTCAATTTATCTCCCACAATCTGAGTGATATGTACCGTGTCAAACATTATGGCTATTGCAAATTTAAAAAAAAACAGTAATACAAACTGTCCACAAATGGTATTCAGAGGCATACCCCAATCCGGAACATCAATGGTCCAATCCAAGACCAAAAAGCATAAAAAATAGTCCAAAAATGCATGCAAAAATAGCTTCTAGCAATATGACTGTCATACATGTGTCCAAAAAATGTCATCCATCCATGATGCCAACATGTCATACATTTAGTTCCCAACGAGAAACATCCAATTCGGATCCCAAACGATGTCCGTATGGCCCGAAATGCATCAAAACACGGGTCTAAAATTGACCATTTTCCTGCAATTTTTATGCAGTTTTTTGTACTAAGCTGGAAGTACATATCAAGCTGAAGCTATAGAAAAATTTCCAAACTTTTTTGAGCAAAAATCGGCCTCTAAATAGCCTCTCGTAAGTTACATAGAAACTTCCCTTTTTCAATCTTCAAACCAACTACTACTTCTTCTTTGCAGTATGAACTGATTGACTGTGAACCAGTTTAGGCAATAACCAATTCATGAGCTCTGCAATGTGAACACAATTCCACCAAATAACCAATTCACCCCTTGACCAATATGAACATGGTTTAAGTTAAAGGTTCCTTTTTTTAAAAAATTAACCTTAATGGATAAGGCTTTGAGCAGATTTGGTATTGCGATAGTGAAAGATGGGCAAGCCAACAAAAATGAAGGTAACTTATTTCGCTCTCCTGCTCCACTTTTCCAATCCATTGTATCTCACTTGAGAAAGTTAGGTGTTTTTGGGATAGCCATGGGCACCTACCGTCTAGAAGTGCCAGGAGCTTTCCCAGAGACTTTGGTTTAACTGCCTTGCTAGTTTACCAAGACAGTATGAGAGTTTTTGGAAGGAAGCTAAGTTGGGAGCAAGTTCCCTCTGTTGCCCCTGTCCTCAGCTTCGCGGAGCGTTCCTGTCAACCCCTTCCTCCTGGTCTCTCCCCATTCTCCCTTGATGAAGCGACTCAATGCACCCAAGCATTGGATGCTTGATAATCCTGGTGGTGTCTTTGCTCCAAAACCATTTACCAGGCCTCACAAGACAAGGGAGTGCCTGCCTCTGTTCCTTCCTGTGTCCGGCTGTGTCTCACGCCACATAATCAATCTCCTCTAAGCCCCCTAGCTTTCGGTATCAATCCCCCATGAACCAACTTGTACCCAAAACCCACTAATTCATTGCTGTCATACATGATTTCCAGCATGCTTTCTCTTCCCGTATGCATCCAAAAATGAGCTCAATGGCTCAAACTCCGAGCCTCAATGGCTCTCTCAAGTCCGGTACCTACTTTGGATGGCTTAGATGATCAAGACTAGTACCTGATTTCAATGGCAGATAGCAAGCTGGAACCTCGATGTAGACCGCAATTCAATGTGCTCCTCACTCCAATCTTGAGCTCCCGCACTCGTGCTCTGATACCAACTTAAAGGAGAGGGGGAGAGATGTGCAACTAAGAGTGGACGACATGGGATATGGAGGCTCAACCATTTTTCATGTTCATCTTCTTCTATCTCTCCATTCTTCTATTCTCATAGTCTACTCCAAGTGGTATCCTCAAAGTGATAGATACCCTCAACTTAAGGACACTTTACATATGTTTCTACTTTAGTTACATAAAACCATAGGACATGACTTAGGATATGCCATATTTATCAACAACTTGGTGAACACAATCTTAACTATCCAGTGAGCTTTTTGCTAGCAGATAACTCATCAATACAGAGATGAACTACTCCACAATGGAGAGGGAAGGCCTAGCCATGGTATTTGCTAAAAAGAAGTTTCGGAATTATCTTTTGGTTATGCCTTTCACCTTCTTTGTGGACTATCAAGCTTTGCTTTATCTTATAAATAAACCCTACTCTACAGGACACATATCTAGACGACTACTTCTGCTTTCAGATTTTGACCTTTGCATGGTTGTACGCAAGGACAAGTAGCATTACATGGCCGATCACATGTCTTGCATATTCCCAGGTGAAGCCGATGGATAGAGGATTGTGGATGATCTACCCAATGCGCACATGTTTAGCATGTCCCAAGCAAAAAAGACTTGTTTAGGGTAGACTTAACACTAAATTGGGAAAATGACATAGTCCAGATCTTAGAGCATGGACTACTAGAGAGATCTATCAAAAAGGCAATGCTAAAGTGCCTTGTTCTTAAGATTTAGCCCTATCATTTAATTTTCTACCCGCTCTATATATTGGGACAAGATGGATTATCGCAAAGATGCGTGTGTGAGTATGAAATGCATGATGTACTGACCAAGGCACACACTTCATTAATCAAGTGTTTGCTCATTTTCTATCCACATTCCTAGTCATCCATAGGAAATCATCACCTTACTATCCTCCAGGTGAAATCCACGAACAAAATCGTGGAGAATGTCGTGACTAAAGTGGTCTTTGCCTCGTGCAACATTTGGGATAAAAAGTTCATGGCAGTTCTATGGGCATATAGGATGGCCTACAAGATGGAAATGGGGCAAACACCCTTCAAGCTAACCTACGGGACCGAAGTGATCCTACCAGTAGATTTTTTTGTCCCAAGCTTGAGAGTAGTAGTACAAGAGAGATGTGATGGAAAGGAGGCATGGACGGAATACCTAACAGAGCTACAATGTCTTTCTGAAACTCGGATCTTAGCTACCCATGTGCTAATCTATGAAAAAGTATGACGCAAGAGTTGGTTTGACAAGCATGTCAAAAAGTGTGACTTCGAGCAAGGCCACTCGTGTTGATGTACTCTGTAAAGGGCCATAAGCAGAAAATGAAATTCAAAGGATTAGGGCCCTTCAAAGTTTGCAACATTAGTTGGACAACAATGTCCAACTCAAGACCTTAGAGGGTGAGAGTATAGACTTCTTTAATGGTAGTCACCTCAAGAAGTACTACCCTCCAACCCATCCCTTGCATGAGCTGCCAATGCTATAATCCCCTGTAAATGTAAGAGTGGCCACTATACAAAGATCGAGGACACATACAAGGAAGTAGTAGCACCTCTCTACTTGAGAATAATAGTCACTGCTCAAAAAATACACGCTTTTGACTCACTTATATTGATGAGGGAGCTGACTTCAACATCCTTACCCATGAGTATTGGACTCTCATTGGTCAGCCCCAATCATAGCCCCCACAAATGCTAAGCTCAACCTATTTGGGGGGCAATCCTACCCACAAGACAAGCCCCTCACATAAGTCACTAATGAGAGCTCTACTGACCAATCCATGCACCAAGCATCAATTATTGAGTCATCTAGCACAACCAAATCCCAACCTCTAGCAAGCCTTAGACCCTCCTATGAACGTTGATCTATTCTCACCTTGGCCTCCGATTTAGCCGAGAGGGGATGACTTGGTCACTTGCATTAGACGTTTGGATGCCACCTTCACTATGCTTTCTAAAAGCTACGAGTGGTTGGACTTACATCTCCTAGAAGAGCCTTTGGCAAGATGTACGCACGTTATCATGCACCTGGGAAGAAACTAAATTCATGTTCATTAAAGTTCCCATGGTAGCCAAGGAACTTATCGCCACTGAGATTTTCTGAGAGAAAGCTTGTAAAAATGGAGACTAATCACCTCCTATAGCAAGAGCAAAGTCTCTACCATAGGTCAAGAGCTAGAAGAACTTACAAAGTTGGCTGACACTGACTCTTCCTTTCTACGTAAATGGTATGCTCTCCATCTCTAATGGGAACAAGAGGGCTGCCCAATTATGACCAATGTCGAGCAAAGATGATCCATCAAAATTGTTAAGTACAACCCTACCTATGTGGCTCCTACCTCGTTCAGAGTCTTGGCATCATGTGCAAACGACCTTTAGAGGAATATGTCATGGCCCACCCCTATTTCGATCGAATCTTGACTAAGGAAGAATTGCATATTACTAGCTGAATGAACTTCGGTGACTTCCTAACTGATGTCCTGGTGGCCTACATTACACACGTAAGCATTCGACCTCATGACATGGACTAACATGCCCACTTGGAGTATAACCCCCACTTCTATGCTTGGCTCATGCAAAAGTGAAGCACCACAACATGCGCTTAATGCCCTTAACCCTTCATCTTCCAATCCTAGGAAGGATTCACATTATTCTGGGGCGGGAGGGGGTAAGGTGGAAAAGAAGACATGTCTTAAAATCTCAACCAAATTTTAAAAGCTAAAAAGACGGATGAAGGTCAACTTATGATCAATGAGAAATTCAAGAATTGTTGTTGGAATGTGTGGACTGCTTGAAGGAAAAGTTTTCGTGCTAGACTTAAGCATTTCACCTTTCCATAGCTTGCATTCATTATCTACTTATCTTTTCGAGAGTTGTCTCAAGAAAACTAATGGTGAATTGTGATGTCATGACAAGAATCTGTCATGGCAGGTCATGACAAAGGCATCAAGCTTCCATTTATGAAAGAAGAGCATGTGAAGTACAACCTAATGGTAGAAATAAGGGCCTACAACCAATTTAAGTTTAGGAACATCATGAATTTGGAAGACGTGGTCATGGAAGAACAAGCTGTGAAACAAATCATTGACCAATGCAACTTGAGCAAGTATGCAGAGAAGGTTCAACAAGCTGTGGATTATAGTAAGTGTGTGGAATTCCTATGAAATTTTTATGCTAATAGGAACCACGGCACTATAACGGTGAGAAAAGGAGAAGAAACCCACAGGGTCAAAGTTAAACTAAACCCCGAAATGGTGGAAAGAGCATTGGGCTTGGTCAACAAAATTGAGAGGTGGCCTAAAAGAGATGTCTACAACATGCTAGGAATGGACAATGCCCTATTTTGCACCAATGTGATGGAGTCAGCCTACCTGACATTCTAGACCCTCAAGTTAGGCTTTAGGTGAAGGCAATCCATGCCCTATTCTCCAATCAGAGGTACAATGCTTTAATGAGTAGGATTGGAGTGCCATTGCTAGAGAGCCTCACGGCCAAGTCCTTAGACAAAGTGAGTTGGAACGGCTACATGAAAAAAACCATTGAAGCTTTAGCAAAGGCACTAGCCATTGATGCAAGACCGGTAGGCAAGGAGTCCCTGACTTCCACAATGGGGAAGGCACAGAAGAAGCCATTGGGAAAGGCCTTAAGCATAGGATTCGAAGGTGTGCTCATCGCAATTATCCAAGAGGCTGTTGGAGACCTGGAGAACCCTAAAGTATTGGAAGAGACTCTAGAGCACTCCCTACCCATGAGTCACCAACTCTTCGCCACTATAGGTAAAGACTCCAATCTCCTTCTCCACAGGGAACCTAAGAGATGAAGAAGTAGCAAAGGTGCAAAGAGAAGAAACTAAACAAGCTACAAGAAAGAGGAAGTAGTTAGAGGAGTCAAAGAAGATAGAGGATGAGCAAAGGAAGAGAATGAGCAGTTGAAGAAGATTGAAGAAGAATATCAAAAAGTAGAGGAGGAAAGAAAGAGAAAACAGATAGAGGAGGAGGAGAGGTTGAAAAGAGAAGATGATGAGCAGTTGGCTCTGCCCTACTAGCTCTGGCCATGAGGCTGTCTTGAGGAGGCCTCTTGCCCCCTCCTCGAGAGCCAGAAAAGACAAGCTCGAGAGAAGAACCAAGAACAAGCACCACTACAGAAGAGAGGGCTCAAGAACCCATCGTGATGGGCAAGTGAAAGGCCCCGCTGCACCCACCATCTCTAGCCTTGACTGTCACACCACCTGCTATTGCCACTCTAGAGACCTCAAAAGTCCAAGTGGAACAAAGCAATGTGGTGATGTGGGTACAATACTTGTTGAGCTCAAAGCAACTAGGCCCAGTGCCCAATGGTAGAGCTCCTATGTTAGGGGCAAAGAGGCTGACCGCAAGGGACGCTAAATCTAGAAAAGATCCAAAGAAGCCCAAAGTAGAAACATTAATGACATCCATGCCGTTAGCCTTGCCACTAGAAGCTAATTACGATGAATATGTACAAGAGCTCCAAGGACAGCTAGAAAATATGAAAGAGGAAATAAAGGCCGCTATGGTAGAGCTCGAGATTGAAAAAGAGGTGTTCGCTGCCTATCAGCTCAAGAAGATGAAGCAGGTGACTATTGATCAGAGAGGCAGCTAAATGACCTAAAGGAGGAGTTAGAAGCAACAAGAGTAAGCAGAAACTAGAATGGGAATATAGGTTTACAACTTACGGAACACTTCCTTCAGTTTCTTGGCATACCCACGAGCATTCTTATGAGGTTCTTGATGTGTTACATTGAGGACACGTAGCCAATACTAACCACCCCTTTCAGAGGCAAACTCTCTCCAAAAGGTCGCAAAGAATAAGTCAATCATAGTTATGGTTCCAACCTCTAGGCTATGATACCATAGTACAACTCGTCCTTTCAGAGTCGTGTTAAAGAACATCATCAAGTGTCCTTTATATTGAAGGAGGAGGTGAGAAAAGAAGAAGAAGAAGACACACAAGAACTCTTGTTAAAAAGGATAGACGAAGGGCTAGGAAGCTCCAATTGGAGAAGATAGAGGAGAAAACGAGCTTGGAAATGGATTTTTCAAGCCTCGTGCAGGGACGGAAGGACATGGAAGAGGTCCTTGAGTAGCTGAAGAAGACCGCGGATGAGCTCACAGAGGAGCTGAAAAGAATGAAAACTCAAGCTCATGCGCAATAGCGTAAAGAGAAAAGGCCAAAATAACTAATGTTGAAAGAACTATAGGAAGCCAAGGCACAAAAGGACGAGGTGTCTACTCAAAAGCTACTAGAGGAAAAGAACCAACACTTGGAGACCCTCCAAGAGCGGAAAAGACTACATGAAGAGGTGAATTGCCATAAACAAGACAATGTAAAAATGATTGACAGCTGTAAAGAACAAGAAGTAGTGATTGCAACTTTATCAAGAGAGCTAGGCTACAATCAAGGAAGGATGGAGGAGAAGGCCAAGGCCTCTGGGAAGAGAGAAATAGTGGAAGGGTCGGAGATTTTGCTGAACACCTTGCTTTAGCAGAATGTGGACAAATCATGCAAGGGATAAAGCAGTGTAGACAAGGCTGGAGGTCCAACAATAGGCCTTTCTAAACGCATTGCTTCATGTAACTCAGGCGTGAGATGAGGATAATGTAGAAGGCCTAAAGAAGAAAGTGGAAATCACAAGAAGAGCCATCAAGTATGGGCTTTAAGAACACACCCCCAGAACCAACTCAAGCCTAAGTCTAGAACAATAAGGGTAGATTCTATTGCAAGCAGGGAGCATTTGGGAATTGGAGACCAAGGACAACAGGAACAGCCGACCACCACCCAGTAGAACCATCAATGGAGGAAGACCCACATTTAGAACCACTTAACGACCCTGAATGTCAGTTTGCTGAACAAAGCACACCCCCTCAACCCCCCCCCTCCCCCGCGGCCGCTTCCATCAATAGAAGCAAAAGGTCAAGAGGAAGACTCGGGTGCCTTGGAGAGAAAAATCGAGAAAAAAAGAAAATGTAAGGAATTGGCCAATCTCACAAGGAGAAAATTTAGTGCCATGCCACAAGCAACAGCAAAGTGACGAACAATTGCCAATCAACTAGGCACAAAAGTTGAATCACTGGGAGCAGTGGGAGAACAGGTGCATGTCATTTGAATTCAAATTCTTCTACCTTGATGCTCTAAATAAGGTGCTACCTCCACAAGTGATTGAAGGGGCCATACAAATCTCCAAGAGGCTAGGAAAGTGGTGGCAAGATGAGAGAGTCAAAAATCCCACATTGTGGAGAAGAGAACCTGTCCAATATTAAGAGGATAAGGTGATGGAGGAGCTAAGAAAAGTCAAAGGCTACAAGTCCCAACCTAAATGGTGCTGAAAGATCTGGGACAACAATTTTGAGGCATGGATGGCCTTTTGTAATACTCTCCCATACGAAAGGAATGACCCACCTACATGGCTTACCCGAGGCACCACAGTGTGGATTTTGACTAGGGAAAGCATGGCAGGTATAACTTCCCCTTGATATATAATGCCAATGCCTCTAGCCCTAAAGAGTGCCTCGTTTTTTAGCTCAAGACCTCCGACCTTCCTTCACTCACTTCCTAGATGAGTTCACAGCATGCCCCGACCCCGCCTTCCTTACCACCTATAATTACCTCCATCTCTTGCAAATCCTATTAAGACAAAAGCTAGTACCACAAGAAGAATGCTTGCCACCACTTTATTTTGACATCAAAGTAGGGATATACAGCTTTGCAATGAATTGCCTCATGCTAAGGGCCGCTCTTTTGCCAACATTTTGTATGAGTCTCTTAGAAGATATGAGTGATAGTAGGTTCTTGAAATGTAACCATCCTTTCCTCTCTACTACCCCACACAATGTAAGGATTAATCAGAAGGGCTACATACTAAGCCCCACATTCCTTAGCAAATCCCTTAGGCCCCCTTATGAAGCTCCTAAAGAGCATGAGGACGACATCTAGCTTGTATCCTCCTACTTGTACCAAAAGAAAAAGAAAAGAAAAGGGAAAGGAAAAAAGAAAAAAAAGAAAGAAGAAGAAGAAGAAGAAGAAGAAGAAGAAGAAGAAGAAGAAGAAGAAGAAGAAGAAGAAGATAAACTGAAGAAAAAGGGAAAGAATAAATGAAGTCCACTATAACACCAGAGTGCCACAACCACTGCGTCCGATGGCCTTAGTTTGCCAAGTCCGTGCCTAACCCCCTAGCCCTTTTGTGCCTCCACTTCACACTTAATGCTCATCAAGGGCAGGACACACCTAGGGAGGTCATACTCACCTATGATTAGACCTGTGTCCCTAATCTACACCCACCGCAACTCCCCTTTACACGAACTAGGTCCTCAAGTGTGGAACAACATCCCAAGATTTGCTTGTGGTTCTTGCTTGCGGTTCAACCCAACTCCTAGTTCCACTGGCACAAACACAATGCACTGTACAACAAGGTAGACAACCCCCCTAGGCAATGTACATTCTTTTCCTTTTCAAGTGAATTCGACCAACTGCGACAACGCACCGACGGAGGCCCTATTACCCACTCAATCCACTCTCGACCTTCACAACCTAAACCATTTTGATATGCTTCTTCTCCACCTCCAATCCCGTAAATGCCCTATCATCGACCTCCATGACAACCTTGAGCCCTCATCAACAAAGCCCACAAGTGCCATGGAACTGACACTCAACTAGGAGGGGGGTGATGTTAACCCTAGTGCAAGAAAGACAAAAAATAAAAAAGAAGCAAAAAATAAAATAAAATACAAGGCAAAGTGAAAAAAAACGACCCGACAACAAAAATAAGAGGAAAAGGAGTCAAAAGCATAAAGACATCTTAAAAACCCAAGGTGAGTGTAAAAATGAAAGAGGCACATTTTTAATGCAAAGGTGCCCTTGCTTGAGCTTGCACCTTGGATTGTGGAGCTACTAGAGTGCTTGAGGAAGGAGGAACTCGATTGAGCATGGAGGTAAGCTCACTACAATCATAGGTGTGAGAGGGTGTATAGCTATGTGAGAGGTAGTCATTGCACGGCTTGAAACGCTAAAGGCAATAAGCGGTCCATGGGTCTTAGCGGTGAAGCGTGAGCTCACATAGTTTGCTTGAATCTTATTAGTTTCTCATATGCCCATACTTTCAACATCTTTTTCACAAGAAACTATTCTTCAGTATTTGGCCCATCCACAATCTTATTTGCAATAATTAATTCATCTTTACTTGAAAAAATTAGAATCTTTTTTGAAGTACTAGTCTTGCTATTATCACCTTTTCTTTTACCTTGTCTTGCTTAGAATTCGAATAGTTTTTTTTATTATAAGCACCATGAAATACCATTCATATATAAACTTCTAAGCATAACTTCAACATCTACATGTTCTAGGTTTCACCTTGTTGTGTTGTATTTGCTTAGCTCCAATATCATGGAATCACTTTGCTCTCCAATTACTTTCTCATTGTAGTTGAATGAGGACTAATGTTTGCTTTAGTGCTACTTCTCTCTATTTCTTCAAGATTTTTTTATTGAAAGTATTGTATGCCTTTCTAGTGGTCCCAATACAATTATTATCAATTGCAAGTTTTCTTATTGTTACGTCTGGAATAGGGTTATTTGTTGCTCCTCCTCTAGTTTTTTAGTACATTTGTAACACAAAGTATAGAAAAAACAAATATCATCCATTGTAAGTTGGGACAATTACTGTTATTAAGCTGCCTCAATAAAACATGTTGGACACAAATGACCTTGCCCACAACAAAGAACAACAATTGTATGTTCTCTTTATTTTAAAGAGTAAATTTGAACCATGTTATTAAATTTTAATGGTTTGAAACATAATTTTTCAATTAAAAAATAAACAAAAAACTTGATTTACCACTTTTTGTATTGTCTGCGTGTTGTATGACTACACCACGCATACTGGACCTTCAAAATCTTCACTATTATTTGCAAAGCAAGCATGACTCCAATTTCATGAATTTGTGTGGTTCCAATACATATGGAACACAACTATCCTAATTGCTAATAGAAAAAGATGCCTAACTGACATATGGGGCTATGTTTTTTTATCATTCAAAAACACTTGAACAAAAGATTGCACATTACTAGAAAGCATTGTGTTAGGCAATGATACATAAAGGTGAACTTCTTGAAATTTGACATGTTGGCTTCTCCAATGTATAGGATTGATAATACAAATGAACATAATAAGAAAGACAATCCAAATATGATCTATTTGGACCTCCAAAGAATATTATTTTACTTGTAAGTACAAATGAATGAGCAAAATTTGGGGCTGCATGAAATACTTGCTTTTGGAGGACATGACCATCACAATGATTCTTGCATTATAAAAGAATGGATCATTCAATAACACAAAAAGACTACATTTTGACAAACCTCAATGTGATATGGTGATACATAAAAATTTTAAAAAGTTTTGACTTGGTACTAGATCCTCCTAGGTGCATAAGGATACTATTTTGAGATTGGAGAGGGTTGGAGATTGATAAGCATATAGATGAACATGATAACTAACATCTAAGGCATAGTGCATCAATATCTCCCAAGTGCATAGGGGCATCTTTTTGAGTGTGTCAAGGAGTGGTGGTTAATAAGCATACCAATGAGCAATTAGCATGCATTGACTCCTAGATGCATAAGGGCATAATTTGGGGAGTAGCAAGGGCCGCCACTATACCATACCAATTAAGGATTACAACACAAATTCAATGGATAGTGGATTTGAATATGAGATTCAATGGACAATGGATTTGAATATGAGATTCAATGGGTACTAAACCTCGTTATGCTGCAGTGGTAGTGGGTTCTTCATCACGAGACTCTAACTGCTAAGTCGTCGTGTGATGGTTGCCAAGGTAAAGGGAAAGAAAAAAGGGCAAACCCTCCACCAAACCACTTTCATGAAAAAACTAGGGACTAAGCCGAACCATAAGATTATGTATATTGGATTTGAATATGATCATTTGTTTAAGCTTGGCCAAGATTAGCACACCCCTACATTTCTTAGAGAAATTTACAATGGATGGGAAATTAACTATCATTTGATGCACCTACAAGTAATGGTTCATGTGAATATGTTCATGAAGTATTTTACAATGGGTGGGAATTGGAATATCACAAGGCCCATATGCAAATATTGATACCACATTCCAAATGTTATGTTGTCAATCAATCTTGTGTTACCACTAATTTATATATCTCAAGTCTCCTACACAAATCACAATATGGCAAGCTTTGTAAGGACTGTCCAATTATGACCCAATTCTTTGATCCTACTTCAATTATTGATCCAACAGACGGAGAGCTAATGGGTTGATTTGTAAGCATTTTGTGGGTCATTTGAGCTTATGCAACTACTATAGTTGAAGCCTATAGAGTTGCTATGGCAATGGATCCCGAAAACTACTTTATGCTAAACCAAGATGAATGCCCTATAAAACCATTTTTCACGATAACCCTTTTTTATACCTCTTCAATTAACAAATGGCTATAAACATCATAAATAGACTACATATGATATTTGGCATTGAGGGGAACATCCAAGATTTATTACTTTAGTAAATGATCTTCAAATCACTAACAAGGGTCAAGGGGAATATCAAAGATTCCTCACCTTAGCAAAGGATCTCACAAATCCCTAACAAGGTGATCGACCTCTATGAAATGATATCCAACCCTCAATCTTTTTCCATGAATTTCTTCACTTGTAGAAAAGGTCTTACCCATGTCATCAACTTGGTCCTTGAAATAGTAATTTTGGTAAGAATCTCTCTAGCATGAAAAAAAAGTCTCATTTTTTGAAACATCCTATCTATGCTGGGGAACAAATGAGTCATCATCTCCTAGGCATTTGCTCAAACACAAAGTATATGAAGCTTTTTCAAGCCCTTCTTCTATCAAAGTAGGCATTAGAGACCATGCGCTTTGTGATCACTCCTCCCAAAGCTTGGAGGGCTGCTTGTGGATCCACCAAGCTTAAACCATCCTCAAGATTTACTACAACCTTTTTAAGATCCCCAATGTGAAGTCCAAAAAATTTAAACAAAAATTTGAGAAACCATACATATTAATAAAAGGTTGACAATGAAAAGTCAATCATTCAAAAACCTAGAACCAAAGGCTCCTCCTAGATTCAAAGGCTCCTAACAAAATAGGTAGGTTTTACATGCTATAAACACACAAAACATATGATATAATATTACACATTGTTCTTGCAATCCATTCAAAATTAGCACGAAGATTCTAAGACATAGTAGAAAGACAATTTCAAACAACTTTAAGGTTTAATTATAAAATGTGTACATCTTTTACAAGCAACAATAATTTTGGAACATTTCAACATACTACTTATTATGCTTGCTTTTGGAAATCATTTATTCTCATTTAGATAATTTGAAGTACATTATTATGCTTTTGGAAATTATTTATTCTCATTTAGATAATTCGAAGCTCAAAGATTCCAACACAGTGGAAAGGCACTCAAAATAATTTTTAACGTTTGTTATAAAATGTGTACATGTTTTTTTTAGCAACAATGCTTTTGGAACATTTCAACATACTACTTCTAATTATGCTTTTGGAAATTATTTATTCTCGTTTTTTAGCAGCAACAATGCTTACATTTCAACATACTTCTAATTATGCTTTTGGAAATTATTTATTCGTTGTTTTTTTAGCAACAATGCTTTTGGAACATTTCAACATACTACTACTAATTATACTTTTGGAAATTATTTATTCTCATGTTTTTAAAGTAGCATTGTTTACATTTCAACATACTTCTAATTATGCTTTTGGAAATTATTTATTCGTTGTTTTTTTAGCAACAATGCTTTTGGAACATTTCAACATACTACTACTAATTATGCTTTTGGAAATTATTTATTCTCATGTTTTTTAAGTAGCAACAATGCTTACATTTCAACATACTTCTAATTATGCTTTTGGAAATTATTTATTCTCATTAAGATGATTCAAAGCACTTACAAGTTCCCAAGTGATTTTCGAAAAGGAATTTTCCTCAATGCACATTCACACCCTCCTCTCTACCACGTACATTTCCATTAAATGCCTCATTACACGACAAATATACAAAGCCTACATTTTAAAAGGCACTCTATTCCATAGAAGGCACAAGAAAGCTATATACCAATTAACTTAGATAATGTGCTGCAGATAATGTGCTAAAATATTTGCCTAAAACTCCCCTTTTGTGCCCTATACTAATGAGACATAGAAAATATGCAAAAATATTTATCTAAAACTCCCCCTCAAAATAATGAGGTTCTAGGGTGCCCTCAAATGCAAAAATATTTATCTAAAACTCCCCCTCAAAATAATGAGGTTCTAGGCTACCCTCAACATTTGAGGGCACCCTTTAGATTTAACAATTGACACCGAGGCTTAGCATAGGTAACTCTTGATTCAAAACACATCAAAATTCAAGGTAGATGAATAGATAACTAACATTGATGATCTTCAAAAGGCCGCACTCACTGCAATGCAACAGCCACCACCACCATAGGTTCCTCTTCAACAAGGTCTTCAAGATGGGCATAAGTCTATGGAGAGGCAATGCACAAAACATTGCAATCGTTATGCAACGAGCATGATAATCAAATAATTCGGTGGAAATATTAGCCCAATACAAAGGTCCATTTGTTGGGCACAAGAGCAAATTAGTGATTCTCATATCTATTGCTAACAATGTCAAACCTATCAAAGGAAAACAAAGTAAGCTACCATATGCTAGGGAGATGAGCATAATACTTTATAAGGGCAAGCATTCTAACTTCAAGGATGTATGCCTTACCTAAAGAAAGCTCCATACATTTCCCACATTTCATCCACTGGGATTTCTTTCATGGATCTCATCATCAAATACTAACCTTCCAACCAGTAAAGTTAGAGCTCCAAAATCTTTCATGGATGTCCCACATGAAACTTGTAAGCCTTCAACTGATCAGACTCGGTGAAAGGATCTTTGTAGATAAGACTATCAAAGATGCTCTAGATATGCCTAGTGGGCAGTTTATTAAGCTGGTCAAGACACACAGCTTATATTGCTGTTTAGAGGTGCTATACATAGCAAAATACTGAAATTTACCATTTTTGTTAAAATAGATATAAGATAGGGACCATTTAATCCAGCAAGAGAACTTGCATCTGATCAAGAAAAAAGATAAGACTCGCAAAGTAGGAAATGTTCAAACAATCCTAAAGTTTGTAATTTTTACTAAAAATATGTAAAAGCAGGTTTTATGTACAATTATGGGTCATGGTACCATATCTTATTTAGGTGGAGCCTTTGAGAGCACATTGCTGTCTTCACAGGCTTAACATGGTTTTCCATACTAGGAAGTGGCAGCTTGTTGAGATGGTGGGAAGATCACCTCATCGCTCCGCCGATACCCTCTGAGGCCTGTGAGCGTTTCTTCATCTGCATTGAAGGATGCTGCCAAGACTTGCTCTGGAATGCCATCATACACTGAGTCTCTCCCTTCTAGATAAGAAGGCAAAGCCCTGTAAATGCCCTACACTTGTAAGCTTTTAAGACAAAGCTCATACTAAGCTCGTCAGAGAGCAAACTAACTGCTCATATTAAAAGCTCTTAAGACAGCACAATAGTTCTGTTAATTCTTCACATTAAACTTTTGAGACTAAACAAATGACCATGTAAGTGCAGTTATGCCTGCAATGGTCCCCAAGAGTTGTAACATCAAAAAAGTCTCATCCAAATGCTCAGGGTCGGCTTCTTTTCTGTAGGCTATATAGGTTTTGTTATCAGTTCTTATAGCTAACTGAGAATGGCTCAAGGTTCCATGGATTGATCTATTGTGTTCATGGTTCAGTCTGTGATTATTGTACGATATGATGTAAGCTTATTTTTTCAAGGACCATTGTTGAAAAGGAAAATTAGTCCGAAATGACTCTAACTGATTACCTTGCTGCAGTAAGGAAGCATATGAATGACATGCCATCCCCCCCTGCTACTCTTATGGACGGCAGGTACTTTGGTATGGCAATGATTGATCCTTCCTGTAACTCTGTTACCAAGAGGCTTTCACCATTACTGCTTGATACCTCTATTCTCCCACTTCCACTCGTGATATACATGATCTGGTTAGCATTTGAGTAAAAGCAAGGTGCCTCAAGTGCATTCTGCAACAAGAAGCATGACATAGCAAATACAATGTATATAAGCAACTAACAAGTCTTCAAGTAGCATCCAGTCACAGTGTAGAAGATCAAATGTAGTCACAGAAAAGCAAGTTAAACATAGCTATCAAGCCACCTGCGGAAAATCATGTAAATAGATACAGAAATGCAAAGTCCTGAAAACTACCATCAATTTCTTTTCTATCTAGGCACCTACTTCGAAAAGCACAGGATATACAATAGCCAAGAATATAGCCATCAAATCGTCAAAACACAAACAGTCAGGTGGGTCTGGAAATTCTTAGCAAGCAGAATAGTTTCCAGAAAATACAGTTATCACAACTTTGTAATTTCTCAATGAAGGATCTAGAGCACAATGGCCAAGATGGATTGTAATAATGAGAATTCTCTGACAGGAGCACAAACCACACAAGTCTGAGCGAAGAGAACAAAAGCATTTTGCTTTGCATTTTAAAATCTTGGAGAATAGAGATGGCCTTGCAGAACAGTTTGGGCAAACTGCCAACAAAGAAGTCAATTGAATGCAAACAAGCAGGATGGACATTTTTACCAACAAGGCAGTCCCATTGATTGCAAATGAGATCCAAAGATCTTGGTAGGGGCTTTGAGGTCAACTCCACAGCTGCCATTCTTTCAGCCTAGAGATCAGCTGCTCCTGGCATCCGCTAGACAGCCCTGACCATTGATGAGGAGAAGTGGACAACAGCTGCTTCTCTTCAACAAACTCTCAAGATTAGACTCCAGTCACATCATGAGGAAGCAAACACAGGTTGATGCCACAGTATGGGATTAGTATACTTTTCTAGACCTACTAAAGGACACTTGGAGACATAGGACTCAAGGCCTAAAGAGGACCAAGTTTATGGTAGATACAGTTGCAAAAGGAGGCCCTAGAGAGTGGAAGGATAATACAAATGTCTCTCAAACATTCTTCTGGGGGTGATTGCAACCAATAAGAGAGTCTTCACCTTCACAGTGGAGGTAGGCTGATGAGAGAGAACCCAAATCATAGAGTACACAATATGATCTTGGCAGAAGATGAGTGGCAGGTTAGTGCAACATGAGATGGTATGGATCCTAGCTGGTTACTTCCACAACAAGGAATGCAGGCACTAGGTATATCATCACAGGATGCCCCTTCAGAGAATACAGTAGAATCCAAAAAAGTGGGATTGCAGGAATCTATTGAAAGACCCTGCCTGCAAGTTTTCATTCTGTGGCTATATTACCAGGTTAGGGAGGAAGATTCAAATGAACAAGATCAAAGTGATGCAGTTTGCCACCCAGCACTGGTACAAACACGGCATATGGCATATGTTCACTTTGCTTCTTACTTCTAGAGGAGACTGATGATGGTTTCAGACCTAGGAAGATCTCTCTTCTATGGCATGTGACTAATAGGAGTCTAGCAATCGGTACATGGCTATGATATGGTAGGTTCCCAAGAGCACATGCAAGATTTTTGTTTTTCTTTTTTTTTGGGGGGGGGGGGAGGGGTCGGGGGGTGGGTAGGTGGGTGGGGTGGTGTTTTTGTTGGAGGGGGAAGACAAGCATTTGCTTATATCATATCCGAGAGCTCAGGTTTGTGAGAGATGAGAGGATGCACAGAGACCGAAGCTCAGCTGAGAGTACAATTGACAATGAGTGTAAGAGTGAAGACACAACTCCCAATGCAATTATCAAAGAGTGTGTAGTGCAAGTACAAAGTGCAACCCTTAAATCTTAGGGTTGCTAAAGTGTGTTCACACCCGAAAGGTGTAAAACACAATAAGTGCCCAAACTATGTGACATAGGCACATCAAATAGAAGAGAATGAATCTTGGGGAAAAAAACTCTCATAAGGAAAGTAAAAAGTGCCCCGGTGTCCTATCAAGGATCATCGACACTCCTCTGTGAACATAGGTGTGAGTCAAACCCAATAAAACCCCCCGAAGTGAAGAGTGATCAATATACAAGGATCATCCACCAAAGGAGATCAAATTCAAAGCATTGCGGAATGCTTCAAAATTGTCACTAGGAAGAGCTTTGGTAAAGATGTTTGCCACATTACTGGTGGTAGGACAATAGACAAGGCTGATATCTCCTGCATGTAACCTCTCTCTAACAAAGTGATAGTGAATCTCTATGTGTTTCGTGCGTGCATGAAACATTGGGTTCTGTGCCATTGCAACAAAGGAGTAGGCTCTGTGACAGATACATCTAAATCAGCCAACAAACATCTTGACCATACACCTTCAATTGTGGTAGTGAAAGTTACCTTGTATTCACCTTCACATGACGATGTGGCAACACTAGATTGTTTCTTGCTAAGCCAAGAGATGCAAGATGAGCCAAGAAAGAAACAATTACCACTCGTAGAGTGACATGAATCAAAATCACTAGCCCAATCTGAATCATTGTAAGCATGTAGTTGCACTGGTCCCTTCTTGGCATAAAGCAATTCAAAATTCCTAGTACCCTACAAGTAACGAAAAACACGCTTCACAACTTGCCAATGTGACACACGTAGGCAGTGCATATACTTGCTCGTGGCTGAAACTGCAAATTGTATGTTTGGCCTTGTGTTGCATAAGTAAATGAGATATCCAACTGCTGGAGCATACATATGGATATCAAACAAATCACTATCATCGTGCAAGGACAGCTTGAGTCCAGTCTCCATTGGTGTACAAACTGGCTTACAATCCTATAAGCCAAACCTCTCAAGAAGTCTACTAATGTATCTAGACTGTGACAATCCAATGCCTCTTAGCATCATGAATAAACTAAATGCCCAAATAATAGTACAAAGGCCCTAAGTCTGACATCTCAAAAGTTTCCTGCAAACTTTGTTTGAATGCAAAAATCTGATCAACATGTGTCCCTGTGAGCAGAAAATCATCAACACATGTAAGGTGTAGACTCCAATGAGCTATTAGTGAATCCTTGGCCGAGTAAAAAGGCATTAATTCTTGCATACCAAGCTTGGGGAGCTTGCTTCAAACCACACAAAGCCTTTTTCAACTTGCAAACGAAGTGTTCAGATCCCACAACTACACAACCAATGGGCTATTGTACATACACTTCTTCTTAAAGTTACCCATGTAAAAATACAGTCTTAATATCAAGCTAGACCATAATGGGTAGCCAAAGCAACCATAGACCGAATGGTAGTCATGCGGGATGTAGGAGCAAATATCTCCTCATAGTCAATGCCTTTCTTTTGTGCATAGCCATTAGCCACAAGTCTGGCCTTATACTTGTCAATGGATCCATCTACATTCCTTTTTAGTTTATAGACCCACTTTGTACCAATGGCTTTCCTCCCAACAAGCAAGGTCACTAAATCCCATGTTTGATTCTTTATGATAGAACCAAATTAAGCTTGTATTGCTACCATCCAAATGCACACTATGTTGTGCATCCTCAAAACATTCAAGCTCCTCACCATCAAGTGTATGTGCTACCATAACAAACTCCATTGTATTTGCACCATCATGCAAACGAGCTTGTTTTCTAATATGACCAGCAATAGGAGCATCCAAATGACTATCTTTCATAGTCTGCAAGTACCATCTAGGTATTTGCCTAGCTTCCTGACTGTGTACAAGCTCCTCTTGGACTTCAAATTCAACATCTTGCTGAATATTCAGATAAGCCATAGGCTGATTTTCTACATTACTCAATGGAGCAGCTGGCTGAACATTATGTTCACTTGTTGAAGCTCCAACTGTATCACCAAAAGAAATGGGCAACAGGCCTTGAAAGACATCATTGATAGCCTAATATGTATCAAAATCAACAAGGGATAATTCTGATTTTTTATCACAAACCACATCCCTATTGACAAATACCTTCTTAAAGACAACATTATATAATCTCTATCCTTTGCACTCACTGTTGTACCCCACAAAAATAAATTTAATAGCCTTGTTGTCCAACTTCTTTCTTAGCACCTTGGGAATGTGAGCATACACAAGACACCCATAAGTATGAAAATGTCCAACAAAAGGTTTCTGGCTGTTCCAAACCTCAAAACGCATAATATTTTTTAATGCCTTGGTAGGACACTTATTCAAAACATGGCAAGCACACATCCAAAAACTATGTGGCAAACTCTTTGCTTTCAACATACATCTGGCCACTTCCATGAGTGACTAATTCTTTCTCTCTACAACCCCATTTTGTTGTGGAGTATATGCAATAGTGTATTGATGGACAATGCCTTTCTGCTTAAAAAATTATTCAACTGGAAGACATGTATTCCCCCCCTTGATCCGAAAGGAGAGTCTTAATCCTACAGCTAGATTGATTTTCAGCAAGTGCTACGAAAGCCAAAAATGCATCATACACCTCTGACTTTATCACCCATGAGTAGACCCAGCAAAAACGAGTAAAGTTATCAATGAAAGTGACAAAATAATAATAGCCACCCAACGACTTTGTTTGCATAGGGCCATATATATCCGAATGCACAATCTGTAATCTAGAAGCTGCTCTAAAAGCAAAATCACGAGGAAATGAAGAACAATGCATTTTTTCCAAAATGCATCTCTTACATATATGCTTAGGAGGTCTCTCCAAGAGAGGTAAGCCATCAAGCATCTGTGTACGCTGTATACGCATCAAGCTGCCATAGTTAACATGCCCCATGCGAGAATACCATAACTTTGTCTGTGATATAGCAGGAGAGAGAGTAGACACTAGATAGACCAATTGATCAATTGAAGCATCTAACTCATATAGTCCATGACATAAAGTGCTAGTCAAAACCGAAGTCATGAGTTCTTTTTTTCTGACTATACATCTGTCATCATCAAATGTGACCTGCACACCACACTTTACCAAAGAAGAAACGGACAATAAATTCTTCTTTATACCTGGCACAAATAATGCATCCTACAAATGGAAAATAGAGCCATTAATGGCTATCAACACAATCTCCCCAATACCTCTAACAAGATACGATGCATTGTTGGCACACTGCACAAACTTGCCAACAAGAGCTACAATAACGGAGGAAAACAAATCCCTACGAGATGCAATATGCCTAGAGGCACCATTGTCAAAGAACCAAGTGCTTGCATCCTTAGAAGAGCTAAAGGCTCTATTATCCCAAGAAGAGTCATAACTACAAGTGCAAAAACAATGGTCACGATCTATAACAAAAGATGCGAACTCAATAGCAGTAAAAGGTGCATCAGAAACAGACATTCCTGACTTCTCCTCCTTGGCTATGTACTTCCTACATTCTGTGGTGTAGTGACCTGGCTTCTTGCAATAGTGGCACTTTCCCTTCTTGGCTTGCATGGCCCCTTGTAACTTTTGTGTCCCAGAACTGTGCAGAGCATTTTTACATTGGCTGCCCTTGCTCTTCTGCCTTCCCATAAAAGCTTGCTCAGAGGCTATAACATCCACCCCATTGTTCTTTCTTATTCGCTCTTCCTCTAAGAGCAAACTAACTAACTTAAGGAAAGTAAGTGGTTGTGGGAAAATCCTCATAGTGAGATTCAAGGCCATATGAAAGGCCAAATAAGAGGGCGACAAAGAATTCAAAGTAGAAGAGATTAACTACGCATCCGAATAACACTCATCTACATTCATAAGTTGCTCACGCAAGTCCTGAATTTTATTGAGATGATCTTGCATAAAATCACCTTCATCCATCTTCATAGTCTCAAGCTCTTTCTTCAAGAAAGAGATGCATGTCTCATTTTTTCCAACAAACATCTACTTAAGGGTCAGCCATGCTTCTCATGAAGAAGCTGCAGACCAAATGTGTGGAATGATAGACCAATGAACTACCAATGCAATCAATGACAATGCCTGAGCATCCGATGTGTCCCAAGCCTTTTGTGCTACTGATCTTTGGGGAAGTGGCTGAGCTAGAGCAGGCTGAGTAGGCTAAGCAGGCTAAGTGGACCTTTGTCCACATCCTCCTAGAGGAGGTGTAGTAGGAGCCAGAACTCTAGGCCGAACTTCTTCACCATTGACATAATCCCAAAGATTATTTGCAATCGACACATTTTTCATCATAAATGACCATAGAGAATAGTTGTTGTCATCCAACCTATCCTCCTTAGACACATATGTGAATACATCACCTTGTCCCTCATTGGCCGGTAAATGTCACTGATCAAAGAACACGAGCAATACTTCAAGCTAGACCAATCTGGAAATCTGAGAATTTCCAGAAATTACAACAAACACCTTTCTATAATTAGCAAATCCAATCACACTCTGTCAAAAACTATCTAATGTACACACTATCCAAGGCATAAACAGTGCTCAGCAACACAAAAAATGCAAAAGCTCCAAAATTTGTTGTCCCAAAATGCACAAATTCAATTTATTACAAACTATCACTAATATTCATTTACCAACATCCGTGCTAACATCAAAAGCCCCAAATTTCTAGCCCAAAATTCATAAAATCTGTGCTATAAATGTGTCCCAGACACGTGCAGGAACAGAGATACACCACCCAAGCACAAGCTTCTTCCAGAATTTTTTTTTTCCTTTTTACCTCCGATACAGTTGGTGTAGAGACCTAGCAGACCTGGTAGGGGAGGAGCAAAGCGCACACGTCTGAGCTGGTGGCTCAGGCAACACAAGTGGTCTCTGGAGCTGAGCGGGCGGTGCAGGTGATGGACAAGGCAAGCAAGGCATCTGCTAGTGGTGGCTGAGCTGGAGACGCGATGCACAAGACTAGAGGCATCGACCAAGGAACTGGGCGCCGTGGTGGCATGCCTGTCAGACGGGTGGCGAGCAGGGAAGAAAGCGTTGCCTTGGTGGCGATGCAGGCCAGAATGGCGGAGCAGGCAAACTGGCAGTCGCTGGGCTGGTAGGTGGCTGAGCTAGAGGTGCTGCCCTGGTGCTGACCTACGGGCTGATAAGGAACTTGGCGCAACTTGTGGGAATGGAGCTGCTGTCACTGCGAGTGGCAGCTCAGCTGGTGGTGGCCATGAGCTCAACTCAGCTAAGGGCCAGCTCTGATACCAAAGGTGAAAGGTGAGAGCATGTACAAAGATCGAAGCTCAACTGAGAGTATAGTTGACAGCGAAGAGTTTGTGTAAGAGTGAAGACACAACTCCCAATGCAATTATCAAAGAGTGTGTAGTGCAAGTACAAGTACAATCCTTAAACCTTAAGGTTGCTAAAATGTGTTCACACCTTTCAGCCAAAAGGTGTAAAACATGATAAGCGCCCTAATTGTGTAACACAGGCACATAAAATAAAAGAGAATAAATCTAGGGGAAAAAACCTCTCGGAGAGTAAAAAGTGCCCTAGTGTCCTACGGAGGATCACTAACACTCCTCTGTGAGCATAGGCATGAGTTAAAACCCAACAAGGTCTGGAGGAGAGCTCTCAAATTGTTATTTGTCTTAGTGGAGACTATGATAGTGCCCTAGGGAGCAGTAGCCTGGGTCACTAGATAGGGGTCCAAAAGTCTACAAGAAGATTTAGGGCGGTCATTCTTATCTCCTTTCAAGGCAGCAAAGATAGAGACCACTCCATATTCCAGAATTTGGATGGAACATTCACTCTATCAGTGATGGAAGAGACTGCTGGGCACAAGGGAGATGCATTTCTTAATAGATAGGATTCTGGCACCTTCATCCCCACAAAGTTGCATATGGTTTGGCATTACCTCTTTGCATTTTTTTCTAGAACATCATTGCATATAGTTTGGCATTACACTTTGAATTTTTGTTTAGTTGATGTTCTGGATATGGGCTTCTAGAGTTTACCTTGGTCCAGTTCAACTAAGGTGCTTTTTACTACAATTCGAAGAAAGAATTTTAAGCTCTGCTTGGGAAGCATGTGTATAAGATTACAAGAACCACAAGCCACATGATTCATTCTGCACTCATTTTAGGAGAAGTTCATTCAATGACTATTCCCTTTGCAACTTTTCCTTATCCATTGGAGAGACAAATACATCAAACATTACTCACTTGAATTCATCCCATGTACCAAACTTTTCCCTACTGTTTTGCATATATCTCCAGCAAATGTGGGTAGCATAACCTTCACAGTGAAGGGTTGCATAATGAATCTTGGCTTCATTACTCCTTGGATAAAGAGTAAAGTACATTTCAAGCTTGTTAATCCATTCTTCCCATTTGATAGGTGAAGAATTATCTCTCTTGAAGTTGGTAATGCTGATCTTATCCTTATACTCATTGTAATTGTATGGGGACTAATATTTATTGTCTCCAAGAATATTTATTCCATGAATGTTGCTTTTAGGAGTATCTTGCAGCTAACTACCACACACAGGTTTACTAAACCTGCTACCATGACTGAACTACGATCTGTCCAATCCAGGCATAATTCACTCATTCACATGCTTAGATCCCACATAATGCTAGAATTGTGCAATCAAAACTGTTGCTATGACAATTAATTAAATTCAACACTAAGAACATAAAAAAGCCAGCTTTGTAATAAACCACATGACAAATTGTACAACAAGAAAGAGATTTTGTAAATGACCATCAAAACTTGCATAACAGGAGAACGAACACATAAAAATCTTTTGAGAGATCAGAAACAAGAGACTCAGCAAATGGACACAGAAGTAGTAAGCTTAAACAGGAGACTCAGCAAAATGGAAACAGAAGTAGCAAGCTTGAAACTTACAGGTTCTAGGCCAATACGAATTGCGCTCATCCCAACTGAGTTTAAGATTGGCAAATTTCTTTCGCTTAAGGTTTTTTTCCATCCACCCCTTTTCACATATAGATCAGGATAACCTTCATCCACATTATAAGTGAATTCTGCAAATCCTAGATTTTCTTCCCCTACATCAGGGGTGTACATAGAATTGGGTGTAAACTCTATCCTTCTGTTACATATCACAAGAATTGAATTATTTCCACACATCGCAATTATAACCAGATCAGTAATTTTACTGACATCTTCCATGTGATATCAATTGTCAACTACAAACAGCAATCAGGTAACATAGCATATCTAACATAGCAAGTCACTATCGTGGCTTCATCATCCATAATAAACTTAAGCTCCCTACTGGTACAGGACATACATGCATGAAAGTAAATACCATGTCAAGTTGCACAGAAAAATATTCATTAGGCATTAGTAATCAAAACTATCAGTACTTTTGTGCACATCTGCCTAGAGAAGAACTTGATGATGCCAACTTTGGCAAAGAGCGAGTTTGTCTTGCTCTCATCCAACACAAGAATCAGTAACAATGTACTCAACCGCCTGCTACAGCACATGGGGTTATAAAGGCATTTGTGCCAGTGAACCTTTGTCCTAGGGGTTTCATTGTCCTAGGGTTTTCACCGAGCGACCACCTACTCGACAAAGTGTAAGCCTTCCCGCATCTCTATCAAACCAGTAAAATTACAAAGCTATATCTATCCCCAGTAAACAGATAGGTGGACACCATTGTTTTATAGACAAGTGTTCTAAATGTGAAGAAAAGACAATGGTCTGTGTAAAGTTAATGAATTCATTGTGCAAAGAAGAGAATTGTTATTTTATAGATTTCAGTTTTGAAACCCATATGTTTTTGTTTTCCAGAGAAAAGTAACTTCCATCAATAAACACCTCAGCCAGGAAACCCAAGGTTACAAAAACAATACAGGCCCTGTATATGAAAGCAGTGAGATATCCTACATATATGGTATCTTAATTCCTCGTGAGAGTTCTCCTCTTCAGATTTCTAGATGTATTAAAATGACCTGCTCCTCATGACAGTACTCCTCTTCAGATTTCTAGATGTATTACAATTTGTACTGCTCCTCTTCAGATTTCTAGATCATCTAACAATGTACTGCTCTCCATTTGTGCATTCTAAATTCCTAGAATGTCCAAATTGCCCACTCTGCAAACAATCACAAAAACTTCACAAGAATGCACTTGCTCATTTTACCAATGCTGCTTTAGCAAGCCTGCAGGCCAAATCTCTTAAAGATCCCTTCTAGATGTTCTACTCCAAAAATCCCTCACAAAATGAGGTGCTTCATAGTGCAAATTTCTAATGAGTAGGTGCACTGATACAACAATCAGTCTCATCAATCTTCACAATAGGCTCTACTTTGAAGTAGAGATATTGCTAACATTATTCCATCAACCAATCCATTAAAAATGAAACCTCTAATTCAGCATGCAGACTGCTGAGATATTGAAAGCTCTCTTTAAAGTCCAAAATGCACTTTTCAATCAAATACTGCTACATGTCTACTACCTTTGTCTTTTTGGGGCTGGAATCACAATACGTCCCTGGGACTTCACAATGGAAGTCCCATTTTGACTATCCAATAAAATTCTTACGATCTCCTCATCAACACCCCAAGATGAAGCAAGAGATTCACGCCGAAAACCATGGAGAAGGCCACCAAAGCGCTCCACCTTTGCTCCAGCAATTGAGAATTGCTGCCAATAACATCACTGCAAATTAGAAGCGCATAAAGCAACTTACATGATTATTAGCAGAGTATGATACAGCAGTAGAAAATTTTCTGAGGGAACACGAGAACCTTCTGACACAATGTTAATATTAGTGAGAGAGCCTATACAGCATGTGATATGACTACCAATAGAGGAAAAAACTTATGGAAACAGAACCTAGGAGCCTCTTACAAAATTACACACAAGGAATAAGGCCTAGAGTATCATCTCTAAATGTAATATACTTCCCCAGAGATAACCAATCTAGGCTCTAATCTTACATCTCAGCATCCCCTAACTAAATATTGCATGTCAAAGTAAATTCTTTATGCACAGAGATGCTTTACTTCTCAGGATCTGGAATTTTGGCACTTTCATTTTGAGACACACATGGGCTGGCATTATAGATGACGTGTACAGATTAACACCAAGTAATCCCCACCTTAACAAGTCTATTAGATGCGCATTCCCTCATGATGATGGAATAACAGGACCTTTATAGAATAGGATAGCCCAATCTTCATGACAAGTTAACAGAACCTACACACCCAATGCTGGCCACATACTGAATGCAAGAAGGATACCACAAAAATAATGTGCACTTACAGGCTCGGTAACAATGAGAAAGCCTGCATGCTTTTTTTTAAAAATAAAAGGTGTTAACCAACTCTAGCATACATTGCAGGCTCAATAACTATTGAGATCTCAACAGGCACAAAAAGCTGACTGTAACATATATGCATACATCTCAACATCAATATGTTGCAGGTCTCTTCTTTGTGATAACATGAATGAATGACAATAGTATGGTGCAAACTGCCTCCTTAATGACTCAGTATTTGACAGGCCAATTCACATAATAGCATCTATATATCCTTCTCAACATATGTTGCAGCTAACAGGCCCCTCTTAGTGATAACATGGATGAATGGACATTGCTATGGTGCAAACTGCTTCCTTAATGACTCGGTACTCAATAGGATAATTCACATAATATTATGTACATACAAGTCATGACAAAAAGAATAAAATACAGGACAGGATGTTGTCACATTAACATTTTCAGAAACTGAAACCTATGCACATGCAAGAGAATGATTGGGCATGATGACACTGAAATGAGGTGGATCTTACAGAACTGGAGATTTGCTCACCCCCAAATATTGATCAACACATGTCAAAACC
Source organism: Lygodium microphyllum (assembly GCF_053477565.2). Taxonomy (NCBI): domain Eukaryota; kingdom Viridiplantae; phylum Streptophyta; class Polypodiopsida; order Schizaeales; family Lygodiaceae; genus Lygodium; species Lygodium microphyllum. The sequence goes on from NC_141142.1 coordinate 108,564,676, forward strand.
CAAGGAAAAGGACCTGTATATAACTGGAAAAACGGAACTATTAACTGCTACAAAATGGATAGAAACAAAATGCATACAGGAGAATTACCTAGATGGAAGAGGACATAATTAAAACCACCAATAAATCAAAGTCAAAATACACTGCATAGGAGCAAGCCTATTGGAGCACAAATAGATAAATCGTTTAAAGGTAAATCAATGCAGAAGAGTCACCAAGGTGGACTAAAAGCTACCAACAAATCAAGCTTGCAATACTACATGGGGGCAACACTATTGAGGCACAAATAGATGAATAAACAGGTTAAAAGCAATGATAATCGATCACATTGAGGATGAGTAATTGAGAAATGATAAAGATTCCACTCAAACCTGGATTGGTCTCTTTACTAGAGGAGATATTCTTGCAGTGGTCACCAGTGGACAGTAGAGAGAGTGTGTTTACCTTTTTAGTGCAGGAGGATGTAGACTTGGGAAGGATGAAGAATACGGATCAGTAGGAGTTCATAGGATGCTCTCAGCAGAGGATTAAAGTAGTGGCTCCTTGGGATAGTCGGTACTTAGACCCAAACCCTGCAATGTGCATGATGGATGGTTGGAGGTATTGGGCCTATCGGAGTAGGCTTCTCCAAAGACTACAATAGGAATTTGGGGAGTGGGTTTGGAGAGATTCCTTTGTAAAGAGACCCAAGGATGTCCCCTTAATTGGATATACCACCAAATTGGGGAGAAGGATCAAAGTGAGCAAGATTAGAACAATGCCAGCTACTACTCATATTGGATTGACAACATATCTAACCAGCTTTCGCAGACTTCTGGAGGAGATTGGATGATAGCTTTAGACACCAAGAAGATTTTGCTCTATGGATACTAGTACGCAAAGGCTTAGCATTTGGCACTTGGCCTGGTTATGTTAGGGATTCAATTGCCTGTGCTAGATGTGGAGAGCCAAAGGGGGTAGGATGTTTAGGTGAGTCATTTCTATCTCATCTCTGGTCAGCTCGAGCAAGATTACCATGCCAAATGTTTCACAATCAGAGTGGATCAAGGAGTGCTGTCACTGATGGGAGCTGATATCTAGCATCATTGCTTTGTTGATTTGGATAGCCACATGTAATCTATGCTGTAGATTTATTGAATATCCATTATGAAGGCTCTTCATAATTTGGAGAGAGATTGTGCACACTCTCTGTGGGAGGTGCTCCTCGGCAGCTGCAAGAAAAAAATATGTTTCTCTCAGGATCTCAAAATATGACACTTTCCCTTTCATTATCAGCTGCACATGGTTTGGCATTAGAGACCTCTTGATTGGTTATTCATTCACGCCTTGCAATAGGCTTCCTTTTTGTTGTATATTCATTTCTTTTTTTGGAAGCCTCTTACACGGATAATTTTGTGCTTTGCCTTGGCATATTTTGTGCTGAGGGGATTTATTAATAGAATCATTCTTTTCTGAGAGAAAAAAAAAAGTATTTTGAGAAATGAAAGAGTAGAAAATCTCTCTCTCAATTAAGTTTGAGTATATAAGATTTGAACTCACAAAACAATGAGCTCATTAACAAATAACTGAATCGTGCAGCTAAGGTTATTGGCCGATGAGAATGAATATTGTTCAAGTGTGAAATCAGTAATTGTGTCATAGTATCTTAAATGCTTGCACTTTGTGCACTTGCTGGTGAAAAAGTGGAGTGTTTGCAGAGCTAAGGATGAGTAAGTGAGGAAGTAGATAACACCTTTGAACAGTAGCTCACAGGTCTCACAAATCTTGTCAATGCTGGAATACTTGCCTATGGAAAGGTGCAGCTATCATTCAATAATGTTGTTTGGAGACTGTTCACAGGTCTATTGCATGGCCACAACTTCTATAAGCCTCACAAATGTAAGTGTCAGCTAGATGATCAAAATATAGTTTCTGAAATTCATGGGTCATCTAGCAGACCAAGAAAACTTTTGGATCCTTTGCCAAAGAAAAGTTGTAACTACATAGGTTCAAAATTGAGTGATTTTATCATGTTAATCCCTGCGTGGAATTGAAGGCTTCACACACAAAAACTAGATTCAACTCCCTGCATGCCTCTTCTTAGGAAACAACCCTGTTTATGTAGTATATCATTCTCAATGAAAAACAAGTTCAGACATAACCAGGTCAGGTTGGCATACAAGCAACAGAGCACTTACTGAATTTATTAAGAATGAGTTAGCTACAGCTAATTGTTCTGAATACTACTGTAGGGACAATCCTGGGTGCAGAGCTCAAACATCTAGTCAGAAAATTGATGCTAACATAAGAAAACGAGAAAGCATGTTTGTGAGGTTATGAATGTACTTACATGATACAAGCCTGGCCTCACCCCATTTGAGGTATCAGATGCACAGAAGATTCTATGGTTACCATATCCATCATTGTACCACCAGAATACCAGCCCTTTTGGTATTGCAACAACATCACCAGGCTGGACTCTCCTTATGTGAAGTTCTCGAGACAGACCTTGCGATGGGAAAACCACACCTACCTTGCCCGTTCCTGCAAACCATTTACACATTACCTGGAGTTTAGCAATGAAACCCCTCAATGCTCTGCTTTAAGTTTCTACTTTTGTTTCTTGACATGCTTGTATGTGATGTAAGAAATTTAATTGTATGTGAAAATTCAATTAATCACACAGGTGACTTGACAAAACAGAAGAGAGTTTAAGTTGGATGCCCTTTGCACCAATACACGATGGGAATGCATCAGACATTGCACAAGATTTAGTGATGCCTTTGATGGTGGGCAACATCGCCCTACAACTTAATTTAGGCAGCAACATTTCAGATTCCTGTAAAGATGACACCTATATGAAGGGGTTATCCACCATAATTTCATCTCTCTCTATTTCAACCTCTACCCCTGCTAGATTAGGAGGAGCTGGTCTGCAATGTTCATAGACATAACCAATTAATAAATTTTCTATTTTGTCCTCATTTTGTGCATTCATGTCCAATGGTGCATCCTTCTATTGCCTCTACGCTCTAAAGAAAGAAAAATCGAAGTTAAGGCATTGAATGTCCTATACTTATGACTTGTTTACCACATCATAATCACACAAGCATCTCATCCCATCTAGTAAAATGGATCCATGTGTCACTATGTCAACCAACAAAAAGAAAAAAGTACAACCTAACTATCTATTTGTGCACAGGGCAATTGCTTCAATCCTTGCAATATGCATTCCATTAGGTACTACCTTGCATTTCCCTAATTCTGCCATGCATTGTCCACAATAGAATGGTTGTATTTAAGCCATTTCATATGGCACCACTAATCCAAAGGTGCACAATGACATTATCACTTTCAATGCTGTCCTCCAACCAGCTCTGAAGTATTTAAAATTGCACATGAACACTTCACCTTGCCAAACCTTAAAAATGACAGTCAGCATTTGAGCCCAATTTCACACAATATTTCCTTTGACAACTATCTTGCATAATCCCATGCAATCCCACACTCTTCTCTCATAAAGAAAGGGATTTCTCACAATAAAACTATGAGAAAATCACTTTCTTCATAAACTAAGTTGTCTAAAAAGTATGCTAGGTTTGAGATCAGAGGAGAAGAGAGGATCTCAACCCTATAATGCTGTAATAACCTATTTTGACGAGAATTAGTTAAAAAGCACCTTGATATAAATGGAGTTATAAAATTTCCCATGGATTTCCCATCCCAAGAGGAGAAGATTGATTGCTATGCACACTCTATTCATGCTACACATACCTATCTAAAAACCTAAAGTGGTACTATTGTTGTACCCACATACTGTGTCTGCTTCTCTCTCACTCTACATGCATCTCCATTGACGTTGACATAGCTTGAAGCTTCGACCATGGATCCGTGCACTTCAAACTGCTATCAGAGCTTGCCATTTTGGAGAAGGGGCTTCCGACATTTTACTTGAACAGCAGTCAATGGGTAAAGCTTGCAGTTTAACAACCATGGCAACCCATCAATGAGCTATGAGTTGACCTCCTCTAGATTCAGAGATTCAACGGGACTTGCAAATATTTCTTCAAGTCAATGTCTAGCATTGCATTGAGTCTTCTTCAAGAGGGTATTGCTCTCAACTCCAAGAAGTATACACAATTTATCTCAACAAGTTTCACTCTAAAGGCTTGATCATAGCTACTCCCCATTGAACTTGAGGCTTCAAGAGCCTTTCTTGTGCCTTGCCAAAGGCATTGGAATGGCCATTTTCTGCAATTGAACGCCCCGTACCATCGAACGCAACTCATGCAAGTAGGACATCCTGTCCTCCTCTCAGCAATCGTGTTGCTAGTCATTGCAACATTGGCATCTACTTTGACATCTATGTGATCATTTACTCACTTGGTAGGACCAATAAAAATTCTTAGCCTTGGACTTGGCATTGATCTTGAGCGATTTGCTCTTAGTTAGTGGCTATAATACACAGGTTACAATCTGCAGTTTACAGGCAGCCCCTGTTTTGAATTGTTATTGCTAAATGGTTATGCCGATTGGATGTAAACACATGCTTATGTGATGCAACCACATTGGGAGATGATATGCATTGGATCTGAGGACCGAGGTGCTTTTGGCTTGATTTAAGCAGTGATTTTGCTCAATTTAGACAGGGATTTGTTTGTTGTAATAGCAAGCGCTGAATGCACTTTACAGAGGTTTATGCTATGCCTAATGCATTTGGGCTACCTCTCGGGTGCTACTGATACTGTATTCATGTATACCATGAATGCTAAACATCTAGTGATGACTTTGGGAATGTTTAGAGCTTGGTTTAGAGCTTGCCGACATTGTCTTTGGCTATGAAAATTTGCAAGTTGCAAGTACCATACCTGTGAGAGAGCACTTGATTGAGGTTTATACTTCCAATGAAGTCATACAGACATAATAGCATATGCTTGAGCAGTGGGTGCACATGCTTTGTACCTTATCTTTGGGCTGAAACGGATCAGTTTGTGCAAACATTTTGATGTTATACACTATGAACAACAAGTCCCATATGCAGATAGTTTATGCATATGCCTTTGACTATACTAGAATATGATCAGTAATCAGTACTGATGTCAAGAATTTGGAAATATCTCACTAGTTTGATTATGTATATCTTCTTGATCAGTTGTGTGATAGTTTGGGCTTGTCTTTCGTGACATTTGTTATCATTTTGGGCTGCAATCATGGCTCGCAACAATGTTAACAGCAACCGTCTGCATATCAAGAAGCTTGAGGGTACACATAGATTTTCCATATGGCAAAAGCAATGCTACAATGTTTTGGTGCAAAAGAAACAAATGAAGCCCATTAAGACGAAGGGGATACGACAGACAGACATAGAGCCAAAGGGTTGGGATGATCTAGATGAGCTTGCACGCTCTACGATTGAGCTTTCAATTGCAAACCCTTTGTTGTTCAACATAGAGAAGTTGGATTCTACCTATGCTATGTGGACGAGACTTGAGGAGTCGTATGCTCAAAAGAATGCTACTAGCAAGGTTTACTAGCTAAAGAACACTACAAGGGAATGGGGCAATAGCGACGCCGATTAGCGACGGCGGATATCGGCGTCGCTATAGGCGTTGCTATATGTGTCGCATATAGCGACGCCAATTGCGACGCATATAGCGACGCCAATTGCGACGCCGCAGGGAAAAAAAAGCGCGGCCGAAACCAGAGCGCCGTTTTCATTTTGTTTTCTTCGCCTTTTGAGAGCGAGAGCGAGGGAGAGAGCGAGGGAGAGAGCCAAGGCTTTGTGAGAGAAGAGGAGGAAGAGACTTGCCGCCGCCGCCGCCGCCGCCGCCGTTGTTCGTGAAGGAGAGGAGGAGCCCTCGTTGCAAAGAGAAGCCGCCTACGCTCGCCATATCTCATTGGTGAGTCTCCCTCTCTCTTTCTTTTACTTGTTGAAGGTTTAAATCGTTCTCTTTTGTTTGTTTAGGAGAGGAAATGAAAGAGAAGGAGAGGGAGAGGGAGAGAAAGAGAGGGAGAGTGCATTCTCTCTCTCTCTCCCTTTTGCTTGTTTAATGTTTAAATTACTTTCTTCTTTGCTTGTTTAGGAGAGGAAACGAGAGAGTAAGAGAGAAAGAGAGGGAGAGGGAGAGGGAGAGGGAGAGGGAAAGAAAGAGAGAGAGAAATAGAGGGAGAGGGAGAGGGAGGGGGATGAAATAGGAGAGGGAGAGAAAGAGAAAGAGAGGGAGAAGGAGGGAGAGTGCATTCTCTCTCTCCCTCCCTCTCCCTTTTGCTTGTTTAATGTTTGAATCACTTTATTTTTTGCTTGTTTAGGAGAGGAAATGAGAGAGAAAGAGAGTGAGAGGGAGAGGAAGGGGAAGGAAATGAGAGAGGGATAGAAAGAGAAAGAGAGGGAGAGTGCATTGTATCTCTCCCTCTCCCTTTTGCTTGGAGGATGTTTAAATCACTTTATTTTTTGCTTGTTTAGGAAATGAGAGAGAAAGAGAGATAGAGAGGGAGAGGGAGAAAAAGAGAAAGAGAGGGAGAGGGAGAGGAAGAGGGAGAGGGAGGGGGAGGGGAAGGAAATGAGAGAGGGAGAGAAAGAGGGAGGGGGAGGGAGAGGGAGCGAGGGAGAGGGAGAGGGAGAAAGAGGGAGGGAGAGGGAGGAAATGAGAGAGGGAGAGAAAGAGAACGAGAGGGAGAGGGAGAGGGTGAGAGAAAGAGAGGAAGAGAGGGAGAGGGAGAGAAAGAGAGGGAGAGGGAAGGGAAGGAAATTTAAGATAATATACGTATTGATAATGGTATGCAATGTGCTTTGCATACGGCCACGTACTTCATCAAAATGAACCCAAAATTATTGTTATAGAAGAAGAAACCCTTAAATTGAGTATAGGATAATTTCTCTCAGGTCTTATGACTATGAGTAGAATTGATTGAAATAAATTTTATTACTATAGTTATAAAATTTCATAGATGGCGCGCATTAATTTTAAAATGGATTACTTATACTCAAAGCCGAGATATAACAAAAAATTATCTACCGGGACAAACAAATCGTTGAGCATGATACAAGGCCGAGATATAACATCGGAAAATCTCTCGACTACTATATACAATGCAAGGTTTATGGTCAACTTGCAACTTGACGTACATCTCCATAAAGCTATCCATTTAAGCCTTGTTTGCTGTAATGTAGATAAGATGGCAAACGAAGAAGGTCCTATTGTTCAAGACCGCGAGTCGTATCTTAATCAGCGTGTCCCATGTCCTTGCTCTTAATGCAAGTTGGCAATTAGACGAAAACGCCGATTGTCTATAGAACACGTACGACGATTTGGCGAGTTTCAATCTGAGATCATTGATCAGGCGATTGCAGACTTTCAGCAAACGGTAATTTGAAGTTAGCATTTTTCATGCATTGTACTCTCAAGCTAATTGAAAACCATACACAATAAGATTGGGTCTTGTTGGTAAATTTTGTATCCAGGGGGGTGATGTCTCAACCCAAGGGGGAGTGCACCCTTTGCGGCCAATTAGAAGAGTTCGTGGACGTGCGATGGATGGATTGCAAGAGCCAATCGACCACTCGCAAGGCCCATCTATACCGTCAATGCCAGAGGAGACAGACAACCTTCCCGACTTGCCTACAATCTTGGAGCCTGAGATGGATGCAATGATCGATGCATTGATTCCCATGGATGTTGAGACATCTGACCCGCTTAGAGAGGAAGCATCCATACCATTATATGATGTGTGCCGAGTATCTCGGTTGGAGACATTGCTTGCACTCTTAAGTGTGCAAGCAAAATACGGTTGGAGCGATACGAGTGTGACTGAGTTATTCAGGTACCTTGCACACAGACTTCATTGTTTTTTTTATAAACAGTATTATTGCAAACATGGATAGATTTTTCAAGGTGTTTTATGATTTTTTCAGGTTATTGAAATATCATATATTGCCGCCTACAAACACCATGCCTGAGTCTCGTGATGATGCGCGACATGTTTTACGGAAGCTTGGCATGGACTACAATAACATCCATGCATGTATCAACGACTGCATATTGTTTCGAGATGAATACGAGACTATGGAGACATGCCCAAAGTGTGGTGCTCACAGGTATCGACAGGACTTGCAAGGGCAGACCATCCCTCAAAAAGTCCTCAGACACTTTCCGCTCATCCCCCGCATAAACCACATGTTTCGCACGTCTGCCATGGCAAGCTTGACAACGTGGCATGTGCAGAATAGGTCCACGGATGGAGTGCAACGAATATCAGCAGATTCGCGCGCATGGAGCCACATTGACTCTACCTTCCCAGGCTTTGCGCGAGAGCCAAGGAATCTTCGGCTCGGTCTCGCCATGGATGGTGTGAACCCATTCGGTCTGCGCTCGACTTCTTACAGTGTGTGGCCTATAGTGCTTGTCAACTACAACATTCCTCCATGGCTTTCTACGAAGAAAGGACATCTCATCCTTAGCTTGCTCATCCCGGGCCGCTACAAAGTAAAAAATATGGACGTGTATCTTCGTCCATTAGTCGATGAGCTTAAGATTTTGTGGGAGGAGGGGGTCACGGTGCAAGATATGAGCAGGCGCGATGGTCGGCGGTCAGCCAACATTCGAGCCATTCTCATGTGGACGATACATGACTTTCCGGGATTGGGAGAGTGCTCAGGTGAGCAGACCTTTGTTGTCGCCGGTAATATCTATATTTTATTTCATTCAATCAAGTATTCACTAGGTCGTGGATCGCCTTGCAGGTCTCGTTACCTCAGGTTATCATGCATGTCCATTGTGTGGGCCACAGTTAGACTCCCGAAGGTCACGAACCATGAAGAAGATGGTATATCAAGGACACGCCGCTTTCTTGCCGGAGGATCATGAACTCAGAGAAGGTTTTCTTGGACGACCTCCAGCACGTATGAACGCTGCAAGCTAGTACGAGCTGAAAATGGTAAACCCGGATTCACATCCAAATGGAATGCGGCGGTTCTCAGTTTTCTACGAGTTGCCATATTGGACCCACTTACAGGTCAACCACTTGTTGGATCCCATGCATATTTTCAAAAATGTGGGCAGCTTGCTATGGGACCACATCACAGGAAAGAGAGATACTATAGGGTCACGAATGGATTTAAAGGAGGTAGGTAAGATGGAGGCGCTTTGGCCGCAGTCGAGTGCTGAAGGGGGAGTGCAGCTTCCTCGCGCTCCCTGGGTTTTGTCTACCAAAGAAGAGCGCATTGTGAAGCAAGTAATCAAGTCTATCCGCACTCCGACGGGTATGATGCGTTCTCTCAGGTCCGCATTTTCTAAAGATGACCAGATTTCTGGGCTAAAATCCCATGATTGGCATAAGATATGTCAGGTTTGTAAACAGAATGGATTTTAATTAGCGTGGACATTTTGAAATTTGAAAAGTGACCATTATTCTTAATGCTTTCTCATTGTGGCAGTTTGTCCTACCGATCGCGATCGCGGGATGCCTAACTCCAGAAATTCGCGGGGCCATTTACAAGCTGTCGACTTTGGTGCAATGGATCTCACAGAAAGAGATTAAGACGTCCTCTATTGAATCCGCAAGGCGGGGAGCAGTTGAGACGGTCTGTCTCTTTGAGAAATACCTGCCCACTAGCATGCTCACGATACAAGTTCACCTTCTTGTGCATCTTGTGGATGAAGTGGAGATTGCTGGACCTGTCCATACGTGATGGATGTTGGGAGTGGCGGCGAGGGCACGAATCGAGGCCGGATCGGTACATCATCTTAGGAGTGGCGGCCACAGGACATATTTGGAGGACTTTGTAAGATTCTCTTTTGTTTTGCTTATTTGTTTTTTTGAGATATTCTTTGTACTGACAATCATGTTTCTAACAGTTAGCATTTTGTTTTCTTTGCAGCACTCCATTACAAATCGCTATCCGCAAGGCCTTGAGACTCGATATGCGGAGAGGCACGGTCTCAGATCATTGATCGACCGATTGTATAGACGCGGCAGCCCAGTAAGTCACTCATCTTTCTTGTCCGTAGTTACCATGAGATATTTGAATGCATTATTGTATGGTGGATTGATATGTTGTTTCTTTTTCTGCAGAATCCGTTTGATGCTCCTTTACAGCGGGAAGAGCTTTTGGGGGACGACGATTTGTAGCTCGCCCTTGGATCCTTAGAGCTCACATACCTTTAGTTTTTAGTCGCCCGATCCATGTAGACAAATATAACATGTATTAGTGATATTGTTTTATGATTGTACCAATCGCATTTTATGCGATATCATGTATTTATTTCATCCATTAGTTTTATGATTTCAGTATACATTCTTTTTGTTTGCAAACGCTTTGTATGAAGCAGTGCAGAAACTATTTTGTATGGCTCTCATACAGCACACAGTGCTATATGTGGCAGGGCAGCTTGTGCCACAATTTTTTTTTTCTCTGTTACCGTCGCTATTTGCGTCGCAAATTTACTGCACGCGTCGCTATTGCCGTCGCTATCAGCGTCGCAAATTCTCTGTAACCGTCGCTATATGCGTCGCCATATAGCGACGCATATAGCGAAGGTTATAGCGACGATTCTATGGCGTCGTCAATAACGACGCTTTTTGCGACGACGGGGGCAAATTTTGTTGTTTGTATTTTCGTCGCTTTAAACGTCGCTATAAGGTCTATATCTTGTAGTGGAAGTTGATGGATCTCCACATGGAGGGTACAGCCATGTTTGTACACCTCAATGAGTTCAACTCGATTTTCAACCAAGTTGGTTGCTTTGAAGTTCAATATCGATGATAAGTTAAAGACCATTTTCTTGGTACGCCCTTTGAATAAAAGTTAGGATACATTCAAGACATCCATGAGCAACTCTAATGCAATGCTGTTGTACTATGATGTGGAGAGCTCTTTGCTCATGGAAGAGCTGAATCAACAAAACAATGCAGCCAACAAGTCTTCGAGTGCAATGCATACTAGAGGCAGGTCTTAGCAAAAAGACAAATCTGAAAATAAAGAATGCAACAAGTCTCGTGGGAAAGCTGTAGAGTGCCATCATTGTGGCAAGAAAGGTCACTTTAAGTGTGATTGCTATAAGTGGAAGAAAGAGAAAGACAAGGGTAAGAAGACTCATGACAGCAAGAATGAGGAGAAGGATAGCCAACCTACAAAGAAGAGCAATGTCAAGATAGAGGACGTCAATGTAATTAGCCATGAGAGTGACAACAGTGGTGATATCCTCTTTGCTTCTTTTAGTGTACATTCTTTGGTAGAAGATTTTGATGATGACATGCATACTTGGATCTTGGATTTAGGTGCTTCATTTCATGTTACACCCCACCATGGTGAGTGGTTCACTGATTACAATGGTAGCAGACATAGTGTTGTCTACTTGGGGGACAACCATGCATGTGATATTGTAGGCATTGGCAATGTGCATCTAGAACTTCAGCATGGTTCAATGTTTAAACTCCATCATGTGAAGCATGTACCCCATCTCAAGAAGAACTTGATAAGCACAAGGTAGCTAGATGACAATGGCTATCACACTACTTTTGGAGATGGCAACAAATGGAAAATATGTAAGGGGACTAGGGTCATTGCTAGAGGCTCTAAGAGTGATACTCTGTATCCATTGCATGTATCTAGTATGCCTAACTATATAGTCGCCATAATCGAGTAGCCAAATGTTTCTTTGTGACATGGCCAATTGGTACACATGAGTCAAACTGGAATGAAAATGCTTTCTTGATTGGATTATTTGTCGTGTTTGAGGTATGTTGATTTTGACCATTGTGATCATTGTGTCTATGGTAAACATGCTGATCAGACATCACATAAAAAGTCTATTTTATTGAAATCTTCTCCTTTCGAGTTGGTATATTCAAATGTATGTCAAATGCCAGGGTTGTCTCTAGGGGGAAATAAGTAGTTTATCACTTTTGTTGATAATGCTACACGCAAAGTATGGGGGTACCCTAAGGACAAGGCTTTGGATAAATTCAAGAAATTCTTGGCATTGGCTGAAAATATAACTGGTAAGACAAGTGTTTTGCTCTGACAATGGTTGGGAATATGTGGCTAAAGTCTTTCAAGACTTTTGTGATAGTAAAGGGATAAAGAGGGAGCTCACTACCCCTCATAATCCACCCCAAAACGGAGTTATAGAGTGTAATAGCGTATAAATCGGACCATTTAGGATAAGGTCTACACTATGCTATCTCATGTCACATTATCCCATGGTTTTTGGGCAAGGGTGTTATGACAACAGTTCGCTTGATAAATCGGTCATTGAACAAGTCTGTGGGAAGGGAGAGTCCCGCAGAAAGTGTGGTCAGGCAAGCCACCTTCATATGCTCATTTGAGAGAGTTTGCTGCGAGGCATTTGTGCATATCCACAAGGAAGAACGTAACAAACTTAAGCCAAAGTCCTGTAAATGCATTTTCCTAGGATATGGTGATGAGGGTGAAATTGGGTATATATTATGGAATCCCAAGAGAATTCTTCATGGCTTTCACGTCTAGTGGAAGAACTTGGCATTACAAAGGTCCCTATCCTCCATTGTGATAGTCAGACTGCTATCATGCTAGCATAGAATCCTATCTTTCATGCAAAAACAAAGCACATACAAGTGAAGTATCACTTTATCAAGGAAGTACTTAATAGCAAGAGTACGGAATCCTATCTTTCATGCAAAAACAAAGCACATACAGGTGAAGTATCACTTTATCAAGGAAGTACTTGATAGCAAGAGTATTGATCTTGTCAAGGTACATACGGATGATAACCTTGCAGACCTTCTCATGAAGGGTCTTCCAACAAAGCGGTTTGTTCATTGCTCAACAGATGATGGAAGTTGCATAGGTATAAGTTTTTAGCTTTGTATATACTTAGACTTAGCTAATTCTTTCCTCTACCTTTAGGCACGTTGCCTTTAAGGAAAAGGTTGTTGGGAATAAAGGACCATTGTGCCCACACCCACACTAGGTGTGAATGTATCCTTCGAGGTTGTACCATCTTCATACATATACCTATCTAAAAACCTAAAGTGGTACTATTATTGTACCCACATATTGTGTCTGCTTCTCTCTCACTCTACTTGCATCTCCATTGACATAGCTCGAGCCTTCGTCCATGGATCCATGCACTTCACATACAAGCAAATGGAAATAGCTTTTGCCACATGTGGAATATGCTTGTAAGAACAATTTACATTTACACTAGCAAGGCATTGTTTAAGATTGTGAAAGGAGGTAAGAAAGTCCCGTCCATTTTGAATACAAAGGATAAGATCTTTGAGGTTAATGAGTATGTTGAGCATATGGATAAAGCTTATGCTAAAAATAAAGATAGTTCTCCAAAAGACTCGAGCAAAGTGAAAAAAGTAACCAATCATCACCACGAACCTTTAACATTTACAAAGGGTAATGCGAGTCTTGCTATGCTTTGAAAAGGCTAGGTTAAAGAAAATGAAGGGTAAAATTCCTTGACTCGATTTAAGATATTATGGGCCTTTTCAAGTACTAAAAATAATCAATGAGGTGGCTTGAAGATTAAATCTACTTGATCATTTGAAGATTTACAACACTTTCATATGAACCTTCTTAGACCTTTCCATGGTGATGTACTTTGAGGATATTAATAATGAAATGGAAACAAAGGCTGAGGAACTTGACGAAATCTTGATTCTTGAGCAGATATTGACATACAAGAAAAGGAAAGTCAATGGTAAAGTTTCCAATTACTATTTGGTGGAGTTTCAAACTATGGACTACTTGATGCGAAATGTGTGGAGGATGATTTGATCAAATCAGCTCATTTGTTACAAATTTACCTTGATGCTTCTTAGTTAGAGCTAACTTCGATCAAGGCTTAGGTAGCCAATAGAGCCCAAACTTGGAAGTTGAAGCATTGCATGATGCTCAAGAGAGGGTGGTGCTTCTACTTCCTTGGTACAAAGATGCTCAAACATTTAGACGTTGGGATAATCTTTTAGATTCCATATAGGTACTATGACCCACTTATTAAACTCTTGTGTTTCTATAGTTATGCTTGGTTATTAACTAGTGCAATGAGTATTATTTTGATGCCTGTTGATTTACACACTTATGATTGGTTATATCCTAGTGTAGTGACTATCATCTTGGATATATGTACATTTCTAGTACATGAGACGACAGTAGTACACATGGCTACTTTAAAACATGTATGGCTAAAATGTACTTTCGTATTACATCAAGTAACAATAACATGCTTGGTTACCTAGAAACATGTATGACTAAAATGTACTTTAGTAGCAATATATCAAGCAACGATATCATGCTTGGTTACTCAGAAACATATATTGGTCAATCTATATGCCATGAAGAATATTAACTACGTGCAATCACACGCCTAATAACCCTATCACATATTTCATAGTTATTTGGACTTGCAAATTACAAAATCTATTTTAAATATATCTAGTTTAATACGAAGTAAAATTATTGAAATGCATGTTCTTTGTATAGATTGATTTAACATTATCAAATATTATTTGATTATCTATAAATCGAACATCTTTCAATTTTCCTAGCCATCTATTTTATTTTGGTTGAGTTTTCCTACTATCCCTCCCTTTATTAATCACTAAAATCCTAAGTCCTTGCCCATCTATACAACTATTTTACTTCATCTATTTGTAGTTATTTTATATATTCAATTTTCTCTCTTAAAGTTATCCAACCATCTCACCTCTTCTTGCATTTATATTCAATTTTTCATTAGTTTAACTCTTCAATTTTTAAAAAGACCATTTTTTTCTTCATGCAAAAAGAAAAATTAGGCCTAACACTTGATTTTTCATTTTTACCTTATAATAATATTAGCGTATACTGTTTCTATGCTTTCATGTACTTTGTACTTTCATACTATTTGTATCTTTATTTTATAAGTAAATCTTCAATATCTTCCTTTCTTTTCTATCAACTTAGTACATTTCTATCAAATACTTCTAACATTCCTTTTCAACATTAACAATGTATAAAAACTACATTTGTATAGTTTTTAATGAACATTATTCTTATATTTCTATCAAATACTTCTAACATTTCTCTTCAACATTAACAATTTATAAAATCTACACAAACATAGTTTTCAATTAATATTATTTTCATTTTGATAAAATAAAAAAATATTAACTTTTAAGTATGTTCTTATCTAAAATAAATTTCCACATTCTAAAAATTTATATGACATATGAATTTTTACATTTTCAATATTTACTTTAAAAAATACTTGAAATCGAATTCTAATATATTTGTCCAAAAAAGGTTATCTACATCTTGTTGAACCTTGTGTATATGCATGAACTAAGGGTATATAAATAACTTATCTAAGAAGAAGAATTCTATTATTGTTTATCAATAGAGTACTATATGTAGAAATTACTCATTTCAAGAATTTATCACAAGGCACTATTAATTATTTTACGAAATTTATCAAGGCATTTACATGTTAATGCTTTTTGACATTCTTATACACGTATATTACTTGTTTCAAGGAATGTATAATTACATGTCTAAGGAAATTATAACTATATATGTCTAATTTTCATATTCTTACACTTCTTCGTACTTCATTAGCTTATAATATGCCTTCTACATCCTTATAATTCTTGAACTCGATTGGCTTAATTCGAAACCATGTTTGATTTGCCAAAATGAATATTTACATTATAAAAGCTTTTACTAAATGTTTAAAAACATAGTTTTCATCTCATGCCTTATACGTTCTTATAATTCTTGGGCTTAATTAACTTGATTTGAAACCATGCTTCATTTGCTAATAAGTTACATTATAGAGTTTTTAATAAATGTTTACAAAACACTTGTTTCAATGGGATGAATAATTTGTATTCAAAGGTATTTAGGCCTTCTCTTGCTTATTTCATTGTAATAAATTAATTCTCTTTATTTTTTTTGAATTAGAAGTGAATCTAAATTTTTAATTAGAGATGAACATAAATTCTCTTTTTGAAAATTTGTTAAATAGTAATATTTATTTCTTGCAATTGATACTAATGGAAACTTATATACCATTCAATTCTAGTCATGTATTTTACTGGAATACGGCTCTATATTTCTTGCAACTACTAATAGAAAAATATCTAATATTCTACTTTAGTCATGCATTTTACCAATCTATTACTATACAAATTGATCTATATATAGCTTATACCTACCATCAATCATTTTTCATAGTAGAGTTATTCTTGCAAATTTTGATCTAGTACTACTAGTGCTAGAGATTATCTTTGTCCTTAAAAGGCAATGCTAATGTATGGTTCATATACACTCTTATGTTAGAGCCATCAAATTACTCCAAATTAACTTGAATCCATTTTCTCACCTTTGTTTTTAAATTCTCTCTCAAGTTAACTCAAATTTATTTATTTCTCTCTCTCTCTCTCTCTCTCTCTCTCTCTCTCTCTCTCTCTCTCTCTCTCTCTCTCTCTCTCACAATGATTAAACATGTGCCCTCATGTATCTACAAAGGACTTTCCATAAAAGGTTACCTCTATCATAACCTCACCTTGATTCTTGGTAGAGACTATTGCATATGACATCACATATTATCGCACAATTAGTCCTTACATCATCACCCAATAAGACATTACATAAACTTGCATAAATTCTTAGGATTTATGTAGTTGACTCTTCTTGCTTAACCTCCATGCAAAAAGAAAATGCATTCTTTCTTTCCACATGCAAATTTATGTTGGATACATTAGATTAGTTTGATTCATTAACATATTATACAATTTTTTTACTAAATATACACTATCTAAATTTCTATTGAGTGGACACACACATTAGATCCATATCATTGTATTATAGTCACATTTTATTGACAAGCAAGCTATAAACTATCCTAATTATTATACACCACCTTTCAAGTAGACTTATCTAATTGCATATATATTCATCTATTATCTTTCAAATTTTCTTATGCATTTTACCTCTTTGTATTTAGATTTATAAATCATGCAAAAGAGAATAAGTTTCAATTTTAAATACCTTAGTTTAACTAGTACATATACGTCTTATGTAATTGTGTTAGCTTTCCTACTAAAATTTTCAAAGCAAATACATCATTCTTCATAAATATTTTGAATTTTATATGTTTAATTCTACCTCTTCATACACACTATTTTCCATGCCTTAACCAAGCTTATAATATATTTAGCAAATGTAATCTATAAAATCATGTATGGAGCGCATCCATCTATTCACTTATTGCGAGAAGATAACTGATGATACCAAGGTCAATATCTTAGGGTCATCCACCCATCCAAGGCCTCAAATTCACCATGCAAAGGGTATTGTGCATTTCCATCGAATTTTTTTAAGTATAAACTTGCTCATCATAAGAAAAAAGAAAAATTTCCATGGCAAGGTTGAAGATCGCCCATCAAAAGCAAGTTCTTAACTTTTAACTTTTTGAAACAACAAAATATGATTACAAGTTTACAAAGCATAGAAACAATGAATAATAACTATTAAGTCATACATTCTTATGTTGTTATGAGTCATGGTATAGCATACGTAACGATTATTGCATGTAATAATCATTGCATGTGCATTAAAAGTATTGCGAGACTCTGATTTTCTGAAGGAAGACACAATGCATGCAATTTTCATGGATGCACGATAACCTGGAGCAATGATATGGACTGTTATATCAGCCACAAACAGCATGCAGTGATCTCAAACACCATGAATGCACGATAACCTGGCGCAATGATATGGACTGTTGTATCAGCCACAACACCATGCAGTGATCTCAAACACCATGAATGCACGATAACCTGGCGCAATGATATCGACTGTTATATCGGCCACAAACACCATGCAGTGATCTCAAACACCATGAATGCACTATAAACTGGCGCAATGATATGGACAGTTGTATCAGCCACAACACCATGCAGTGATCTCAAACACCATGAATGCACGATAACCTGGCGCAATGATATCGACTGTTATATCAGCCACAAACACCATGCAGTGATCTCAAACACCATGAATGCACGATAACCTGGCGCAATGATATGGACTGTTATATCAGCCACAAACACCATGCAGTGATCTCAAACACCATGAATGCACGATAACCTGGCGCAATGATATGGACTGTTATATCAGCCACAAACACCATGCAGTGATCTCAAAGCAGACTGTCTCAGTGTACCTTCGAGGACGTACGCGATCCCGTCTGCATCTGCGTACTGCGGAACCATCAGGCCATCTGGAAAGAAGGCGATCTCCGAAACATCCATGCGGCGATCCGCAAACGCCTTCACATCCTTGCGCCATATGCGAATGAAGCCAGCTTCGAAGGCGATCTCCTCCTCCGGCGTCCTGAGCTCCAGGTCATCGTAATATTGCTGTGGATCAGACAGCAGCTGATCTGTGCGGTGCCGGCGGCCATGGCAGCAGAAGAAACCAGCTGACAGAGATAGCAAGAGCACGGCAGAGAGGGCCCGGGTGGCCCTGCTGCTGTGCCTGTGGACGTCCATGGTGGGATGGAGGGATCAGAAGAAGGGATATATCACTGTTGCAGCAGGGAGAAAAATGGCGGCAATACGTCGATATGGATCCTAATCAGGCTCGGGATAGATCTCAAGTGGGGCTTTTTGGACTGATGTACACGTTGGCAGTTCTCGGGATAGATCTCAAGTGGGGCTTTTTGGACTGATGTACACGTTGGCAGTTAAGGAGCCGACGTGTGCATCAAAAGAAATTTAACCATCAGGGTTAAAGTTTGGCCATGCATGTATGGCCATGCATGCGAGTGCAGCTGGTGGGCCCCGCAAACTCCCCTTTTCGAAATGTCCTCTCTCTCTCTCCCCGCTGATCCATCCATCCATGGAGGAGGAGGAGCAACAGGTAATCGTAGTTTCTGTCCTTTGTCTCTCTCTCTCTCTCTCTCTCTCTCTCCGTTGGAGCTTCCTTGCTTCTCTCTCTCTCTCTCTCTTTCTCTCTGCCCGTTGATCCATCCATACATGGCAGCATGAAGAGACATGACGAGATGCTGTCTATTGATCAAGCATCTCATCCGATGACTGCAGGAAAATCAAGCATCTTCATCAGTGACAAAAGGAAAGCTTACGATCAAGCATCTTCATCAGTGACAAAAGGAAATCTTGCGCCACTCCCTCAATCGACTGTTTTCTCCTTGATTGCGAGGTCTGCTCTTTCACAGCTTCGCTTCCTTTCACAGCAATTATCATGATGAAGTTCGGTATGTCTAGTTCTCGCCTAAGGCTCCTGGTGCATACTCACCTCTAAATATTGATATCGTAGCTTAGCGATTTATACACGGATTCTGTGAAGTTTTGAATAGGTCTAATCTTTGCGTATGCAGATAAATAGGTGAGGAGATATTGCAAACGAGAAGATCCAGAAACTCGAGGCAGATTTCCTGATAGATTTGCCTTGGTAAGAATGTTAAGTTGAATCAGTACTTGAACTTTGGTAGCATTATAATTATATATATATATATATATATATATATATATATATATATATATATATATATATATATATATATATATATATATATATATATATATATATATGTAGAATTCTCATCAAGTTGCAAACTATGTGGACATTACAAGTATAGACAATGCCATGCTCAAAATTCAAAAGACTCATTCAAGGAAATCATAATGCTTGTGATCTGATCATTTGGTGTCATTTGGAAAACTCTCTGAAGCGTTCATTAATGTTTTATATTTTAGCATTTGATTTGCTCCTCCCCTCTAAGAAGGGGCCTCAAAGAAGGGTGGGGGGACGTTTACTAAATATGCGAACCTCTTGTCTATAAATTTACTTTGAATAAAAACATATCCTTCCAGCTAACATGTGAATATCCTGATACCCTTCTGCGAAAAAATGAGAAAGGCTACAACTCTAAAGAATTGTTGGTTGGAATTTTAGCTTGCAAATAGATATGTCTATAGAAATTCTTGGCAAACTAAATATGTATCTCTTTAGATATATACAATTTATCATATACAAGGAAATAAAAATTATTCATCACTATTGATGGTAGCATAAACATTGATGAGTAACTTTGTTCACATCACTATTGATGGTAGCATAAAGATTGATGAGAAAATGAAGTATTTGGATTGATACTTGTAGACAAGTTTACTTAGATGCCTCTTGATTCATTATATAAGTGCAAGTTGATTTGGGAACATTGAAGATTATTGGTATTGTAAAATTGTGGTATCAAAGCTTACAATACTAATTTAGGATTCAAGTCTAGGAATTAGTAGGGGCTTTAAGTTGGGAGAAAAATGAGGAACATGTATGGTTTCATGACAATAAGGGCCTCTGTAGTAAGGATGCAACTTTTGGAAATTAGTCTAGAGAGAATCAACCTAAATAGCTCTCCATTTCTCATCAAGTAGTAGATGGAAAAAGTGTTTTTAAGCATTTTGAAGTGTTTAATAATAAAGCATTTTGTGATAAAGGCATTTAACACAACTTTTCCCTTCACTAAAGGTGGTTGTATGAAGATACGCAATAAAAAAAAATGTTCGATTGATCCTTGTGGAAGAATGTACTTGAATACATTTTGATTATATGTATAGGTGTGAGTTGATTTGGAAGCATTAAAAAAGGATTGGGCATTGTGATATTGTGGTGTTAAGGCTCACAATATTGGGTTAGGATAAAAACCTAGAGGACTTACTAGGTTTTTAAGTTGGAGACAAACTAGCAACATTTAGCATTTATCTTTTAGTGAGGTTTAGCATTTCCCAAGGGAAATTGATCATGATCATATGATTTCCTATAGTTATGATTTTTGGAGTTTCCATAAACTAAGCATACTAGGTTTTTAAGTTGGAGACAAACTAGTAACATTTTGCATTTATATTTTAATATTCTCATAAAGAAACTATAAGTCCTCCTAAAGTTCCTGCACACACTTTAGTGTGAATAACCCTTAAGAAAAGAATAAGGTCTATTTACTTTTAATTACATAAACAAACCTAATGTTTTAAAACCTTAGCTACCCTTTTGGAAGTGGACAGTGTGTGATAACCTTTACCATGCTAGTAATTGGCATCGTGATCAAGATATTTGGGTCATTGATATTGCTAGTTTATTGAGCCATCACCATGAGCTTATCAAATATGTAGATAATGATACTTCTCTTGGTACCTTTACACACGTGTTGGAGGATTCGCAACAAGTTACCTTACTACAATAACCAGATGTAGAGTTGTTATTGTCTAATGGGTTGCCATCAACACTACTAAATTTCTAGAGATAGATAACTCATGACTAGTCTTGAGTCAAATATTTGTTAAGTCCAAACAGGACCCCAAAAACCATATGATTGAAAAAATCTTCAAATGGTTAAATGTAGCACAAGGGTAGAGATGTTGGCACAATGGGTCAATGTGGAAATGAGCTAAGAATCATTTCCCTTTGGTTCTTTGATGGTCAATGGCATAAAAAGATTTGTCCATCTTATGTGCCAAGTAACCAAAATGTCAATCAACTTGAAGCCTTCCCTACTTCTTCCTCCTCACATGCCTTGTCTAATTTGCCTTGCATTGTGACCTTGATTTTTTTGGGAGGCTTTGGAAAAGAGGGGAGCTTCCTCACCTGTGCTTTAGTCCTCAAAACTTTATTGCGACAACCTGTCTCAAAGAATGGGCGTGCCCTAACTAGTGAATTCCCAAAACCATCCTCGATAGGTTGCAAGCTAATAAGTGGATGTGGTAGTTGCGCCTTCGACACCTTTGCTTGTTGGACAGACATCTGCATTTGAAGAGCAAGACGTCGAGCAAACTCTAGTAGTTCCACATCACCATCTGCCAAGCACACATTATTTTAAGACAACCATAATATTTATAGGCGGTCAAAGCTAAGATTGATCATACCCAACACTTACCACACTGGAAGAGTGTCTCATCAACAATTTGGCGTATTTGTGCAATCTTGTCCTCATTTGATGTCATTGATGAGCCTAATAATAAACCTCCAATAATCAATGAATATTGACTTGCAACAATTTAACAATGATAGATTAGAGTTATTTGTACCTGCACCAACCCCACGGGGAGACATGGAAAGTGGGCCCTCAACATCGGTTGGATCCGTGTGGCATAAGAATCCATGACCTATCAAAATTCTTGAATCTCAATAACTTAGCAACTTAGATTGTAAAAAGCACAATAAGGAACTTCTAGCAACAACAAAATGACTCACGTGGTACATCTTTGTTGGACAAGTCGTACAAGTCCATGGATGCCTTGATGACGTGGGAAAAATTTAAACCACTGATCATCAACACCTTTGCTTGGTGCTTGCAAAGGTTGCCACGCATGGCCCACTCACATGAGCAACATGCCCACTCGCAATTTGCATTCTCAACTTTGTGCCACAAATTGGTTCTACTTTGGCTCTTCACCAAGGCAACCTTGTGATCAACATCCAAGAACCTTACATTATCATCTGGGATTCCTTTGGCACGTTGCATCGAGCTTGCAACAACATCCAATATATTAAAGTTTTTTTTGAACCCGCCCTCCTTCAACATATCCTGATACCAATAATACGAATGGCAAGGGCCCAATAGCTTTTGTAGAAGCCAATCTACCCTCCGACCATGAATTGTCTTACGTCCAGTAAGAAATCGTGATTTTAGAATCCCATGATAGGACTCGATGCTACCATTTGTCTCTTGATTTGAGTGTGGCAAATTTCGAGCTGCTCGAGTCCACATTCCTTGGAAAGTAAACAATACAAATTAGGCAAATAAGAGAGGGAAAATAATTAACTAGGCCACAAAACATTACCTATTGATGCCATCCACTGGTCCTTAAAGTACTTAATGAAGTCCTCCTCCTCCTTGTACCTATGTAAAAAGTCATCCACCAGATCTCTAGCTTCTTGCTCTGTATTCACATGATCGATGTGCACTTGGCTTCGCATGTTCATTATCTGGCCTAGCGCCCTAAACATGTCCGCCCGTTTTGAGGTATCAGAAACCTTCTTGATCAAGTTCTTTAACCAAGCTCGTCGGACGTGCCAAATGCAAAGGTATACTGGCACACCAAAGACCTCCCTATTGCAAAGAACAAAATATAATGAACCTCCAATCCCATGCACAATGCAACATAAAAGTGCCATAAATAAACAATTAATATGGAGGAATGCTTTATAGATGGCTTACCTGATAGCTTGTATTTCTGCAAGCGCATCATCTACCATAAATGCATTAGGCTGCCATGATTTTTTTGCATCAAACATTCGATCCCGAAAAGCCAGTAGCCATGCTCGAATGTCAGCCGTGGTGCTCGAAGATGTAATGACCCATGCAACAGGGACGCCATTACGATGAGAGTCAAATACCAAGATGGTGTATAGATGAAACTGTAGAAGACCATTCTTGTTAACATTAATAAAAAAATTTCAATGAACACAAAAATTAGTGTAAATTTATCTTCTAATACTATACCTTATATTTGTTAGTTCCAAATGTAGCATCCATTGCCAACAACCCATCGTTCCCATGCACTTTTGCCATCTCTAGTTGCCAATCAGTTTGCACACCGAGTGCAAATGCATTCCCTTTTGCCTCATCAAAGAGCTGATAAAAAAAGGTTTGGCTCTTATTGGTAAGGACCCAATTGTGCACGCTACGTGCATCATCCTGGTTCGTTTGCAAAGTGACAGCTTCCAACTTGCTTGAAATATTTAAAATATCCCGCAATGTAAGAAAAGTATCTCTTGTGGTCTTCAAGATACCATCTTTGGCACCCCTTTGCACTGTGTGTATATGTTGTTGCAAAACTTGTTGCGGGGTATACCCTTTGTGAAGCATGTCACAGATCCATGATTTCATCCTCACTGATAGCCATGGTGCAAAGGCCATCCTTGCATTGGATTGTCCAGTGTATAGTGCACCATGACACACATTTCCTTTTGCATCAACATGCTCGTATTGTATATAATTCAAACGGCAAACTGTGGGCCAAAGATATAGTTGCGTAGCCACAAAGTGGCATTGACAACCCACAGCATAGGTTTGGGACTCAACCCTTCGTTTGCCGGCCTTCTTTTGGATTTTCATGGATGGTGGGTTATTACGAGCATCAATCGGACCAAAGTTACACCAAAACCTATAGAATAAAAATAAAATATAACATTCAATGGTATTGCACAAAGTATTGTAGATTGATTAGAGTGTACCACTTTCGGCTTTTAAAATATGGATTTACCCGATAAGCTGCATATGACTATCTGGCATCGGACGTAGAAGTTTTCCTGGTGCATTCTTTGAGGTCCATTGCTTGCGAAATCCAGTTGGAGCATCCTTTCTTTGAGATTCACCGCACATGAAATCGTCCAATCGATCCCATGGAATGTACGCGATGTTCTGGATGTCAAATTTTGATGACGGATTTGAACGTGCCTCCCATTGAAGATTTGAGGCATCAAAGGGACCGGATGGAAGATTTTGGACATAAATTTTTTGATTGGCAATAGTGGATGTGGAGTGGTTGACATTGACGGGAATCATGGTGAAAGGTAAAAATGACAGCTTCAAAAAATGGGAATCATGGTTGCTAAATAAACGGGTAGAAATGGTAGCTTGATGGATGACTGTTAGAAAGGGAAATGGAGGAGGGGGGCGCTGTCTTGAGAGAAGAGTAAGGAGAGCAAGGAGAGCATATCACTCTTTTGAGAAATCCAACTAGTGTTGTTAGGTGAGCCGAAACGGAGGAGTGATTCTATTTTTTAAAGTTAGTCTTTAAACAGAGGAGAAACGACTCAATTAATAGAGGAGGGAGAGTGGGCGGCGGAATAGTAGCTGCAGGCTGCAGGCTGCAACGCTGTCAGAAGTAGACCCCAGGGGCCATGGATGCAAGCTCGATACCATCCCACCGCCATCCTATTGTTAATCTTAGTTTTACTCTGAATGTAAAAAAAAGAATGGTTCGCCTGTGGGGCCTGTTTACGGCCTCTTCATCCTACGTGCACAAAAAACAAGAAACCCCGCTTGAAATCTATCCTGAGGCTCCTAATCATATGCGTTTGTTGGCTGGAAGAGAGAGCCTTGAAATGGCAACATTCTAACTCAGTCCCCTGCAGGCAGCTACTGCCGCCTGTGTGAGTGTAAACTCTCTCTCTCTCTCTAATCCTTTAACGTCCGGATATTCTGATATCTGTTCTTTACATTGCGTTACATTACATTACATATCTCATTATCACCACATAATTGTAGTATTAGATTAGATGTATCACCCTACATCATATCATATTAGGTCCAGCGTATCATGGCATGAGACTTTTGAAAATAGCGTCATACATCAAGATTTAGCTGCCGTCATCATCTAGTCTATACATTGATATGAAATATGAATTACAATATTATGTTTTCGTATGTGTCGAAAAGAAGGCTTAAAATTTGCACTTGCGAGATAACTACAGAAGCAGAAAAATTACTTTCTACATAGGCCCAAAAATATAATAATAGTAAGTATATGGATTCATGCCATATGGCTCAAGGGGTTTAGAGCAAAGCCCTTCGAATGGTGTTTTATGGCAAAACAAAGACTATAATGGTGACATAGGGGATTCTTGCTTGGGTCATGGACAAAGGCCTCGCCTTTGTATATATAAGGATGTTTAGGCAAGTCCTTCCTATCTCATCTCTAGTGTTGCAGCTCATGAGCAAGATTACCATGCAAATGTTTAACAATTAGAGTGAATCAAGGATTATTGTCACAAATGAGAGCTAAGAGCCAAGACCCACTCAAGTCAATTGACTTGTGCGAGTCAACTCGGTCTTCTAAAAAAACTTAACTTGATCTCCGTGAAAAACGAAAATGGCTATGGTGAACAAAGTACATTTAAAAATAGTGAGCATTGTGTTAACAAGTGCAAGTATTGTTGACATGTTCTTGAGCCATTGGTAGCCTAGCTATTCTCTCTCGGCAAAAAAATCTTCCCTCTCCTCCTCGACCAGATTCAACTACTAGATTTAGCTAGGTCCTCCAAATGTATTACTTGTGGGTGGCTAGTGCATTGGCAAGTAGATATGCTCACCACTACAAGTCGATAGACTTGTGCATGGTGGCTCTAATAGCTAGAATCATTGCTTGCTACATTTGGACATCCACATGTAGTCATGATATAGATTTATTGGAGATATACTCATTATAGAGACTTGTCACAATTGGGAGAGAGATTGTCCATGTGAGGTGCCCGCCCATCAGCGTTCCAGGCACTCTTTTAGCGGTCTATCGAGAAACAAATCTAAGCGTCGCTGCCCGGCACTCCCAAGGAATGTTCCGAGTTTTGTCGCCTAGGGTTTTCCGAATCCGCCTCGCAACGGAACGTTCACGACCAAACCCACTAGGATCGACCTGAAATTCGGGTTCCTAGTTGTCAATGTCTCCTATTAGCATTCTAGCATCGGGTTTTGGACATCCTACTTTACGCAGAGATACCCAACTCGAAGCAGATCTATGCCGCACTTGGTTCAAAGAGAATGGGAAACGAGAGGGATGCGTTGCTCAACCTCTCTGCCCATAAGGCATAGTCCCATTCCGGTCCCCTAAAACGGCATGAATCGGGTTCTAACCTATCAATATCTAAAGGTCGAATGACGATAAAAACTTGTGAGAAGCCTCCGTTCTCTGGGACCACCCTGCCATAGGACGGACCCGTCGGGGATTCCGCCCACCCGCTTCCCTTAATAGCTTTAGTTTTCTAATTAGGTCCTACCACATTTATGTGTGACACTTAAAATCAGCTTCATTAATTAAGCCTTTTAGGGAACAAGGTTCGTTCGCGTAAATTATAGCACAGACACGAAAACAGAGCAAAGCAATCTATTGACAAACAAGATCAAACAAGTTCCTTAACTTATCTTCAAGTTAATCTTTGTCTCCCGCCCATACAGGAGAAATTATGTTTCGCTTCTGTCCAACAGAAGTATCCCTTCTGCCCTGCAGAAGTAACTAGTCCAATTCACATGGTACCAAAACTCAATCCTTTATCTAGAATAGGATCTCCCAACATGCCCAGATGTTGGGGGCCACGGAGGTCTTCAACTCCATTCTTGACCTAGCAAGGGGTGTCCAGAGCTCCAACTGACCCACAAGCTGTCTAGGAGCGAAACATCATTCCCGTGGTTGGCCTTTTCACCACTCGACCTTCGGCCCATGAATCGAGCAGTGCCCTCTCGGGTTACTACGCGGTGCGACCATGGAGGTGATCCACCCGTATAATATATCCTTCCTTAATTAAATCCTTTAAGAATCAAGCACAAACAAGGCATTCAGCCTAATATCATTTTCTAAGAAAACATTCCTTTATTTCCATGGCGTCTTGTCATCACAGACCCTTGCCATGCATTTACCATAAATCACAAGCACTTGGAATAATCATCCAAACAATAACTAACAACCAGTTGAATGTAAAAGCATTTAGGATATTGTTTGATCAATCAACAAAACCAATTGCATTCTTTCCAAACAATGCAAGAATAGACGATATAACATTTCCATCGTATATTTGCTCTCTCCCTTGGGATCTAAGAGCAATACCATGCAAACATGTTCTTAATACTTCCTTCCTTCGGCTAGGGCATATATTAAGGGTTCAAACACTATTCATGATGTAAGTTCTATAGGTCACTTACCTTAATTGATAACCCAACCCTGAATTTGGATTGGCAAAAGTCATCCTTATCCAACGGATCTCAAGACATCCTAGTTTTAACCCTTATGATCAATTTTTTGTACTAGCTCTTAGTCAAGTCATGAGGCAAATAGAAATTTATCCTCATATATCAAACATGTTATAGGCATAATATATAAATACTTGATAAGATAAGTGTGAGATGATCTCAAGTAATTAGACTCCAATAGGCCTCGCATTGATCTAGAATCTAGTTTTTCTTAATATTTGGCCTGTTAGGCTAAGTACTTTTGAAGTATCTAAACTTTAAACTAGTACTTCTCTATTCATGATTCTTAATGTCATATTCTCTTAGCAATCATGCTAGTTATAACCCTTGACTATACTTTAATCTAGCGCTTGCATGCCCAATCTTTTAATGTTGTTCTTTTGACGACTGTGCCATTCATAACGCTTGACTGATTCTTCCTTGTAATTGCTCTACTAGTAAATACGTCATATGTAACTGGATGCAATTATCTATCCTTGTTATATGCACTTCGCAAACTCCATCTTCCGAATAGGTGAGATGAAATTTATCCTTTCCCATTACCTATACTCGTGCAATAGTATGGGGCCTAACGTATCTCATACGAGAATCAAAGCAAGCATCAATCAATTTGAAAATACATTACTTACGACCGGAACCGCAGTTGGATTGATAGTGATGCCTTTGCCCGAAGCCTTGTTGTTGGTTGCGGGATTGTCATCCGCACACGACATTCCTTGCTTGGAGGACATTGTCCGCAGGCAGACTCAAGAGATTAAGAAGGTGGAGTAGATTCAACATGGGAGAGCGTAAGAGAAGATGGTTAAGTCAAGGCTCGAGATAGAAGGAATTGAGCTAATTCTCTTCCTTGCAGCCTCTCGGGGTGACTCTTCTCTCTCTCTCTCTCTCTCTCTCTCTCTCTCTTTCTCTCTCTCAAGCTCTCTTTCAAGCTCTTCCTCACAATCTCTTGGAGGAGTATCCTCCTCTCTACCTCTCTCTCGCAGCCTCTCGGGGTCTCCTTATGCTTTTTATGCCTCTCCCATGCCTCATATTTATAGTGAATTAGAGAAGAGGGCTTGTGGTTGAGAAGTGGAGCTCTTTGTGGAGGGGGATCTTGGAAAGATCAGTGATCTGATGCTCAGATCATAAATCTGATGGTTCCATTGGCTCCGAAAGGGGGGTAAAACCCCAAGACACTTGCCAAGACACTTGGTTAGAAAGCTCTCAGTTCACTCCTTCTTTTCTCTGTTCGAAGTGCTGTCTACTGCCTGTAAACTGCGATCACGGCACGCGCGATTTTGCCAGTCACTTTTCTTTATTTTTCTTTTTATAAAATCTTCAAACTAACTAAAATATCACTTGTCTTTTCTTTTAAATGACATCCAGTTCCATATCGTTTTTTTAGGATAATATCTAAAATATCTAAAATATACTGGCTTTGCCCAAAATCTAATATTTTTAGACTATCCAAACTATGCATATTATCCTAGTGATTAATATAACTCATAAGTTTTGTTCACGTTGTAATTTACGTGAAGGGTGACTACGGTCCTTGCCAATTTGAGAAAAATATCGAATTTACGACTCTTGATTTTTTAAATAAAATATTTTAAATTAAATAAAAATTATCAATAATTAATGTTAGTTAGTTTTTACCTTAGTTAGTCTTTAGTTAGTAATCTTACTAACTTATTAATTGACTAACTAACTTACGAACCAACCAACTAACTTTTATTGTGCGGAGATATTACAGTCCACACTCTCCATGGGAGGTGGGAGTGGCTATAGGGTTAATCCAACTACATATTCTGCTACATGAGGATGAGGTAATGATAGAAGAAAGTGGAGGACAATGAAGAACTCATTGGAATAGAAGGTGTAACTATAGGATCACACAAGTGAAAGAGGATTGGAGGCACCTCAAATAATGAAAGCACAACTTTGACGGAACAATTGGTGGTGCCATAAGATTCAAAAGAGGCCTCCATCAACCCTACTACGGAAGATCTCAGGGAGATCAATGCAAATTGGATAAGGAAGAAGATGGAAGAGAAAGCAAATGGTCCATTAAGGAAGGTAGTGCTAGACTCAAAGAATGTATGATTGAATGTACTCAAGTTCAATACAAATGCACTACTAGTTATTTTCATAGGTAAGCCATGAAAGGCAATGAAAGCTACTTCATGGTTTAATGTTATTCTCAAAAAACAAGGCACTATGGAGCATATTTGTTATGGTTGAAAGGGCTTCTTTGAAGTTTTTAGCAACTCAAAAGGTCTTGCACAGGGTAATTATTGTTGGGGATTAGACGTGGTGTATATCTTGCCATGATAGCCTAAAGAGACAAGCTGTAGCGATACTCTGAAAAAAAAGTTCCCAATTTGGGTTGAGATACATGATCTTCCTACTTACGCATAGAATCTCCTACCCAATATCACCACATGCATAGAAAACCTTTGTATATTCCTACTCTTGCAAGCCTATTTAGGAACAAAATTTTCCTCCTTTGGGACATAATGTAGGTCAAGCCTAAGTACTTGGATATTGATGCTCCATATGTTAAGAAACTTAGGTATAAACCTACACAGAGTAAGTTTGTGGGTGCATCGTACAACTGCAGCTTATGGGGACCTTAATGGCAAGAGTGCTTGATGGGAAAAAAGAGGAGGATGCAAATGTTATGCTCAAAGGAAACTTGGATAAAAAATGTTAAAGATGATCATAAGGCCAAGGTCGAGAAGAAATGATTGGAAAACCCAGAGAATGAAGAGGAAGAGGATTGGCAATTGGTTAGGAATCAAGGAGGGAACAACATTTCACCCATAAGGGACTTAGTAACACTAGGTAGTATAGCAATATAGTCTCCTTGTATTAGAAATTTTTGGAGCAAGTAGCAATTTTGAGATACAATTGAAGCAAAGCATTTACTCATCTTAATGAGATGCCTATAGAACAACTAGATTTGGAGTATCCAAATTTAATTACAATTTTTTTAATTAAAATAGTTTTTAAAATATTTTTTATATTTATTCTTAAAAATTCATGGATCCATTATCAAATTTCCAAAATATTTTATTAACTATTATCCTTTTCAAATTATGGTTACTTTTGTTAGAGTTATTTGTAACCTTTAATGAATTTTATAAATAACCAAAAATTAGTATAAATTTCTTGAAAATTGTGTAAATATTGTAAAATTCATAACCTTCATTAATATGACTCAGGTTTTATTTTAAATTTTGACAAATTTTAGTTATTTTTTGGCTACCAACTTATTGCTGCCCTAGCCCCTATTTTGGATCAAGTGCTAATCCCCTGATTTCCTCGTTCTCCCCCCTTTTTACAAATCAATTAAACAAAACTCCCTCTCTATTCTCATAAAAAACAAAAAATAAAGTTAAAAAATTTGCACTAAATTGATTTTAAAATTTATTTTTTGCTTATAAAATATCTAAAAAATGAAAACCCCTTCTTAGATAATAAAGCAAACATAGTTCTTTACTACTAAACGCTCATTAGAAGACAAAATCCTCCTCCACCCTTTAGAAACTATTTAAAGGAGATCCCCTCTTCTCCTTTTGGAACACACAATAATGGCAAGTCTACCCTTGAGAGAGAGATAAAGGAAGTATAATTTAAGTTAAAGGTGAGGAAATTTTATTTTAAAAAAAAGTTAGTGGCACTTCACACGTCAACATTCTATCTAAAATCTTTTATTTTCTCACTCTTGCCATCCACAATGGTCCCTTGCAAGTGTATCAATGTGGCATGAGTCTACTCTTGAGAGAGAGAGAGAGAGAGAGAGAGAGAGAGAGAGAGAGAGAGAGAGAGAGAGAGAGAGAGAGAGAGAGAGAGAGAGAGAGAGAGAGAGAGAGAGAGAGAGAGAGAGTATGTATTAACAAGTTAGAGATGAGGGAATTCTGAAAAAAAAAAAGAGTTATCAACAATTTGCACATCAATATCTTATCCAAAATCCTTTATTTTCTCGCTCTTAGGATTGCCCATGTGCGTAATGCCAAATTTCTTATAAGATTTGCCTGTTTGTCTGCTACCGCTGTAAACGCCCCGAACAACGTAGTATGCTTAACAATTATGATATTTGCTTGCTTTCGAGATTTAATATAAAAGAGAATGAACACTTAAAGTTGAAAATGAAAATTACTCACAAAATTACAGCCATGAAAATGTAAAAGTAATGGAGACAAGATTGAGGGTTGAAGATGGGCAACCCCCCCCGAAGGAATGTATTTCTGCTCAACCCAAGTCCCTTAGGGAAGAGCTCAATTACAATCAACCTGAGAGTGAGAAGAAGTAATTCTCACTCTCACAAGATCATGCAAAGATGTACAAACACACATGCATTATCTATTATGCAATGATAAGAACTGATTTCTTTACAGTATGAGAGAAGAAAAAGGGGAATTCAGCCTTTCTCCATCGTTGATCAGCAGTACATGGATAGGGCTTGCTTCTTGTAGCTAAAATGGAAGAAAGAGCTCGAGAAGGAGGTGCTGTAATGAATTTACAGGCTTGCTGTCTTGTAAAACAACAGTGATAGAAGAGGGAATATGGAGGAATTTGATAATGGAGAAGTGGGGGATGATGATGGGGATGGATGAGGCCAATTTCTGGCTATCTGTGGGTTCTTTACATGAGTTTACAGCAAAGAAAAATGATGCTCAATGAAGAAAAACGAGCTCTTATTTATAGGAGAGGGGAGAGCTAGTACAAAAGGGGAAAGTGGAGTAGCACAAGACAAGTGTCCAGCCACATGTCATGAGATGTGACAAGTGGTGGGACACTTGGAAACTTGTGTGACAAGTGTCTTGACACTTGTCTCTTCTTTATGGCCTTCCTTTTTGGGTTGAATACTGTCAAGAATAGAAACAACCAAATTTAGTAAGCACAGTCAGAGTACAGAATTTACTATTTTTAGAATGACATCCCTATTTTTTAGGACTAGCATTTTTAGGCTAATTCGAGGCTCCTAAAATTTAGGGATCTCCTAGAATTTAGGGACCCCCCCAATATCGGTATCATATGAAAGCTTTTTCCGTGTACATTGCAAAAATGGTATCCGAATCTTTATGTGACTTTCCTATGCAAAGATGAAGCTTTCAGCCCACACATGCACATTATACAAGCATTTCATGATCATGCCATCTTGTTGATTGTAACTGTCTGTTCTGGTGGATCTAGCCCACACTTCAAGGCATCAATCCTTTCTGTGTACAAGTCTAACCCTGATATGCGTGAGTTCTAGTCACAGGCGCCCAATCGGGTCATATAGGTGGAAGCGTGAACTATCTTTTCTCTAACCCACCGTGTGGGTCCACCATAACCTGTGACCACTCATCAGTGGCCAGCTCCAATGCACTTTTCTTTATATCTGATTAGTGCAAAGGAAATAAATTTAATAAATCATTATATAGATAAATTAATGAAAAAGGATACAAATTCTGTTTCTATAGAGTTGTGACAACCGCCATAAAGATAATGATAACATGAATCAAAATATTCGTAGTCAAGGGACATAAGATGCTACAAACAAGAAAGATGTTTCATTCCTTTTAAGGATAAAAGCGACGAAAATGTAAATAATAAAATTTGCCCCCGTCGTCGCAAAAAGTGTCATTATTGGCGACGCCATAGAACAGTCGGTATCAGTGTCGTTATTGGCGTCGGTATCAGCATCGCGAATACCGACACCAATAACGACGCTGATACCGAGCTCTGCGATGCTAATAACAACACCAATAACG
The DNA here is from genome assembly GCF_053477565.2 of Lygodium microphyllum. Classification (NCBI taxonomy): domain Eukaryota; kingdom Viridiplantae; phylum Streptophyta; class Polypodiopsida; order Schizaeales; family Lygodiaceae; genus Lygodium; species Lygodium microphyllum. Next base: position 108,598,128 of record NC_141142.1, read on the forward strand.
ATGCTAATAACGACGCCAATAACAACGCGACGGTAACATGGAAAAAAAATTATGGCAGGGTAGCAAGCTGCCCTACCAGATATAGCACTGTGTGCTTTATTTGGGCCATACAAAATAGTTTCTGCACTGTGTACAACGCTCGTATAAACAAAAACAAAGTATACTGAAATCATAACATTGATACATGAAATAAATACATGATCGCATAATGAAAGCGACTGATACAATCATGACAAGATATTACTACTACATAGAAAATGTCTACAGAGATCAGGCAACCAAAAAAGAAAGGTGTGTGAGCTCCAGGGATCTAGGGGCGAGCTACATATCCTCGTCATCCGAAAGCTCGTCCCACCACAAAGGAGCATCGAATGGACTCTGCAAAAAAAGAAACAACAACACATCAGTCCACCATACAATAATGCATTCTAATTAAACATGATAACTACAGACAAGAAAGATGAGTGACTTACAGGGCTGCCGCGTCTATATAATCGGTCGATCAATGCAGTGGGACTGTGCCTCTCTGCATATCGAGTCTCAAGGCTGGTCGGATGCGATTTGTAATGGAGTGCTACAAAGAAAACAAAATACTAACTATTAGAAACATGATTGTCAGTACAAAGAATATTGCAAAAAAATAAACAAGCAAAACAAAAGAAAAACTTACAAAGTCCTCCAAATATGTCCTGTGGCCGCCACTCCCAAGATGATGGACCACTCAGGCCTCTAGTCGTGCCCTCGCCGCCTCGCGCTGCTGACTCCAATGTCCTGGAGAATCTGTAGCCTTCTCTCTCAGTCGGCGCCAGTCGTCTGCGTCTAGCCACTCGGGCTTTGCAGCCCCACTCTTGAGTGCCTTGCGTGCATTCGATTGTCAGTGTGACATATATGCACGCATGCAGTTCATCATCCAGCTCGTAGAAAATCTATCTGCTGAGGCTGGAACCGAAAACTCCTCATGCAAGGATGCTACTATGTAGTCATTCCTCCCCTCCAATATGTTCTTTCAATGATCTAAGACGTTGTGCTGAAAAACTTGTTGGCATAACTCTCTTATGCGAGCCATCACCCTTCTCCCCTCATCATTCATGATGATGGCTCCTCACCTATTATCGACAAGATAGGCATATCCCCCTGGGGTATGCCTAAGATGGGTTCTTTCCCACCTGCGTCCACGCTCCTGGGCATATCTAGGAGACCCCTATGCATCCAATGTACAGACCAGGGTAATATTTGTCGGAGTGGCACCCATAGGAATGCCACCTGCAAACAACTAAGCAAAAGCTAGAGTAACTGGAGTAGATGTCCCCACAGGTGTGACAAATCCTGGAGGTGACGCAAGTCCAGCAGAACGACGAGATGGAGACACCGCGTCCATGCCTTCACAGCATCCATCTGAGCCTGAGCCATGCTCCCTAGAACCGCCACGAGAGCGAGGAGTTGCACCTGTATCTTGCGCCGACCGCGGGCTCACTGCCTCCATATCTCTACAGCATCCCCCTGAACCTGAAGTACTCCCTCCCTCTGGCTCAAGTCTGGAGCGTCGACCTTGTCTGCTCAAAGCTGAAGCATCCGATCATGCCGAAGTAGATCTAGCAGAGCGGCCTGACGATGTTCGAGACAACTCCTAGTCTGCCTTGTTTCTGAATCTCGCGATCTGATTTGGAGACATGTGCGTGAAGATATCCTACAACTCCTCATCGCTCATCCCTCGACTTATAAATCCTAAAAAAATGATCTCACTTAAAATGCATATCTTATGTACCCTTATAAGTGATTAGTTAACGAATTGAGTAAGCGGATGCTCCAAGTATGAAGTATCCTATGGTCCCATGTCAATCTCCTGACACAACTTCACATACACTGGAAGGTTGATAGACATGTCACCACAAAAGGATGAGTTCACCTCGTTCTCACAGAATTCTTGGACTCCTATATTTCCATCATTATTAGCCGATACTGGCTCCAAGCTTTCGGTGGCCTCCACCCCTTGCAATATTGACCCCTCTATTTGCATATTGTCCTCATCTATGCTCGAAACATCGCTTTGATCATATACTCTCGTACTTCGGGGAGCTGAAGGTATAACATACTACCATCGAGGTTTGTCGAGAGTTTGGATAGAAGATTACATGTTCATAAACATGTACAAGAGAGTTTAAACTATTGTGACATGTATAATGTTATAATACAATTAACAAATAAATGAGTTCGTGCACCTGTTCACAATGGGCCGGCAACACAAAGGTGTCGCGCAAATCCGTCCTCTTTTTTTAGAATCTATTTCGAGAAATCCAGATGGACCTCGTGGATTTGTTGCTCCAGCTCTCCTTCAAGTACCACTTTGAACCACTGCACATCGAATAGTATCATAGAAAAGCTACGGTAATCCACTGTAACAATACTTTGCAAGTTCCCAAAATACTCCATCTCATCTATAACCATGTTTGGATCCGTTGCTCGTCCCCGGCTCTCCTGCTCGAACCTTGCCATGATACCACAGTCCATTGTGGAGCGCATTTTGTCAATACACTCCATGCGAAAATGTTGTCCGCGCGACCGCGCGCGCTGCACTATATATTTTGTAATGTACATTGAAAGACTCAAATTAGTTATCGCATATAAAATATAGATACGACAAATCCTAAACACCTCATCATCTTTGGACTACATTCCCTCGAGAATCCCCACTTCTCCATTGAGATCTCTACCCCTTCGCGAGATGCTGTGATCAAAGCTCCATGCATCACGTTGACATGAACTGCGGCATCTCCTCCATGCCCTTGGGATATCGAATCGGTCGATGACGCATACTACGTCGAAATTCATATTGCGCTTCCTCTCGATCTTGCCTAGTGATCTAGTACTTGGCGAGCCACGTCTCCATACAGGTGCAACATACAAAAGTGATTCACATTCTCCTCCATTGCAGCACCCATTATTTTTTCTACCCCATTTTGAACCACCACATCTCCGATCAATCTATCATCATCCTTCAGCGACCATAGCATTTTGTTTTCTAGATCCACCATTGATAGCCATTGTGAAATATGCACTAGCACCTCAGACACCAACCAACCTTCAGCCATGCTACCTTCTGGCCGAGCTCGTTGTCACACAAAGCCTTTCAGGGTTTTCATGAAGCGCTTCAAGAAGAACATGGCAATTCTTAAGTGGGTCCAATATGGCAAGTCATAGAAAACTGAGAACTACCACATTCCGTTTGGATGTGACTCCGCGTGGACCATTTTCAGCTCATACGAGCTTGCGGCATTCATACGTGTTGGAGGTCATCCAAGAAAACCTTCCCTGAGTTCATGACCCTTTGGCAAGAAAGCGGCGTGTCCTTGATATACCATCTTCTTCATGGTTCGTGACATTCGGGAGTCTAACTATGGCCCGCACAATGGACATGTATGATAACCTGAGGTAATCAAACCTGTTCCAACACCACGACCCAGTGAATAAAAGTTTGAACAAGATAAAATATAGATATTACCAACGAGAACGTAAGCCTATTTACCTGAGCACTCTCTGAATCCCGGAAAGTCATGCATCATCCACATAAGAATGGCTCGTCAGACTGTCGACCATCGCGCTTGCTCATATCTTGTACGGTGACCCCCTCCTCCCACAAAATCTTAAGCTTATCAACTAATGGACGAAGATACAAGTCCATATTTTTTTCTTTGTAGTGGCCAGGGATGAGTAAGCTAAGGATGAGATGTCCTTTCTTCATAAAAAGCCATGGAGGGATATTGTAGTTGACAAGGACTATAGGCCACACACTGTAAGAAGTTGAGCACAGACCAAAATGTTCATGCCATCCATTGCAAGACTAAGCTGAAGATTCCTTGGCTCTCGAGCAAAGCCTAGGAAGGTAGAGTCAATGTGGCTCCATATGTGTGAATCCGCTGATATTCATTGAACACTATCCGTGGACCTATTCTGTGCATGCCACATTGTCAAGCTCGCCATGCCGAACGTATGAAGCATGTGGTTTATGCGGGGGATAAGCGAAAAGTGTTTGAGAACTTTTTGAGGGATAGTTTGCCCTTGCAAGTCCTGTCAATACCTGTGAGCACCACACTTTGGACATGTCTCCATAGTCTCGTATTCTCCTCGAAACAGTATGCAATCATTGATACATGCATGGATGCTGTTGTAGTCCATGCCAAGCTTTCGTAAAACATGTCGTACATCATCATGAGACTCAGGCATGGTATTTATAGGTGGTAATATATGATATTTTAATAACCTGAAAAAAATCATAAAACACCTTGAAAAAGCACAAATGTTTTTAATAATAGTGCTGAAAAGAAATCAATGAAGCGTATGTACAAGGTACCTGAACAACTCAATCATACTCGCATCGCTCCACTCGTATTTTGCTTGCACACTTAAGAGTGCAAGTAGTGTCTTCAGGCGAGATACTCGGGCACCCATCATATAATGGTATGGATGCTTCCTCTCTAAGCGGATTAGAAGTCTCGACATCCATGGGAATCAATGCATCGATCATTGCATCCATCTCAGGCTCCAAGATTGTAGGTAGGTCTGGAAGGCTGCCTGTCTCCTTTGGCATTGACGGTATAGATTGGGCAGTGTCTTGCAAGTGGTGGATTGGCTCATGCACTCCATCCATCGCATGCCCACGAACTCTTCTAATTGGCCGCAAAGGGTGCACTCCTCCTTGGGATGAGACGTCACCTCCCTGAATAGAAAATTTGCCAGCCAGACCCAATCTTATTATATATGATATTTAATTAGCTTGCGAGTACAATGCATGATTGATATTAACTTTTCTTACCGTTTTCTGAAAATCCGCAATCGCCTGATCAATGATCTCAGATTGAAACTCGCCGAATCGTCGTATGTGTTCTATAGACAATCAACGTTTTCGTCTAATTCCCAGCTTGCATTGAGAGCAAGGTCATGGGACACGCTGATTAAGATATGCCTTGTGATCTTGAACAACAGGACCTTCATCGTTTTCCATTTTGTCTATGTTACGATAAACAATTTGCTTTTGTTATCATTCTTTTTTTCTTTCTTAAATTGTTCTCCTCTCCTTTCATCTTTTTTTTTTCTTTCTTAAATTGTTCTCATCTCCTTCCATCTCTCTCTCTTTTTCTACGTTATGACCACGACCACGACCACGACTACGATGACCACGGCCACGACCACAACCACGACCACGACCACAACCACGACTACGACTACAACCATGACCACGACCACGACCATGACTACAATGACCATGACCACAACCACGACTACGATGACTACAACCACGACTACGACCATGACCATGACCATGACCACGACCACGCCCACAACCATGACCACCACGACTACGACTATGACTACAACCACGACCACGACCACGACAACTACGACTATGACCACGACCATGACTACGACTACGACCACGACCATGACCATGACCAGGACCAGGACCAGGACCAGGACCAGGACCACGACTATGACTATGACTACTTATATAGAGATGAAGAGAGAGACAAGAGTTAGGGAGAGAGTAAAGTTAGAGAAGAAGAGGAGAGAAGTGAGAGAGGTAGAAATAGAAAGAGAGATAGAGAGAGAAAAGAGATAGGGGGAGATAGAAGGATTTAGGGAGAGTATAGGAAGAGAGAAAGAGGGAAGATTGAGGGAGAGAGAAGGGTTGAGAGAAGAGAGAGGAGAAAGAGAGAAAGATCCGACTAGAGCATTTGACACCCATAGTCAACACACCGTGGAAAACACAAGCACAAATTGACATTGAATTATGGCAAGAAAATCCACCACAAAACAATAGTTATAATACTCGAGGTAGGATTTTGAAGTCTTACTGATTTCAATCGGTCATGGATGCCATACTATGGGTAAGTTGCACTCACTAAGAATAGAATTGGCGATTCACCTCATCTTCTCTCCATCATCAATAGAATTCTCCTTTACCATTTACAACTCACCCACCTTCTCTCCACACTATTGCACACTACAATCTCTATGAGGGCATGAGATTGGGATCTCCATAGATACCAAAGCATGATCTCTAGCTTAATGGTTGCATATATACTACTACTACTCATGGAACAAACCTTAAAATAGTTATTATGCTCAAATATATGCTTGTTAGAGTAGAAATTTGTTCCTAAGACTATTCTAAGGAAGAAAGAGGGTTAATGATAAAAGAGTGTCATTCCTTGCAAGTGATTTTATATTATATTTTTAAATTAAAATTGATAGTTAAAGATGAGTTTCCTAAGAGATCTTGTGGTGATGCTGTTTTAGTTTCGTGAAGCATATGAATGATGCTGTTTTAGTTTTTTGTATTTGTCTTTTTAAGAAGATATTGATTTTTATGGAATATCCAAAGTTATTTTTGGATTTACATTATGAAAAATTAATGTTTTTCTAACTGATAGACTGATTGCCTTCGTTGTATACTTCCGTGCTGGAGGCTAGGACAAGCCCTATGTATGAGAGGTCTCTTTGTAAGAAGAACATTATGCTAGAAGGCGCAAGTGTGCTAGGGTTCTCTAGCCATATATCCCTTAGGTTTGTTGAGGATCGGCCTAACCCCTATGAGCCTAGGATGAGCTTATTGTAAGGTCTTATTTCATTTTCTCTCTTTCTCTCCCTCTCTCATTTCCTCTCCCTCACCCTCACCCTCTCTTTCTCTCTTTCCCTATTAAGTTTAATGGTTTTTCTCTTTTTCTCTCTCCTCTCTCTCTCTCTCATTTTTCTCTCTCCTCTCCCTCTCTCATTTCCTTTTCTATCTTTCTCTCCCTCTCTCATTTCCTCTCCCTCCCTCACCCTCACCCTCTCTTTCTCTCTTTCTCTATTAGGTCCCTCACCCTCACCCTCTCTTTCTCTCTTTCCCTATTAGGTTTAATGATTTTTCTCTCTTTTTCTCTCTCCTCTCTCTCTCTCTCTCTCATTTCCTTTTCTCTCTTCCTCTTCCTCTCTCATTTCCTCTCCCTCTCTCACCCTCTCTTTCTCTCTTTCCCTATTATGTTTAACATCTTTTCTCTATTTTTCTCTCTCCTCTCATTCTCTCATTTTTTCTCTCTCCTCTTCCTCTCTCATTTCCCTATTATGTTTAATGTCTCCCTCCCTCTCCCTCTCCCTCTCCCTCTCTCATTTCCTCTCCCTCTCTCATTTTCCTATTATGTTTAATATCTCCCTCCCTCTCCCTCTCTCATTTTCCTATTATGTTTAATGTCTCCTTCCCTCTCCCTCCCTCATTTTCCTATTATTATGTTTAATTTCTCCCTATTATGTTTAATGTCTCCTTCCCTCTCCCTCTCTCATTTCCCTATTATGGTTAATGTCTCCCTCTCCCTCTCCCTCTCCCTCTCCCTCTCCCTCTTCCTTTCCCATTTCCTCCCCCTCCCCCTCTCCCTCTCTTTCTCTCTCTCTCTCTCCCTCCCTCTCCCTCTCCCTCTCTCTTATTTTCCTATTATGTTTAATGTCTCCCTCCCTCTTCTTTTCCCATTTCCTCCCCCTCCCCCTCTCTTTCTCTCTCTCTCCCTCCCTCTCCCTCTCTCACATTTTCCTATTATGTTTAATGTCTCCCTCCCTCTCCCTCTCTCTCATTTTCCTATTATCTTTAATGTCTCCCTCCCTCTCCCTCTCCCTCTCCCTCTCCCTCTCCCTCTCCCTCTCTCATTTCCCTATTATGTTTAATGTCTCTCTCTTTCATTTCCTCTCCCTCCCCCTCTCTTTCTCTCTCCCTCCCTCTCCCTTTCCCATTTCCTCCCCCTCTCCCTCTCCCTCTCCCTCTCTCATTTCCTCTCCCTCTCCCTCTCCCTCCCCCTCTCTTTCTCTCTCATTTCCTCTCCCTCTCTCAGTATACACAAATTATACAAAAAACAAGTAAAAGAGAGAGATAATGCACTCTCCCTCCCTCTCCCTCTCCCATTTCCTTCCCCTCCCTCTCCCATTTCCTTCCTCTCCCTCTCCCTCTCCCTCTCTCAATATACACAAATTATACAAAAAACAAGTAAAAGAGAGAGAGAATACACTCACTGTAAAGACTCGAAGAAGGGTTTGGTGGCTCCTCTTCACGACAGCGGCTCCTCTTCGCCCTCCGTACACCTCCTCCTCTTCTTCACGAACGCTGGTGGCGACGGCGAGAAGCCTTTCTCTCTTTCTCTTCCTCTTAGCAAAACAGTTGCTCTCTCTCTCTCTCTCTCTCTCTCTCTCTCTCTCTCTCTCTCTCTCTCTCTCTCTCTCTCTCTCTCTCTCTCTCTCTCTCTCTCTCTCTCTCTCTCGCTCTCTTTCGTGAATGCACGAAATTTAAAACGCTCAAGTTTCAGCCCGCATTTTTTTGCTCTGGGTACTGTCGCTATTTGCGATGCTAATAGCGATGCAAATAGCGACGACGCTATTTGTCATCGCTAATCGGTGTTGCTATGGCCTGATATCCTTGTAGTGCAACATTACAACGTGAGACAGCGGTGTTTGACTCATCACATAAAAGAGATGCATGAGAGAGGCATATCACCTCCATGTCGAGCTTGATTGAGAATTTAAGCCATTAAGTAAGAAAAAACAAACCCCGTCTCATGTCTTCTACATCAAAAGAACTTTGTAGGTTGCGAGGAAATAGGAGTATAGATCTATGGACTGATGGAAAGCTGTATCCAAAAGATCCTTTGCATAACTCTCTGCCTTTGTTCAGGGATATTACATCCTTAGTAAGCTTTGTTGGAAAAAGTTATAATGGCCTCTTAGGATACACTCAACATTTGGATGTCATTAGCAATGTACACAAGTTAGAAAGAGATTTGTTAGAGAAGAAGAATGCCTCTTTGAGGCAAACATTAGAGCAATGTAAGCACAAATTACTGCAGAACAAGGAGACTATTTTAGAGGTAGAGAAAGAAAGAGATCGATTGGAGGCTTAAAGAAACAATATTGGGGGTTTGCAAATGATGTGGGAAACTTCGAAATATTCAAGATATGAAGCTACAAGCAGTGGTATTAAGAAAAAAATACATGCAATGAAGTAAGAAAGGTCTTTGTTACATTTTTCTCCATCTCATAAAGTATTTGTAAAATAATTTATGATAACTGAATTTTTTTAATGTGAATACAAAGATATCCCACAACCCAAATGAAGAAACGACTTCAAGCATGGAGGCATCAATTGAGCATTTTAAAATGCTTCTAAATAAGAAAGCTATCAAAGAAATCTTGAAGGATCCAAAGTATTGAAATCTTGCAAAACAGAAAATTGAGATTTTCCTGAAAGAGAGTCAACTTAGCTCAACTGATATGCAAGCTTTGGGTCGGATGAGGCATGTAATATCTAGTAGGGGATACACAACTATTGACAAATCTCTTTATAGGAAGATGAAGGGATCTAAGCTACAAGGATTGAATTGCCAAACCTAATATCACTCAAAAGAATGTGAAAACAAGTGAATGATCAAGTTTTACAACTCCTAGAATCTCCATTTCATATTGAAGATATGTATCATTTGGCACTAGGGAGACGATGGTTTACAACAAATATAGCAATATATTTTACAACTTGAAGGCCCTACAATTATACTCTATTCAATTATTTGAGGTGACTCTAGATGAATGTGATGGTCTCTTGAAATTTGTACTCAAGCTCAATGAGTGCGAGATTGTGAATGATAAAAAGCTAGAACGGATCACCATCACCTTGATGAATAGGGCATTTGATCCAACAATTTTAAAGCACAATCCAAAATGGTTTAGTGTCTAGTCTGAGAATAATATATTCTCTATGGGATCCTTTGAGGTGAGAAATATATTTTAAATTAAAAGTTTACGTATGCTAGTACTATTGTTGTGTCACATGCTTATAATATGTGTGTATTCCAGGTTATGTCTAAGAATTTTGAAACCTTGCATTGGATTTTCCACAAAACAAATATACCCCAAACCATTACTGAGCAAAGAAATGGGAGAATCTTGGACGTGGAAGGATTTGGAAGATTCATAGTAGAGTGGCATCTAGTAGGTGATTTGAAGACCCGAAATTGCATGTACAACGTCTCAAAAGGGGCCAATTTGAAGAGCCCATGCATATATTGCATGCATGCTACAAAGGAACTTGACCAAATGAATTGGAAAAAGCACCCAATAGGCACCTCAAAGATCCAATTTTGAGAGCATTTTTAGATATTCCCTTGTCTTGGGTCCATATTTGCACAATGCATGGTTTGCGTAGGATCATTGAGAAATGACTTTTCTTGTATATATGTTTTGCTTAGACAATGTGATCTAGGTCTACGCAGGTGAAGGCACTTGCAGCACTTGAGAAGGAATTATTAGACATTGGTTTGCATAGTGGAAATGTGAAGATTGAAAGGGATGAGAAAATGTCAAAGAATGGTTGCGACATGCCAAAGAAACTCTTCGTTGGGGATGTGAAAGTGTGGCGATTTTTATCTCCTCCACCCTTATATAATCCTAGTCATGTAAAACATTTTACTCAAAGAATTCAATTCAATAGGTGGAAGTGCATCCACAATGCAATTGTGGACCATGTTGATAGTGGTGAAGCACAATCATGCAATGCCAACATTTGGAAGTCTTTAGATACAATCTTCAAGTTTTGTGACATGCAAGCATGGAACTTAGTTGACTACTAGGCCTTTGAAATAGCATTGGATGAATTTAAAGAGTCAATGGTTAGTGCATGGACAGATCAATATACTACCCACTACATGATATGTTATCTTCGTAGTATCTGATAAAGTATAAATTCTTAATCACATGTGCATGAAACACTAATCTAATCGCCTTTCTTATGCTTTTATAGCATACTATATATAACCACACCCCTTGTTTGCCAAGGAATATGGTAGTTTATTAGTGTGGTCAACTCAAGGTATAGAGAAAACCCATTATCAAGTACGTATTGGCTATTTCAGCCATACAAGACATGGTAGAGGAGTAGAGAAAGCCAATAGTTTAGAAGAATTACACAAATGCACATACAGAAAGCCTGTCCATAGAGCTAATAGAAAAGAAGCACTAAGAAAATCTAAAATCAACAAAGCAATGCAACATTTGGAGAGACAAATAAGCAAAGAATCATGGGAGAATTTTGATGTATCAATCAAACATATTGTGTGGCGATAAACTAGAAAAAGGCAAGGAAAAACTTGGATACCCATAACCAAAAATTCCTCATAAATACTTGAGGTGTTTATAGAAAATTTGATACAGGCAAACACTTATCAATTATCTATTTTTGGAAGAAACCTTTTACATAACAAATATACAACTTACTTTTTTTGAAAAACCACTATTCTTGAGTATACAATAATGAAGCTCTCTCCTTTACTCATGACCTCTTTGAAGATGGCCCAACTTCTTCTTGTAATTGTTACTCTGTTTCATTTAAAGACTGTTGATCAATTTTTGAAATTGATCTACTTTTAAGCAAGCACATTTTTTCATATTCTGCAAGCATATTGGGATCCTTGATCCTATTCATTAGCTTGAATGATGCACACACTAAGTGCTATTTGGCATGTAGTTTCTTAAAACCAGAGCATCGATAAAAAGCTCTCATAGCTTCTTGTTTCTCTGAAACATTATCTTGTCTTGATTCCACTTGATAAAATAATGTTAACCTTAGTGCAAGACAGAGAGAAAGGAAGCAAAATAAAATTCAAGAAAAGTCAAAAATATAGCAAAGACAGCCCAACGGAAGGAATAGGAGGAGAAAAGGCCAAAAGCACAAGGACAACCTCAAAAGTTCAAGGAAAATGCAAAAAGGGAAAGGTGCATTTTAAAATGCAAAGGCGGGCCTAAATAAAAGAGTTCCAGGCTTCCTCATGTGCAATTTATAATGTGTAGACAAGCATAGGTGAAGGGACAATGTAAATAAAAGAGAATAGGAAAATATGACATAGGCAAGATGGCCGATCATGTAAAAAAGGGGATGGGTGCCCAAAAGGGATTAGGGCATGCATAAAAGCCAAAAAGTGAATAGAGAAGCTCATTCTTGGTGTGTGGTAAAAAGTGGCTCTTCTCTTCTTCTTGTCTTCCTCTCTTCTTCTTGTTCTTGCTTGTGCTTGAGAGAGTGAGTGAGGGAGAGTGAGAGACTGAAGAAGTGAGTGTGTGAGGGTGAGAGATTGTGGTGGAGAAGCTCTCCATCTTCTCCTCTCTTCTTCTTCTTCTTCTTCTTCTTCTTCTTCTTCTTCTTCTTCTCATCTCTTGTCTTGTGCGGCTATGGAGCATGGAGCTTGAAGGTGGAGAATTGAGGTTACTTGAGCTTGCATCTTGGATCATAGAGCTATCGGAATGTTCAAGAGAGAAGGGTACTCGATCGAGCATGGACGTAAGCTCATTACACTCGTAGGGTAGAGGGTGTGCACAACTATATGAGAGGTAGCCATTAGTATTTGACTTGAAACGCTTGAACAACAAGTGGTCTGTGGGTCTTGTTGGTCGAGCGAAGAGCTCCCACATTTTGGTTCCATTGTTGGGACCAATGGGTTTGAGCCTTGAGTGCTTGTGTGCCCATTAAGCATTGGAGTAGGGTTTTCCCTGAACCGGTGCTTGGGGTAGATAGGTAGGAAGAAAGGGTGTTTGATCTTCATTACAAATAGTGTTTTGGATTCTTGAAGTTTAGATACGTGAGTTTGATTAGCATCGGTATTTACTTGTGATTTGTAGACATTTAGGTAGGAAAAAGTAAGGAAAAAAGAAAGAAAAACACATTAGGGTTTCGTTGTAGCAACATGCCTAAATCAAGGTTTAAGACCCTGAGGAAATCCGAAAAGAAAGACAGTTTAAGACCTTGAGGAAGGGAGAGAGAGCTCATTTTCACTTGCAAGCTTGAGAGAGAGAGAGAGAGAGAGAGAGAGAGAGAGAGAGAGAGAGAGAGAGAGAGAGAGAGAGAGAGAGAGAGAGAGAGAGAGAGAGAGAGAGAGAGAGAGAGAGAGAGAGAGAGAGAGAGAGAGAGGTGAACAAGGGAGTGAAGATCGCATTGAGTTGAGTGCATACGATGCCTACGGGTGAGCTACCTCAATTGTTTACATCCCACAGATTGTGTTTGGAGTTTACAGGACTGTGGGGTTGTGAATCAAAGCCAAACAAACCGAATTTGTGATGTGATGTGCCTTCGCACAGACGAGATTGGATGGTTTGATTTGGTCAGGAATATCCAATTCTTAAAAATCAAAATTGGACTAGGCCTCTCTATCCGATTGGACATCCACCCAAAAAAATCGGACATCAGGAATTGGAACCAAATCGGATCAAACAACAAAATTGAATGCTAGAATCAAACCCCAAAAATCACATTAGACACCAAAATCAAACACCCGATTTTCGAAATCGAACAAAAACTATCAAAATTGGATAGATGAAGAGAATCCAAAATTTGACCTGTTTTGACTGACCAAACCCAAATAGGAGCCAAACCACTAGTCATTACCCCAATGCGCTACTAGGCAAGCAGATAGGACAAAGAGTGGAATCTCCTAAAAATTTGGCATCCAGTAGTCCAGGAGTGACTCCAACCGCTAACTGCACCCAATAGGGGCCTTGAGCAAACCAAGAGGGCGGCCACAATCAGTGCTTTAGAGCCACATTGGGCCAAAACCAAATGAAGGGGGGAGTGAGACTTGCATTGAATTTGTTGCATTCACACATCACGATATTTAATCACTTGAAATGCATATGCAAAGTTGAAAGCCCGATTTGACATAGTGCACAGTCAAGAGCACTACTCACAAGGTAGTTGCTTTAATTAGAGGATTGGTTGGAATAACAAGAAACTCATACAAGATAATGTAAATTGAATGAACCACCATTAGGAGAAGACCCCATGCTTTTGGACAAGAGACTCAAGGAGCCAAAGCGCCAGAGAAAAAGAGAAACATCACCATTAGGGACTCGACATTCTTGACCTGATTAACTTGATCGACACCTTGGTGGGTAAGGAAGCAGCCAATATGTCTAGCCTTGGCACCAATCACACAAATGATGAGCTTGTTGTGGGAGATTTTCCAGTCGATATCCAATAGATGATCAATCAATATGACTTGTAAAGTAAGATGGAGTATCACGATAGCATAACTAAGCAAATCATTGCTTACCTTGAGGAAGAGCAAAAATTGGCAAGAAAAGTGCTACAAAGCATAGCTACTTACAATCAAGAACAAAAAGCTCAAAGGCTAAGGTAGGAAATAGAAATGCAAGAGGTTTAGCACATCTTAGCGCTTGCTAACCAAAATAGGACAGGGCCCAATGAGGGGAGGGAGAGAGCACTAGAAGCTAATGATACGTTGAGTGAGCTTCTCACAAAATGACTCTTAGATCACACGATTGCAGAGTAGAACGGAGCAACCCTAGTAACTTCATTGCTAGTAGGACTAGGCGAGCCAAATGAAGATACCCATAGTTGCTAAGCAACTCGACAAGTATCGACTCGACGATGATCCATATAACTTCAACGAGCAATTCGAGTAGGTATGCAAGGCAAACAGCCTAACAGACCTTGCTCAACGTGTGCAAGCTTTTAGTCTTTGCCTTGGGGATAAATGATGCACGTGGTACACTAGTCTAGACAGTGCCAAACGCAACAACTTCAAGAATCTCAAGAGTCTATTCATTAAGAGATTCAGGGAGGTGAAGAAAGAAGAAAAAGGCACACAAGAACTCCAATTGCAAAGGATAGAAGAGTAGAGGAGCTCTAGTTGGAGAAGGTAGAGGATGAAACAAGCTTGGAAATGGATTTTTCAAGTCTCATGCAAGGACAAAAGGACATGGAAGAGGTCCTTGAGCAATTGAAGAAGATCATGGATGAGCTCATAGAGGAGGTGAAAAGAGTGAAAACTCAAGCTCATGCACAATACCATAAAGAGAGAAGGCAAAAGGAACAGCTGCTCAAGGAGTTGAAGGAGGTCAAGGCACAAAAGTACGAGGAGTCAACAAAAAAGCTACTAGAGGTGGAGAAGCAACTCCTCGAGACTCTTCAAGAGTAGGAAAGACTACAAGAAGAGTTGAACCACCATAAACGAGACAATGAAAAAATGTTTGACATCTAGAAAGAACAAGAAGAAGTGATGGCAACATTATCAAGAGAGTTGGGCGACTATCAAGGAAGAATGGAGGAGAAGGCCAAGGATTGGGAAGAGAGAAACCTTGGAAGGGTCTAAGATTTGGCCAAACACCTCACTCTAGCAAAAAGTGGAAGGATCATGGCAGAGGCAAGGACCAAAGTAGCGGATGCGGGGCTAGAGGTCTAACAATAGGCCTTCCTAAATATTGTGCTTCATGTAACTCAGGCAAGAGATGAGGACGATGTACAAGGCCTAAAGAAGAAACTCGAAACACAAGAAGAGCCATAAAATATGGGCTCCAAGAACACACCCCTAGAACTAGCTCAAGCCCAAGTCTAGAACAACAAAGGTAGATTCTGCTGCAAGCAAAGCTCTTTAGAGAAAACCTAGAGTAACTAAGAATTGGAGGCCAAGGATAGCATGAAATAGCCAACCACAACCACCCAAGCAAAACCACCAACAGAGGAAGGCTTTGATTTGGAGCCATTTGATGACCGTGAAGGGCGATTTATACAACAGAGCCTGCCCTCACCTCCATCATCAATAGAAGCAGAAACCCGAGAAGAAAACCAGACCGCCATGGAAAGAATAATTGAGGCAAAAAGGAAACGTTGGGAATTGGCCGATCTCACAAGGAGAAATTTTAGTGCCAGGCCTGCCATAAGCAACACCTGATATCCAAATGCTGCAAATTGAGGAACAACTACCAATCAACTGGGCATGGGAGTTGAATCACTAGGAGCAGTGGGGAAACATGTACACACCATTCGAATTTGAATTCTTCTACCTTGATGCTTTGAATAAGGTGCTACCTCGACAAGTGGTTGGAGGGGACATACAACACTCCAAGAGGCTAGGAAAGCATTGGCAAGATGAGAGAGTAAAAAATCCCACCTTGTGGAGGAAAGAACTTGCCCGATATACTAGGAGGATAAGGTTATGGAAGAGCATAGAAAGGTTAAAGGCTATGAAGCCCAACCTATGAAGAATATGGGACACAGACGGCTTTTTGCAACATACTACCATATGAAAGGGATGATCCCACCTACATGGCTTACTCGAGGTGCCATGTGTGGATTTTGACCAAGGGAAGCATGGCATGTACAACTTCCCTTTGATCTATGATGTCAACGCCTCCAGCCACCCTAAAGAGTGCCTTGTTTTTGGAGCTCAAGACCTCCGACCTTCCATCACTCACTTCCTAGATGAGTTCATAGCATGCCTTGAACCCACCTTCTTTACCACATGTAATTACCTCCATCTCTTGTGAATCCTAGTAAAATAGAAGCCAGTACCACAGGAAGAGTGTCTGCCATCGCTCTACTTTGACGTCAATGTCGGAATAGCTAGATATGCAATGGCTTGTCTCATGCTGAGGGCCAATCTCTTGCTAACATTTTGCACGAGTCTCTTGGAAGATATGAGTGATAGTAGGTTATCGAAATGTAACCATCCTTTCCTCTCTACTACCCACTCAATGTAAGGATTAATTAGAAGGGCTACATGCTAAACCATGCATTCCTTAAGCAAATCCCTTTGGCCCTCTCGTGAAGCTCCTAAAGAGCATGAGGATGACATCTAGCTTGTCTCCTCCTCCTTATACCAAAATGAAAAAGAAAACATAGAAAAAAGAAGACAAGAAAAGAAAATGAGAAAATGAGAAAAAAGGGAAAGAATAAATGAAGTCCACTATAACATTAGAGTGCCACAACCACTGCACTTAGGGGTTTTCAAGTTTGGTGCATCAATTGGCCTCGATCGGCCATTCCATGCCTAACCCCCTAGTTCCTTTTGTTCCCCCACTTCACACTTAGGGCTCATCAAGGGTAGGACACATCTAGGGAGGTCACACTCGCCTATGGCTATTTAAGACCTATCTCCCTAAGCTACACCCACCGCATCTCCCCCCTTCACACAAACTTGGTCCTCAAGTGTGGGACAACACCCATACTTGCCTATGGTTCTCGACCCAACTCCCATTTCCACTAGCACGGACACAATGCACTACACGGCAAGGTAGACACACCCCCTAGGGTAGTGCACCTTCTTTTCCTTTTAGGTGAATTCGACCAACTACGACAACACATCAACTTCAAAGGCCCCATCACCCACTCAATCTACTCTCGGCCTCCACAACCTCAACCATTTTGATATGCTCCTTCTCCACATCCAATGCCCGCAAGGCCCCATCATCGACCTCCATGACAACCCTTCAACCACCCTAGCCCTCATCAATAAAGCCCATAAGTGCCATGGGATTGGCACTTATCTAGGAGGGGGTAATGTTAACCCTAGTATAAGAAATGTAAAAAAATGAAGCAAAAGAAAAATTTAAAATACAGAGCAAAGTAGAAATAGGTGGCTCAACAGCAAAAATAAGAGGAAAAAAGGCCAAAAGTGCAAAGACACCTTAAAAACCCAAGGCGAGTGCAAAAGTGGAAGAGACCCATTTTAAAATGCAAAGGTGCCCCTAAATCTTTGTAAAAGAGTGCTAGCAATCTTTTCCAATTTGTAAAGAGTAGACAGGCGCATGGGTGAAGCCACAATGTAAATAGAAGGGAATAAGAAAAGAGGACCTAGGCTAAAATGGCTAGTCATGTAAAAAAGGGGTGGGTGCCCAAAAGGGATTAGGGCGTGTATAAAAGCCAAAAAGTAAATAGAGAAGCTCATTCTTGTGTATGGCCAAAACTAGCTCTCCTCTTCTCCTTCTTCTTGTTGCTCTCACTTGCTTGTGCTTGTGCCCGAGAGGAGTGTGAGAGTGTGAGGGTGAGGGACCGTGGTGGAGAAGCTATCCATCTTCTCCTCTCTTCTTCTCTTCTCTTGTCTCGTGCGTGCGGCAACAAAGCATGGAGCTTGTAGCTTTAGGATTGAGCTTGCTTGAAGCTTGCACTTGGATCCTGGAGCTACCAAAGTGCTTGAGGGAGGAGGCAACTTGATCGAGCATAGAGGTAAGCTCACTACACCGTATGCTTGAGAGCACCCACAGCTAGGTGAGAAGTAGCTATATTAGCATTTGGCTTGAAATGCTTGAAACAATAAGTGGTCCGTGGGTCTGGCAGTTGAGCGCGAGCTCCCACATAAGTTGATATGAAGGGCATGAGATATGCAAGAATCATCGTAATGTAGAAGAATTCGAATAATGCAATGTTTATCTAGGGTTCAATATTATCTTCAAACTGTCTACTTCAATATCCATCAACATTACAAACAAATTGACTCTATTACATATCTAGAAAGAAATACTATAGGATTGCAAAACTACTACATGCAAACTACAGCTCCAAATGAGGAACTATAGGAAACTATCAATAACATGAACATCACAACTTTATTATATGAATTCATAATTTTGGTAACTACCTTATCACATCTATCATTTTAGCATTCTTTACTAACTTGTGGTCAAATTCCTTTATTAGAAATGTTTTTATTACCTAAATAAAATTGGAAAAAAAAGTCACTTTTTCATTATTACAAAAACATAAAGCTTTTAGCGCTAGCACCCCCCTTTTTGGGGGAGAAAATCTAAGTACGTTTGATGAGGCCCATATGTTATTTTGTTTATGAGATCTAAACATTTCAATATGGTTCATTTATAGAGTCTACATTTACTATCTCACACATAAACAACCTCATATATACACAAACAACATGATACACTTACCAAACAATTTGTTTCATATATATCTCTCTCTTCTCACATCAATAGACATTTAAAAAAGAAAACTTTCTCTTCTCTCTCATCAAAACAAATTTCATCCCCATTTCTCCTCTCTAATGAGTCTTAATACTTCTCAAATTGATAATATCTAAGAATAAGTTTTTTTATTCTTAAGACTAGGCATATAATTGTTTAATTACTTAGTAGTGATGGAATTAGAGTTTTTCTTAGCAATGACCTTTAAAGCAATGTAGTTTCACACATAAATTATTACTAGAGACACACATAATGAGAGACTCAAATAGGGTCATGCGTGGGCATGCACAAGCATGCATGTGCACACATGCACACACATAGAGATGGATGAGAGAGAGAAACAAAAATACATACAAAGATATACACATACAAATTGCTAGAGACACAATGAGAAATCTCAATAAGGGTCAAGATGGACATGGTGGAGAAAGAGGAGGAGGCAATTATAGCAAAGGACGGAACAATTAGAGTATGTGGAATAAAAATATAGGACTTACCAAAACAAATCACTCCAAAAGCTCACTCCTCACACACACTCTGAGGATATTATGTTGTTCAATATTTAGGAGAGAAAACATAGAGTGCAAAGGGGTGAAACAAGAGCAAAGCAATGTGCTTTGTGCTATTGTCATCTTTATTATTCATCATATATCTCACACAAACAATCTAACGCTACAATAGTGAATATAATGTAGGTCTAACTGACCATAGGTCTAGAGTCACTGACTCACTTATTGACCAGACATGACACATAGCTAAGCTATAGCTAGAGAGTCTATAGAGTAGAATGAGCTTGATCCTCAACACTCCCCCTCAAGCTCAAGAAAGGCATTGTAACCCAAGCAACTCTCTAAAGCAACACCTAGTGACTTGGTAAAAATGTTCAACTACTTGGTCTTCAGTTTTAACATGCAGGAGATCTATCTTCCTTGTAAGTACCATTTCTCATATGAAGTAATAGTGTACCTCTATATGTTTTATTCTAGCCTGATACGTAGGATTCGTAGCAAGAAGTACACTACTCATTTTGTCACAATATAATGTAACTAGAGCATCCATGTGCATACCCAAATCTATCAACAACTTTAGCTATAGAAGATGTATCTCTGGTGGAGCTTCAAAGATGTGTCAATGGAGATGCCGGCTGAGAGAGATGTATACAAACACAATCATTTGTGATTACTAGAATGTGTACCGCTTATTCAATTTTTAGAGGGGTATATTGTACATTGTATAATATCCTGTAAAGGGACATTCACACCTAGTGTGGGTGTGGGCACGATGGCCCTTCATTCCCAACAATCTCCCATCTAAAGGTAATGTCTAAAGGTAGTGAAAGAATCAACTAAGTCTAAGTATGTACAAAGCTCAAAACCTATACCTATCCAACTCCCATCAACTGGCGGCAACGAGTAAACCTCTCTTCTGGAAGACCCTTCTCATGAGAAGGCCTACAAGGTTATCATCGATATGTACCTTGACAAGCCCAATGCTCTTGCTATCAAGTACCTCTCTGATGAAATGATACTTCACTTGCATGTGTTTTGTCTTTGCATAAAGGACAATATTTCATGCTAACATGATAGCACTTAAACAATGCTACACATTTTTGTAGCCTAGATATCCACAAGATTTCCCCCCCTGTGAAGGTGAATACATATCCTAAAGCACACTTCCTACAATCAAAATGACCAATATAGTCTGCATTCGTAAAGCCAACCACCATAAATGCCTTCTGCTTCCTAAAGCAGACGCACAAATCCTTTGTGCCCTTAGGGTATCTCATGATACCCTTCATTGCTTCCCAATGCTTCTTGCTAGGGTGTGCCATGTACCTACTAACCACTCCCACTGCAAATGCAATTTCAAGACATGTAGTAACCATAGCATACATCAAGCTATCAATAGCCGAAGCATATATTTGCCATTTCAATCTTTTCATCATTATATGTAGAGTTTTCCTCTATGTTGAGTTTCACATATGAAGGCAATGGGACATCAATCGCTTTTCCCCCTCCATATTGAAATGCTGCAAAATCTTGGATTCTCATCCCAATAATGTAACGTGTCCCCTCGTCCGCTTGTGGGACACGTTTTAGCAGCCCATCGAGAAGAGAGTCTAGAAAGCGCTGCCTGGCACTCGCAAGGAATGTCACAGGGTTTGCGATCTAGGTCTTCCCGAGTCTGCCCTAAGTGAAAGTGTCCGATCATTCCCACTTGGGATCGACCTAAAGTCAGGGTTCCTTTCCTATCAGCAAAGTCTCTAGGAAGTAGCTAGCGTTGAGCCCTAGATGAACCACTTTGCGTAGGAACAACAGAGTCAAAGCAGATTTATGCTGCACTTGGTTCATAGAGAATGGGAAACGAGAGGGATGCGAAGCTCAACCTCTCTGCCATAAGGCATAGTCCCATTCCTTTCCCCTAAGACGGCATAAATCGGGATTCTAACTCTATTGATGCTAGGTCTTCATAGTCTTGTTATCACATCTTTTGAGAAAAGTTCCCAGCTAACCGAGACCACCCTTCCGTAGGACGGCAGACCCAAGTCACGTCCACCACACTTTCCTCGATTTGCTTAGTTATCTAATTACCTACCACATTATGTTTGACATGCAAAAGCAGCTTCCTTAGTTAATCAATTTAGACACAGGTTCCTTCACGTAACTTAGGCACTGACACAAAAACAATGTCAAGCAAGTTCCTTTTTCAAATATCTTATCTTTATTTGATCATTATATGAGCCTAACTACACACTAATCTTTTCAGCAGGTTATTACATGTACCTTAGAATCCTTCTTGTGATGCGGACATGCACTTTGTCTCTTTCAATGTCCTCCGAAATGCATTTTAACCAAGAACTTGTGCAAAGAGCAATGCACTTTATGCAAGAATTTTTTGTAATTTACGATGCAATTTCTAATCAATTCCACCTATTATGATGACATCTTACGATGAAAATTATCTTGCTTGTTACATACATCCCAACTAAGTTCACACCTGGGTTTGCAGTGATGCTGTGATTCCAGTGGTATTGATGCCTGATGAACCCTTCGCGGTTGCAGTGCCACCTTGTTTCGAGCCTCCATCCACGGTTGCAGGGTTTTCAGCCATCTTTGTGGAGCTACACTTTGGGGCCATACTCGAAGACACGTGTACGTGTGATGGGGTTCTCGCACGCTCCTAGCAAAACTCTTGCCGCCTCTCCTTGAGTGGGGGAAAAAAATAATGAAGGGGGAGGGGCATATCTTCTGGAATTCTTCTTCTTCTTCTTCTCTTCTTCTCCTCTCTCTCTCTCTTCTTCTTCCCTTTTTCTCTTCTTCTCCTACTCTCTCTCCCTCTTCTTCTTTTCTTCTTATTCTTTTCTCTTCTCCTCTCTTCTTCCTCTTCTTCTTCTTCTTCTTCTCTTCCTCTCCTCTCTCTCTCTCCCTCTTCTTCTTCTTCTCTTCTTCTCCTTCTCTCTCTCTCTTCTTCTTCTTCTTCTTCTCCTCCTCCTCCTTCTTCTTCTTCTTCTTCTTCTTCTTCTTCTTCTTCTTCTTCTCTTCCTCTCCTCTCTCTCTCTTCCTCTTCTTCTTCTTCTTCTCTTCTTCTCCTTCTCTCTCTCTCCCTCTTCTTCTTCTTCTTCTTCTTCTTCTTCTTCTTCTTCTTCTTCTTCTTCTTCTTCTTCTTCTTCTTCTTCTTCTTCTTCTTCTTCTTCTTCTTCTTCTTCTTCTCTTCTCTCTCTCTCCCTCTTCTTCTTCTCCTTCTCTCTCTCCCTCTTCTTCTTCTTCTTCTTCTTCTTCTTCTTCTTCTTCTTCTTCTTCTTCTTCTTCTTCTTCTTCTTCTTCTTCTTCTTCTTCTTCTTCTTCTTGGCGGTGGGGGGTGGGGCACTGTTCACGGACGATTGGGGGGGGAGGGTCGCTTCCTGTTGACACGGAGGGGGGGCATGCAGTCTAGCCGAGGGAGGGGGTGTGGCTGATGACCACAGGGGGCGCTACTGCTGCCGCAGACGGAGGGGGGGTGACGATGCAGGTGACGGGGGGGAGGGGGGCTACACTGCCAGAGGGAGGGAAAGGCCCCCCTTTTTAAAGAGGGGGAGGAGGATGGTATGGCCGCCACCCCTCCCACCTGGGGGGCTGCATGCCCCCCTATCACTCACCTCACTCCCTCTCTCTCTCTCTCTCTCCGACGTGCTGTCGGTGGGGAGAGAGAGAGGGAGTTAAAAAAATTGTATTAAAATTAAATTTTTTAAAGGGGGTATATTACATCCTCTCCCCCTTAGAGGAATCGAGATGTCATCATCTCGAGAAGACCTGGGGGTATTGTTGATTGAGAGTATTTTCATCCATCCAGGTGGCATCTTCTTCTGGATAATCTTTCCACTGGATGAGGTATTCTCTCAAGGCCTTTGATCTCAAATGCCTCTCCCTGACATCTAGGACTCTATCAGGTCGTAGCTCAAGGACTCCTTGGCTAGGCATTATAATTTGATGATCATCAAGTACATGATTCGGATTAGGTAGATACGTTTTCAATAGGCTAACGTGGAATACATTATGAATCTTTAGAGTTGCGGGCAGCTGTAGTCTGTAAGCATTAGGCCCTAGGCACTTGGTGATCTTATAGGGTCCACAATACCTCAGACTTAGCTTCTTGTACTCTCCCAAGGACAGTGAAATCTTTTTAGGGCATACACGGATGAAGACCATATCACCTTCAACGAAGGTTCTATCTTGCCATTTCAAGTTAGCGTAAGCCTTTTGTCTATCCTTGATAGCTTGGATGTCTTGTCTTATTGATTTGATTTGATCATCCTCGTCTTCCAGCATTTGCCTTGAAGCTTCTACCCTCAAAGTTGGATTTGAGAAGTTCAAAGGGATACAACAATCATGCCCATACAATGCTTGGAAAGGGGTCATTTGAATACTCTGTTGGTAAGCAGCATTGTAGAATCCACTTTTTGGGTTCGCGACATCAGTATGCTCTAAGCAAATCTTCAATGACTTGATTGACTCGTTCTGTTTGACTCAATTTGGGGATGGTAAGCTGTACTGAAACAGAGTTGAGTTCCAATAGCCTCAAAGATAGCCCTCCAAAAGTGTGATGTGAAAAGAGAGTCATGATCACTAATGATTCTTCTGGGTAACCCATGAAGTTTGAATATTTCCTTGATGAATAATCTTGTGATGTCTGAAGATTTACAGTTTATCTTGACAGGGATGAGATGTGCGACCTTGGTGAGCATATCTACTACAACCATAATAGAGTTATATCCTCCTTGAACTTGGGGTAGACCAACAATGAAGTCCATACTAATGAATTCCCATTTCCTTTGGGGAATGTCAAGTAGTTGCAATTTCCCAGGCATTTTAACATGTTCTACCTTAATGTGTTGACAAGACAAACATTTTGTGACATATTTGAGTATGTCACCCTTGAGCCTTTCCCAATAATAGCTCTTTCTGACCACATTAAGGGTCTTGGCATAACCAAGATGTCCTGAGAAAGGGGAGTCATGCGCTTCCCACAGTATCTTCTGTTTGAGAGTTTGGCTTGCAGGGATACATAATATTGTCCTAAAGTAGACAAGTCCATTATTGATGGAGAATTCTTGATACTTCTTCTTTAGCTTTGGGTCCTAATCCTTGATGGGAATATCCCTTAGCATTTTCTGATAGATTGGGTCATGATATGCCCCTTCTTTTGCTAGCTCAAGTATCGAGTTGTTTGTCATTGATACCTTTGTGGCTAGAGACCTTGCTGTTGATGGATCTTGCAAAATAAGAGAATTTAGAAATGCCTTGCGACTAAGTGCATCAGCAACCACATTCTCTTTTTCAGGTCTATATTTGATTTCAAAATCATATTCTTCCAGCACTTTGATCCATCGACGTTGCCTCATATTAAGCTCATTATGGGTGAAGATCCAATTAAGACTCTTGTGGTCCATTACTAAGGAAAATTTGTCACCGAGCAAGTAATGTCTCCAAAGTTTGAGAGCATGGATGATAGCCAACAGCTCCAGGTCATGGGTAGCATAATTCCTTTCATGGCTCTTCAATTTCCTTGAAGAATATGCTACGGGATGACCTTCTTGCATAAGTACACATCCTAAAGCAAGTGCACTAGCATCAGTTACCACTTCAAACTCCTTACTAAGATCACGAAGTTTCAAGATGGGTGTGCTGATACTAAGCTTTGCTTTAGTTTGTCAAAGCTAGTCTGTTCAGCAGGTGTGTCAACCCTCAAACGAACGAAGGTGGAAAATCCGAAAAAGCTAAAGCAGAAGACAAAGACAAAGGCCAAGGCAAAGAGAAACGGAAGACAAAGACGCATAAGGAGAAGAGTCCTAAATAAGGGAGAAAGGCACACAAGGAAAAGCGCAATGCAAAACTTTTGTAAAAGAATGCAAGCGCATCATGGTTTAATTCAAGGAGCGCCAGGCTCTCACCTGTGCAATTTGTAAATATAGACGGGTGGTGGAAAGGAAGCTAGGGAGATAGAAGGACAATGGGAAAAAAGGGCCTAGGCTACGGCTGACCATGTAAAAAAGGGAAAAGGGGATGACTGCCCAAAAGGGATTTAGGGTTTTGTATATGAAGTGGAAAAGTGAATGAGAAGCTCATTCTTTGGTGTGTGGCAAAAAGAGTCTTCTTCTTCCTCTCTTCTCCTCTTCTTCTTGCTTGTGTGTGCTCTTGAGAGAGGGAGTGTGAGAGTGTGAGGGAGTGAGTGTGTGTGAGAGTGAGGGATCAAGAGGGTGAAGCTCTTCACCATCTCCTCTTCTCTTCTTCCCTTCTCTTCTCTTCTCTTCTCTTGCGCGCGCGGCTATGGAGGATGGATCTTGGAGATGGAGGAGGCTTGAGGATGCTTGAGCTAGCATCAAGAATCGTGGAGCTACCAGAGTGCAAGAGAGAGAAGGGTATTCGATCGGGCATCAAGAGCTTAGCAAGGTAAGCTCACAACACTCGTAGGATCGACGGCGCGTCGGCTAGGTGAGAGATAGCCATTAGAGCTTGCTTGGAACGCTTGAAACAATAAGCGGTCTGTGGGTCTTGGCGGTTGAGCGAAAGCTCCCACATTTTGGTTCCGTTGCCGGGACAAACGGATTCAAGCCTTGAGCACTTGCGCGCTTCGAATCGAGCATCAAAGTAAGGGTTTCCCCGAACCGGTGCTTGAGATAGGTAGGAAGTGAGGGGGTTGAAGATGGTATTTGATCTCCTTGGCAAGTAGGTTTTTTGTTTTGTTTGAGGTTTATGTTGTGAGATGGAGTAGTGTAGGTATTTACTTTGTGATTTGGATGCATTAGAGTAGGAGAAAATAAGGAAAAACAAAGAAAACAAGCACCAAGGTTTACTCTTGCAAAACAGGGCAAAAATCGTGCAAGAATTGGCAAAACGCTTGCTAGTGATGCCTAAGATCGGCATGTGAGTGATTGGGGGCACCAACACCGTGCTTGGGAAGGGGTATAAGAGCCAAGAGGCCAAGGGAGAGCGCATTGGTGACTGTTTCAGTTTGTAAGAGAGGGAGAGAGAGAGACGGAGCCATTGTACGATCTGCCCCGATCTAGCCATCGACGAGCCTACCGCGCTAACCAGGTACATAAATCCCTTCCCCTATCATCCTAGATAGGACCTAGAGGTTTGTGCTTGGAATGGTTGAGTAAATCACAAGAATCGAGCAAGATCGGCATCGCGCTGTTTCCGTCGCGCCGCATTCGGCCCGTCCGAGCGGTCGCTTCTGGACTGAGTCCCAGAATCGGCCCTCGGCCCCTTAACATTCGACCACTCGGCCCGAAACCCTAGTCGGCCCTCGGACCCCGTCCGAGGCAACTGTCCGAGTCAACCCACTCGGCCGTCCGAGTCAAAGCTCCTTGCCAGGTGGCACATTCGGCCCTTGGCCACACCCGGGATTTGGCCCTCGGCCAACTACCATTCGGCCCGCCCGAATTATCCCGTCCAAACCTATCATTCGGCCCGTGCGAATGAAAATCATCCGAGTCAGATCTGGAGATTCGGCCCTTGACCCCAAGCCATTCGGCCCATTCGAGTGACCCACTCGGACCCTGCAATTCGGACCAGTTGGTCGGAGTGCAGTTTTCTATCAAATCTGTCAGAAATTTGACTCGACCTAGCAATTGTGCAGTGGCGCAACTTGTCGAAATCCTTCGGGTGCTCAGAACTTGATTCTGGCACACGTAATAGGAAAAAACCATAGCGACAGTCGCTTAGCAGCCAGAGATAGGCAATTGCGAGACATAGAGACTTAGACGCGAACCGTTGAGTTGTAAAACCTGATTGGCCAAAAACGAACGCTGCAACATATTAGAAAGCCGTTGAACCCGCCGAGACGACCAGAAAATTGACCAACAAACCTATCAGGCCCAAAACGACGCGAGAGTGCGTAAGAGGCTTAGAAATTGGTTGCTGCACTCACCTTGAATTTTTGCACTTGAAGTACACTTAAGAAAACTGAAAGCCTGATTGAGCACAAGTGCACAGGAAAAGACACACATGTTGAGTGGCCATAAATTGAGGATTGTATTCAATAAAGGAACTCACTCAGATAAACCACTCAAGGACCCCACTAGTAGGAGAGGATCCCCGCAGAGCGGGCCCTACCCACTCTACACCTCCCCAAGTAGGTTGGAGAGAAAACGCGCGTCGCGACAGGTCCTCCAAATTGTACCCTAGCATAGCAATAGCTCTACAAGAGCATGGATTCTTCTTGGCAAAAGAGTAACCAAAAGCCCGTGCCCAAACAGAGACAAACAGAGACCCTAGAACCTCAATAGGCCCAGCTAGCCAACAGGGGCAAAAAGGCCACACTGCAAAAACACACACGTGTTGCATTCGGACTGCATCTAGTCAAAGCGGAAAGCAACAACATCAAGCTACAATCGTGAGAATGACTAGATATGACAGTCCTGACGATAGATGCTCCTTGAATAGCACTACACTGATGATCCAAGGCACCAGTGGAGAACCCACATCTGGTCGTGTAGTTGGGGGCTCAAGGGCATCTATCAGAAAGCTTAAATTTACAAGCCAGGACCCGGAAGATGAAGACATAGTACCACTTGCTTATCTTAGGGTCAAACTCACCACGAAAAGAGAGCATACTATCGATGCTCGGATTGATGAAGGAGCAGATTTTAACATCTTGACCTATGAATTATGGGCCCTACTAGGCCAACCAGAGCTCACACCGACTAGTGCAACTCTTAGCCCTTATGGGGGACATCAACAAGCACTCATAGTGAGGTGCAAAATCCTTGCGACAATTGAAACGGAAAGCTTGCCTATCTTATTTCATGTTCCTCCAAATAGTGCTAGCTGCTGGAAAGAAACCCTCCTAGGAAGACCCTTCAAAAAGGTGACCAAGTGTGAGGCTGACTATGTGGTACAAAGGATACACTTGACACTACCGGGTGTGAGAATAGTCATGACCTTTAGCAAGGGTGACCTCATCGAACCTCGAGGGAAAGGCAAGCAAGGTGCTGACATAGCAGTCAAGCCTGCTAACGAGAGCGAGGACTTGTTGGAAGAGCTAATACAACAACGAGAACCAGTGAGTGAGGCCATGCCGGAAACAAGAAGGTCAGGAGACAATGCCAAGGACGGCCTTTGGACTTACAAATATCGTAGAAGACCCCAAAAGAAGCCCAAGCCTTATAGACGCAGGCATCGATGGAGAGTCAATGCAACGCCACGATGGATATCCAAAGCGTTGCTACGTGCTCAAGGGTATTATGCAGGTAACCAATGGATTTGGGTACCAAAACCCCCTGGGGAACCATCTCTATCAGCTGAAGGCAAGATTGCATCAAAAGCAACGAAGTACTGGAGGAAATCTAAGAGAAAGTCTAGGTCTCGAGGCAAGAAACCAGACATGAGTGGTCGAAAGAAGGAGCCTCATCCTAGCATGCTTAATAATCAGATGTCGTATGTAGCCATTGAGCATGCACAACAATCATTAGTGCCCAAAGAGACTTTGATTCCCCAAGAGGATAAGGAGCACCAGAGGCACCACACTACTTGTGAGATGGCTAATTGCTCAACAAAACCAATGGCACAATCGCTTATAGCCTTGAGCAAATCGTTGGCCAGTGCCAAGTCCACTTAAGAGTCCTAGATCTCCTACATCCTCTTTTTTCCCTAAACGGACACAGAAAGCACAACAGTCGTCAAGAGCGGCTACTCGATCCCAATCTCTACCTACATCAGAGCTTCCAAATGTCCAAGAGGCAGGACACGACACCACCCTTAGCCCTCAACCTAGGGGTATGCCCGTGCAATCCACCGTGGCTGGCTCAACTGGTACTCAAGTGAAGGCTCTAAGGGCAACAAAAGGCATGACCACTTCCAATCGACTTGAGAACTTAGCACCACAATCCACCAAGAGTAGCCAACCCACTGGACTAGCCACTCCTACTTCCAAACAGGGATCACAACAGTCACAGCCCTTGGCCATGGCAACGCCCCTTGCACAACGTGCCCTTAGTGGTTTACCTGTGGAGGAGGTGTCGCAACCAACTTCATTAACCACTCCAGCACTTCCAAAATGCCTAAAGCCTAGACTGGAGGGGTTAAACAAAAGGGAAGAGCTAGACTCTCCAAAAGGAGAGGTAGTTGTACCCTCACGACCTAGCAAGGCTGATCCGCAGGCCACAACTAGGTCCCATGAGGACACACTAGAGAAGGGAAACACTAAGGCCCCACCAAGCACATCAGGCAGTCGACCTAGCCCAAGGTCTTGAGCCGTTAGATGCACCTACACTGACTAAGAAAAGGAGGAGAAAACAACGAAAACAACAACAGTTGCAGGTGGTTGTGGACCCCAAGAACATTGGGACGAATAGTGCTAGAAAGCTGATGAATAAAGCATCGAGTCCATCCACCAATGAGCCCACTGATGCTTCTCCTAATAGCAATGAAACCTCAGTCACATCTGTGTGCTCTGAAAAATCAAAGCAGCCATTGCCATCAACAATTGCTTTCAACACGCAATCCACCGACAATAAAACTCACGTTGATCAATCAAGAGTAGATATGACGTCGTCACAACAGGGTCACAAATCTATACCAGTCACATCTAAGAAGAACCATGACAAAATAGCAGCAAAACCTCAGGAAAAATGCACAATCCCTTAGGGCATAAGTAATCCTAGCATTGACCAATCTTGCTCATCTAGGCCTGAACCCCCAGCTAGGCTAAAGCCTAGACAAATTCCTAGAACCTTGCATGAGATGGCAACCGAGCAAGCCCTCGTTGAACATAGAAGTGTCGCAGAATGCTTATCTGAGTTGGATACTAAGCTCAAGGTGTTCGCACGAGTCTACGTCCTTGTGGATGTGGGCACAATCCCCAAGGAGCAACTTGGAGATTACTTGCCCTTCCCCCTATACTGGGAGGAGCAAGAACATCTTAATGAGCACTACGATAGGCTTCTGCATGAACGCATGCGACTCATCGCTGACGAGGAAGTCGACCAATTGCACTTAACTGTCACGTTCAATGAAATGCTCTACCGATTGAATCTCGTAGACACAAAGCAACTAAAGCGATTAACAAAGGGCCCAAGTCAATTTGAACAGTGTTGGTGTGAAAACCGCGTTGCAATGGCCAAACTAGGGGCTCGGATCATGACAGTCTCCCTAAGGAGCGATTGGCCAAATGGCGGTCTCAAAGAGACCCAACCTATGTGGCACCAACTTCCCTTCGAGTGCTAATTGGCATTTGGGGTATGGACTTAGCTGGAGTTAGCCTAGAGAGCCCCTTGATTGATAAGGTTCTCACTGAGGAGGAGTTACACATTGCCAGTAGACTCGGACAAGGTTCCATGCTGCTCGATGTGGCAAAATATCTATCGGTACGAAGTAAGCTGCCACGAGTGCTCGATGCGTGTGCCATGCTCCAGTACAACCCTGAGTTCTACAATTGTTATTATCCTCGTGAAGTGACATGGATCCATAAATATGTATATAAATAAACACTGATGTTTGTGTCACCGTGTATAAACAATATCAACACACATAAGCAATGATAGTCAAGCGTATGGAGAAGAGTTGGGTCTGACAGGCTAAGCTTCTCAAGTCCTCCTCTCATCACGCATTTAAAAGCCATGTGACCATCCCCACCTCCAAGTGAAGGGCATGCAACCCACATTACCGCCATAGGAAGCCTTGACCAACAACTCTGATGGTGTAGACAGGGTATAGTCCCTTTCTACACACCTTCTTCCCTTTCCGGTCTATCCTTCCGAGGAGGAGCCCTGCCTAAATCTGTGACCACCAGCCAACGTAACTCGGCGTGAACCAAGATCTGCTAGTGGCAGGAGGCTAAATATACATCACGGGGGCCGTCCCTCTATAACAATCACTGCATGCACTACCCCTCCCCTTCTCGTCCTATGCGCTTGACGACCCAAAATAATCCCTTGCATATGAATGATCTTATCATGAAACGAATCCTAATCCTTCATTCGCATCTTACAGGTCCCCCTACGAGGAAAGCATGGAGAACCAAGGACAGCTAGCTTGCAAGGACGCTCTCCGCAACCGACGGGAACGTGTGGCACGTGCCCCTCCACCGGTGCGCTACGTGCCCACCCTCAAAAGGTACGCGAAGAGGTGAGGCCCTAAACGACACTGTCCTGGACGAAGGTCGGGGCCAAGAGTGTCGCGACTCAAAGAAACGCATAGCATGTGGCAACGCCAGTTGCACAGACCCCCAATGCATGCTCGGGCACCAGGTGCTCACGAAGTGACAAAGCAGCCCCAGGGATAGGGCAGAATTTAATGAATTGTTTAAAGACATTCTGGAAATGGCAGTGGCTCCGGACTACACCATTCATGTCCTGGCCGACATGTTCCCTGCCCAGCCTCACAGGAGCCCTGCACTAGCACCGCCCCGGTCTCCTAGCCACCCGGACTCACCCCGCCTCGTACCTATCAACTGAATCCCTATAATGTACAAGTAGCTTGACAAGTCAGCATGCCAGAACATTTTGTTTTTTGATAAGTAAAGGGGCAAGATCCCCACTTGTACACATTCCCCTTACTTCTCGTTAATGTATGCGACCTTAACAAGCAATGAAATAGGCATCCCAATAGACATCATAGAATTCTGAAAAATTATGTCTTATCATGATTGCATTTATTCGATGAACTTAACACAAGCGAGCATATACTCTCACGAAGTGACAAGTGGATGTAGGATAATACATGTCCTTGTGTGAAAGTGCTCAATGCCCGATCACCGCAAGACTATTGACCCCACGAAGAGCCATGACAAAGCCACGCTGCCGAAAGCAAAAATCACCCTTGCCGACCACCCACATTGCATGGCCCAACGCACATTCATGGGCCACGCTCCCTTTTTGGGTCAAGCTCTATAGTTGGCTCACAGCAATCGTTACCTCAATTGTACCAACATCGCGTGTGTCACAAGCAGGTTTGCAATATCTCAAGTGTATCTCCCCATCTCAATAACTGCTTCTCTAACAACGAGGCTAGGGCACAATCATCACTGTAATGTCCATTTCCTGAGCCTTCGAAGCTTGACATTTTCCAATCCATTGAAAGGCTGATAGCCTCAACGTATTGTAATGGTTGTACTCAGGAAAAGAAAGAAAGAAAGAAAGAAAAAGCACCAAAAAAAAAAGAAAAGAAAAGAGAAGAAAAGAAACGACCGAAAAGATAAGAAGCACCCACGATCATAGCACCGTACCTAGGGGTCCTCAAATTAGGTACGTCTGGTGACCTTGGTCGACTGGCTCCATCCCTAGTCCCCTGGCCCTTTAGCATCACTCACAATTGCTCAGGGCACACCAAGGGCAGGATATACCTAGAAAGCTTGTCTCGCCCATGATTAGACCTGTCACCCTGACCCATTTGCACAATTCTCTCTTGCACTCTATCCTACTACCATTGCAATCTGTGGTGGTAAGCACCGCACGATTGGCTATGAAAAGTACGCTGTCCTCATCAAGCGAGTCCAATAGCTTCCAGCTACCAAAAGTGTGGTGCCCCTGTATTCAATTATGCTACGTCATGCAGTCACAAAGCAAAGGATGTCTCATATACCTTCACGTGTACTTCTTCTCAACATGGACAACCTTGCTCCATCAACACATTGTTACGAGAAACTAGCCCGCGGCCTTCTAACTACGTAATACCTAAGTATGCACGAGCATGCACATAATATTTGCACCGAAGGATATACACAGTTTGGGTCCTCAAGTGTAGGACAATACTCTCGGCTTGCTTAAAGTTCCACCTGTCTCCCAAACTAATCCAAATATGTCTTGTGCACGATAAAAAGACTAGCACTACCCCTTAGGGAGAGACCACATGAGAGGTTTTCAATTGCAGCTATTAAAGACTCCAACGAAGGTGTCGTTCGCTCTTCATCAACACTCAACTCTGAATTCCTATCACCCTGTAAGCCTACTAAGAATCAACATGTACAGAATCCCCAAAAAACCGCCACTTGTACGCCATTAGTGCAACCCCCTCAAAGAACAGCCCTACCACCAACTCCCATTGCCCTACCACCTACCACTCAACCCACCAATGTGCCCCAACGACCTTCCTCCCCAGCACTACCAACACTTTGCCATGGCTACCACAGACGTCCTTGCCACCCATGTCTTCGGTGCATGCTAAACGCTTGCTACCTACGACGGTGAGTGCCATGGGACTGGCATTCGTCTAGTAGGGGGTAATGTTAACCCTCAAATGAATGAAGGTGAAAAATCCAGAAAAGATAAAGCAGAAGACAAAGACAAAGACTAAGGCAAAGAGAAACGGAAGACAAAGACACATAAGGAGAAGAGTCCTAAATAAGGGAGAAAGGCGCACAAGGAAAAGCGCAAGGCAAAACTTTTGTAAAAGAGTGCAAGCGCATCATGATTTAATTCAAGGAGCGCCAGGCTCTCACCTGTGCAATTTGTAAATATAGACGGGCTGTGGAAAGGAAGCTAGGGAGATAGAAGGACAATGGGAAAAAGGGCCTACTAGGCTACGGCCGGCCATGTAAAAAAGGGAAAAGGGGATGACCGCCCAAAAGGGATTTAGGGTTTTGTATATAAAGTGGAAAA
Source organism: Lygodium microphyllum (assembly GCF_053477565.2). Taxonomy (NCBI): domain Eukaryota; kingdom Viridiplantae; phylum Streptophyta; class Polypodiopsida; order Schizaeales; family Lygodiaceae; genus Lygodium; species Lygodium microphyllum. Next base: position 108,631,969 of record NC_141142.1, read on the forward strand.
GTGAATGAGAAGCTCATTCTTGTGTGTGGCCAAAAGTAGCTCTCTTCTTCTTCTTCTTCTTCTTCTTGTTCTTGCTTGCTTGAGCTTGTGCTTGAGAGAGGGAGTGTGAGAGTGTGAGGGAGTGAGTGTGTGAGGGTGAGGGACCGAGGAGGAGAAGCTCTCCATCTTCTCCTCTCTTCTTCTCTTCTCTTGTCTTGCTCGTGGAAATGGAGCTTGGAGCGTGGAGCTTGAGGATGGATCTTGCTTGAAGCTTGCACTTGGATCGTGGAGCTACCGGAGTTCGCGGGAGAGGAGGTAACTCAAACGGCACGAAGGTAAGCTCACTGCACCCTTAGATATGGATGGCACGTCGGTTATGTGAGAGGTAGCCATTAGTGCTCGGCTTGGAACGCTTGAAACAATAAGCGGTCCGAGGGTCTTGGCGGTTGAGCGAAAGCTCCCACAAGGTGACCATACAATTCTTACTTGCTTCTTTAGTAGATCAGTCAGAGGTGCTGCAATCAAAGCATAATCTTTGATGAAAATTCTGTACCATCCTGTCAACCCAAGAAAACTATGTATTTCTTTGACAGAGGTTGGTGTTGGCCATTCCAGAACATGTCTGGATCTACTGAAATTCCTTCTGCTGATACAATGAATCCCAAATATTCAATCTGTTGCTTGAAAAATGCGCACTTCTTCTTCTTGGCATAAAGCTTGTATACTCTCATTGTTTCAAGAACAATGCGAAGCTGGGGTTCATGATCCTTTTCTTATTTTGAGTAGACTAGGATATCGTCAAAAAAGATGAGTACGAAGTCATCAAGATAGGGCCTAAAGATATCCCGCATTAACATGTTGAAGGTAGCAGGAGCATTTGTCAGCCCGAATGACATCACTAGGAATTCGAAGTGTCCATACCTTGTACTGAATGCAGTCTTCGGGATATCTTCTTCTTTGATCCTTATCTGATAATATCCAAATCTAAGATCCATCTTTGAGAAGATCTTCACTCCTTGAAGATGGTCAAGTAATTCATCTATTCTTGGGATGGGGTATTTATTTTTTATGGTTACTTGATTCAATCCTCTATAGTCAATGCATAGGCGAAGCGTTCCATCTTTCTTCTTTTGGAATAGCACTGGAGCTCCCCATGGTGAACTACTAGGACGGATGTAGCCTTGATCTAAATGTTGCTTGAGTTGCTCTTTCTATTCGATAGCTTATGGGATGGACATCTTATACGGCCTCTTTGTGACCGGTGCAGCTCCTGGCACAAGTTTGATTTCATGGTCGACTTCTCTTTGGGGAGGAAGTTCCATCAGCTCTTCAGGAAATACATCTGTATATTCCTTTAACCATGAAGGTTCTTCTCCAGAATCCTGATTCTGATCTAGCTTATTTAGTTTAATCAGGTAGACAAGTAGACCCTTTTGAACACCTTTTATCATCCATATTGCTTTTGCCAATTGTATTTTTGGCTTACCAGCCTCACCTTGAGTCGTGACTAGTTCCCCTTCGGAATTTTAGAAGGAGACTTGGCCCTTCCCACAGTGGATGTGGGCACCATTGGGTATTAGCCAAGGATATTAGCCAATCCATTCCGAGTAAACATTCGTGGACACCTAGGTTCATTACCCTAAATCTCACAGAAGTTGACTTCCCACCTAGTAGGAATTTCACCTTAGCAGTTTGCCTAGTACAAGTAACCGCACAACCATTTGCTAATTCCACAAGTAAAGTAGGTGCATCTATTGTGGCTATCCCTAATCTTTTTGCACAAATTGGTGAAATGAAGGAATGTGAGTCCATGGAGGACTACTTTGAGGCAGTAGGAACTGCACCTGCTAACCAAGCCATGCTCGCCAAACTTAAGCTTACAGGCAAAGCGAGACTTTGGTGGAAACAGTGGTGCAGAGACCAAGTGATCTCAGAAGGGACAGTCACTTGGGATAAGCTTAAGGAAGCTGTGCGAGGAAGGTATCTGCCACTTGCCTACCGCACACAAAAGATGAATGAATTCTATGACTTGAAGTAGCTAGGATTATCCCTGGAAGCATATTATTTGAAGTTCATTTCACTCCTAAAGTATGCACCCCTAATGGATATGACACAACAAGTGTCAGAATCCACCCATAAACACTTGATTGGAATCAATGCGTCCAACAGACCTACAAGATGCACTCATTCGAGCTGCTCCAATAATACAAGAGGTGCATACCAAACCAAGAAACAACAGGATTTGGCCTTACAAAGACCAGAATAAGGGTATGTTTAAGGGTTAGACCAAGAGAGCACAGGGTCAGAATCAAGGCCAAAGAAAGAAAGCTAGGGCCAATGCTGTCAACAACTTTGTTCCAACACAAAGCAATGATTGCAATCCACATTGCTTCCATTGCAATGAGCTCCGACACCTCAGGAGAGAGTGTCCGAAGCTTAGTAGAGGGCATCGCCAAGGGCAATTCCAAGGTCAAAATAGAGCCGCTTATGGCCAAGGAACCACTGTTATGGCCAGAGGGAGAACCTCTAGTATTTCCAACAAGGAGCTAGACAATGAAGAAGATCCATCCATGGATGCTGACATGGAGAGGGAAATGGTTCACGCCACTCTTCACAAGAAGGGTCTGAATCGCCAATTCTCGGTGATTCAAACTCCATCAAAATATCAAGGTAAAAGCTTCAAAACCTTGATTGACTCTGGCAAATCTCGGCATCGGCTTGAACAGTCATTCCCTTGCCATAAAACTCGGGTGGCTTAATTTGTTTGAGAAGGAATTTCTTCTCTTGAACCACAGCTGGACTTAGTGCAGGAGTCAGATTTGGAACCTGAGCTTGCGGTTGCGCCTGGGCAATAAGATTCTTTATGTTAACATCTTATCACATGTTCCCATATTACGTTAGTATGACTAGCACAGATTTTTAGGTAGGTGATTTAATCACTTAACACCTTAGCTAACATTTATGATCAAGATAGACAATTGTAAAAAGTCTTATTTATTCATGAAGGCATAACCCTTTGAGTACATTTATTTTGGATAAGTAGAACATGTTGATTGATACATCAGTTTGGGAAAAATAGGATCGTGTTACAATCAGCTACGGGGATGGAATAATAATATGGAGTAGTGTCATGGATTTTTAGGAAACGGTAAGTCATAGGAAGCTTAGGGTATCCCTTCCTTTGATACCCATTCTTCCCATAGCACCCTAATACTTTAATTCTGTCAGCAGAGATTACCCGGGTCACTTCTTCATAGACATAATCGTTCTGCTTGACTTGCCGACCGCTAACGTGCAAAGTTGCATTTACGTGAGCTTCGAAAAAGATGAACAACTTCACAATCTTTAAATCCTCCATCCACTTGATTCTCTTCAAGTTGGTCTGAAGGTACGTGAGTCGGTGGGCTGCTATGTAGTATATTCCTAAATCTCCCGTCCATCTCCACTCCGCATACAAGGGTGAAGGATTATAGATGCAATCCAGGATATCAATCATGCCAAGCCTCTGGCAATAATTCGAAGCATGCATTGCAGTCATGAACATGACCTGGAACACCAAGAACTTGCTCCATGCTTCGTGACTCTACAACCCAGTATCCATAAGTGAGTAAAGAAATGTTTTCAATAGAAAACACTGCTCTATTCCACTCACTTCCCTTGTCTATCCCCTTATTTCTTTTATTTTCCTCCATTAAGTTCCCTTGTAATCCTTAGACCTCATTGGTTTGCTCTGATACCAACTGTAACGTGTCCGCTCATCCGCTTGTGGGATAGATTTTAGCAGCCCATTAGGAAGAGAGTCTAGAAAGCGCCGCCTGGCACTCGCAAGGAATGTCACAGGATTTGCAATCTAGGTCTTCCCGATTCTTCCCCAAGTGGAAGTATCCGACCATTCCCACTTATGATCAACCTAAAGTCACGGTTCCTTTTCTATCAGCAAAGTCTCTAGGAAGTAGCTAGCGTCGAGCTCCAGATGAACCACTTTGCATAGGAACAACAGAGTCAAAGCGGATTTATGCTGCACTTGGTTCATGGAGAATGGGAAACGAGAGGGATGCGAAGCTTAACCTCTCTGCCATAAGGCATAGTCCCATTCCTTTCCCCTAAAATGACATAAATCGGGATTCTAACTCTACTAATGCTAGGTCTTCATAGTCTTGTTATCATGTCTTTTGAGAAAAGTTTCCAGCTAACCGGGACCACCCTTCCATAGGATGGGACCCAAGTCACGTCCACCGCACTTTCCTCAATTTTCTTAGTTATCTAATTACCTACCACATTATGTTTGACATGCAAAAGCAGCTTCCTTAGTTAATCAATTTAGACACAGGTTCCTTCACGTAACTTAGGCACTGACACAAAAACAATGTCAAGCAAGTTCCTTTTTCAAATATCTGATCTTTATTTGATCATTGTATGAGCCTAACTGCACATTAATCTCTTCAGCAAGTTATTACATGTACCTTAGAATCCTTCTTGCGATGCGAACATGCACTTTGTCTCTTTCAATGTCCTCCGAAATGCATTTTAACCAAGAACTTGTGCAAAGATCAATGCACTTTATGCAAGAATTTTTGGTAATTTACAATGCAATTTCTAATCAATTCCACCTATTATGATGACATCTTACGACGGAAATTATCTTGCTTGCTACATACATCCTAACTAAGTTCACACTTGGGTTTGGAGTGATGCCGTGATTCCAGTGGTACTGATGCCTGATGAACCCTTCGTGGTTGCGGTGCCACCTTGTTTCGAGCCTCCATCCATGCTTGCAGGGTTTCCAAACATCTTTGTGGAACTACGCTTCGGGGCCATACTCGAAGATGCATGTACATTTGATGGGGTTCTCGCACTCTCCTAGCAAAACTCTCGCTGCCTCTCCTTGAGTGGGGAAAAAAAATAATGAAGGGGGAGGGGCGTATCTTCTAGAATTCTTCTTCTTCTTCTTCTCTTCTTCTCCTCTCTCTCTCTCTTCTTCTTCCCTTCTTCTCTTCTTCTCCTACTCTCTCTCTCTCTCTTCTTCTTTTCTCTTCTCCTCTCTTCTTCCTCTTCTTCTTCTTCTTCTTCTTCTTCTTCTTCTTCTTCTTCTTCTTCTTCTTCTTCTCCTCTCTCTCTTTCTTCTTCTTCTTCTTCTCCTTCCCTTCTTCTCCTCTCTCTCTCTTCTTCTTGTTCTTGTTCTTCTTCTTCTTCTTCTTCTCCTCTCTCTCTCTTCTTCTTCTTCTTCTTCTTCTTCTCCTTCTCTCTCTCTCTCTTCTTCTTCTTCTTCTCCTTCTTCTCTTCCTCTCCTCTCTCTCTCTCCCTCTTCTTCTTCTTCTCTTCTTCTCCTTCTCTCTCTCTCTCCCTCTTCTTCTTCTTCTTCTCTTCTTCTTCTTCTTCTTCTCTTCTACTCCTCTCTCTCGCTCCCTCTTCTTCTTCTTCTCTCTCTCTCCCTCTTCTTCTTCTTCTTCTTCTTCTTCTTCTTCTTCTTCTTCTTCTTCTTCTTCTTCTTCTTCTTCTTCTTCTTCTTCTTCTTCTCTCTCTCCCTCCCTCTTCTTCTTCTTCTTCTTCTTCTTCTTCTTCTTCTTCTTCTTCTTCTTCTTCTTTTCTTCTCCTTCTTTCTCTCCCTCCTCTTCTTCTTCTTCTTCTTCTTCTTCTTCTTCTTCTTCTTCTTCTTCTTCTTCTTCTTCTTCTTCTTCTTCTTCTTCTTCTTCTTCTTCTCTCTCTCTCTCTCTCTCCTCTCCCTCTTCTTCTTCATGGCCAAGGGGGGGGGGGGGGGGGGGGGGTGCTGCCTGTTGACACGAAAGGGAGGGTGCGTTGTCCAGTCGAGGGAGGGGGGGTGCAACTAATGACCAGGGGGCATTGCTGTTGCCACAGACGGAGAGGGGGTGACGATGCAGGTGATAGGAGGGAGGGGGTTACGCTACCGGAGGGAGGGGAAGGCCCTCCTTTTTAAAGAGGGGGAGGAGGGTGGTATGGCCGCCACCCCTCCCACCTGGGGGGCTGCATGCCCCCCTATCACTCACTTCACTCCCTTTCTCTCTCTCCTCGATGTGCTGTTGGCGGGGAGAGAGAGAGGGAGTTAAAAATTTTTGTATTAAAAGTAAAATTTTTAAAGGGGGGTATATTACAAAGAATATGATTTGCCTCACTGTCAGGACAAAAAATGGGCCCGTTGACACTAGCTCTAGGGCTCTATCCAAACCTCCTATACTCACCCAAACAACCCCAGGGCCTCATGGCTAGGAGCATATATACACTATGAACTGATTTATCAAAAGAATGAGATTGTAGATACAATATCTAGATTGTAGTTCAATGTGATGCCCTTCCTAACTCCAAGTAGAGAGAGTACCCAAACATATAGGTGACTAGGACCTCATAATACGAACAAAGGGAGAATCCCCAAGCTTATTGTTGTGGCCCCACTATGGGTCTCCTACACCCCAAGGATTGGCCACAGGATGCGTCATCTCAACATATAACACATACGCACAAAGTCCACTCTTCACAATATTTGTTTCAAGAGATAGTATATTCCTCACCAAATCAATCCACAAGGAAATGATTATACTGAACCTATAGCATAGAGAGCCTCACATTCATCATGGGTCAATAGTTTAAGATCAAGTGCTATGCATCCAAGAGATAGTTCTCTTTATACCATGTCGATGCAATGCAAAGCAAAGTGGATGACTTTGAGTGCACAAATATTTTACTTAAGTGAAATTAGTATTGTGAATGTGCTCAACCATTCTTTCCATTATTTTCTTTTACTAAAGACTTTGTTGTGATGATAAGGCAGTGTCAGACTACTCCGTCGTGTGCCACTGTACCTCCTAATACTTAAAATGAAATCAGTACCTATATGAAAAGTGTAGAAAACAAATCATATTTTGAACCATATTCAATACATAAAACCCCCTCTCTCCCTACTGTTTAGGATTTTGCTTGCAATTGGTAGGTTTAGAGGTGTTTCCATGTATGTTTCTTCATAACGAAAGCAATAAATACACACTAAAACATACAAATGGGGATAAACTAAGGCATATCCTCATGCTTTACCTCCATTATACTTGCATAAACATAATCTAATTTTCCATAATTTTTCACATACAAAAACTATTTTTTTCATATTTTCTTTGTCCTAAAATCGTAACTTTTTACTATTTTTTCCCTATTTTCTTTATGTAAAATATTATATTTTCCAATTTTTCAAATTTAAGAAATTAATTTTAGTTTATTACCCGAAACCAATAAAAATATCATTTTTCTCTAAAACACACATTTTGGGTTTTCAAAAATTAATAACTCACAAGCACGAACATGAGTTCTATATTTTATGGTTCACAATCCTAAAATATATCACAACTAAGCTTCAAACAAATTTTCATCACATATGAACATGATTTACACGATAAAATGTCAAAAAAATCCAAAGTTTCATTTAAAAAGAGGCTTACTGCCATTTTTCGTGTTTCATGTCTCAAGAATTGATTTTATGAATAGCAACCAGACCCACCATTGGTCTCCAAACAGTGCTGGTCATCACCACTCAGCATTAGCATGCATTCCCAATCTTCTCACAAGAATTCCCATATGAATAGCCCACAAGAGGAGAGAGGGAGGAGAGAGAAAGATTGATTTTCCATCTTCTTGATTAGTCCATCATTCACAAAGGTAGAGGCATCGATCAAAAGCAAAAAATTGGAAGATAAGACTGGTGTAATCAAATCATATGAGTATTCTTGACCTCTCTAGGGCTACATTTTCACCGTCATCATACATCAATCGCACCACTTTTTCTTCACGCGAATGCCCTCCCTCCACCTGCGGTCACATGAAAATTTGTGGGGGCTTGGAGGCTCCTAAAGGTCACCACCCCTTCTCCCTTAAGTCTTTTTACATTGCATTTTTAAGCCTCGTTTGCCTAGATACCCACAACTCCAGCTTTCGACATCCAAATTGTGATCCAAAAATTTTTGCATAACAGTCTGAAAGTTCCACACTCCTTGGAACTTGTTCAACATCATTTCAATACTTGGAAACATTACTAAAATTTTGAGAGTATTGCGAGATTCATCTTCAAAAATGCTTTTAAATCTCGCCTTCCATGGCCACTTAAAATTGTCAAGTCCACATGTGATGCTTCCAACGAGCTTCTATTTCCACCTCAAATTAACAAAATTTGGCACATTTTTTGGTCTTTTTTTACCATAAAATCCCACTTTCATTGGTAATCACCCAAGGATAGGGTGACAGCCCGTTAAATCCACGAACTATTATGCACATTCAAAACTATAAAGAGCATCAAGCTACTACAAAGAATATACATAACAAAACACAAACACAGCTCACACCCTATCCCCTAACAAAAATCAAGGTATGAAGTCCACAAGGGATAGGCGAAGCATAATCTGATAGAGATCCAGAGTTAGTCACTAACCAACTGCTCCAACACAAACTAGCTAACAAAAACTGTCAAATGAGTCATTCTAATTGTTGGTGGTCTGACCTGCCTATTGGACTAAGACAACTGGACCAAGAACCCCTACTAGGTGAGGACTCCTATAGCCCCTGGACTTTCATTTTCAGATACTTTTGATTTATCACTTTTTTATACCTCACGACTTAATACTCGAGCATGTAAAAAGGAGGGAGCTAAGCATATTGTGACCCAAGGAGAACAAGGCATCCATCTTACGTCATGTCTTAGTATCCAAGAACCTACCAAGCTCTCGCAAGGCAACACTAAATCCTTCTTCTTCACTCACTTTTATTTTCACTCCAACCATTTTTATTTATTTTTTTAGCTAAATGTCACCCTTAGGAAGACAAGGCATCGGCTTGTCCGCAAGAACCTACCATGCCTTTGCAAGGCAATGATCATCTTCTCTTATAATTTTTCTTTCTTTATTCTCTTCTTTTAGGGGTTAGAACCCCTTTTCACACCTCCATAGTATTATATATTTCTAGGTATATCCATTGTTTATTATCTTCTATTATTTGTTGCCAGGCTTCTCTATCTGTCTCACAACTAACAGGAGCTCCCAAAAATAGCTACCTCTAGCAGGCCAACAAGACCCTAGTCACTAAGGGCTACTCTCAAAAACAACTCTTAGAGTGCCTGACAATGTCTTTATAGGAGGTGAGCAACTCCTTATACCTCCCCCAAATATACCAAACCAAACCCTAGGACTTCATGCCTTGACTTGCTGGTCTCCAAAAGAAGAAAATTCTCCACAAACATATATATAATTAGATTAAGGGGTAAAAATCTTGGAAAGAAAAATTAACACCTGGACTTGGCCACAAAAAGTTTCCCCACAGCAAGAAACTCCTTCAAGCACACTTCTTCAGACCTATCTGGTGCAACACTAAAACAAAAAAACCATCAAACGCACTCACACCAAACAAACACATGGTCCTCTTGTCTTAACGAAATAAAGCACTTTACTATGAAAGGAGTGGCCCTCTTGGCTTTATGAAATGTAACCATAGAACATACCATTCAACAACCTACTATTGAAAGCAAACACTTGGTCCCCACATAAATCATACTAGAGTACAAAACCAAACCAATGGGATGGGCCACTCAGGCCCTACACTAAATGCATCAAATTATTAGCTAGTCCCCCCTGCATAAATGGCAAGGTGTGTACAGCGAGTGTGTCATTGAATGATTCTATGTGTCCATGAAAGAATAGAAAGATGGTCAATCACTACCTAGCTCATCACCCATACTAACCCATCAACGGCCATAACAAGACATGTCAGCAAGCAATCCCCACAGTAGTCTTGGGATAATACGATGAACAATTTTAATAGCCCCTTAGGACCATAGTTGAGAAATATATCCTCAACAAAGGCATAATTTGCCAACGAATCCGCAAAGTGATTCCACTGACAAGAAACCACTTAACAAGTCAATGTCTCAAAAATCTCAAGTATATCCAAGGATGCATGATGATATCTGCAGAATGGGATTCCTTACACTATAGGTCCCATTCAATTGGTTGATCATAGCTAACCAAGAAGAGATGCAAAATCTAACCAACAAGATGTTTTTGAGTTCTTGTGCTCATTATTATTGATTAATGATCATATTCTAGCATAGCCAAGAAATTTTAGATTAGTGTCATACATGAAAGCATCACCAAAATAGCATTTGATAGTTGTAGACATAAACTATCTGCAGATGATACTTCTTGTTTCCAGTATATAACATCAAAAAAATGTTTGCATAAAATTATCTATTTTTAGCTCAAAAGAGAGACACAAAGCATGTGCAATCACTACTCAAGCATATGATATAATGCCAGTACCAAACTAGTACTAGAGAGCTTCACTAGAAGCATACAACCTAATCAAAATCACTTACATGTATGTTTCCTGCTATCAGAAATTTTCCACAGCCAAGATAATGTTTCCAAGCTCAAAACATCCCCAAAATCACCTCCAAATGATTGGCATTCATGGTGTACATATACATTGCATTACTAGCACATGAGAGAGATAGCCCAAAAGCAATAGATATAGCATAAACCTCTACCACAAGTGCATTTAGTCCTACTATTATAGCAACCAAAACTTGATGTAAATTGAGTGAAATCCCTGCTAAGAGTCAGGATAGACGCACCCTAGATCCAAGGCATGTCATCTCCCAATGTGTTTGAATCATGTAAGCATGTGTTGGCATCCAATATGCATAATCATTGATCAATGTCAATTCAAAACTGGAGCTGCAAATGTATTACAACCGCTGTCTGCAAATTGGAGGACTCTAAATACCAATGCCAAGGCCATCAATCTTAGAAGTGTGTAGCCAATGCCAATGGGTTTTCAAAGCCCAAAAGAGCAACTACATCCTATGTATGGCTCTATCAAGAAGCAAAGAAGAAGAGCTTACAAACATGCACAACTAACATGATGCTACACTACTGGTCTACAAGGTGCCAATGCTACAAAAATGAGTTTTTAGAGCTCTAATAGACCACCAAGAACCTCCTCAAGAAGCCTTTAAGCAAGGCATTGAGCATAGGGTTGCCAATCTCCAGTGGTGAGAGGTATGCAACCAATTGACATGTTGTGTGTGCTCAAATGCTCTTCAAAATGAGCTCAAGACTAGCTCAAATAATACCTTGATAAAGCTCTAGTTCTTCCCTAATGAGTGACAAGAAAGGGGAGATCAAGCCTCCTGGATGAGTGCAGCCAAGACACCTTCATACCCGATGAAAGAGGCTTTGGAGGAGGCTTTCTTTCTTTCTGTAACTTTAGAAGCCGGAGATTCTTCTCCTGCTGGTACACTTCCTAGGGCCAATGCTTTGGCCGCCTGATCAATCATTTTTCGCACGTACCCGTTCCAATCCACTTCATCTAGGGTATGGGCTGCTACATTCTCCAGCACCAGTACTCTAATTCGATGCATCAATGAATTGTAACGTTGGCTGGAGAAAAGCACATGTATCAGCTTGGCATGCATCCTGCTTCTGCGTCAGGGATGTCCTGGATGCTTATGCTATCATTTGTGAGCACCTCCTCCTTCTTCATTTTCAGCATGGCATAAACATCCCTTTCTTGTTTCCTCTCCATCTTTGGTACCAATCCCAAAGCCTTCTCCACCAAGGCTGGATCTAACCGAGGACCTATACCTGCTTTGCATCTTCTCCTCTGCCCACTGTTACAATACCACATTCTTGGTCTGGGTTGTATGTTCTGAGGAACTCCATGCACTTTAGGTGGTCCGGCTCCTGCGAGAACTTTTCAAGATACTTTGTGAGGTTGCATTGTTCAACCACCCTCCTGGCTGGTTCCTCCTTGGCCACCATGACTTCTATGTTGTGGATGGTTCGGAATTTGAGCTGGCTGAAGGCACAATTCTCTAGATGGATGCGGCATTGCTCCCTTTCCTCATCTGTGAATGAGAGTCGATGGGTGCGGTCTTGCTGCGACATTTTATGCTCTTGCCATAAGTCGTAACTTTCATTAGTATTTTCCACCTATCAATTCGCTAATTGTTGGAAAAGAAAAACTCTATGCTTTTTGAATGAATTCATTAGGAAGTCATGTAGATTTTCCTTTTTAGACTTGGACTTTTTTCCCTTTACTTCAAAGTTTTCCTGCCCATTTTCCTACCCCGTCTGTTTTTTCATACTACCTATTTATGCTTTTCGCTAATTTTACTTTGATTTATCCCCTTTGATTCATTTCTCGTCTGATTCATTCCACCTTACCCCCTCCCCTTTCATCTTGAAAAGAATCCTTCTTAGGATTGAGGGTCAAAAGATTAAGGCCTTTCGGCATATTGGGATGGGAGTTACTTGTGAAGGAGCCAAGTATAAATTGTATTCCAGTTGAGCGGCGTGGTCCAAATCAAAGGGTCGAATTCCCACGTGCGTGATGTATGTGAGAAAATCTGTGAGGAAGTCACCAGAGTCGACCTGACTCGCAATGTGGAGTTATTCCTCTGTCAAGAGGCGGTCAAGGTAGGGATGCCCCTTGATGTGCTCTTCCATGGGTCGGTCTCGAAGAGTGGTTAATACTCTATACGAGGTGGGTGCGACGTAAGTGGGATCATACTTTGTTGTTTTGATGGCGCAGAGTTGCTCGGCGTTGGTCATTATGCGACATCCTTCAACTTCCCATTGCAACCTAAGAGCATACCACTGCCTCAAGAAAGGTGATCCAATATCAGCGAGGTGTGATAACTCCGCAATTTCTTGATCAGTGATAGCAGAAGTGGTTCGTGGATCGTATGGTGTGATAAGGCATTGTTTGCTGGCTTGCTGCTTGGAGATCTCGTTGTGAATCAACTCAGCAGCGGAGTGAGAAGCTTTTGCAAATGCGAAGTCAAAGGTCTCCCAAGAGCAAGGCATATTGTGCACTTCCGTTGCAAAGGGTTCTTCTAATAGACCTAAGTCCAAGCGATCATAGCTGAGGGCTAGCGACATGAAGGTGGCATCGAGTCGTTTAATGCATTCCACCACGTCATCCCCAGTGTCCTCAGCAAGGTTAGCGCGGCTAGCGCTAGAAAGGATTTTTGTTCATAGGAGGGCGTAAGGCCGACGAGTGGCCAAGGTTTGCTAGAATTAGAGTTCCTTGAGCCTACAGTTGGGCTGTTTGGAATATGGGTGGACAACAGGTGGACTGCTGCAGTCAGTTTTGCTTTGGGGAGACAGATTGACTTGGTTGGATGATGCCTCCTATGATGGTGGCTGTTTCTTGGGCCGATAGGCTTGTGCGACTCTCTTGGGCCGAAGCATAGATGAGTCAGATGGCTGGGGCTCTGGAGAGTACTGCAGCTTATGGTTTTGAGGTGTTATGGGATGAGGGCTGAGCAAGCTCGAGGGTGGCATATGAATAGTCCCTTTGGCCATGGGGACCTTAGGGATCCATAGCCAGGTATTTCCCTCGTAGTAGCCTTGCACATGCAAGAGGGCTTTAGGGACCCATCTTTGCTTGATCACGCGGTGCTTCCTGTGATTGCATTGTAGTTTCCTAGGGTTAGAGTTCTGGGTCTTATGAGGATAGGACCGTTGACTCCTAGGCGGTTGTTGCGGCTGTTTAGGCACCCACTGGAAACGAGGCTACTGGGCCTTAGCTTTGGCTGCTGCGGGTTGCGGTTTATGGAAGTCGGGGAGTGGTGGGCTCACACTACTTCCCTCCTTAGTGTTGTCAATGGATGTTTCTATCGGTGGCTTTGCGGATGGTGATGGTGTCATGCAACCCTTGCTGAAAGCTGTGACAATGAGCACGTTGCCTATTGCTAGGTGGATGCGCTGTGACTCATAATCAACGTTGCAGTGAGTTTGCTTTTTGAAGGTTCTCCCTAGTAGTGACTCCGTGCCTGGGTCTATAGCACTTGGCAATACATAAAAAAGCATTGGAACAGTCTCAGACTTGATAGAAACGGTGACTCTGTTTTGATTCGGACGGTCGAATGGGTTGACTCAGACAGTTGCCTCGGACGGTCCGAGGGCCGGGCTGACTAGGGTTTTGGCCGAGTGATAAGGGCCGAGGGCCGATTCTGGGACTCGGCCCATGAAAGGCCACTCGGACGGGCCGAATGCGGTGCGCGTGACCAGTGCGAATCCGATTTCGGTCGATTCACCAAATGTAGGCCGGCGCCATGGTCATGCACTTCCAAATCCTATCTAGGAAAGTAGAGGGAGAGATTCGTATACCTGAATGGGCCGGTAAGTGCGTCGATGATGCGATCGAATCGATATGGGCTGGAGCTCTCTATCTCTCTCTCTCACATACACACACTGAAATGGCACAAATGAGCTCTCCCTTGGCCTCCTGGCTCTTATATGCCTTCCCAAATGTGGCGTTGATGCCCCCAATCACTCACCTGCCGATCTTAGGCATCACTAGCGAGCATTTTACCAATTTTGCACGATTTTTGCCCTATTTTTCCCTGTTTTGAAACAATAAACCCTACCCTTTTCCGGTTCGATTTTCTAACTCTAACCTACGCTAAATGCAACAAAGATCGAAGGCAAAAAACTGAAATAGATTCTCCATGCTTTCCAATCATCAAACAACCAAAATATCCCAAAATACTTACTTGTTTTGAAGATAAAAAACACCCAAACTTCCTACCTATCTCAAGCTCTGTTTCAGAGATGAATCCCCTACTTCGATGCTCGATATGAGGCGCGCAAGTGCTCAAGCTTGAATCTATTGGTCCCGACAACGGAACCAAAATGTGGGAGCTTTCACTCAACTGCCAAGACCCACGGACCACTTATTGTTTCAAGCGTTCCAAGCAATCTCTAATGGCTATCTCTCACCTAGCCGACGCGTCGCCAATCCTACGAGTGTAGTGAGCTTACCTTGATGCTTGATCGAGTACCCTCCTCTCTCTTGCACCCCAGTAGCTCCACGATTCTTGATGCTAGCTCAAGCATCCTCAAGCCTCCTCCATCTCCAAGCTCCATCCTCCATAGTAGCCGCGCGCACAAGAGAAAAGAAGAGAAGAGGAGATGGTGAAGAGCTTCACCCTCTTGATCCCTCACTCCCACACACACTCACTCCCTCACACTCACACTCCCTCTCTCAAGAGCACACACAAGTAAGAAGGAGAGAAGAAGAGAGGAAGAAGAAGACTCTTTTTGCCACACACCAAAAGAATGAACTTCTCATTCACTTTTCAACTTTTTATACAAAATCCTAAATCCCTTTTGGGTGGTCATCCCCTTTTTCCCTTTTTTACATGGCCGGCCGTAGCCTAGGCCCTTTTTTCCATTTTCCACCACTCTAATTTCATCCTATTCCCAACTAATGCGCACAATTTGCATAGGAGCGAGCCTGGTTCTCTTTTACAAGGATTCGGGAGTGCTTCCATAATTAATGGTGCACCTTTTACTCTTTTGTTGCCTCGGGGCAACACTGAGACTTTCTGAGGGTCGTGCCCGAACATTTAAAAATTTCAGGGTCTGGTTACCGGTCAAGGCGCCTTTTTCTGCTTTTATTCTGTGCCTTTTTTTGCTATTTCCTTTTTTTCCATTTTCCGCTCCTCTGTGCTGCGGGAAACATGGTAACACTTTATGTGGGACACAAGAAGCGTATATATAGGACTTTGGCTTTGCCTTAATGCTAGAAGGGGAGCTCTAACCTAGTTTTGGACTCAAGTAGAAGGCTTGCGTAAAAGCATGATTGTTATTGTTTTCATGATTGTAACAGTGAGACAATAGACTTTGATGGTAATTTTGAGGGGATTTGGAACCAAGGATCAAGTATGATTATGGAAAATTTGATAACTCTCATTCTCAAAGCCTCACTTGTACAAGGAGTTGACTATGATTTACTTGCAAAATACTAGAAGACTTAGTAGCATAGAATAAAGTTATTCCGGTAAGCCACAAAAACTAGCTCCATGATATGGACCACTCAATATGGTTCAGTGTTGTGGGTTTCTCTATGGCAATCATCCAATTGGCATAGTTTGATGATAATTTTGAGGGGAATTGGAAAATAAAGATCAAGGATGATTATGGAAAATTTGATAACTCTCATTCTCAAAGCCTCACTTGTACAAGGAGTTGACTATGATTTACTTGCAAGAGACTTCAAGACTTAGTAGCACATGAATAAAGTTAGACTGGTAAGCCACGAAAGCCATCTCCATGATATGGACAACTCAATATGGTTTAGTAATGGGTTTCTCCATGGCAATCATCCAATTTTCCAATTTTTCAATCAAAACAAAATCTGCAATACCACCTCCACCATAGTATCATGAGAGATACATCCACTAGTGTGACCATGCCACACATGGGTGCTATTACAAAGACAAGCCAAGAGAATATCCTTTACCCCTGGCTATGGTTGGAAGACAAGATAAGATAGCTTTAGGGGCACAATCTCAAACACCCAAATTGATGGGAGTTAAGTATGCTAAAGCCAAAGAACCTCACATAGGGAAAACCCTAGTGTCAACAACTGAGGTTCATTACTTAGACACATACCCTTATGAGGATCCTTATTCTCACCTAGAGCAAACCCTAGTGTCAACTAGGATTCATTACTTAGTCACATATCCTTATGAGAATCCATATGCTTCAATGCTAACCCAATTCACAATGGATCAAAACACACTTTGATACATCCAACATGGAGGATTTGGGAAAATACTAAATCAAGCTCCAAGGAAATTAGACTCATGCTATAGGAATTGTAGATGTAAGATTATAAAACATGCACATGCAAAGTCTCTAGAATACCAACTATTACATATACACTAGAAGTGCACAAGATCACGATGGTCTAAATGGTAAGGGAGCCGTTCCAACACTCTAAAATGGCTCCCTATGTGCCATAAGGTCTAGGTGCCTTTCATGCTTTTAATGGAAATTTTGATCTCATCTTTCGAGAAAGGGCACTCGAGAGCTAGGACCACATTGACGGAGCCTCAATCAAGACTTAGTCTTTTGGACTACGTGAATCATCAATGGGTATATTAAGCATGAATACAATAGTAAAGATTTTGAAATGTTTTGAGTGCATGAAGATGAAGCCCCATCCTAGGTAATGCTCCTTACTTTCAACCTCCTCTTGAATCAACCCATAAGTCCTATTTTCTCTAGGTATGCAAGCTTTAATGCACACAAGCAATGGAGAAACATATTTCCATGACATAGAGCAATCCATGTAAAATGCTTGACAATTGTGAATATTGGGATGCATTTTCTTGTGTTGGGAAGTGCTCATGGATAAGCAACATAACCACTCAATTTTAACATCATAAATATCCAAGGTACCACTTTATATGAGACATAAGAAGTGTATAAGTCAATGTTGTAAGATTATAGAACATGGACTTTAGCTTTGGCTTAATGCTAGAGGGGGGAGCTCTTAGATTCAAGTAGAAGGCTTGTGTGCAAGCATGATTGTTGTGGTTTTCATGATTGTAACAATGAGGCAATGGACTTTGATTATAATTTTGAGGGGATTTGGGCACCAAGGGCAAAGGATGACAAGGGAAATTTTGATAGCTCTCATTCTGAAAGCCTCATCTGTACAATGAGTTGACCATGATTTACTTTGCAAGAGCCTTGAAGTCTTAGTAGCACATGAATGGACTTAAATTGGTAAACCCAAAATATCAACTCCATCATATGGACCACCCAATATGGTTTATTGTGGGTTTTTCTATGACACTCAATGACATTAATCTCAAATTTGTGGTCAAGCAAAGCAACACAAGGGGTTTCATGCTCCCCTATTTTTACTACTATTTTAGTGGTAGCCCTTGCCTAGTTATTTCTTGTATAATGACTCCAAGGAGTAAATCCTAGAGTCTCTTCCCCATATTGTTGCATCTGCCTTACTCCACCATGCATATTGCTACAAGACAATGCATTTTCAGCCACCTTATTCTCTTTTCCATATGTTGCCCACTGTTGATTAGCAATATCCTCCATTGATAAACCAACTCTTGCATCATGCTCATATTCAACATGAATGCCCAACAAAAAAGTTTTCTCTTGAAAGTGTTGCAATGCACTAGTGGTATCTGAGAGTTGGATTTTAAGAGCCGCTTATGAGTTGTGCTTGAAGCATTTGAGGCCAGTTTTGATCCATATGTCCTCCATGGTTCTTGAGCATGAGGCATCTTGTGGCTATAGGGGAGAACTCCATCCTAGTATGGTGTCTCTAGTGAGGCCTTTGCAGCTTTGGAGAGGGTGATAAAAAGAAGAAGTTGAAGGTCTAGTGTTATCATAGTGATAAGAAGGGACATTTGCACAAGGATTGTAAACAATTAGTGGCTTCAAGGAAGAAGAAGGAGAAGAAGAAGTAGTAGGACTCAGAATCCTCCAATGAGTCATCCACCTCCTCTGGCTTTGACTTGGATTCTCTAATCAAGGCCAAGGCCAAGGTGCAGAAAGAATCATCTTCTTCATGAGGGAAGAGCTTGGCAGGCCCCCCTGCTTTCTAGTGCAAGTGATATGGTCATCCCTCACAACTCTCTAATGCCAGAGAGGGAGGGTGAGAGGGTGGTGAGGTGGGCCAAATGCATCTCATCTATACAATCCCAAACTCATTGGAACATGTCTCAAAGTAAGTCGCATGATATGCATTCAAATAGGATTGGTTATATAAATAATCATGGTTGTGTTGCCAACTTGATGCTAGCCAAAACCAAATGAATCCCCATATGCATAACCACTAATTTGTTGTCCATAAAACACATGCTACTGAGTAAATGCATCCTCATAAACATGATCATTAACATGATGAACATAATAGTATGCTACTATCCAAATTCACAAGAGTGTTGCCCACATTCTTGTCAATGTACATAACATACATGTTGTCCAAAACTATAATCATCATGGACATAATCACCATGTTGTTACCCAAAGGAAGATAGTGCACAAGAAAATCCATCATAAGATTACCCATATGATGTATCACTATACGGTTGCTACTACCCACAAGAAACAAACACACTAGTCCCTTCCTTCATGCGAAGATCCATGAGTTGTTTCAAGCAATATATATGTGAAACATGACCTTGCTTATCATAAATATTGTAAATATTTTTTCATTATTACCAGCCCTTGTCTTCAAGTGCCACAATATTGAAATAAATCTGTTTAGACAATGACAATATAAGAGTGGATTTAAGTAGCTTATCCAACTTATCCTAATTATCTTTATTGATTCCTTTGGGATTTCCACTCTTGGTTTTCAATAGTCTAACTTACTTCTTTTGAACCAATACCTACCATACCTACATCTTCCAATAGGTAAAATTAGTGCCATCAAGCTTTTCAAATTGAAAATAACACTATCATTTGAAAAACTAGTCATAATAATAGTATACGAATGCAAAATCCAAGAGAATGGGATACTATAAATGACATCAAACTAGCCCCTTAAATTCATCCAAAATAATGACAAAACAAGAGGAAATGCCAAAGTATAGAGCTATCCGCCAATTGCAAGCAGTAGACTGCCAAAGTATGATGTCTGCTCTCTAAGACAATGCTGAAAACTATAATTACAATAATGCTGAAATAAAGACAACAATATATGTCAATCCAATTGTGGGAAAATAGCCAAGAAAGCAAGCTCCCATTGCCAAGGATATCTGAAGTAGCAACTAGGATACAAAGAATACAACTAACAATAACTAAATTGTTGGTACCAAAGGCTGTCATGAACAAAGTTCCAGTAAATCATACATCCCATAAGTATATACATCACTGATAAATAGTTGATAGAGATAAATGCTAGTGTCCAAAGTATACGGATTCAAATGAGCCCACAAGCAGAGGTAATTGCATCCAATAGCATACAAGAGAGTATATACATGAACTAAGACTTACACTATCTGACAGAATCAAGGTCTACCAAGTGAGCATAAGTGTCTCCCACTGGAAGCAAATGTAGAATAAAAAGTGAGCAATCAAAGCTTAATACATATAAATCAAAGCATTCGGGAAGCCCAAGTGTATCACAAATACATTCGGGAGCATAAGTGTCTAATGAACCTTCAATATCTATAAGTAAGCAAGCATAAAAGCTCAAAGCAATTGACAAAGCCTAACTACATCAAATGTAGCTCAAATCCAAGTATCAAAGCATATCATAACCATATCTAGCTCATATAATAATGCTGGACATCATCATAGACATATACCATACCTAAAATACCATGTAGATACAATAGGCATTCAAAACATGAAATTCACTATTGTATGCTTATTTTCCAAATTGTTATGACATTAGTAAACCTCTACAAATTGGATCTAATCAATCTCGAAACAATTCAAATAGCATTCCAAAGTATAATCATACTATACATGCACCAAAATAACATCCTCGAAGCATCAAACATGCACTATGGAATTTACTATTTGTTGTCTAAAAATCAAAACTGTTTGTTCAATGTGAAATAAAGAACTAAAATTTGTATAGAATCATTTTTTTTCATACTCAAAGTCGTAGCTCTCATCATGCTCTTTGTTTCTAGCTATAGAACACTTAAATCCAATGTTGTATGTTAAAGTTATGGCCAAAATCCAAAAGTGATGTCAAGGTGCCATAACTGTCTACGACTTCTATAGTATGCTGCTCAAAATGGATAGAATGACTACTTTTTAGTTCAATAAGCACTCAATAAGGCTCAACTAGGCCCTAGGAAGCTCCTTGATAGGCTAGGAGTTAGCTGGAACAAAACAGGAGAAGAAAAGACTCAATGAATAGGTTGGGAAGAAGAAACAATGGTTGTCATGAAACCTTGAGTTGAAGCTTTGAATCTAGATTGAACTAAAGGATGAAGAAGCCCCTTGAATGTACATTCTGATACCAGTTGAAAGGTAGAGCCTGAGTGGAAGCATATAAGTAGAAGTATGAGCAAAGCAAGAGCTATGGCAGAGAGAGAGAGAGAGAGAGAGAGAGAGAGAGAGAGAGAGAGAGAGAGAGAGAGAGAGAGAGAGAGAGAGAGAGAGAATGTGGGAACTCCAACACTCACAATGTGTGACCAAACTTTCCTTATTTAATAGTCACTAAAAGAATAAAGAATGAAGTGATAGTGATGGGTGCTTGTCACCTGTGTAGGTTACAAGTATGGAATCATAGTGTGTGAAGTAAATACAAGGCAACATACGTAGAGGCCCCTTTACCCCCAATAAATATAAGGCAAAGAAGGTGGATAGACGTCTTACAAGAATTTCACTTTGAGATTAGATACTACCCTGGCAAAGAAGATATGGTAGCTGATGCTTTAGTCGAATGGCCTTTTTAAATACTCCAATAATTAAGGACCCTATTAAGGTAAGAGATCCTTGCAAGTCTCATCTTGATGCTTGGTAACATCCTTTTGGAGATAGTGGCTATTGAAGGCCCTAAAGATCCAAATTACTTAGAAGTAAAGAGGGTTATCTATTTAGAAAAGAAGACTTTGAAAGAGAAGGCCAAGTTCAAAGACCATGTCCTATTATAATGAGTTGCTACATTATCAACAAAGGCTATATGTACCCAAAAGATGGGAATTGAAGAAAAAGATTTCATCGGAAGCTCATGACAAACTTATAGCCAAACATCTAGGATATGCCAAAACTTTGAACGCAGTCAAGACAAGCTACTATCGACTAGGAATAAAAATAGATGTCCTTAGATATGTAACCCAATGTTTCAGTTGTCAAAGAATCGATGCCAAAAGGATCCAACTTCTTGGAGAATTACACTCCCTTGATGTTCCTAAAATGAAATGGGAATATATTAGCATGGATTTTATAGTAGGCTTATCCATTGTTCAAGGAGGATATAATACTATTCTAGTGATAGTGGATATGTGTACCAAGGTAGCTCATGATATTCCAATAAAATCAATCCATAAAGCTTTTATGAGATATTTTGACTATATAGCTCTTGAAAAGGAGCATTAGTAATCATGACACCCTCTTTATCTCCAAATTCTAGACTAGTCTATCGAGATTCAACTATGCTTCACAGTACAACTTATCACCCACCATGCAAACTAAAAGAGTAAATCAAGTCTTGGAGGATAGTTGAGGGCTCATTTTAGTTGGAAGCCAAAGAAGTGGATCGAATACCTTCCGTTGGTAGACGGTGTCTATAATGCTTCATTCCAACAAGCATTGGAATGACCCCCATTGCAAGAATTATTTGGGCAAGAGTGCTTATCTCCCCTAAACTTATTTGATCCAACTATAAAGGTAGAAGCCTCTAAAAGAATATTAGATGATGTGCAAGAGTAGGTTAAGGCAATTCAACAATATATAAAGGCACATAAGATTGACAAGAGGCCTATATTGATCCAAAGAGGACTAATTGAATCTTTAAGGAAGGTGATATGGTCTTCCTAAGGGTTTGTCAACCCAAGAGGAGCTCTTTATCTCTTGGGAAGTTCAAAAAGCTTTGTCCTAGATATTCTGGGCCATACAAAATCATGAAATGCTTAGGATATATACAAATAAGCTAGCCTTACACTCTCATTTGAGGACCCATGACATATTCCACATAAGCCTACTAAAATCTTATGTTTCCAATCCAGAGCATATCCTTGATGATGAACAAATTGTAATACCAAACCAAGGGATCCTTAAAGTCCAACTTAAGAGAATCCTAGAAATTAAAAAAAATCCTTGAGGAATCGTACTTTCCAGCAAGCTAAATCACTGCATTTTGCGCTGAATTTCCTGCTCATCTTCTCCCTGTTTCCAACTGTCATCAATGGCATTATCTATGGCTTGCACAATCCATAATCATCAATCTCTAAGTTTCCAATCTAGCATACTCTACTAAAGCCCATCCTCTTGAGCATTCTTGAGCTCTCAAACCCTAGCTATGGCAGATTCAGGACAACAGTGATTTTTTTGGAATTTCTTCAAAGAATCAAAGGGCTTTTACTCTAACAAGTATCCTAGAGCTTCCTCAACACTCAAGGGACTAACATTGAAGCCTTCTTGGACGTGAAGCTTCAAAATATGGTGGCTATGGAGTCAAAATAGGGTAGCAAGCTTCAAGAATCCAATTCTTGGATTATCTTCTTCAATTTCATGGGGCTTTTGTTGTCTAAAACACTGGGATTGAAGGTATTCTTTAGCGATTTGGTTTATATTGGAGGAATTCTTAAAGTTTCAAAGCATTTTCAGCCCTTTGTACATGGCAATGTCTGAAAATTCATGGAATCCATGATTTTAATGAGAAATTACTTGCATCAAAGCTCAAATGATCTTCTCCAACAAGCTATTGTGGATTTCTATCAATTCATTGACTTCTTTTGATTGCATTGGAGCAATCTTATTGATCGGGAGCTGAAGATTACTTGGGAGCAATCATATTGGACAAATCCTTCTTGAAGATTGGTCTTATTGATTTAAATCTTGGTCTACTAATGGTGTCTTATGCTAAAGGTTGATTAATTGGATTCATCCACTACTTTCCATCAACATTAAAGAGGTAATTTTAGTACTTTCAGCTCAATCTCTCTTTTATCCAATTGTTGAACCAATCCTATTGTTCATAAGAGAGATTAAGTGTAGCAGAACCTCTTAATTCTTATTGAAGGCATGTAGAATTCAACCCAAGATTGATTATGATTGCTTGATGACTTCTTTTCTGCCCATTCAAATGTTGAAGCTCAATTGATTGCATAAATGCTACTCACTGCCTACTTGACTTGGATTTTTGTTGGATGGTTGAGAATTGATGCTATAGGAGTGAAACAATGATGAAAATGGTAAGTGGGAACATTTTAAAAGTAGTGAGTCATTGCAAAAGGGTAATGCCCTATCCATAGCCCTTTTCAATTCAGTCATTTCCTAATACCCACTTGTATTTCATTAAAAGGTCAAAGGCTTTTTCAGTCAATGCATAGCATCCTTTTTTATTAGCCATTAGAATGTACTTGCCATGTTGGTTCCCGCGAGGAAAAGTGGATGCCAAGTGAGTCAGGAAGACAAAAGAGAGGTGACCCTCCCTTCCCGATTAAGATCCTAAAGGGGTGCACAACCCGGCTTGAGGTGGAACTTTGCACACCCCTCTTGTCTCAGAGCCCATGCTATTTTCAAATTTAGGTGTAGGTACATTTTCATTATCAGATTTTGGTCCAAGTACAACATTGATTAGCAATAATCAGGGTTCCATAAGTGATTGATGAACCATTGGAAGAGGGGCAGAGCATCTTCTATTTTCAAGACACCTATAGGTGTTTAACAGATAAAACAATAGGTATATACCCATCTACAAGTTATTCTTGAACCCTACAGGTGCCCCATAACCCTCTCTTGGTTGCTCCAGTGGTTTACAAGGGTTTTCTTCACTCAGGGTATTTCAACAGAGTCAAACAGGGTTTCCTCAGGGTGTTAACAGGTTGGAGGAATTCTCTGGACAAGTACACAGTTTCTATTACACAAAATTCTGTCGTGATCTGATTTGGGATCTTAATAGCTTGATTTGAAGAGGGGATCCTAAGCTTCGATTTGAATAAAAAAATTTGTAAATTCAACATTGGCAAAAAAAGTTATGGCCAATTTACTGACAGGGGGGTCTAGTGGACTGCACCGACTTCTCCTTCCTCTAAATGATAAGGCTTAATGAACTTCTCACAACGTCACCAGTAGTGAACCACCAGCATTGTTGCACCTAAACAGGCTGTCTGGAATACATTGTTTGAGTTCATTCTACCCACATACCTTATTGAAAGTTGAGATATTATTAAATTTGCTATATCCCCATATTATAAGCTTTCCATAGAGCTATTAAGCATTGTTATTGGTGCCATATTCAAAGAGAAACAAGGGGTTAAGTGACAAATTGTCTACTACTACATCACTGCTTCCTAATGGCCAGGAATAAGAAGAAAGACCCTATTATTGAGGCATTGAATGATGGTGTCAGAGACTTCCAAGAGGATCAAAATTACACAACTGAAGCCCATAATGTTGATCAAGTAGATGAAGAATTAAGCATTGGGATTTCTTATAGCACACACCAAGGACAACAAGACATACATGAAGAGCATGCAGGGAATGATTATCTCTTGCTGTCAAAAGATCTAGGACATGTCAATGAAGGCCTTTCTAAGGATTTGAAGGCTTTGAATGAAGGTTTAACCCATATGAATCAAGGGTTGTTGCAAGGGATAGCACATGTAAACCAAGGAATCTCTGAATTGTAGCAAAGCAATAAATCCTTATTCCAAGAGCTCATCTCAGCCATCAAGGAAATCAAAAGCAAGCCACAAAGAGAAGCTCAAAATATTGAAGACTCCCATGAAATTCCCTTTGTCGGTAATCCTTCCCATCCAAGCAAAGAAAAGTCTCAGCCAGTAATGCACACTTTTGAAAGGGGAGAGCCATCTAGAGTGAGGAGCAACCATTATCCTTCACAAATTCATGGTATTCATATCCCAAGGCCTCAATTAAGTAGTCCAAAGGATAATCATAGACATGAAGGGGAACATGAAAACACTTGATGGAACAATGATTATCATGGATGTGACCCCTTCTACAAGAATTTTTATCATCAGCTCTCAAATGCACAAAAAGGAAATGTAGTCAACAATCACGTTCATGAAGGTGGACGGCATGACGAGCGAAGATTAGCACATGACATTCCAATCCAAGAGCATGTTTCAAATGGACAACCCTCATCTCATGGTTTTGGACCACCTACTTTTAAACAAAATTCATGGAATAAAGATTCATGGAGACAACAATCTCATGGGTAGCCATCTTACAATGAAAAAGAATATAAAGAGAAGATCAATATCACTAATTTCAAAGGAGATAATGCATCACCTTCAGAAGGGGAGGAGTGGATCAATAAGCTTGAATTGTACTTTACCCTTTACCCTAGAAGTGAAGAGGCCAAAATTTATTTCGCGACTCTTCATCTTGAAGGTTATGCCCATACTTGGTGGCATTACATGCAAAAGATTGGGCAAATTTTGACTCTTGGGAGGAGTTCAAGCAAGCGATGATTGATGTCTTTGTGTCTCCTTTGGAAAAAGAAAGACTTCAAAGAAGATGGTATGCATGCGCTCAAAGGGGAATGTTCGTTAGAGACTATTCCAATGCCTACTTGAATCGTTCCATGTATGTTGAAGGCATTTTAGATTTTGCTAAGCTGAATAAATACATTTTTGATCTTGACCCTGCCCTATCATTAGAGGTAGAAGCTCAACAACCAAAAACTTTACATGGGGCCATACAATTGGTTGAAAGATACTCTTTGAAGTACAAAAGAGATGTAGGAAATTTTCAGCAAAGAAGTATGGCTAATAATGTTTCCAATCAACCTACAAAGTATGGGCAACTTTTTAGCTAATCAAGAGACTCTTTTACACAAGAAAATAGAGGTTATAATAGTCCACATAGTTATAACAGCAAAGTGCCAACATTTTCCACTATCTATGCCTCTAAACAGAATGAAAATTTTGTACCAAAATAGGGGTAAACTTTTAGAAATGTGGCTGAACCAAGAAGTACCTTTTCAAGAGCTGAAAATGCTCCTAAACTGCCCAAAAATAGTTCTAACAGCAACTTCCTTCCTAGCGACAAACTTTGGGAAATGCATGCAAAAGGATTATGCTTCAAGTGTGTGGAGAAGTGGTCACAAGGTCATAAGCTAAAGTGTAAAGCTAAGAACTCAAAAATCAACATGGTGATCACTCAGGAAGTGAAAGTTGAAGAAGAAGAAGATCAAGAGGGAAATTTACTGCATGTTGATGCATACCCAATGGTTGAAGAGATTCATGAAGAAGAGAATGCCACCAAGGAAGAATTCTATGATCCCATGGATGGCTTTCCTTTTGATCTAGGTAGTAATCATGATTCTCATGTTTCCTTGTATACCATCTCACATGATGCATGGACCGGTTGCAAAGGAAAAAATGCACTTAGACTCAAAGGTTTAATTAATGGCAAGGTTGCATATATTCTAGTGGATACGAGCATCGCTCATAACTTTGTCAACACCAAATATTTGAATGGGCTAAAGTTGCTACCTATTGATATGGATTCTTCCTTGTGGATACAAGTTGCCAACAGTGCATATGAGTCTAGTAAAGAAGTGTGTCCATGTACTTCAATTGAGTTATCGCCCTCTTGCACAATAAAAGTAGATTTTATCACTTTGGATATGGGGCCTATTGACATTGTCATTGATTGTAATTGGTTGAAAACACTTGGCAAATTTAACTTGGACTTGGAGCAAATGATAATGGAATTTAATTGGCAATGACAACACATAGAGTTGAAAGGCATAGACCACAAACAAATAGAACTCATCTCCATGAAGAAATTGAGAAAAGAAATCAATGCAAAGTCATGCATCTTCACTCTTTTGCTTGCAAAAGTAGATGAAGGACAATCAACAAATCAGCCATCTTCTTCTTCAAAGGAAAGGGATCCAAGATTACAAGAGATATTGGAGGAATACAAGGATTTATTTCAGCCACCATCATCTTTACCTCCAAAGCGAGAGGTTGACCATCCTATTGACTTGTTGCCTAATACAAAACCCATCAACAAACCTCCCTATCGCTTGTCCAAGTTTGAAAGGGAAGAAGTGGAGCATCAAGTCAAGGAATTGCTGCAAATGGGTTTAATTCAGCAAAGTTAATCGCCGTTTGCCTCTCCCGTACTCTTAGTCAAAGAGAAGGATGGATCATTTCACATGTGTATTGACTATCGGGATTTGAACAAGTCAACGATCAAGAATAGGTACCCTATTCCCCAAGTTGATGATCTTTTGGATGAGCTTAAATGATGCCAGGAGGCATATTTCACGGTGGATTCCGTGAGGTTTTACGACGAATTCCGTAAACTTTGATGACCAGGGCTCATACACAAAGTGGATTCTTTGTGCGAGAAGTTGATGGGGACGCCTGTCCTTTTCGGGCGTTTCATTAATTTAGTGTGTACATGGGTGATTCCATAGCGGGTGATTCCGCAAAATGCATATTAAATTAATAAACGTTTATGAGTTTAGAGTGTGCACTCGTAATAAATTAAGGTTAGGATTTATTTCTAACCAGTTGATTTATTTATGTAGCTGAAGACTGCTAGGTATTCACTTTTGTCGGTTTAATTGTATTATTTTACTAACGATTGTGAATGCTTCAGTTGATGTGTAGAGATAGCAACAGTAGTGGAGGAAAGCATGGGAGGATAGCGAGTATTCGATTTATCATTTATATTTTGATGGGCGCATACCTTAGGCATGGCGCCTATATTTTGTCATGCCTATTTATTGAGGCGTTGGATATTTATTATTATTTTGTATGCGCATGGGCGCACGATTATGTTATTTCTACTTGGACATTGTATTGGACATGCCAGACTCTTTGGGCACTGCCCATTAGCTTTATTCCTATTTTATGTTAAAGCAAACTCAAAAGCTAAAAGCTTGCTATTTTGTAATTTTGGCTATTATTTGAGCTTGAAGATGAATAATACATAAAATACATACTTTGTGGAGCGCTCACACAAGGCATGGGGGGAGATTGCACCCAATTGGTCTCTTGTTCATGTCATTCATGCTTTTTACCTTGTAATTTGTGCAAAAAGTAGAGTTCTATTGTTCTTGGGGACCTTCCGGCATTCACTACGCGAGCGTACAGCATCCGATCTGCGCACCAGTGGTATCAGAGTGAAGCTGAGATCAAGAGCTTCCAATCGCTACCCATCTTGTGCGAAGGCAGAGCTCCTGGAACGATTGGGCTCTACGGTCAATCTCGTCGCGAACGGTCGATACAAGCAGATTCATGGTGATCAAGAACCCCCGTTTCCATCATCAAACTGCGAGGGACCGGTCTGCAAAGGCGGAGGACCACTCCTACATCTTCTTCATCAAGTCGTCAAGAATAGAGAGATAAGTTAAAAACTCCATATTTTCAAGCTTTAAAAACTAAAGCTTAGGAAGCTTTAAGAAGCTTAAAAGCTTCAAAACGTAATCACGAGGTCTCAAAAGACGTCAGCGCAAATTTCGCCGCCTTGCAAAACGGCCCTCCCCCTAAAAATTTGACGTTTTTGCTGCCACACTACCAAGCTTAATCACTTAAGCAACAAGTCAGATAAGTCGTACAATTCAGCAAGTACTGCAAGTCTGCAAAGTTCAGATTCTGCAAGTCTATCAAGTTGAAGTTCTGCAAGTTCCATAAAGCAAGCAAGTTCTGCAAGTCTACAAACTCTGCAAGTCACATTAGTCTGGTACTCTGCAAGTCATACAAGTCAACTGGAGTCAAACTGACTTCTTTTCAAAACTCATAGAAGGGTTGTTCCTGCGCAGAAACTCCAAACTGCAAAGTTGTTCATTGGAAGGTACTCTACGCATACGCAGGTTTCCTGAAGCATTTTCAGCATACGAAGAAGGATAAAACATAGATTTTTCGAATATTTGAAAGCCACACCCAAACATACATAAGCCTTGTATTCCCAAACTTGAGCTACGCTCATCCCGCTAACTTGATTTTGAGAGTGAAAGGTCTTTTGAGTTTTGCAGGATGACGGAATCACATATGGATGATTTTGGCTGAAGGCGACCTACCTAAACCTATGATGGAGCAAAAACTGGATTTAATTATGATGAAATTGGATGAAGAATGACGAGCTAGGCAAGCATTGCAAGTTCAACTGGCAAATTTACAAAGATCATCTACCGACAAAGAGGAACCTCAATCTGAAGATCTTATCCGACGTACCATCGACGCGACTCTCGAAGCTCAAACCATCCACAAGGAATCAAATATAAGTAAAAGAAATTTCAAATTCCGTACTTTCAATGGCATTCGAGAGGGAAAAACTGTTCTTGCATTCATTAGTCAGTTTGATGACTATTTTCATGAGGAAACCTATGCAGAAAAAGATAAAATCAAGTGTGTCACTAATCATTTAGTGGATAGACCATCTTTATGGTGGACTGTAGTACGCAAGAGTATAGATTGTCTCACTACCTGGGAGAATTTCAAGAAGAAGTTTATGCAGAATTTCCTTCCTCCACAATTTCATGAGAAAGCTATAAAGAAATGGGATCTTCTTCAGCAACGGGATCATGAGCCTATTCCTCAGTACACAGAGCATTTTTGGAATGCACTACTCCAGTTACGCATGCTTGAAGACGTACCTGAAACTACACACAAGCGCAAGTATATGCCTGGACTCCTTGGGCATTACTACGCTGAAGTTAACATGTTCAAGCTTGCTACTCTTGAAGACGCAATTTCATTAGCTCCCAACACTGAAGACAAGCTGCGAGGTAGAGACAGACATCCACAGCAATTCCAAGCTAATGGTAACTATGGATCTAAGCAATTCAACTCAAATTTTAGAGGATTTAATCAAGGTCGTTTCACTTCATCATCTTTCTGTAAAAATTGGGCAAAACCACCTGCTTTACCATCCAATGTCAATCAAAATTCCAAGTCTATTCCACAGCCAAATCCCAATATCCCTAGACTTCCTGCCATTGCAAACAATGTAACCAAAGCCAAACCTATAGTATGCTATAAATGCCACCAGCCTAGACATCTAGCAGCAAATTGCCATTCAAAGAAGCCACCTGCCCATATCAACTACCTTGGAGCAATGGAAGATGACGAACATGAAGATATGCCTGATTTCACAGAAGATGAGGACGACATTACTACTCCTTCGGATACTTTACTAGGTATGCCAACTCCACATTCTTTATTGACTATGAAATGTTTAGTGCATGGAAAGGAAAAGATTATTTTGCATGATGACGATAGTACTCATGATTTTATTTCAACAAAGTTAGTAAAGGAATTGAAGTTACAGATTGTACCTATGCATTATCGCATCAAAGCAGCATTCTTAGGCACTAGGTATAATGGTACACAGGAAGTGCATAACTTAGAGATTCAAATTGGTCAATACACTGAAAGAAGAAATTTTCTAGTTGTTCCATTACAGTCGAGTGACATTATTTTAGGTATGCCTTGGCGTCATCAGCATAACCCAGATATAGATTATTTCAAACATTCAATTAATATTAAATTTCAAGAAAAACATATTACATTGTATGGTATGCATGCATTTAATGTTTTTCCACTGCTTTCGCATACTCAAGCTAAACGTGCATTACGCAAGAGTAGTAAATCCTATCTCATTTGGGTGAATTAACTGCAAGTAAAAGAAAATCATATGCATCCTAGGCATAAAGAATTTCTTGCACATTTTAAAGACTGTTTTGCCGAAGATCTACCACTTGATTTACCTCCTTCACGTCCAAAAGACCATAAAATAGATTTGATCCCTGGTACACAACCACCTTGCAAAGCACCATATAGGCATAACCAAATGGAGGAAAAAGAAATTCAGAGTCAAGTTGGGAAATTACTAAATAGAGGATTGATTAGACCTAGTAGTTCTCCATTTGGTGCACATGTTCTGTTAGTCAAGAAAAAGAATAATACCTATCGTATGTGCATTGACTATCGTGCTTTAAATAAGATCATAGTAAAGAATAGGTATCCAATTCCTAGAGTTGATGACCTTATGGATAAACTACAAGGATCTACTATATTTAGTAAAATAGACCTTAAATCTTGTTATCATCAGGTGAGACTAGATAAGTCTAACATATTCAAGACTGCACTTAGGACACTGTTTGGTCATTATGAATTTAGTGATGCCATTTGGATTGACTAATGCACCTACTACATTTAGTAGAATGATGAATCATATATTTTTAAAATATCAGTATTGTGTTATTGTCTTCTTTGATGATATTTTGGTGTTTAGTCAAAATGAGAAAGAACATTATGAGCATTTGTCATTGGTTTTCCAATTATTAAAAGATAATCAACTGTATACAAATCCTGAAAATGGTGAATTCTTTAAAACAGAAATTGAGTATTTAGGTCATATTGTATCATCTGATGGAATTTAAGTTAACCCTAAGAAAATAGATGCAATATTGAATTGGCCTGTACCTAAAAATGTGCATGAGTTACGATCGTTCCTTGGTCTTGCTAGTTTCTATAGGAAGTTTGTACGTAATTTTTCATTACTTGCTTTACCATTAACCAAACTTCTGAAGAAAGGTATTGTCTATCATTGGTCCGAAAATCAACAGAAATCCTTTGACTTATTGAAACATTCATTACACATGCCCCTATCTTACAGTTGCCTGATTTTAATAGACCATTCTTTTTAGTAGTGGCCGATGCTAGTGGATCAGGAATAGGAGCTGTACTTATGCAAGACAATCATCCTATAGCCTATTCTAGTTGTAAGCTGAAACCCTCTGAACTGAAATATTCCACATATGACAAAGAACTATTAGCTGTTGTACAAGCATTAAGACAGTGGAAACACTACTTAATGGGTTCAAAATTTATGATTAAGACCGCGATTAGCAAAGTATTAGATATTTACTTAGCCAACCCCAAATATCTGACCGACATATCAAATGGGCATCCTTTATTCAGAGTTTTTATCATATCATTCAATATCAACCCGGTAAAGAAAATGTAATGGTTGATGCATTAACTAGAAGACCTGCCATTCATAATATTTCTGTTATATCTTTTGATTCTTTGATTGCTATGAAAGATACTTATCATCAGGATATTACTTTTCATGCTGATTGGAATAAATTAGTTCAAAATAACTTGATTCCTATTGATTCACTGTCATATAATGATGGATTTATGTTTTATGAAAAGAGATTGTGTGTTACAGTTCCATTCCGATCTTTTATTTTGAGTGAGATTCATTGTCCTCCATATCAAGGTCATAGAGGTATCATATCTACTTTACGTACATTAACTGAAGATTTTTATTGGCCACATATGGACACTGATGTATCTAACTTTGTTTCTGAATTTTTGATTTATCAAAGAGTTAAGAGACATCATGGTAAACAGTATGGATTACTTATGCCTTTATCTATTCCATCTAGACCATGGGAACAAATTTCTATGGATTTTATTACTGGTTTACCTAATACTAAATCTAACCATGATATGATTTGGACAGTAGTAGATAGATTTAGTAAACAAGCATATTTCATTCCATGTAAGAAAACTTTAACAGCATCACAGGCAGCACAATTGTTTTTGAAAACTGTTTTTACTAACCATGGATTGCCAAAAGTTATTATTTCAGATCGTGATTCTAGATTTTGTAACAACTTTTGGATTACTCTATTTGCTAACCTAGGCACAAAGATTGATTTCTCATTTGCATTTCATCCTGAAACTAATGGACAAACAGAAGCCACTAATAGCACTATTCTAGATCTTTTACGTGCTTATACTATTTCTAAACCACAGACATGGGATACACATTTGCATTTATTGAAAGCACCATTTGAAGTGATTTTTGGTTATAGATTATCTACACCTATTGCATCTTTGTCAAATAGAATTCAGAGTGCTAATGATATTGCTAGTATGCATAATACTATTTTTGATGAGGTTAAAGATATGATTGCCAAAGCCCAGCAATCATATACCAAACAAGCCAATAAGAAAAGACAAGCAATGAATTTCAAAGTTGATGATTATGTTTAGTTGAGAATAGAAAAACGTAGATTACAGAGTGTAGATAGACACCCAGTTGTGAAATTAGCCCCTAGATTCTATGGACCATTTAGGATCATTCATAAAATTAATGACAATGCATTCAAGTTAGAATTACCACCTCACTGGAAAATTCACAACACATTTCACATTAGTTTATTAAGACCATTTAAAGGCCAATTACCTATACACCCTGTTTATGAAAACCCACCTTTGTTAGAGGAAGAGACTGAAATACTTAAACCTGAAGCTATCATAGATACAGATTTTATGACCACTAGAACTGGCCGAAGATATTCTAGATATCTAGTTAAATTTAAGAACCATCCTGTAGAGGAAGCACAATGGATGCACGCTAGAGACTTAAATGCTTTCCCCACTCTGTTAGCTCCACATTGAGCTAATAGCAATTGAGGTCAATTGCTATCCCACCCCGGGGGTATGATTCCAGGAGGCATATTTCATGGTGGATTCCGTGCCATGGTGGATTCCATGAAGTTTTACGATGGATTTCGTAAACTTTGATGACCAGGGCTCATACACAAAGTGGATTCTTTGTGCGAGAAGTTGATGGGGACACCTGTCCTTTTCGGGCGTTTCATTAATTTAGTGTGTACATGGGTGATTCCATAGCGGGTGATTCTGCAAAATGCATATTAAATTAATAAACCTTTATGAGTTTAGAGTGCACACTCATAATAAATTAAGGTTAGGATTTATTTCTAACCAATTGATTTATTTATGTAGCTGAAGACTGCTAGGTATTCACTTTTGTCGGTTTAATTGTATTATTTTACTAACGATCGTGAATGCTTCAGTTGATGTGTAGAGATAGCAACAGTAGTGGAGGAAAGCATGGGAGGATAGCGAGTATTCGATTTATCATTTATATTTTGATGGGCTCATACCTTAGGCATGGCGCCTATATTTTGTCATGCCTATTTATTGAGGCGTTGGATATTTATTATTATTTTGTATGCGCATGGGCGCACGATTATGTTATTTCTACTTGGACATTGTATTGGACATGCCAGACTCTTTGGGCACTGCCCATTAGCTTTATTCCTATTTTGTGTTAAAGCAAACTCAAAAGCTAAAAGCTTGCTATTTTGTAATTTTGGCTATTATTTGAGCTTGAAGATGAATAATACATAAAATACATGCTTTGTGGAGCGCTCACACAAGGCATGGGGGGAGATTGCACCCAATTGGTCTCTTGTTCATGTCGTTCATGCTTTTTACCTTGTAATTTGTGCAAAAAGTAGAGTTCTATTGTTCTTGGGGACCTTTTGACATTCACTACGCAAGCATATAGCATCTGATCTGCGCATCATTAAAGATGAAAATTTCTTCACCAAAATAGATCTTCAATCGAGTCATCATCAAATTCGAATGAAGGAAGGAGATGAGTTCAAAACAGCCTTTAGAATTGAAAGAGGGTTATACCACTTCTTGGTTATGCCATTTGGACTATCCAATGCACCAGCTACTTTTCAAGCCCTCATGAATAAAATGTTGCAACCCTTCTTGTTCAAAACAGTTCTTGCTTTCTTTGATGATATCCTAATGTATAGTAAATCCAAGGATGAGCATTTGAAGCATATGAGAGAGGTCTTTGACACTTTACGAAGACACACACTCTTTGCCAAGATGATGAAGTGTTCTTTCATGGAAGATGAAGTTGAATACTTAGGTCATATTATGGGAGAACAAGGGATTAGAGTGGATCCCAATAAGGTAAAATATGTCAAAGAATGGCCTACTCCTACGAATGCAACCTCTTTGAGAGGATTCCTTGGGTTGTCATCCTTCTATAGGAGGTTCATCAAGAATTCTGCTCATGTGGCAGCTCCATTGGTGGATAGGCTAAAAAAGGAAGCTTTCTTTTGGGACTCCATCATTGATCAAAGTTTCAATGAGCTGAAATCTCTTCTAATTTTAGCATCAATCCTTGTATGTCCAGATTTGTTTATCATATGTGCGGATGCTAGTGGAAGAGGAATTGGGACTGTTTTATGCCAAGATCATGGAGTCATAGCCTATGAGAGCCGAAAGCTTGATGACAAGAAGCATCAATTACATGCTTATGAGCAAGAGATGTAAGCAATATTGCATGCTATCAAAAAGTGGCATCATTACATTTATGGCAGCCATTTCAAGGTCAAAAGCGATCATCGTGTGCTGAAATATTTTCTTTCACAACCAAATTATCTCCCAAGAAATGAAGATAGTTAGCTACTCTTCAAGGATATGACTTCAAAATATCTTATATGACTGGAAAAGACAATGTGGTGGCGGATGCCTTATCAAGAATGTGGGCATGTTCCATTTCTACCATTTAAACCATACATAAGGATTGGATCCATGATATTCAAGAGGAGTATTTGCTTGATGAGCAAGCATCAAAGATGATGAAGGAATTTTAGCAAAGCAAAGGAGAAGACTATCCAAATTTGAAATGGCACAACGGTCTTTTATGGTATCATGGTAGAGTATTCTTGACACCACAATCTTCTTTCAAAGACCGTATCTTGCATGAGATGCACTCTTCACCCTTAGCGGGACACCATGGGTTGTTCAAAACATTTGACAATATCCATAAGAGTTTCTATTGGAAGGGCATTTGGAGGGATGTTAAGGATTATGTTATGCAATGTCTTCCGTGTCAACAAAATAAAGATTCCTCTCTTCTACCCGGTGGTTTACTTCAGCCACTTCCTATTTCTCAAGGCAAGTGGATTGATATTACAATGGATTTTA
Source organism: Lygodium microphyllum (assembly GCF_053477565.2). Taxonomy (NCBI): domain Eukaryota; kingdom Viridiplantae; phylum Streptophyta; class Polypodiopsida; order Schizaeales; family Lygodiaceae; genus Lygodium; species Lygodium microphyllum. Next base: position 108,668,219 of record NC_141142.1, read on the forward strand.
TTGTGGGATTACCTACAACAAAGCAGGGGTGGAATAGCATTTATGTGGTGGTGGACCGATTGACTAAATTAGCACATTTTATCCCTACCAAGGCTCAATTTACAGCAAAGCAAGTGGCTAAACAGTTCATGAAATATGTTTTTAAGCTTCATGGTATGCCATTGAAGATAGTATCTGATCGTGATACTAAGTTCATGGGAAGCTTTTGGAGGAGTTTCTTCACTTCTATGGGAACAATTTTGACTCCTAGCATGGCATATCATCCCCAAACCGATGGCCAAACGGAGCGTGTCAATAAATGGTTGAAAGTTTATCTTCGTCATTTTTGCCGTGACACTTGAGCTTTGCGGGATCATTGGTTACATCTTACTGAATTCTGTTATAATAATACTCATTATATGAGCATTGGCATGTCACCATTTGAAGCGCTTTATGGATAAAAAGTGCAAATACCTTCAGCCCTTTTTCATAAAGATGTGAATCCACAAGCCAAGGCTGAAGTTGAGAAAATGGAAGCTCTTTTGCATCAATGCAAGGAAAACATTCGGAAGGCACAAGATGTTATGAAGGCTTATGCTGATGAAAAGTGGAGACCTTTGGAGTTTGAAGAAGGAGATTGGGTATTCCTCAAAGTGCCTAAATCTAGGTATGCTTCTCTCAAAGGCGGTCATAATAAGTTGGCTCATTGTTAGTATGGGCCTTATCAAATTCTCAAAAGAGTTGGTGAGCTTGCATACAAGCTTGATTTGCCTTCTTCAACAAGAATTCATTCTACCTTCCATGTTTCCCAACTTAAGAAATATGTGGGTCAATCCATAAAGGTTTTAGAAGAGTTACCTCCCATGGATGAAGATGGTCTTATCATTTATGAGCCTAAAAAGGTTATTGGCAAAAGAGAAAAGGTTTTAAGGAACAATTTGCTATTGGAGTACCTTATTAAATGTGAGGTTTGCCCATGGAGGAGTCTACTTGGAAACCATCATCATACCTTGATTCTTTTCCTCCATGGCTTTTGCAGGAAACAGAGTAATATCTGAACAAGATAGCTTGCTATATTGAATTTTTTGTCATAAAAATAATTGCTCTATGGTCATCAAAATTTGATTTTTATGTATGGTTGTATACCAAGGATTGTCCTCTACATTTCTATAGCTCATACATGATGATTGGACATTCCTTCTTCAAGTTATGGCCATTCTTGTGCAGCAGTCTGTTTTGGACAATTTCCAACAGTATATTCAAATTTCATACCTATACTTCATTGATATATGAGATCTTCTCCAGCTTGGAGTTTCATTACAGCATGGATTCATCACTTACAAGCTATTCTTGTAATCTTTCTTCATCAATCGTCCCAATTCCAGCTTTGAGGACAAAGCTCTTTTAGGCCAGGATGGCTTGTAATAAAGCATAAATGCCTTAGTCTAGGGTAAGTATAAAAGGTAGAGGTGTAACATGTGTAGTATCTTTTTGCCATTTTACAAACATTACTTGTTTGAGGCCTCAACCCCCCACCATCTAAGAGGATGAATACTCTTGGCCACCATAGCTTGGGGTGCATATCTTGCTGCAGCCTCTCATCATTTGATTCTCAACCAATATTAGTAATACCATTTCTTACCAAGCCATATTGACTATGGCTTCCTGGCATTTTATGTCTATTTCTTGCATTTTCAGTTTAAAATCTTGCTGTGGACTTTAGCCTTATTACAAGTGGATATGGTGGATGTGCAACTTGAGGTGGTGACATGTGAGCCTTTTTTTTGTTGCCACAGGGGTGCTCTTAGACTGTATCCTAATCTTACTCGAACGAGTCGCGAGGTGGCCTTAGGGATTTAGTCAAGAAGGCGTGGCTCTACAGGTATTCCTTGATGTTATCCTAGCATTGAGAGGTGTGGTGGACAAAAAAGGGTGGATGCACCTCGTAAAGTGGCTATCATTCATATATTCAAGGATCCTCATGCAAAACAAGGGAAGCAGGGTTGCCCTCATCATGAGCCTAGCCATAGCACAGCTATCTATTCCTAGGTTAATGTTAAAAAAGAGTGGGGGGAGGTGGGATTCCTCAACTATTGGCTTTTGTTTAAGCAAAAACATAATGATCCTCAGGTAATTACAAGTGGTTATGAAGGCTGGGTTTGTGCAAAAAGAGAAATCCTCAAGGAAGCGGTTAATAGAAGGGCGCAAGTCCCCTACTCTAAAGGTCATGCATTCCTTGGGAGTTGCTGCATTGACATTGCAGATCTTTGAAAATTCATACGTGCCATGTAGCCCGCTATCGTAATCCACCCCATGTCTGCAAGGGTAGGGCATGTAGGCGGGATCATTCCGTTCTTCTTGTAGCATGCCATAGAAATCCATCTATGCATCAAAATTGGTGTCCCAAATCCTCCTCCACCACTTTGGATGTGCCTCATAGCCTTGGATGATTTTGGGAACTTGATAGACCTTGTCCTGCCAGTAGTTCGTGAGCTCCTTCCTCCATTGGTGATGATGATGCTCCGCTCCTCATCCCATCAGTTTGCTAGGGTATTGCCCAAACGAATGACTCCCTCCACTACTTCCAGGGGTAAGACTCGATTTAAGGCCCATGGAAAGAGGAAGAAGAACTCGAAGGGTCGGGATTGGAGCTCTTGTTGTTGCTGGATCGTCAGCTCATGTGGCCAATTAATGGGGTAGTGATCCTCACGTGGCAGCATGGGCTTGTCAGGAAGCTATTGTGGCCGTGCCTATGCCCTCTGTTGGGCTTGCTCCACAAGTTCCCGTCTTCTTCTTCTTGCATCAATAGCACGCTCGGAAACCTGGGTACCCTCCTGCTCTTCTGGGGGTAGATTAGGTGAGGGTGGACTAGCCTCCCGAATTTTCGGTTCTTCTTCGAATGCTTGCTCGAGTCAGGCCCTTCCTTGGTGTCTTGTTCCCATAGGGAGTTGGATCGGGGGTGAGTGGGGCTACTCTTGTTCCTCGAATCCAAGTTCCCTGAGCTCATCGGTGGAGAAGCCGCCTTGTCGCAAGTAGCTACATTGCTGCTCCTTGGTTATGCCTGTGTCGGTTGGAAGTGTGCACTCCTGCAGGCCATATCTTAAAGCTCTGGTTGTCAGTTCTAGCTTCCTCCTCATTCTCTCCACCGATTCCTCACCTTCAACTTGTGTGACATGAAGCACAGTGCTCAAAAAGGCTTGCCTCTGCGTGTTGGAGCACGCTTCAGTGGCCTTAGCTTTGGACTCTACGAGCATCCTCCCACATTCTGATACTGCTAGGCATTCTATTAGTCCCGCACTCTTTTGAGGTTGTGTTCCTCCCACTACTGTGCCTTTTCTTCCATGTCTTCCTTAACCCTCTCTATATCTTAAGACAACATCATTACCACCTTGCTACTCGCTCCAGATTTCCATCATCTTGATCTTCTCCTTATCCAAATGGTTCAACTGATCCTTGGCCATCCTCCTACCTTGCTTAGCCATAAAGTTCTATTGATAGACTTTTGCAATCCATTCTGATAGATCTTCAGCAGTTTGCGCACAGCTTTCAAGCTCTCCCTGGTGCAGCTTCCTTTCGGCCATGGCCATGGCCATTAGTGCCTCCACCTCCTCTCGGACATTCTTCAGGTTGTCTTGTAGGCTTCTTGTGGCTTTGTCGATGGCCTTGGTCCTCATTTCTCCAGCCTTCCTTGCTCTTCCATTGCCATCCATAGCTAGAATACTAGGGCATCCTCCTGTTCTTGGCATTATTCTTTTGGTTTCTGGTCTCCTTCTCGCAGGCTTCCTTGTAGTTCTGCATGCATAGCTTCCACCCATGCCATTTGCTGCTGGAGCTCATCATATTGCTAGATGGGCCACTTCTGGCTCTGTGCTCTGCCACCAAGTCTTGGGCTTCATCCTCTAGTCTTTGCCTTAGGCAATCTTCATTTTCTTGAGCCTTCATTTCTTGGGCATTGAGTTGCTTCTTCAAGCTCCAAAATTCTTTCTGATGCTCAGAGGCTTGCCATGTCATCTCTAGTTGTAGGGCTATTGCAACCTCTTTCGGCCTCCAACTCCAAAGTGGTGGCCTTCTTCTCTTCCTTGGCTCTCTCTAGCTAGGAGTTCTACCACATAGGCATCATAGTCCATGGCCGAGGGGCATCGTTGGCAATGTTGTGGTGGACGCTTCCAACTTTTGCCACTTTGGGTCTTGCCTGGACTCGGCATCTTCCACTGACAACCTTTTGGCTCCTGCCCCTGGCGCCATCTCTTGTACGTTTGTGACGGAAACTGCATCATGGACATGAGCTGAGTGGTGTCCATGGTAGACACTGGCTCATGGGTGATGGAGATGGTGGTGGTGGTTTGAGGTGTGAGAGCCAAAGGGAGGGGGTGCAATGGGGCCTTGCCCTTTCCTGCGAGCACTGGGGCTACTTCAGCGCTGCCGATTGGTTGCCTTTGTACCATGGGCTCAAGGTGGCCATTCCTTTGGAACCGTAGGCCTCCTCTACAGACCTATGCATGGCCTCCGCCATGTCTTCATCTTCCTTTCTTTGTAGCTCATTTATCTCTCTCTCGACTCTTCTCTTTCTGTCATCTTTGGCCCTCTTGGACTCTTTTTGGGCCTTCCTCAACTTGGCCCATTCTTCCCTTGTCATCATTTCTTTTATCTCCTTCTTCAACTTTGATGGGATTCCCTTCGTATGTGACTTCGACTCTCCTTGGCCGGACTGCATCTCCTACTCTTCCTTATCACTTATAGTCCTTTTGCTTAACTACACTTGTTCATGGTGAGGCAGTCGGTCAAGGGTTTCCCCTACTCCCTCTCCACCTTCCTCTATGTCCTTCAAGGCCTCTTGGATGATGGCCATTAGGATCCCACCAAACCTGATGGTGGATGCTTTGGAGGAGGACTTCTTTGGAATTGATTTTTCCGTGGAGGTCGGGGATTCTCCTCCTGCTACCGTTCTACCAGTGTTCAAATCTTTTGTTGAGCTTTCAATAGTTTTGCGCACGAGGGCATTCCAATCTATTTCATCTAGGGATCCTGCTGTGATGCTCTCCAACAATGACACCCCGATTCTATTAATAAGGGCATTGTACTTTTGACTGGAGAAGAGAGTATGGACCATCTTTACCTGCAACTTGATCTCAAGATTTGGAATATCTGCTAAAATTACCCTATCCACTGTGTGTACGGTAGCCTTGTTCATCCCTAGCATGCTATACACGTCCCTTTTTGGGCATCACTCGGTCCTACTAGTTAAGCCTAGGGTCTTCTCCACCACCTCAGGGCTCAATTCCACCTCTACTTGGTGGGCTTCTTCCCCTTGAGAGCCCCTGGCACTCTTAAAATAAATCGTGGTGCGCCTTGCGTTCTTTTACGAAAGCATTGACTTTCACTTTTTCTTGTGTGCCTTTCTCCTTGATTCATGACTTTTTTGCACTTCTTGTGTTTCCATATTTCTCCTAGCGCACTTCGTCTCCCGTTTCACTTTTGCCTTGACCTTATCTTCTGCTTTAGATTTTCCCGATTTTCTACCTTGTTCGTCGAGGGTTAACACATTAATTCTTGTAGAAGCCTGATGAGGAGTCTTAGGTAATTACATGTGGTGATGAAGGAGGAATCAAGGCAGTTGGTAAACTCTTTTACAAAGGAACTACATCAGCTGGCTAGAATAGATAGGTTATATTGGCATGAGTCACTCTAATGTTGGGAATTTTTAGGAAGTTACACCTCATATTCATTCTCTTGATATTCATGGCTATATCTATGTAGGTAGGGGCAGTATAGTGGATCTACTCATTCTTTTTTTTGTGAGTAACAAAAGGCTCCACAAGCTCTCTTGTTATTTTCTAGGAATAGATAATGCCATCTTGGTAAACTTAGCTATTCTTCTCTGGGATTCGTTTTTAGGTATCTTTCTCTACTTACTTAAGCTCTATAATATTTTTGATAGGTTGTGATATCTATGGGATCTAACCAATTCATTGTAACATTTTCAGTTGTTCATATGAGCAGCCATACTATGTGCAAGGGAAGCAACCTTTTTAATGTGCTCTTCATAACTTTGAAATCTTGCTTCTCTTAGTACCTTTGCTAAGTCTCTTTTGGGTGATGTTCATCTTCTTGTAGTAGAAGCTCAAGGGGAATGGAATTTTTTGTTACCTTCTGTGATACTAAGCTCTCAAGGTGTATGTTTTGCAAGAGCATACCCATACTGACCACAATGATTCACATCAGTGCATTGCCGTGGTTGATAATACTATTGCGTGCCTCTATGTGAGTTGACTTTAGATTGGGATCTTTCATGTGAGAACTTTATGAGCCTTAGTTGAGGACTCAGTTGCACATTCCAACTAACATTAAAGTCTTGGTTGACAACATTCCTTGTTATGATATCTTCCAATAACCACTTTGGAACTCTAGCTAGGATAGTTATGGCTTTATTATAAGTGAAGAGATGATGGAACACCCATGTTGTGACTTGAAGCTCTTCATCTACACTGGCTTTTGACATTATTGCCTCATTGTTTACGGTCATGTCATCCCACCTTTGTGCAACTTGTGGTGTTTTCTATGTCCTATTATATATTTTTTATTTTAACTTTTATTCCAAGCTTTCTTTTATTAATTATGGACTAAGCTCAAAATTTATCATCCACTACATAAGTTGGATGGCTAGCTTGTTTTAGAACATAGGATAATTCGTTGGATTTGGTGACTAGATGCTAATTTCTGATGGAGAGATGAACATGGCATAAAGTGAGCATTGATGTCCACAACTCAAAGATAGTCAACTAGGCCACACTTGATTACCAATTCCCTTGTGGTTTGGTATGGCTTCATCAATCTTTCCAAATTGGCTAGGAGTTGTTGTATTAGTCCTACTCCCCATATGCTTACTTGTAGATCAAAATTTAGCCTTTGTTGTGTGATGAACACTAATTTTTCCTCATTGAGGGGCTCTTTTCATTAGTACTTGACACAAAATTTTTAAAATAGGAGGGATAGGGATGTGTTGGGCTACCACTTGGTAAAAAAGAATTAATGCTCATTAGAATTATCTACGGGAAGAATGAATTACAATTTACTTATTGCTTTTAATCTTATTAATATTTTTACTACCAAAAGAGATTGTGGCTCGGTCAAGGTCTTCTTGATGGTCATATCTTTGTACGGAGGATTTTAACATAGAAGAATAGATTGAATATCTCCCCCCATAGAAAAGAGTACAAGCTTCCAAGCTTGTGGACTGGGGGTTTAGTGTATGCAGAGTATTATGAGTTATTATTTAATGAATGGTCTCAATTTTATTATTATGTACATCAAGAATGGTTTTCGTTAAGAGTTTTAAGGATTTATTGGTCAAAATGCGGGTTATATGTGAGCTTGGTGAGAGTATCCAAGTCAGTTGGTTGAACCATATGAGAACGGAATTTAGGTGTCGGGAAGTGCTTAAAAATAGCTAAACATTATGAATATCAAGGGAAAAATATTCACTGTCAAAGGCGGCGGCTCGATCTAGGATGATTTTAAGCAACAAAGTGCTTTAAAGATGCCCGAGCGATATTTTTTGATTTTTCATAATTTTTCAGACAGTTGTGTGGGTTGACACGAGCTACTAGTCAATGCGGGATGCCAAGCCAGATGCCCAGGATTTTTCAGAGCTCAATTCGGAGTCCGGATGGGGAAATGGCCACAAAATGGTCAAGATATGAAAAGGTGGACACTTGGGAGGCCAAATTTGAGCATGCCTTTTGAGTTTGGACACCCCCCCCCCCCCCCAAAAAAAAAAATGCACCTTATGAAGCAAAAAAAACGTGGAGAGAGAATGAAGAAGGATGAAAAAACGTGGAGGAAGATGGCGCCCGAAAAATGTGCCATGGAGGATGGAGAGGCAACTTGCCTGCTGCAAACAACCCCCCCAATGGATTATGGGGCTTCATTCCCTCCTGAATGCTGACTCTATCGCCGCCCTTCGCTCCTCAATTGATGGCCTGAATGCTGAGATGGAAATCTATTCTTTCTCTCTCCTCCCTCTCTCTCTTCTAAGGGTAAATTCATGTGGGAAGAGAAAGGAAGAAGAAAGAATGATGGAGGCTTGTCCAGCATTGATCGGATTGCTCCACGGGCTGGAAATGGTGATTTGTGATCGTACTGAGCATGAAGTGCTGCTGATTTTCAGATTTGCAGCCATGGACATGAAACCCAAAACACGCAAATAAGTGGTAATTCAATTTTTTCAAAGGAAATTTGAGATTTCATGGCTTTTGATTGATAAAATGTTGTTCATGTGGGCTAAAAATTGTTTAAGTTGTTGTTTTCCATGAGTACTTGATGTTCATAATCAGAAAATCAGAAAAATATGCATCTTGTGACTCAAAATAATACACTAAAACACGTAAAATATGGAAAATCAAGGAAAAATGATGGTTTTGGGGCATAAAAATGGAAAAATGAATAGGAACACCAACTAAATTTTCAATTTTGCTGCAAGAAGCAAAATGCCTTATAAATCTATACAACAAGGCAACATTTGATCGATGGGAGGGTAGAGTGGTTAAAATGTGTCTAAATGCGGAGTAAAATGATGAAAAGATTGCTGTTTTTTTTGTTTGGATGCCATATAGGTCGGTGAATAATTATAAAATAAGGGCCTAGTAGTACGAGGGTTTCCTTGGTGCTAGGTTCGTGCAACGCCGCATAAGAACGGTAGTTGAAGGATGTTTTCCATATGTGCACAATATTGATTTTATAAATGTTTGAGCACTTAGCATCCACACTATGCATGAATCATGGAAATATTTAAAGGTATCAGAAATCCTGGATGCACAGCAATTGTTTTCATTAGGACCTTGACCCACGTTGAGTGAGAGATAGGACACCCTAAGCCATAGGCTAGTCGTGGGGTCTAGGGAAAAGAGAAGTAAGGACAATGGTACATTCCTGTATACGATTAAATGGTACCTTGAGTGGATTTTGTGCGACATGTTTATATGTTGAGCGACGCATCGAGGGGCCAATCCCCAAGGTGTAGGAGAGTCGCAGAGGGGTGGCGGCATTCAACCATTGGAGGACCCCCTATGTCTGTGCTTCGTGCCATTAGGCAATGTATAAGAGACTCCCTCTGAGGAGTAGTGGGTGAGAGAAGAGTGGACTACAAACGATGTAATACAAACACACAAGATGTCTAGGAAGGCAATGTATGTGGCATCAACGCTCCTGGCCGCGAGGCCGTGGGGTTGTTGAGCGCGTGAGATAGAGGTCCGGCTAGTGCGCGAGCCAGTGCCGGCCCGTTCTAGGTTCCATCACCATAAGGACACACAAAATGGAATGTAAGGTTGCTAAGCAGTGAGGGTCCATTAAATCGAATGGAAATGTGAAGCTCCTCCTTGGTAAAGATCTTACCCAACAATAGGTGATGGCAACTCTTTAGGTGCATCGAGTTTGTGGGCCTCAAGGATAGCTCATAAGGATGTTGACTTGTAGTAGGTTGGGTCACTACCTGAGCAAGCTAACTATATGATGCTTCTCAGTCAAGGTATAAAAATGACTACCTTTAGTGGCTATTTTGAGGTACTCTTGGTACCAATTCTATGTGAAATAGTTAGAGGAGGTGCAATGTTGTTTAAGTTCTGTGTGAAGTCAGGTATAACAAGTACATGGATGGGAGGAATGCAACATTTTTGTAGTTGATGTTTGGGTGGTTCACAAGAGAGTTGCTCTTGGATAGGAATGGTCTTATGAAATACTTGCTTATGCTCTTCCCACAAGGGGTGCCGCTAGGATGGGAGTGTGGTCATGTCAGTGTTAGCTAGACCTAGATCTATCCATCCAATGGAGGCAAAGAATTCTTAAGCATCATTGGATTTCTCTAGCCTATGAGAAGAGGCTTTTACTTGTGTATTAAGACCATATTTAGTCACAAGAAGTTCACTCAAAGACACCCTAGGAAAGGAAGAATGCTATTACCTCAAATCTAGCAAAAATCAACCTCATCTAATCCATCATACCATGCCCTTTAGGTATTGGCCTTAAGGATAACTAAGAAGTGAATCTAACTTTCAACCAAAACAAAAAATTCATATCACAATCTTGGGGTTTAAGAGACTTCTATTCAACCAAAAGCATATTTTCTTTCTAAATTTCCAAACACTAAAGCCCCCTTAAAGGTGTCTTCACCAAGGGACCTCCTCCTTGAGAAAACTCCCATCCCTTTGCTTTTGAATTATAAAGAATCTTGTAAATCACAAAAGGCTATGGATCTTATATACTTGAATCTAAAAAGGAAAAACTAGAGGACCTAAGGTACTAAGATTGTTGTGTAATGCATATAATGATTGATGTTTCACCTAATGAGGCAATCGTGTTAATGATACCAAGGAATCCACATGAAGAAAAGCACAATGAAAGTCTAGCCTAACCTTTCAAGAAGCCTAAACCTAAGTCTAAGGTGAGATAAAAAGCACAATAACTCTAATTATAAGTGGGTTGAAGAGAAAATGTGAAAATAACCATTTAAAAAACCATAAGAAAGAACAAGAATGATGTGACATCAACTTAAGCTACCGGAGGGTTTTCTTCAAGACCTCAAATCCCTAAGAACCCACTGGTTTTCTTCAAGACCTTAAAGCCCTAATCTAGAACCAACTAATTTTCTTCAAGACCTCTAATCCCTAATCTGGAACCCATTAGTTTTGGTCAAAGTCATAGCTAAAAGCTACCAATAGACCCAAACACAAAAGCTGTAGATCCCAATGTAGAAGCCAAGGAAACGGCCATACAAAAACAAGAGTATAGATAAAAAATTTCTAAGTGGATATCTAGAGATATGAAAGGGAGAGAAGGATCGAAGGTTGGACTCGAGAGCTATTACAAGAGAGCAAGAGCAAGAAAGGGAGAGACAAGAAATGGGAACTCCAATAGTCACAATGTGTGACCGGGCCTTCCTTTATTCAAACTGTCACTAAAAGAATAAAGAATAAAGTGACTGTGACAAGCGCCCGCCACCTGCAGTGTACAGTGGTGGTGACTGTCAGGGTAGTAATATACCGGCGGCTAGCAGAGGCGCACATGGAAGACCGGATTCTTGGCTAACTGAATAGCACTCATTGAATCTGAACGTAGTGTAGGGATAGCATCAATACCAAGGTCAGCAACTAAACGACCCAACCAAATGGCCCCCTTGCAAGCCTCAGTGGCTGCAACATACTCGGCCTCTGTAGTAGAAAGGTACGTGCATTTCTGCACCCTGGACATCCAAGAAATAGCACCTCCAGCATAGGTGAATACATAGCCGGAATTGGAAGTCCTACTATCTGCATGTCCTGCATAATCAGAGTCAGTGTACCCCACGACTCCTATATCCTGGCTGCCATAGCATATGCACATATTTGCAATGCCCTTCAGGTACCTCATGATACCCTTCATGGCATCCCAATGCTTCTTGCCAGAGGTGTAGCCATATAGCGTGCCACAACATCAACTGCAAAGGAAATATCTAGACGAGTGGCTATCATGGCATACATAAGACTGCCCACTGCGGATGCATAGGGAATCTTGGCTATCTCGGCCTTCTGCTCTTCTGTCTAAGGATAATCAGCCTATGATACCTTCACATAAGAAGGCAATGGACAGCCAATAGGCTTTACATCCTGCATGTGGAAGCACTCAAGGACTTTATGAATGTACTCCCTCTGTGACAAGTAGAGGAGTCCCTTATGCCTGTCGCATCTAATGCGCATACCAAGTATGTGAGCAGCCTGTCCCAGATCTTTCATCTCAAAGCTCTTCTTGAGATGAGCCTTAAGAGCATCTAGCTCATCGTGAGCTTTCCCTACTATCAGCATATCATCCACATAGAGTACCAAAATCAATAAAGAACCAACACAGGCTTTCTTCGTGTAAAGACACGGTTCCATAGCACTCCGACTATAGCCCTGTGACTGCATAAAGGCATCAAACTTATGATACCACTCCCTAGGTGCCTGGTTCTAGCCATAAAGATTTTCTTCAATTTGCACACTAGGTGCAGCTTGCCAGGTTCTGCAAAGCCCTTAGGCTGCTCCATATAAATCTCATCATGCAAGTCCCCATGTAAGAAAGCCGTCTTGACATCCATCTGGTATAAATCCAAGTCAAGCTGAGCAACCAAATCCAAGACTAAGCGCAGGAGAGTGGTCTTCTTAACCACATGAGAAAATACCTCATCAAAGTCCACACCATGCTTCTGCTTAAAATCCTTTGCTACCAATCTATCCTTGTATGCCGACTTGGGGTGTCCAGGGGTACTTTTTAGCTTGTACACCCACTTGCATGGCAAAGCCTTCTTGCCCATAGGCAAGGAAACCAAATCCCAAGTGTCATTCTTATACAGGGAGTCTATCTCAGACTACATAGCCCTCTCCCAGAAGTGATTGTCACCCCTATGCATAGCCTCATCATAAGTGAAAGGCTCTCATGCATCTGTAACTAAGACATAATGCATCGAGGGCTGAAATCTATCTAGTGGACGTCTGTCTCAAGTAGACCGGCTCTGCTGCCTGCCCAGCTGCCTGTTCAACACCTTGACCATGAGCATCTACTGCAGCTGTAGGTTGTCCAACTGGCTGTGCGGGAGCTCTCGGCTCCTCCTAAAATATGACCCTACGGATCTCAACAACTCTCTCAGGCTGCCTATGCATCTTGTCTTCACGGAAGACTACATCATGATTGCGGATGACTTTCCACACCTGCGGATCCCAGAGACGGTAACCCATCTCGCCTGCATCCCCATAGCCAATGAAAATGCATTTGACACTCTTGGGATCCAGCTTACTTCTCTTGTCCCTGGGCACATGGCAAAATGCCTCACATCCAAAGACACGGAGATGCGCATAAGAGGGGGGTTTTCCAATCCATACCTCCTTTGTAACCTGGAAATCCAAACCACTAGAAGATAATATGTTTATAACATGCAGAGTTGTACTAACTGCCTCAGCCCAAAAGCTCTGTGGTAGGTCTGTATGACTAAGCATACTGCGTACACGCTCCTGGATGGTTCTATTCATCTGCTTAGCCAAACCATTCTGGGGGGTGTAGGGGGCTGTCAACTAACGCTTAATACCCCTCTCATCACATAATTGCTCAAAAGCACGTGAGACATACTCACCCCCATTATCTGTCCTTAGGAATTTTAGCCTATACCTAGACTAGTTCTCAACCAATGCAAGCCATCTTTGAAACACAGCCAAGACATCGGATTTCAACTTAACGGGATAAGCCCAAACTTTTCGTGAAAAATCATCTATGAACGTAACAAAATATTTTGCACCACCCATAGACTGACAAGGCATGGGCCCACAGACATCCGAATGTACCAATGCCAAGGGCTCACTCATGTGTGGCCTACCAGACTTCTTATGCGTAGACCTAGTCTACGCGCCATAAAGACAATGTTCACATGAATCAAAACATGCATAATCAAGGGGCGGTAAGTACTGCAAACAAGAAAGCATTTTCATTCCCTTCAAAAACGTATGGCCCAAACGGGCATGCCAAAGGGATACATGTGGGATAGAACCCACAGACAAATCATGATCAAGGGAAGAAGCTAATACAATCAAGGGGTAGAGACTTCCAGCCTTGGCACCTCTTGTCAAGATTGTGGGAGAGAAGGAAGGAGTCTCACTTGAAGCTTTCTTGCTTGCACAATGGGGGAATACACACAGAGATGGAGGCTGAAAACAGTTTTCCTCTTCTTAGTTATGTAAGCCAAAAGAACTCTAGTACATAGAAATAGAAGAACCCTATATATGGGTCTCAAACCAAACTCAACTAACTAAGGTGGCATACTAACTGAGCCACGAACTAGAGTAGATAAGGATAGCTATCATCTAGCTATTATTCATGGGCGGTGTACCAACCGCATCTGCAACTGACAAGTCGGTGACATAAATGCACAACGGTCACCCTGGCATATCACGAGTGGAGCTCGATATCTCAACACTCCCCCTCGAGCTCAATCCCAATTCCTGCACACCAAGCAGGTCTCTGAACTTGCGCAGCTTCTCTGCGCCCAATGCCTTCGTGAATATGTCAGCTACTTGATCCTCTGTGCTGACATAAACTAGATCAATAAGACCTAGTAAAACCCTCTCCCGCACATAGTGATAATGCACCTCAATGTGCTTTGTTCTAGCATGATAGACTGGGTTATTTGCCAAGTGTATACTACTCATGTTGTCACAACAAATGACAACTAATCCATCTGTAGACTGATACATATCATAAAGTAGCTTATGCAACCAAGCTACCTCACATGCAACCATTGCTACACCCCTGTACTCAGCCTCTGTGCTCGACAAGGCAACTGTAGGCTGTTTCTTGCTGCTCCAAGTGACTGCAACACTCCCAAAAGAGAACACATATCCACTCGTAGATCGTCTATCAGAAATGCTACCAGCCCAATCAGCATCAGTGTATCCATGCAATTGTATCTGAACCCCAGTCTCATAAAATAGTCCATACTGCAATGTGGACTTCACATACCTGAGTATGCGTCTAGCCGCATCCAAATGCAGTTTCCTTGGAGCCTACATAAACTGACTTACCAATCCAACAGCATAGCTCAAATCTAGCCTGGTAATAGTTATATAAATCAAGCTTCCTACTATGCGTCTGTACATACTAGGGTCTTCCAGAAGCTCACCTACATCTGTGCTCAGCTTCACATCCTGCTCCAAAGGAACTGAAATAGGCTTATAGCCTGTCATCCCATACTTGGACAGCATGTCCAATCCATACTGCCTCTGCAAGAGCTGTATCCCACTTGGTGATCTAATCACCTCAATGCCCAAGAAATAACGCAGCTCTCCCAAATCTTTCATCTCAAACTTCTACTTCAATAGCATTTTCACATGAAGGATATCTTCATCACTGTCACCTGTCATAATCAAATCATCAACATAAATGACAAGTAGCATAATACCTTTCTTTGTTTTTCTCACATAAAGTGAGAAATCTGCCTTGGAAATCTGAAAGCCAATAGTGACAAGATACTATCCTATCTTGTCAGACCATGCTCTAGGTGCTTGCTTCAAGCCATACAAGGCTTTCTTCAACCTGCAAACAAACTCAGGATGAATAGCATGCATATAACCTGGTGGCTACTCCATATAGACCTCTTCTTGCAAATCACCATGCAAGAAGGCATTCTTTACATCCATCTGATGTAAAGACCATCCCTTTGATGCAGCCATAGCAATGACTGCTCTTACGGTTGCCATCCTTGCAACCGGACTGAATGTTTCTTCATAGTCAATGCCATATGTTTGTGCATACCCCTTGACTACTAATCTTGCCTTGTATCTGTTCACAGAACCATCTGCATTGTGCTTCACCTTATAAACCCACTTACAGCCAATTGCATTCTTACCTTTAGGCAAATGTACCAATTTCCATGTAGCATTTGCTTCCAAGGCATCCATTTCTTCATCCATGGCTTTCTCCCATTTTTCTTTTCCCATGGCTTGCTCAAAAGAAGTGGGTTCTGGTTCCTGTATCACTTTGACCATATATGCATAGTGAATGGCTATAAATCCATCATATTTCAGCCTATCCACAGGATACCTAGCTCTCGTAGACCTGTGCAAAATAGGTTCACTCCCAGGTGCTCTCAAAACATCCCTGGTCTTCCTTACTCCAGGTGTAACAATAGAAGGAATACCCAACTCATCATCAATGCTCTGTTCTGAGCCACTGGATTCACCATCCACATAAGAGTGACCTGCATTCACATCAAACATGGGCTGATTAACCTTCTCTTTTCTTTTTCGTGATACCTGCATACCACTATCTGTATTGCTTTGAGAAGATTCTCCTGATCTCAATCTACCTGTCCATGGCGAAGAATGTGAACCACTGCTAGAGGACACTCTAGGTCCACTAATATTTTGTGACTGCTGCTGTGAATTCTGTGCAGCATTACCATTTTGTGCATCTACATCATCAATTACATTTACTGGTTTATACCAGCTACTCATCTCATCAAAAACAACATCTCTACTCACTGTAAACTTACGAGTAGAAGGGTTATAGCATCTATACCCTTTTTGCTGCAGAGAGTAACCAATAAAGATGCACTTCTCAGCTTTTGGATCCAACTTGGATCTCAACTCATCTGGCACATGTACATAGGCAATGCAACCAAAAATTTTCAAATGAGAAATATCTGGTTTCCTACCAGTATACCTCTCCTCTGGAGTCATCCCATATATTGTTGCAGTGGGAGTCCTGTTCATTATATAGACTGCTGTAGCAACTGCTTCAACTGGCAAGTCTTTTTCGTTGAGCATGGCACGAGATACCTCTCCAATATGCTTGTTTTTCCTTTCTGCAACTCCATTTTGTTGTGGGGTATGACTGCATGAATATTGCTGCTTTATGCCATGCTCCTGCAGGAACCTTGCAAACTCATTTGAGAGGTACTCTCCCCCTCCATCTGACCTTAGGCATTTTATTTGCAGGCCTGTTTCTTTTTCAACCATAGCTTTAAGAGTTTTGAAATGCCCAAAAACTTCACTTTTCTTTTTCATAAAATACACCCAAATTTTTCTGCTATAGTCATCAATAAAACTGAAAAAATAATGATAGCCTCCAAGAGATGCAGCTTTAGTAGTCCACACATCAGAGTGGATTAATTCCAATGGCTTCTTACTCTCTTGAACATGTCTAGGAAATGGTTTCCTTGCCTGTTTTCCAAACTGACAGGCTTCACATACCTTATGCATTTTTGCAACCTTGAATTTGAATTTTGGCAATCCTGCAACAATATTTTGGGCCTGCATTGATTTAAGTCGCTGTACATTAACATGACCAATGCGTTTATGCCAGATATCAATATCTGCAACTACACCGGTCCCATGTGCAAACATTGCTGCACTCAATTCAGGCATGTCTGCATCCAATGTAAACATTCTGCCCTTCTTCTTTCCTTTTGCTATCAAGCGACCTTTATTTTTCATATCCTCAACAAAGCATCCATGAGGATTAAATCTGACCTACAAGCCCTGCTCAACCATTTGACCAACAGAAACCAGATTCTTGGTGATATTCGGGACATGAAATACATCGAACATGTATTTCTTTTTCCCATCCTGCATAGACAGAGGAATTTTTCCAATCTGCACAATAGGATGTGCAGTATCATCACCAGTCTCCACAAATCCTGGGATTTCCATTTTCCTTGCATCCTCCATCCATTCTGCATGACCTGTCATGTGGTTTGATGCACCTGAGTCAACATACCATACATCATTGCTTTCTTCTGCACTTGTCACAGAATTGTTCATGTACTGCACCATAAACAAATGCTCATTTCTGTCATCACCCTATCTACTAGAAGATGCATAATTTTCTTGTTGCAGTTTTCCATTCATGATGTCATTCTGCTTTTTATAGCAGTCTTTAGCCATATGACCCATTTTACCACAATAGTAGCATTCAACATTACTGTTTGCATTTTGGCCTCTTTGCCATCCACCATGACCTCTTTGGCTCCCCCTGCCTCTAGAGTTACCACGTCCTCCTCCATAGGACTGGTTTTCTTGAATTTACTGCATATTCTAATTTCTACCACGGCCTCCAAATCGGCCTCCTCTACCTCTGCCTCTACCTCTTCCAGCATTTGAGTAGAAGACAACTTCTTTTGAAGTTCCTCCTGAAGAAGATGCACCACCATTTCTCTACTCCTCAGAAATTAGAAGAGCAATCAACTCCTCAAAATCAAGAAATCTTTCACGGACAGAAATGGATGTTCGCAACTATGCATAATCCTTTCCTAGACCATTCAAGGTCACAAAAACTAAATCATCATCTTCCACTGGCGACCCAATGGAAGCAAGTGCATCTGCAATCTTCTTCACCTTCATGTGGTAGTCGTTGATGCTCATATTTTCTCTTTGCACATTGTGCAACTCTTGCTTGAGCTGCATTTTCCTGGCTTGCGTATTTGTGCTATACATTTTTGACAAAGTATCCCATGCCTCCTTTGGCGTACTTGCATCTTAAATATGCACAATCATAGAGTCTGAAATGCTGATAGACAGCCAATACATAACTTTCCTGGCTCTCTCATGCCATGCTTTGAATGCTTGCATTTGCTGTTGATTGGGAACATCAGGAAGAACTGGTTCTTCTTCATTTCCTGCAACAAATTCCCAATATCCTTTTCCCATAAGGAAATTCGTCATTCTAAACTTCCATGCTTGAAAGTTGTTCTTGTCAAGCTTTTCGGTGACAATCTGTGAAAGAGAATCAAACACCATTACAGAACACTGCAAAAAATTCTGTCACTGCAAAGAACACGTCAAACATACAAAACTGGCGAAAGTGGTATTTAACCACACAGTCACTTCCTAGTGACGATTTTGCATATACAGGAACCAAGGATGATTCTGTAACTTCCAATGTCTCTGCACACAAGCATACGATGCAATTTCTGTGGTAACTTTTCACCGACCTGTAGAGAACAGTGGTCGCACAGCATAAAACAGGGCCTTTTCCTGAGTGCGTGCAGAAAACTTCCACCTCCAAAATAGGCCCCGAAATGGCCTCAAATCAAAAAGACAGGGTCGCCAAGTGCTAAAGCCTTCTCCCGCAGCATATACTGCCCTCTTGCTTCACCGCGAAGGGCGTCTCAACCTGAGACAATGCACTCTTGCAATTTCCAGCTGTGCTACCTGTAGAGATCTACTCCCAAAACAGAAAATGAAAGCAACACTACTCCTCTTACCAGAACACCGCGAGCTTAGCTTGCTTTCTTGAGCTCCTTACCACAAACAAGGCTCTGATACCATGTCAAGATTGTGGGAGAGAAGGAAGGAGTCTCACTTGAAGCTTTCTTGCTTGCACAATGGGGGAATACACACAAAGATGGAGGCTGAAAACAGTTTTCCTCTTCTTAGTTGTGTAAGCCAAAAGAACTCTAGTACATAGAAATAGAAGGACCCTATATATGGGTCTCAAATTAAACTCAACTAACTAAGGTGGCATACTAACTGAGCCACAAACTAGAGTAGATAAGGATAGCTATCATCTAGCTATTATTCATGGGCGGTGTACCAACCGCATCTGTAACAACTGACAAGTTGGTGACATAAATGCACAACGGTCACCCTGGCATATCACGAGTGGAGCTCGATATCTCAACACCTCTCACAATCACAAGTCTGCCACGAGTGATCTTCCATGCAGAGTTTCCAAAAGATACATGATAACCTGCATCATCAAGCTGTCCAGCTTACATGAGACTGCGTGTCAAAGCAGGTACATGACGTACATCCTGCATAAGCCAGAAGGAAACTACAGCCTAACATCACCAATGTCCACAATATCAAGAGAGCTCTCATCACCCAAGCGCACAAAACCCAAAACAGTATGGTATGAATGAAACCACTCTCGGCAAGGTGTCACATGAAAGGACACACCTGAGTCCAAGAGCCAACATTGTGCATACATAGAGTGTATATTTGTCATCTGCAAAGCACTAGAAGAAGCTGCTAGGATATAATCATCATCATCAACATTCTCAGGCTGCATAACATTGATCTTTTCAATTTTAACACTGGACTTTGCAGGTACTATGCTGCGATCAGAAGACTTATCCTACAGTTTGTCTTTCCCCTTATCTTTGCACCTTTCATTGCGCAATTCATGGCATTGTGGCCTAATATGGCCCTTTTTCCCACAATGGTGACAAGTAACATATGCATTCCTGCCACGGGATTTGCTACGTGACTTTCCACGAGACTTGGCCCGAGATTTCTGAGAATCTCGTCCACGGCCACTACCACTGCCATGCTTTCCATATCCATCATTCCTGCCTCTAACTGTCATAGCATGACACACACGAGAGGCATCCAAATTCTTACGGTTAACCTCTTCCTGCAGAAGAGCACTCTCAACATCAGATAATTTCAAGGTAGCAGTAGAGGCACATAATGCAGTGCGGAATACATCCCATAACTCATTAAGAGTACCAAGCAAGAAAAGAGAAGTGACATCCTCTGCAGCAAAAGTGATGTCTTGCAAATTCAAGTTCTTGAGTATAGCAAGGAACTGGCTCAAGTGAGCAGACGTAGTCACATTCTCCTTCATGCGCAGATCCATAAGCTGCTTCAGCCAATACATTTGACTTGCTGGATTTTTCTTGTCATAGAGATTCTTGATTTTATCCCACAACTGCCATGCACTTTGTTCTTCCTCAAAGACATAAGTGAACCTATTCTGTGAGAGACAATACAATAGTGGACTTGCATAACTCATCAAGCTCAAGCCATTCCTCATCTGGCGGATGCCTGCTTAACCTCAAAGGTTTGATCTGCGATTTCTGTACCAACACTTGCCAAATCTGGCTCTTCCAATAAGAGTAATTCATACCATCAATCTTAGTGATGTTGAAAATAGCATGATCAGTGGAGGAACTCACCATAATGTAGGCTGGAAGACTGTAGACAGTTCAAGACTGCTTGCTGTTTACTGCAGAAAATGACCAAAAAATCACCAAAATCGAGGGAAAATGGCAAGGAAAGTGGAACCAAAGCTGTTGCCACCAAGTACTAGTGAAAGCACATCATTTCAGAGTGTTTCAGCATGAAAAATCCATGTAAGTCCATACATATATGCTTGATGTAATAAATTTCAGATTTCAGTAAAAGAGAGCTAACAATGCCAAAATCGGATCCAAGGCAATCAGATATTGCCAAGACAAAAGCCGGCATCATGCAGGCATAGCATAAGCATATGATGATCGATAAGCATGAATCCAACACCCAAGTATGTCATACAAACATCTGCCAGTGAGTAGGCACATCCCCCGGTCAACAATGCAAAGTGTTCCTGCCATTACCAAAACTTGACACAAGTAGCTGTCAATTCACAAAGATATGGATCCAAAACTGAGACTTAGCTCATAAGCATATAGTGAACCAAGACATATGATGTATCATCCCAAAAGGTAAGAAGTCCCAAAGTCTCAAGTTTCTGTAACTGCTCAATGGCGTGTAACGGCTCAATGTATAAAAGTACTGCCTGCTCAATGTCTGATAAGCATTCAAGAATGCTCCCATTGGCACAAAAGTCGTATATACGAGCTCAAGAGCTCAAGCCAAGGCAAGACACAGTGCCAATGACATAAATCCAAGACAATACAACAATAGTACATCCCGAACATGTAAGCGATAGAGCATCCGTATGTAGCATCCGCAAGCATGTAATACATCAAATACATCCCAATCTAAACTCTGACAAGTCAAATAACATCCAAGGCAACTCCAGATAATCCAAAATGCATCCAAGGTGGAGCTTTAATGAGCACTCAAGCTCAACGTATGCATAGGGTAATCAACCGTGACATAAGCATCAAGCCGTAGGCAACGGGTATGCATAAACCCAAGAAGCATCACTATCAAAGCATATACCATTGTCATTAAGTGTGGACTGAAATAAGCTCAAGCTTCCAAAAGCATCCAGATTCAATGACAAGCTCAAAATCATCCCTCGATGATCAATACATCATAGCATAACCCAAGACATACATCCGGAACCAATAGGCATATGTCAAAGCATGAAAGATAGCTTCATCACAAGAGTATTCAGCATGCATTTACTGTTATAAACTGTGTATTTCCAGCCCCAAAATCAGGCCAAAATCATAGCATTACATGTAGCTTCAATCCCCCAATCAATCGGGATGCAATAGGCATCAAACCGGTTATGTAGTCATGCCCAAACAAGCATAGGCATACAAATACATGCTGTCACAGACCTGAAATCTATTGCAAAAGATTTTGTCATCATAATTTTGCAAATTCGACATCACCATCGCGTCCGGATCATGGAAAAACCCCAACTTAGACTCTTACCTTGCCTGAATCGGGTTCCGAATGCCCGAGATATGACAAAAATAGTGATTTTTGGGTCAAATTTTGAAACAGGTGCAAAAAAAACGTGAGCTGGATGGGGGGGTCTGCTGTCCCACATGTCAACAATGGGGCACAAATGAGGGCCAAAGAAGATCTATACCAAGCCTCAACAAGCCTTGATAGGCTGGAAGCAAGATCCAGGTGAAGGAAGCTCCAAGACGTGTGAGCTATGGCTGCCCACAACTTGTTTACAGTCTATGAGACCTGAGAACTGAAGTAAACCCTAAAGAAAATGATCAAATACCTCTGATGTAATGCCCTAAAAGTGCCCAACAATGCTGTGAAGGTGCTTGGAAAGATGGGGAGTGACGGGAGTTCGAAGGAGTCGGATATGGCTGCCAGGAAGGAGACCCAATGTAAGTAGGGAGTCGATGGGATGCTGAGAATGCCACGAACCAAGCTCAAGAGTCAGGAAGCCAAGCTTTGATACCAATTGAAAGGGAGAGAAGGACCGAAGGTTGGACTCGAGAACTATGACAGGAGAGCAAGAGCAAGAAAGGGAGAGACAAGAAATGGGAACTCCAACAGTCACAATGTGTGACCAGGCCTTCCTTTATTCAAACTGTCATTAAAAGAATAAAGAATAAAGTGACGATGACGGGCACCCGCCACCTGCAGTGTGCAGTGGTGGTGACTATCAGTGTAGTAATACACGGGCAGCTAGGCAGAGGCGCCTGGAGGGGAGCTTCAAGCTCTACCCCGAGACCTAAGGACTGCTTATTGCTCAAGTGTTTCGAACCGAGCGGCCATGTCTACATCTCACATAGCCGACGCGCAATGCCTACCTTACGAGTGTAGTGAGCTTACCTTGATGCTCGATCGAGTACCCCCCTCTTTCTTGCACACCGGTAGCTCCATGATCCTTGAGGCAAGCTCAAGCAACCTCAATCCCTCTCCCATGAGCTTCATCCTCCATAGCCACCGTGAGACAAGAGAAGAAAAGAGAGGAGGGGAAGATGAAGAGAGAAGATGGAGAGCTTCTTCTCCAAGATCCCTCACTCTCACACAATCACTCCCTCACACTCTCTCAATACCTCTCTCAAGCACAAGCAAGAAGGCAAGAAACAAGAGAAGAAAAAGAAGAAGCTTTGGCCACACACAAGAATGATCTTCCCATTCACTTTTCAACTTTATATACATGCCCTACTTTTCATGGGCGGTCATCCCCTTTTTTACATGGCCGACCATTAGCCTAGGCCCATTTCTCATTTCCCACTGTTCTAGTCTATCCTACTCCCAACTAATGTATACAATTTGCACGGGAATGAGCCTAGCGCTCTCTTACAAGGATTCAGGAGCGTTTCACACTTAATGGTGCGCTTTTTACTCTTTTACTTTCCTTGGGTGACTCTAAGACTTCCTAAGGGTCGTTCCCGTGCTTTTAATTTTTTCAGGGTCTGGTTTATCGGTTAAGGTGCCTTTTTCTTCCTTTTGTCCTGCGCCTTTTGCTATTTTCTTTTTTTCATTTACCACTCCTCTGTGCTGCGGTAAACATTACCCCCCTCCTAGCCAAGTGCCAGTCCCATGGCACTATGGTGGGAGGTAGTGGGATAGATGATGCTGTTGCGAGGTGGAACTGGTGGGTAGATGAAACTGATGCTTGTGAATGAGAAGTGATGGAGTTTGATGACGATAACCAGGAGAGATTCCGGCGTGCTTTAGGCTCCATGAAGATACTCGGCATCTTTCACACTGTTGTGGTGCCCCTTAGGTAGCTAATCGTCTTTTGAGTATTCGAAACGCTTGAAGCAATAAGCAATCACTTAGGAGGATGGTATTGGAGGGATTGATTATGGAGAAACCCCCCGAATGCTATTTGCCTTGAAAATCCGTGGCTTTGGTTGAAGATCCTTGTCTTTGAGTAGAAGGTTTTCAGTTTTGAGTTGAAGGTCTTCAGGCTTGTGGAATCAATAAGCGATCCGTAGATCTTGAGGCGTTGGGCATGGATCATTGGATGATGAGGTTCCAAGATCTATGCCAATGGCAGATCCATCACTAGAGTTCCTTCTGCTTGATTTGGTTCAGTCATGGCAGCCATCAGTAGACGGATGATTGGCAACATGAAATCTATTGAGCCATTTAAACCTTCGCAGCGAAGCTCCTAAAGTTGAGATAATGGAGTCATGTCCGACTCATGGAAAAATTCCTTGTCATTGGAAGATGTAGTGGATGATCTTCTTCAGCCAAGCAGCCAGTTCTTGAAACATGAACATAACCTACAAGAAAAGTTGTGCACTTCCTAGGGGGTGTGTCTGTCTCACTATGTAGTGCATGGTGCCCGTGCCAGTGGAACTGGGAGATGGGTCTAACCTTGGGCAAGCCCTTGGTAATGTCCCACACTTGAGGACCCAGTTCGTACATCGTTGGAGGTGCAGTGCAAAACTTAGGGTGACAGGTCTGAAAGTCCTGCCCTTAATGTGCCCTAAGTGTGAAGTGGGGGAGGGGCTAGGGAGAACCCTAGATGCAGTGAGTGTGGTGCACAATAATAATGAAGGGAGACTACAAGCACATGTAAAGTGTTCTCCTTGTTAACCTGCATAGTAGTAGATTCATCTTTCAGCTTTGCTATTTTTGCTCTTGTCTTGCTCTCCAGTAACCTTGTCTTTGTTTCCTTGTGGCTTTTTTTTTTTAATAAGAATGAGAGAGGAAGTACAATTGGCAAGGCATATCACACCCATTTAATCATGGGGCAGTCGTAGGCATTGAGATAAGAATGCGTGACTTTGTAGGTATTCTTTAATATCGGCCTTAGCTCTCAGAGGAGTGGTTGACAAGAAAGGGTGATTACACCTTGTGAAGCAGGTGTCACTCATATTTTCTAAGAGCTCTAGACAAAAGGAAGGAAGGAGAGTAGCCCGCATCATTAACCTAGTCATAGCTCTACTATCTATTCCTAGGTTGATATCAAAGAAGAGTGGGGGGAGATGGGCTTCCTCTACTGTGGGTTTTTGGAGTAGCAGGAATTTGATAAGTCGGAGGTAATTACAAATGGTCAAAAACGCTGGATCTGGGCAGGAAGAGAAGTCTACAAGAAAATGATTTATAGAAGGAAGTATATCCTCTAACCTAAACACTAAGCATTCCTTAGGGCTCCTAGGAACTACATTATATATTTTTGGGAAGTCGTAATCCCCATGCAAGTCTCTATCATAGTCCACTCCATGCCTACGGGGGTAGGGCATGTAGATAGGATCATTGCGCTCTTCGGGGAGTGAACTACAAAAGGCAGTCCATGCATCAAAATTGGTGTCCCAAATCCTCCTCCGCCATTTTGGCTGTGCCTCGTAGCCTTGGACGGTTTTGGAAACTAGATTGACCTTATCTTCCCAGTACTCCTATGGCTCTGGTCGCCACCTAGTCATTATCATGCTCCTCTCTTCTATCCACCTATTAGCAGGTTCATTAGCCAGATCCTTGATCTTGGCTACGACTCCTAGAGGCAAGGCCCGGTCCAGAGAGTGTGGGAAAGCAAATGAAAGCTCAAATGGCCTCTTATGGAACTCTCGCTGACACCAGATGACCAACTCCTGGGGCCAGTCTACAGGATATGTATCATTTCTCAGTGTCATCGGCTCCTCAGGAAGTTGTCTTGGAATTGTGTGTGCTCGGCGTTGGGCCTCCTCAACTAATTCTTGTCTTCTTCTCCTTGCTGCAACTATGTGCTTAGGCAGATGGGCATCTTCAGGTTCTTCCTGTGGGAGATGACTCGGCATTCTTTGTTGCTCTTCTTCATCAGCTTGCTCGAAATCCAGACCCTCTTCAACATGTCGCTCAACCACATATGGGATGACTGGCGGTGGTGGTGGTGGCTGTTCATGCTCCTCAAAACCTAGCTCCTTGAGCTCAGCAATGGAAAGGCCCGTACAGCGTAAGTAGCGGAATTGTTGCTCCTTAGTGATCCCTATACTCATTGGGAGCTCCTGCTCTTGAAGACCATATCTTAGAGCTCGGGTGGTTAGCTCCAACTTTCTTTTCAACTTTTCCACTGGATCATCGCCCTCAGCTTGTGTGACAAGGAGCACTGTGTTGAGAAAGGCCTGCCGCTATGTTTTAGTAGTTATTTCGGCAGCTTCAACCTTGGCTTCTGCAAGCATTCTTTCACATTCTGCCATTGCTAAGTGTTCGGTCAAGTCCCTCGCCCTGTCAAAATTATTCCTTTCCCAATCCATAGCTCTTTCCTCCATCCTTTTTCTCTCTTCCTCCAGTTGGCTCACCAGGGTAGTTACTACCTGTTGCTGCTCATTTGTTAAAAACCATAATTAGTTCCTTTCTCTTAACTTCTGAGCCAGCTACTCTTCAGCAATCCCTTTGGCTTGATCTACAATGCTGAGCCTTTGGTGCACCTCAACTAGTACTTCTAATTTTTCCTGCACCAGCTGCTCTTGGCTTTGGATCTCAGCAAGGAATAGCTTTTTTGATTGAAAGCCATGGCCATGAGGGCCTCTACATCTTCCTAGGAGGTCTCCAGCGCATCTTGTAATCTTTGCACTTCATCTTGTAGCTATTTTGCTTCTGCTGTTGAGACTCCTAGCCCTTCACTCTTCAAAAACTCGATTTCACTTATTAACCTGTTTTGTTCTTCTAGCTCCTGCCACAACCGGAGCTCCATGGTATGTTCTTGTGGTATACTGGCTTCGCCTTCCTGAACCTCCTATTTTAGTATTTCCACTTGAGCGACCTTTTGTTGTAGATCATTGTATTGCTGCACTAGTAGCTTGAGACTCCTTTTCTCTGCCACCAGGTTCTGCTCTTCGTCTTCCAGCCTTTGTCTAAGGTAGCTTTCATTGTCCTGGGCTTCCTTTGTTTTTGCTACTAGCTGGTCCTGCAGGGCCTTTATTTCTCTTCGCCGGTCGGCTCCCTACCTTGAGACTTCTAGCCTAAGGGCAGCTGACATTTCTTTTTCTTTTTCTAGCTCCAGTAAGGCCACTTTCTTCTCTTCTTTCGCCTTGTCTAGTTGTGCCAATAGCTCAGCCACATATGCGTCATAGTCAGTGTCGGCAGGCATGGGAGTATGGGGTGTGGTGGTTGATGCCTCCAACCTTTGTCTTTTAGGGTCTTGCCGTGACTCTGCATCTGTGGAAGCCGACCTTTTCAATCTTGTTTTTGGCACGATCTCGGCCACTTTGCTCACTAGCATTTGCACCATGTTCATTAGCTGTGCCATGTCGAGGGGAGGTGTGGGTTGTGTGGTGGTTGCAATCGTGGTTTCAGCCGTTGCAGGCACAAAAGAGGAAGGAAGTGGATGTAGTAGGGACTTGCCCTTGCCTACAGCCACTGGAGCTACTTCCACACTTGAACTAGCTTCGGCTTTATGACGGGGGCTCACAGGTTTGAGCTCTCCAACCCCCGTGGGTCTCTTCCACAGATCTTCGTGTAGCCTCTGCCAACTCGGCTAGCTCCTTCAATCTCTACTCTTCAGCTTCTTCTTCCACCCTTCTTTTCCTGTCCTCTTTTGCCTTCTTTGACTCTTCTCTTATCTTTGCAAGCTCCTCCTCCTCTTTTCTCCTTCTTTCTTCCTCAACCCTCTTAGACTCTCTTTGAGCCCTCTTGATTTCAGCTCGTTCTTCTTTGCTTAATTTCTCTTTCCTTTCCTTCTGTCTCCTGTCCCCTTTCTTTTGTTCTTCTGGTTTGCTTGCTTGTGTGGGCGGCACCTCCTGTTCTCCCTTGTCACTTATCATTCTTTCACTTGATTCTTCTCCTTCAGGTGAGGTGGGCTTTGATGCAGTGGGCTTTGATGTGCAGCTTGCTCTTCCCTGACTCCAGCATCCTTCATTGCTTCATCTATGATGGCTGTCAAAACACCACCATATCTAATTGTGGCTGCCTTTGAGGCAGGTTTCTTCCTTGTGGAGCGTGCGGTTGAGGCAGGGGACTCTCCTCCTCTACTGGTGCTTCCGCTGGAGTGAGAAGGGCAGTTGAGCTTTGAATGGTTTTCTGCACGAACCCATTCCAATCTACCTCCTCAGGGACTCCCACTGCGATGCTTTCTAACAATGGGACCCCGATCCTGTTCATCAATGCATTGTACCTTTGGCCCGAGAAAAGTGTGTGGATCATCTTCACTTGCAATTTCACTGCTGGATCCGAGATGTCAGCCAAGCTGATTCCATCCACGGTGTGCACCTCTTCTTTCTTTACCCCTAGCATGGCGTAAACATCCCTTCTCGGCCGCCTCTCTTTCTTGGGTACGAGCCCCAAGGCCTTCTCTACGATTGCCGCATTGAGGGGCACTTCAATTCTTCTTTCCTGCTTCCCTGTCCTCACTGTGACAGTGCCACAGTTCCTGCCCTTGTCAAAGTTCCTCAGAAATTCTGCACACATGCCATAATCCATGGCCTGCCCCACCTTTTCCACATATTTGTGGAGGTGGCATCTGTCCACCAATTCTTTGACTACAAGTTCCTCCAAGATGGCCTCATCCAGGTTCAGCGTGTGCTTGAAGGTGAATTGACTGAATCCTCGTATCTTGACGCTGATGCCGAACTTGGTCATCTCTTCTTCAGAAAATGGGAGTTTTCCCCCTTTGTCTTTTCCTGCCATGGTGGTTACCTATCAACACACCATGCCAACATTAATGCTTAAATATTGGCTTATTTCTAATCAAAACTCAATTTTGAGAGAAAAATGTATGTGTCAAAAATTGGTATACTTGCTTAGAGGCTTGAATTTTAGAGACAGGCTCACAGCAGCAATTGCTATTGTTTTCCCTTTGCAGTATCTTCCATTGAAACTTAATTAATCATAACATTCTGCTAGATAGCATGACTCTCATTTTGCTGACTCTCATTTTTCTCTGCTCTTGGTCACATTGCTCCACATTGCTCTCCCCCATCTTGGATCTTTTCAAGGAATTCTTCCTAGGATTAGCACAGGAAGGACGAGGCAAACGTTGTAGAAGCTTGGATTGTATTCGAGTTGGGCATGACAATCAAGAGCAGATGGTTGGATGGAGACTTGGGAGATGTAGGTCAAGACATCGTGAAAGAGATCTCCAGTATTAAGGCGGCTTGCAACATGTAATTCCTCTTCTGTAAGGAATTGGTCAATGTAAGGGTGAGTGAGCACATGGTCATCTAAATGCTGGTTGCGGGTGATGGCCAAAACCCTAAACGAGATAGGTGCCACATAAGTAGGGTCATATTCGATGGTTTTAATTGCCTTGTGTTGCTCAGCATTGGTCATTATCCAGCAACCTTTTTTCTCCCATTGGATTCTCAGAGCAAACCACTGTTGCAAGAACATGGAAGGCAAGCTTGCCATCTGCGTGAGCTCTTGCAACTCGTGCTCAGGAACAGAACGAGGAGGCTTACGATATGAAGTGATTAGTCTTCTGAGGATAGCTTGCTCCTTTGAGATTTCGTCATTTGCTATCAATTCAACAGCAATTGTGGGGAATTTACAGGTCATAAGTTCGTATTCTTCCCAAGTGCATGGTAATGCATGAACATCTGAAGCAAGTGTTTCGTCAAGAAGACCTAGGTCTAGCCGCTCATAACTTCTAGCGAATGTAGTGAAAGTTTTGTCCAACATCTTAATGCAGGTTACTAAGTCATCCCCAGAAGTCGGGGCGAGGTCTTTAGCCAAGGAAAGGAAAGGTCGTACCGCATAGGAAGGTTTAAGACCTGCTGGTGGGAATGGTGCAAATGGACTGGATAGTGGTGACTCCATCATTGGTGTCACAGATGTGGCTATGCACTCCGAAGCGCTTTGAGGTGCTGTAGGAAGCTCTGGAGGCATGGGAGTTGTGCTGGGTTCTGAGTGAGCAGTCATGGGGGGTATTTAAGTTCTCTGAATTAGGTAATTCCAAGGCTTGTGGCGTTTGCTTTGGTCGATAGATGAGCTGGGGCTTACTAGCCACAGTAGGCAATGGTTTACTGACTATGCCCTAGGCACCATGTGTGCAAGCCTCCCTCGCTGGGGTGATATTGCTTGTAAATGAGCTTTTAGACTTGCCATTTTTAGGCACCCATATCCAGGGGTTGCCCTCGTAGTATCCTTGTGCTCGCAAGAGTTTCTTGGGGATCCATCGCGGTGTGGTTGTGTGTCTACATCGATGGTGTCTAGACTACCTCTTAGGCCATGATGGGCTGATTATTTTGGCGTTTAGAATCATGTTTGGGTGGTCTAGCCGGATGTGGTCTTTGCCGTTTTAGCACCCATATAAGCTTGGACTCCTTGGCCTTGTGAGCACTCTTGGTGGGTTTGGGCCTAGGGTCGAGAGCCTGGCATGAGGCCTTAGTTTTCTTCGGTTTAGCGTCGGGCTGAAGCATGGTTGTAGGGGTTTCTACCAGTGGCTTCGTAATGGTGGAGGAGTCAAGACAGCCCTTGCTAAAAGTCGTCACTATACGCACATTGCCTATAGCAAGATGAATGCGGTTTAGGTTGTAATCCACATTATAGTTCATTTCCTTCTTGAAAGTACGACCTAATAGTGACATATTACCGACGCCTTTAGTGTCAGGAAACATATGGAAGAAAGCTCGTAAACTTTCAGACTCGATAGAAACGACTACCTTGCACTTCCCTAGGAGTGAATAAGCATTACCCCCAAACGGGGTGAGTTTGGCATTAGTGAGCTGTAGTTTCGGTTGACCAATGCGTGTCCAATGGTCATGCGTCAAGATGTTGTAGTCGGCACCTTCATCAATCAAGGCATCGAAAGAATACGTCACTCCTGCTGTGACTGTGATTCGTAGATATGCCGGTGCCACTGCTTCTTCGTCCTGATCTGTAAGGTCGGTTATAGTAGCCATGCAAACATTCATTGGGGGTTCTAGCATGGGTGGCTCGTGTAATGGATGGGAAGGAGGATAGTACATCTTTATGCGGCTGCCATTAAAAAAGCCTATTCCTTCGCCTTCAAGTGTCTCTAACTCAGCATTCCCTGTTCTACCAATCATGCGTACTCTGAAAGGCCCTAGCCCCCGAAACTTCATCTTCTGTTTATGTCCTTTTACAGAATATAGCAGAACAAGGTCCCCTTGTGCAAAGTCTCACTGTTTGACATGCTTGTCAAACCACATCTTTTGTCGAGCCTTCTCACAAATCAGAGAGTGAGTGGCGAGGAGTCGGGTCTCTGTTAGGCGCTCTAACTCCACTAAGCGATTGGTCCAAGCCTCTCTTCCCTCCCAATGCTCCTAGACTACTATCCTTAAGCTAGGGATGAATAATTCCAAGGGTAAAATGGCCTCAGTTCTGTACGTCAGCCTAAAAGGCGTCTATCCTACAGTCCTTTTATAAGTTGTGCGATAGGCCCACAAGGCCGCCATTAGCTTATTGTCCCACTCACTTCTTGAAGTAGACACTACCTTTGTAAGCACGTTGAGTAAGATTTTATTCGTGGATTCGGCTTGGCCATTAGCCTGAGGGTAATAGAGAGAGGACTTCTGATGAATTATTAGGAAGCTAGAGAGTAAGTGGGAAATCACCTCATTAATGAAGTGCATGCCTTGGTCGCTTACAAATTCAATTGGACAGCCAAACCATGAAATGACCTGCTCCCATAAGAACTTTGCAGTGGTTCTAGCATCATTCTTCCTCGTGGCCCGTGCCTCTGCCCACTTCGTTAGGTAATCAGTTGCCACTATGATGTAGCGAGCTTGGGAATATTGTGCCGCAGGACTGATAGGTCCAATAAAATCGATGCCCCATTTTTCAAAGGGTTGGCGGGCTATGACAGGGGTCAACTCCATCTTGTCTTTCCGCACAAGCACTTTGGTCCTTTGGCACTCATCGCAGTGCTTTACGAGTTTAGCTGCATCGTGGAAAAGGGTGGGCCACCACAGTTGGGATTGTAGCACCTTTCGAGCTGTTGTGTCCCCACTAAAGTGTCCTCCAGCGATTCTGCCATGTGCTTCTTTCAATGCATCGTGCATCTTGTGCTCACATACGCATCTGTGCAATAAACCGTCTTGTCCCAACCTATAGAGTTGGCCGGCTATCAATTGGTATGGCTGAATTTTTAGGATAAGTCTTCTCAGCCTGGCCTTCTCAATGGGTCTCTCAAGTAGTCCGTTCTCTAGCACTTGCACTATGTCATTGGCCCAATACGGTGTCAGATCAACTTTAAACAATTCTCTCTCACTAGACAGGTTAAAGAGATGAGCATCTGATAAATCGTTAGGTATGCCTTGTCCAGTGGCTTCTCCTGTGGGTATGCGGGACGTGGTCAGCCATGTAATGTTGCTTTTCTTTGTGTAGAACCACAGAGAAGTCAAACTCCAGTAGAAGGAGCAACCATCTAGCTATGCATCCCGTAGCACAAGGCTTGTTCACAAGAGATAGCAAGGCTTGATGGTCCACAAAGAAGACAAAGGGAGTGGCCAACAGGTAATGCCAAAATTTCTTTACTGCAAATACCATGGCCAACCCCTCCCTTTCTGTCATGGAATAGTTCATCTCGGTCTCGATGAGTTGCCTGCTGGCAAAACTCACCGGGTAATCTAAGTTATGTTCACCAAGCTGGCATAGCACGGCTCCAATAGCGAACTTAGAGGTGTCTATGTGTACATGAAACGTTATGTTCTAGTCTGGGGCTCGTAAGATTGGTGCAGTAGTAAGAGTCTTTTTCAACTCCTCATATGCGCACTGGCATTCCTCAGTCCACTCGAACACTATCAACAGCTTGTACAATGGTCTAGCAATTAGTGCGTAATTTAGTACAAAGCGTTGATAATATCCAGTGTGTCCTAAGAAGTATTGAACTCCCTTGTAGTTATCGGGTGGCGGTAAGTCAACAATGACTCTGACTTTAGAAAAGTTAGTGGCAATGTCGTTCCTTGACACTACGTGCCCTAAGATGCATCCATGTTTCACCCAGAACTGGCACTTTAAGGGGTTCAACGAGAGGTGGTACAACCTACACCTTTCAAAGACACCTCTCAATTTCTCTAAGTGTTCGGCCCAGCTAGAGTGTAAGCATAAGTCGTCTACAAACACTTCCAGTTCGCGCCTAAGCATGTCCTTAAAGATAGTGCACATTAGGCGTTGAAAAGTCGCAGGTGCGTTCATTAGCCCAAAAGGCATGCCAATGTAGGTGAATACACCCCATTCCGTGGCAAAGGCAGTCTTGTGTCTGTCGTCGGGTGCACTTGCACTTGATTATAGCCCGAGAAACCATCCAAAAAATTGAAGGCTTCTTTACCTGCTACCCTCTCAAGCATGTGCTCGGTGTAAGGTAAAGGATAGTTATCCCTCTTTGTAGCGGCATTCACTTTCTTGTAGTTCACGCACACTCGGATTTTTCCATTTTTCTTCATGACAATCACGATAGGTGATACCCAATCCGTGTGCTCGATCTCATATATGAATCCTGCCCTCATGAATTTATCAATCTCCTCTTTTACTGCATGGGCGTGTTTGGGATTCATGGGGTAAGGTCGTTGTTTCATTGGCACTACATCAGGGACCATTGGGATATTATGAGTCACAACCCTAGGGTCGACTCCCTTAAGTTCATCCAATGTCCAGGCAAATATGTCAATGTACTCTTGCAAGAGTGCAACAAGTTTGGTCTCCTCATCCTCCATCAAGTCATCTACAATGAACACAGGTCTTGGCTTTTCACCTTCCCCAGCCAAGTTAACTTCCTTGACTTTGGCGGGTCCCTCGATCGGTTCACTAGATTGGCCTTGTCTTTTCGCACCTAACAGAACCACCACTCTGTCACCCTTTTTAAACTTTGTAAACCCTTTGGGTAGATCCTACGGTTTCTTTTGCCTTTCTGCTTCTGAGTCCTTTGCTTGCTTCCTGGCTTCCTCTTTTAGCCTCCTGCGCCTCAAGTGGACTGGCAAGTCTCCCTTGGTGCGTTTGACTTTAGAAGGTTGTGGTATCTTGGGATCACTCTCAGTGCTGACTTCCAACTTTGAGTTAAACTCACATCCCTCACTTGAGGAAGGTGTTTCCCCAGGGGGTCGTAGTTCAGTAGTGCATCTGTCTTGAGCACTGGGATTACCCATGGTCGTGCCACTCCGGCTTGCTCGTAATCCATGGCTCCTATGTGTTCTAGCCAGGATCTGTCACACTCCATTTGCATGACTCCTTTTTCGTTCTGATTGGTCCTTCCTCTCCTAGGCCTCGAGTCTGCCCTGATTTGTTCTATCACTTTTCCTTCCATGTCATACTCTATTGTATCTATCTCTTCTTCACTCTCCTCTCCCGTAGAGTGACACTCCTCACTCTCCTCTCCCATAGAGCGACACTCCTCATACTCCTCGTCATCAGAGTCCTATCCTTCTGACTGCTCATCATCACCCAAGATTTCCCCTCTGATCTCCTTGTTATCAGTGACTAAAGCCCAGTTATATAACAAATTCAGGTCGTGGATCTTGGTCCATTTCCATTCTGGCTTAGCTAATAGATCACGTAGAGGTTTTGAGTTAGCAGCCAAGTTGCCTTCCACTTTATTGGTCAGATACTCTACGATTTCCTGAAGCTCTAGTTTGTTGTTGGGGATATGGAACGAGGCTGGTTTTCCTGGGTTGAGTGAGCTTCTTGCCATCATACAGAGTGGCACAATTGGCTACTCAATTGGCATGGTTGCGGCTTTAGCAGCCTACCGATATAGTTCTCCCTCATCTGAGATTGGTAGGTCAATGGTTGCCAAAAGGTGCATCCAATCCCTCTCATCCTCAGGGCAAGGAATATATTTAGCGAGTGATCCATAGGGTTTGGTTGTTTGAGTATCGCCTTTCAGCATAGCTGAGATGGCATCTAGGTCAACAGGGGTTGTCTTCCAAATGTCCATCTCTACCCTTACTGCACTAGTTTTATTCCCTAGGAAAATCAAACCATTGCCCCAGTCCTCAATGACACGCGCATTCCTCATCCAAGGTCCGCCTAATAGTATATCGTAATCCATTCCCTTCATGACAATGAAGTTTACTGAAAACTACACACCGGCAATCTTTACTGGCCAATTCTTTAAAACCCTGAATGGTCTTACCTTCATTCCATTTGCCAACGTGACATTAAACCTAGCAATCTCTACATGAGGGTTTCCCCATGCCTCTAAGACTGTATGGTTTAGTACACTAACACATGTGCCTGTGTCTACAATTCCTTTTCGCATCATATCTCCTAAGGCTAGGACGGGCAAAACTGCATGTGTTTCAGTGCCTTCCCAAAAAGCATTGATGTGCAAAGACTTAGGAGTTGAGTGTAGAGTCAGACTTGGGATCTGTATAACCGCATCATGATCTTGCGGATCAGCACCTACAAGTCTTGTGTGTCCCTCCATCAAGTCTTTTAACTCCTGCCATAAGAAATAATTCTGCCTAAGCAGGTCTTCCAAGCTTAGAGTTACTAGAGTAGACAACAAGGTTGTGAGGAGGCTATTGGGCTCTTGTCTTCCCCTGAGGCTAGCATTTCTAGGCCATGCATTCTGTCTGCCCTGGCAAGTTTCTCCTTGGCCTTGCTGTTGAGTTGCCCCCAATGGTGCATGTATGCTCGCAGCTTGTGGTTTTGGAGGTGAGATTAGTGTGCTCACGCTGGACAAATCGTCAATAGGATCTTCTAATATGGGTTCAGCATCCTTGAGGTGCTTTTGGGCGTCCTTGACCCACTCCTTGACCTTAGCTATAGCCTTGAGCTACCGTTTGGGGTGGGGATATTCCCCTACCTTGGCACTCCCTAGCTCGGCTGTCTTAGGAGCTGAGGTCTCCGCCTCTATGTCTGTGACCCTCTTTCCCGTTACTAACGTAGTCGCTTCCTTGGTTTTAAGAGTTATATTTGTATCGGTTCTCTTTTTCCGTCTCCTCCAACTTTTCTTTCCTATTGAGGTTGCGTCAAGGTTACTTGGCCCTGGCAAAGACATGCCTGCCTGTTTTGTTTGTGCTCGCGTCATAACCTATAGTGGGATGGGTGTATCCTCACTGTCAAAGGTTTCTACTCCAAAGAGCCCCAAAGGCACTGATGGCATGTTGGCACAGCTGATTGATGGCTTCCGCCTAGGACAATCAGGAAATAGATGTGTGATTCCACACTCTGTGCATCAGAGATCCGCTTTGTCCTTGTTAGCTTGTTCTCGTTCTGGGCAGCGTGATGAAATGTGGCCTGGGTGGCCGCAAGTCCAACATGTGATTGGATCTTGGCTGGTGGGCCCTCCAAAGCCCCTGTCTCTTCCTCTTCCTAAAGCCATTACCGGCACCAGCCAATAGTCCATCGGGACTGGGTTTCCCTCCTCGTCATAGGATATGTATGGGTTGACATATGTTTCTTCCTCATTAGGCTCCTCCACAAAGTGAACAGGAGCATCGCTAGATGGGTGGGTTACAAAAGGCCCTGGTGGTCTGGGTATACCAGTTGGGTTCATCTCCAGCCTTGGCACGGCAGGTCTTGAGTCAGTCAGTGCTGGAAGAGCTAACTGGGCTCCCCTCCCAAAGAAATTAGGTGGCCTATTACCTAAGTATGGAGGGTTGTACTATGTGCATATGGGAATCTCCTCGGCATTCTGCAATGCACTGCATCATGCCCGAATCTACCGCAATTTGAGCACGGCCGAGATCTAGGATCTTGGCACTCCATTGGGAGGTGATTGCCGCCGTAGTATATACATTATACACGCGATCTCACAGGCTTCCTCACGAGCTCTTGCAACTGTGCAATCTCCATTCTCATTTCTGTCATCCCCTAGTCATGGTCTACACTCTTTCCCTTATCCTGCACACTAGCAGTTGCTTTTTTCCTCGAAGTAGTTGATCTCTCAGGGTCCCTCTGGCTTGCACTTTCTCGGTTGTTAGTCCTCATGCTACGTTCCCTGAGTTGATCATCTACGCGTATTGCCTCCTCGAAAACTCTAGCTAGCACGTCCCATTGCAAGGTGGAGTTACTAGCCAAATCCTTGTAGAGCTCCTCGCTCCGAATCCCGTTCATGAACACTGTAGACACTACCCTCTCGGTAGGTTGCTCATTGGTAGGGATTCTCTTGTAGAGGCTATGCACTTGAGTGACATAATTCCTAACGTCCTCCTTCTCCCTTTGACTGATATTAATCAACCTAACGATGAGGTTATCTGAATACCCTGCCTCCAAAAACCTCTTGATGAAGAGGCCCTTAAGGCGAGCAAAGTTCATACGTTCTACGTCATCTAGACTAGAATACCAGGTCCTCCCTTTATCGCCTAAGCACAAGCCGAAAACTTGAGCTCGTTGTGCAGGGTCAATAAGACCATTTGCCTCACATACTTGCTCGAACTGCTCCATGAAGCTATACGGGTCACTGCTAGGTTCGTATCTAGCTAGTTGTTTTGCTACGCTAGGGATTTTAGCCTACCCTTTAGCCCCTTGCGTGACTCCCAATCCCGATAGTAGCATGGTGGCCAGGGCAGTAGCTCTCTGTTCAATGGACGTATTGTCCATGAGTCACTTTGCTACCAGTTTACTCAATGTCATGTCAGTCTCTATTGCCCATTCTCTCTCTACATTCGGTCTAGATTTGGCCGCTCCAGCTAGGTCTAGCACTTGTCTAGCCTCGTACATATCTACGTCTTGCTGTAGCCTTCTAGCCCTTTGCTCATGGTTGTAGGAAATTATGCCTTCTAGTGCTCTCTTGATCGCTCTTCTCTCTTCTTCCAGGTTTGCTACCACTTCCTCTACAGGTCTGCCCTAGATCACGGTCCTAGTGAGTAGATCCTAGTTGTGGACCAGTTCCTAGACTGAGGTTGGAAATTCTCCTAAGTCTAATTGGTCCTCTCCTCGTTCACCTCTTGATCCCGACATTGTTTCTGCTTCCAGCTCTATGAGATTGTCAATCAATCCAAGTAGCTCCGGCAGCGTCCAATCCTCTATATTGTTGCTTTTCGTGTCTTCGTGTCTTCTCCAGGCCCTACTAGTAGGGCACTCATGCACCTGTCTAAATCTTGGGGTCTTCTCCTACTAGTGGGTTCCTTAATGTTATTAGATATCCTAATGTGTTCCTTGTTATTTGAAAGCAGCTGCAATCCTTATTCACATGTTATGCTTAGTGCTTTCGCGGTGCTTGGTGCGAAAACATGCTTTTCTATTTTCTTGCAGTGCAAACTTAGTGGAACACAAGAGTGAAGTGCCCATGCAGAAAGCGTTTAATGCGAACTCCACTCTGTTTCTCTCCATATTCTTAGCCTGATTAGAGTTCTAAGCTCGGTTCCCGCCTATTCTATGGTCTTTCTAAAGGTCTGTGCTGTGTTTTCTATTCTACTCTAAGTTCGATTGGTCTTTGAGGTTCTAATGGTCAAACTGGGTCTTGGGGGTGTTCAGGGTTGTGTCCTGGGGGTCAGGTCTATGGCAGGGTCAACTAAAGATCCTCATTTTTCTTTCTAGCAGGGTGGTCCGATTCTGGGAATCTGACAGGGCTGGTCCGACTCTAGGAGTCGGACGGTCCGATTCTTGCAGTCCGACAGAGTGGTCCGATTCTTGCAGTAGGACTGTCCGATTATGATGGGTGGACAGAGTGGTCCGATTATGATGGGCGATCCGAGTGCCACATGGCACGTCCGATCGGACTGTCTGATTCTAAGAATCGAATAGAGCTGGTCTGACTCTAGTAGTCGGATGGTCCGATTCTTAGAATCGGACAGTCTGACTCCAGGACTCGGGTGGTCCGATTCTGGGAATCGAACCACTGAGACCTGGTCTGACTGCGTCTGGCGGCAGGTGCAATTCCGACGCGTTTCAATCCCACTTAACGCCTGCTACACACAATCACAAGAGACTTTTCAGATCTGATTAGGGCACTACTAAGAAACACCAGACTCACCTGGAGCAACACAAATAGATGGTACCCAGAATTGTGATAGTGCTCCCTCTTCCTGGCAACCAGAATCTCTCTCTCTCTCTCTCACACACACAAAGCTAACCAGTGAAATGAGGTTTGTCCTGGCCTCCCAAGCCTCTTAAGGTCCTTTCCTAGCACTGCAAAACCTTAAAGCCAGTTCTCTTTCCCTATTTTACCCAGAAATTTGAATCTGGTTCCCCGTTTCCCTGTTTCCAGCAGCAAGCCAAAACCTCTGTTTTCTCTTTTCTTAACCTAATCTAACCTTAATCTAGTGCAGTCAAAATGCAAAACGGAGATGCAGAATGATAGCCCTTCACTAATGCTTCCAACAAACCAAAATACTTACTTGTTTCATGGATTAAAACCTCCTAAATCTCCTAGCTATCTCGAGCACCAATTCGGGCTGCAAACCCTACTTCTATGCTCGATTTGATGCACGCGGCACTCAAGGCTCGATTCCGTCGGTCCCGGAAAAACGGAACCAAAATGGAGGGAGCTTCAAGCTCTACCCTGAGACCTACAGACCACTTATTGCTCAAGTGTTTCGAACCGAGCGGCCATGGCTACCTCTCACATAGCCGATGTGCAATGCCTACCTTACGAGTGTAGTGAGCTTACCTTGATGCTCGATCGAGTACCCTCCTCTTTTTTGCACACCGGTAGCTCCACGATCCTTGAGGAAAGCTCAAGCGACCTCAATCCCTCTCCCATGAGCTTCATCCTCCATAGCCACACGCGAGACAAGAGAAGAAAAGAGAGGAGGGGAAGATGAAGAGAGAAGATGGAGAGCTTCTTCTTCAAGATCCCTCACTCTCACACAATCACTCCCTCACACTCTCTCAATCCCTCTCTCAAGCACAAGCAAGAAGGCAAGAAACAAGAGAAGAAGAAGAAGAAGCTTTGGCCACACACAAGAATGAGCTTCCCATTCACTTTTCAACTTTATATACATGCCCTACTTTTCATGGGCGGTCATCCCCTTTTTTACATGGTCGGCCATTAGCCTAGGCCCATTTCTCATTTCCCACCGTTCTAATCTATCCTATTCCCAACTAATGCATACAATTTGCACAGGAGTGAGCACGGCGCTCTCTTACAAGGATTCGGGAGCACTTTCACACTTAATGGTGCGCTTTTTATTATTTTACTTTCCTTGGGCGACTCTAAGACTTCCTGAGGGTCGTGCCCGTGCTTTTAATTTTTTCAGGGTGTCTGGTTACCAATTAAGGTGCCTTTATTTTCCTTTTGTCTTGTGCCTTTTGCTATTTCCTTTTTTCCATTTCCCGCTCCTCTGTGCTGCAGTAAACAGCGCCTTTACCCCCAACAAGATAGTCATGGGAAAACAAGAACAATAAAGTGAGAAACTTGGTAAGGAGATGCCTAGAAGTACCCATGGGAAAAGGAGAACAAAAAAACCTAAATCCTCTACTAGTTCAAAGCCATGCAAAGAACCTAAAAACATCTCTAGCGAGAGAGAATAGCCTAAAATATAAAATAAAAATCAAAACCATCAAGCTAAACAACATATGATGACATTAGAGCAACATAGTTGAGTATACTTGAGTCAAATGATTATAAACCCACAATACCCCTAGACTACTTATGGATTAGATTAACTTACAAGAGGAGTTCGCACCAAATGCACAAAAATTAATGAAGGTGCAAAGCATAGCATATTGTTGTTAACCCCAAGTCAAGATGGCGAAAGATGGAGAAAAAGTAAAGGAAGATGAAGAAAGAGCAAAGACACGCAAGTGGCCTCTAAAGATGAACCGGGGCAAAAAGCACAACCTTAAAAGAAAAGGTGCCTCAAAAAACTTGGAAAATCCTTGTAAAAGAGCGCTAGGCTCCCTCCTGTGCCCATTGTAAAATATTAGACAGGTGTAGGCTAGAGGCACGGGGCTAAAAGAGGAAAATAGAAAAAGGACCTTGCCACAATGGCTGGCCATGTAAAAAAGGGATGGGTGCCCATGGGATTTTAGGGTTTGTATATATAAAGTTCAAAAAGTGAATAAGAGATCATTCTTTGGTGTGTGGCAAAGGGAGTCTTCTTCTTCTTCTCTCCTTCTCACCTTCTTGCTTGTGTGTGCTCTTGAGCTCACTTGGAATGCTTGAAACAATAAGCGGTCAGTGGATCTTGGCGGTTGAGCGAAAGCTCCCACATTCTGGTTCCGTTGCTGGGACCAATGGATTCAAGCTTGAGCACTAGCGTGCCTCATATCGAGCATCGAAGTAAGGGATTCATCCCCGAAACGAAGTTTGAGATAGGTAGGAAGTTTGAGTGTTTTTTATCTTCAAAACAAGTAAGTATTTTGGGTTATTTTGTTTGTTTAATGATTAGGAAACATGGAGAAATCAGTTCAGTATTTTGCTTTCGATTCGTGTTGCATTTAGAGTAGGATAGGATTAGGAAATCTCACCAGAGAAGGGTAGGGTTTACTGTTGCAAAACAAGGCAAACAGGGCAAAAAATCGTGCAAAAATGGCAAAAAGCTCACTTGCGATGCCTAAGATTGGTAAGTGAGTGATTGGGGGCGTCAACACCATACCTGGGAAGGGGTATAAGAGCCAAAAGGCCAAGGAAACACTCATTTGCAATAGTTCAGTGTGAAAGAGAGAGAGAGAGAGAGAGAGAGAGAGGGAGCTACTGGCCAATTCGATTCGATCGCACCAAAGACAAACCCGTCACTCCATCCAAGTATATGAATCCCTCCTCTTACTCCCTTAGGTAGGATCTGGAAGGTTGTGCCTGGTATGATTGAGTGAAGCACGAGAAACGATCGAAATCGAGTTTGCGTTGTTTATGTGCGCCGCGCTCAGCCCGTCAGAGTCGCCACTCTTGGGCCGAGTCCCAGAATCAGCCCTCGGCCCCTCGCCATTCAGCCCATCCAACCAAAACCCTAATCGGCCCATCCAAGTCTATAATTCGAACCGTGGACAAACTCAGCCCTCAGCCACGTGTCAAATTTGACCCTCAGCCCACTTGCCTCAGCCCTTCCGAACAACCTTGTCCGAGTCAACCACTCGGCCCATCTGAGTGACCCCATCCGAGTCCACCCTGCCAAGTCCTGGATTCGGCCCTCGGCCCCTGTGCCTCGGCCCCGTCCGAGTAACCCACTCGGACCCTGCAATTCAGACCAGTTGGGCCGAGTGTAGATTTTTACTAGATCTTCATAAAATTGACCTGACCCGGCTAGGACTCAGTAGCTCGAACTGTCGAAAGCCCGTAGGGCACTCAAAACTTGATTCTAGCATGTGAAATAGGCAAAATCATAGGGCGCCGCTGCTTAGCAGCTAGAAGTGGGTAGTTGCAAGACCTAGAGTCTTAGATGCAACCCGCTGAGCTGTAAGGCCTGATCGGACCAAAAACGAACGAGGCAACAACTTCAGGAAACCCTAAACCCTGACAAGACAGCCAGGAAACTGACCACAACAAGCTTATTCGGCCCAAAACAACGCAAGAGTGTGTAAGACGACTAGGAAGTGGTTGTTGCACTCACCCTAAATTCTTGCACTTGAAGTACACTTAAGGAGACTGAAAGCCTGATTGAGCACAAGTGCACGAGAAAAGACACATTGACTGGCCATAAATTGAGGATTGTAGTAAATAACTGAAGAAACTCACCTAGATAAACCACTCAAGGAACCCACCAATAAGAGAGAACCCAATACAGAGACAAGCCATCAACGCTCAGAGGTAGGACCAAGAAAGGGACGTTGATGAAGTGGATCTGACAAGCCTACTAAACCTGATCGATAGCTTGGTGGAGCATGACAACTCAACAATGGCAGAAGAAAGTCCAGACCGCAGATACAACGAGGAATTCGACTTAGGAGCCTTTCCGAATTCAGTTTAGCAACAGCTGGGTAGTGAAGACGCTCATGCTCGGTACGAGCACCGCGGTAGGATGGCGAACGCTATCATTGTAGATCTAGAAGAGGAGAGAAAGCTGGCCCTCAAGGCATTGCAAAGCATGGCTGAGTACAATAGGGATTAGCAGGCTAGGAATCAAAGGCAAGGCATGGAGTTGTGAGAGGCGTAGCGGGTATTGAACTTGACTAGCAGGA
The DNA here is from genome assembly GCF_053477565.2 of Lygodium microphyllum. Lineage (NCBI taxonomy): Eukaryota > Viridiplantae > Streptophyta > Polypodiopsida > Schizaeales > Lygodiaceae > Lygodium > Lygodium microphyllum. The sequence goes on from NC_141142.1 coordinate 108,710,959, forward strand.
ATCGAACAGACCATGAGAGGGCACTAGAAGGAGACTTAACGCTAAGTGAGCTTCTTATGAAGCGACTGCTCGATAACACGGCTGCTGAACAAAGTGCCACGGCTCTAGCGACGTCGTTGCTCACAGGATTAGGAGCAAACCAAGGCCTAAAGAGCCAGGCTAAAATCCCTATTGTTGCCAAGCAACTCGATAAGTACCAGCCCCATGACGATCCCTATAGCTTTGTCGAGTAGTTCGAGCAAGTCTGCGAAGCCAACAGCCTCAACGACCTGACTCAATGCTCGCAAGTGTTCGAGCTTTGCTTGGGCAACAAAGGTAGGACCTGGTATATGAGCTTAGATAATGCGGAGCGAGCCAACTTCAATAGCCTCAAGGATCTCTTCATTAAGAGATTTGACGAGCCTGGATACTCCGATAATCTACTAGTATGCTTGATAAACATCAAGTAGAAAGAGAAGGAGAACATTTGCGATTACGTGATCCATGTACAAAGTCTCTTCAAGAGAATCCCTATTGGGAGTGACCGACTAAAAGAGCTGTGTCAACTGTATTCATCAACGGGATTCAAAACGAGGAACTATACAAGGCTTTGGCAGGCAACTTGAGCTTGCAGCGGGACGCTCTAGCCAAGGTCTTTGAGGAGGCCATCCGCGTTGACGATCAGCTGCTGAAGGAGCAGAGCTCCAGAAGCACGAACCTAGAGGAGATCAATTTGCGAAGCTCAGAGAGAGCATCAGCCTCGAGTGAGCGATCAGCACCATCATCCCAGGATAAGGGGAAAACCACCGAAACAAATCAAGACTTGGCTGACGTTAGAATGGAACTAGCCAAGTTGCAAGATATGTGAGACTACCAATGCGCCCACACATCCAATGCATGTACTGTGGCAGAAACCACTTGCCAGCTGAGTGTCAAGACCCCTAGGTCACGACCTTGCACTAACTGCGGTAGGTTCGGTCATGACGTCGCGCATTGTAGATTGCCAAGGAGACTTCCACACTCACAACCATACGGCCAGCCTTACCTAGTGAATAGGTTGTAGCCATTTTTCGGAAGGGGATCCCCATTGTCCCTCCCTACGCCTAACGACATAAAGCCAGCCATTCCTAGGATGGAAATAAATCCTACATGCATTCCTAGGCCGCCTGGTCCTTATGTAACCCACCCACCGAGTGATGCTCCTGTCCACTATGTGGAAAAACCAAACGAGGATGAAGCTTACATATGCCCTTACGTCTCGCATGACTATGAGGGCAACATTGTCCTCATGGACTATCACCCAGTCCCGGTGATGGCATTAGGAAGAGGACGAGGTAAGGGCCTAGGAGGACAGGCACATGACCTAATCACCTCTTGGACCTATGGCCACCTAGGTCATGTCTCATTGCACTGCCCTGAGAGGGAGCAGTAAAACAGAGATAAGACTTGCCAAAGGTGTACTGAGTGTGGAATCATCCATCTTTTCGTTGACTGCCCAAGGCAAAAACCGTCATCTAGCAAACCATCGATCCCATTGGGGTTGTTCAGTGTCGAGAACCACGACGGGGAGGCCACGCCTATTCCCCTGCGGGTCATGACCTGTGCTCAAACAAAGCAAGCTGGCATCTCTCTGCCAGGACCTAGAAATCTTGATGCAGCCTTGATAGGGAAGAAGAGCCGTAGATGGCGGAAGAGGCAGTCGGAAGCTAAAATCGCACTAAAAACAGAGAGTGTTATAACTCTGCTTGTTGAAAAGAAGGTCTCCGACGCAGAAGCAGAGACGTCAGCCCCTAAGACGGCCGAAAGGGAAGCGCTAAGGTAGGGGAATACCCGCAACCGAAGTGACAATTAGAAGCCATAGAGAAAGTGAGAGAATGGGTGAACGAAGCCCAAGAACACCTAAAGGACACTGAGCCCATCATAGAGGATGGGATCGATGACCTCTCCAGCATAAGTACACCGACCTCACTCCCACAACCAAAGTCAAGAGAAGCAACTACAACACAAGCGGTACTGCTAAGGCCAAGCCTCGGCGCTGCTACAGGGCCAAGGTTCAGTCACAGCCATTGGCCAGGACAATACAGGTTAGAAGAGAGACAAACACCCAATGATCTCCTAACCACACTAGTGACTACACCTATAACACTCAGTCTTGGAGATCTGCTTAGGCAGCACCCCACCCTATGGTAGGATCTTAAGTAGTGGGTTGAAGGGTCACAAGAGTAGGTCACGACAAACCCTCATGACCATGAGGCAGAAACGCAAATACCGAGTTTGACACTGCACTCTACGCCTAAGTCCTTGCACGTCAATGCCTTTGGGGAAGGCTTCGAGATGCATGTAGTCTTACCGGTCTTAGCCCTAGGCGATACAACGAGGAAGGGAATCGTAGACACGGGGGTCGGGGTTAGTGTGCTTAGCCACACAGTGCTTCAGACTTGGGGAAACCCACCTGTTGAGACTGCTAGGTTTAATGTCACACTAGCGAAAGGTATGAGAGTTAAGCCATTCATCATGCTTAAGAATTGGCCAGTAAAGATCGCAGGTGTCCAGTTCTCCGTTGACTTTATAGTCATGAAGGGAGTGGACTACGACATCCTATTAGGCCGCCCCTGGATGCGCAATGCTAGGGTCATCGAAGATTGGGGTAACAGCTTAATCTTTCTTGGCAATAGGATGGATGCTGTGAGAGTAGAGATGGACACTTGGAAGACCTCATCCGTTGACTTAGATGCCATCTCTGCTATACTCAAGGGTAATCCTCAGGCCAAGAAGTCCTACGGGTCCTTGACTAGGTATATCATATGCCCAGAAGACGAGGGATTGGATGCATGTCCTTGCTACAATCAACCTATCATTCTCTGATCAGGAAGCATATGAGCAAGCCATCAAAACAATCGGCAAGGCTGATGACACACCCTCCGTGCCAGTCTGCATGATGGCAGGAAGCCTCCAAGGGAATCCAAAGCCCGTCAACTCCCACGTCCCAACCAACAAAAGGGAACTCCAAGAGATACTGGAATATCTATCGGACAAGCTAGCTACCAATCCAGTCTGCAAATCTCAAACCACTCCAGGATCTCCTAGATGAATCCAAGTGGCAATGGACCAAAGTGCATGACTTAAACCTCATGTATAATTGGGCCTTGGTGCCCGACCAGCGATCAGGGATAGATGGAGTCCTAGGAGATGACGAGCAGTCTGATGAAGAAAATTCGAACGATGTATACGAAGACTGCTAGTCCTTCAGTGATGAAAGTGAGGGTGAGGTAGATACCGTGGAATACGACACTAAAGGACAAGAAATAGAGCAAATACGGGCAGACTCCAAGCTGCAGAGAAAGAGTATCTTCCGAAGGAAACAAGGAGTCATGAGCGTGGAATGTGACCGTGCCTGGTTGGAACACGTAGGAGCCATAGACCTCGGGCAAGCAGGACTAGCCCAGCCAGGAATGACATCGGTGCTTAGAATTGAATCACCATTTGAACTACACCCACCAGGAGAGATTAGCTCGGATAGTGATCCAAAGATCCCTAGGCGGCCCACAACCAGACGCACCAAGGGGGACCTACTGGTCCACCTGAGGTGCAGACGATTGAGATAGGAAAAGGCAAAGCAACCCAGGGATACTCGAACAAAAGAACAGCAAAAACCACAGGACCTCCCTAAACGATTCACGAAATTCAAAAAGGGGGATAGGGTGGTAGTGCTGTTAGGTGCCAAACGTCAAGCACAGACAAGCGAACCAATCGAGGGACTAGCCAGGGTCAAGGAGGTGGACCTAGCCCAAGTAGGGGAACCACCCCAACCAGTCTTCATCGCTAATGACTTGACTAACATAGAAGAAATGAGTCTTGTCACTCTCTTGCGAGAGTACATAGACGTGTTCTCCTGGTCCTTAGGAGAGCTTAAAGGGGTAGACCCTAGTGTCGTTACCCACAACATACCCATGACGCCGGACGCAATATCGGTCAAGCAGCGACCATACCCTATGAATCCAAAACATACTCATGCTGTCAAGGAGGAGATTGATAAGCTGATGAGAGCAGGATTCATTTATAAAATTGAGCACACAGACTGGGTATCACCTATAGTCATCGTGATGAAGAAGAATGGAAAAATCCGAGTGTGCATCAATTACAAGAAGGTAAATGCTGCCACCAAGAGGGACAACTATCCGTTGTCGTACACCGAGCACATGCTTGAGAGAGTGGCAGGCAAGGAAGCCTACAGTTTCCTGGACGGCTTCTCAGGGTACAACCAGGTGCAAGTGCATCCTGCGGACAGGCATAACTGCCTTCGCCACTGAGTGGGGTATCTTTGCTTACATAGTCATGCCCTTCGGATTGACTAATGCCCCTGCCACTTTCCAATGCCTCATGTGCACCATCTTTAAGAAGTCTTTGTCGACGACCTCTGTGTCCACTCGACACTTAGACAGACTCCAAGAAGTCTTTAAGTGGTGTCGGTTATACCTCCTCTCCTTGAACCCCTTAAAGTGCCAGTTTTGGGTGAAGCATGGATGCATTCTAGGGCACATGGTGTCAAATAACGGCATTGCCACTGACTTCTCAAAGGTCAGGGTCATTGTTGACCTTCCATCCCCGAGCAACTACAAAGAAGTTCAATGCTTCCTAGGCCATACCAAGTACTATCGGCGGTTTGTACTCAATTATGCGTTGATCGTCAGACCATTGTACAAGATGCTTATAGCCTTCGAATGGACTGAAGCATGCCAAAGGGCATATGAAGAGTTGAAGAAGGCTCTAACCACAGCACCAATCCTACAAGCCCCAAATTAGACCATCACCTTTCACGTGCATATCGACGCTTCTAAGTTTGCCGTGGGGGCAGTGTTGTACCAACCTAGCGAACACAATTTAGACTATCCAGTGAGCTTTACTAGCAGACAACTCACTGAGACGGAAATGAATTACTCAACGATCGAAAGAGAAGGACTAGCCATGGTATTCGCAATAAAGAAATTCTGGCATTACCTTTTGGCCACGCCCTTCACCTTCTTTATGGACCATCAAGCCTTGCTATATTTAGTAAACAAACCTTGTGCTACAGGACGCATAGCTCGATGGCTGCTTTTTCTTTTAGAGTTCGACTTCTCTGTAGTGGTACAGAAGGGAAAACAGCATTACATGGTTGATCACATGTCGTGCATTCCCACCGGAGAAGCCGATGGACAAGGTGTTATTGATGAACTGGCCCGACGCCCATCTGTTTAACCTCTCCAGAGAGAGAGACCTATTTAAGGCCAACCTAACACTGTATTGGCAGATGACATAGTCCAAGTGCTTGAGCATGGACTGCCTGACTGACCAATCGAAAAAACCTGGCTTAGGCGATTAATCCTTAAGATCCAGCCCTATCAGCTGATTGCAAGCCAACTCTATAGACTGGGGCAAGATGGATTGTTGCGCAGATGCATGTACAAATATGAGGTGCACGATGTGCTCTCAGAAGCGCACGGTGGCATTGCCGGAGGGCACTTTAGTAGAGACACGACAGCACGAAAAGTGTTGCAGTCCCAACTGTGGTGGCCCATGCTTTTCCACGACGCAGCACGATTCTTCAAGCACTGTGACGAGTGCCAGCGGACGAAGATCCCGATTCGCAAAGATCGAATGGAATTAACCCTTGTTATTGCTCGACAACCCTTCGAAAAATGGGGAGTTGATTTCATTGGGCCCATCAGTCCTGCGGCACAGTATTCGCAGGCTAAGTACATCATTGTGGCCACAGATTATCTCACTAAGTGGGCAGAAGAGCGAGCACGCAAAAAAATGACGCTAGAACGACAGCTAAGTTCTTATGGGAGCAAGTAATCTCACGATTCGGTTGCCCCATCAAACTGGTCAGTGACCAAGGCACGCACTTCATCAATGAAGTGATCGCGCATCTCCTGTCCACCTTCCTCATCATCCATTGCAAATCCTTGCCATACTACCCTCAGGAAAACGGCCAGGCTGAATCAACAAATAAGATTCTTGTCACTGTCCTAACCAAGGTCATCTCTGCTTCACACAGCAAGACTGGGACAACAAGTTGATGGCAGCTCTATGGGCTTACCGAACCGTTTATAAAATGGCTGTCGGTCAAACCCCCTTTAGGCTGACGTATGGAACAGAAGTGATTCTACCATTAGAGTTCTTCATTCCTAGCCTGAGAATCGTGCTTCAAGAGCGATGGGAAGGGAAGGAGGCATGGACACAATGACTAGTTGAGCTCGAACGTCTCTCGGAGACTCGTCTTCTTGCCACCCATGCACTGATCTGTGCGAAAGCCTGACGCAAGAGTTGGTTTGACAAGCACGTCAAGTAGTGCGAGTTCAAACAGGGTGACTTAGTGCTCCTCTACTCAGTTAAAGGGCATGAGCAAAAGATGAAATTTAGAGGTCTTAGACCATTCAAGGTTCGTGCAATCAGCCAAACAGGCAACGTCGAACTCAAGACCCTAAACGGTGAAGGAATAGGCTTCTTCAATGGCAGCCGTGTCAAGAAGTACTACCCTCCTATGCATCCTTTGCACGAACCACCAATGTTAGAACCGCCTATCAAGGTCCGAGTAGCCACAATCACAGAAATTGACGATAAGGACGAGGAAGTCGTGGAACCCGCATACCTTCGTATCATGGCCACGGCCAAACAAACATGTGCTTTCACCGCCTTCATCGACAAGGGAGCAGACTTCAACGTCCTGACCTACTTTCATTGGACTCAACTTGGCCAGCTGTAACTTTAACCCACCACTGCAAAATTTAGCCCATATGGGGCTCATTCCTATGCACTACTCGACAAGTGCAAGGCAGTCGTTTCTATGGAGTCTGAGATTATTCCAATGCTCTTCTACGTGCTGGAAAATTCTAAAAACGCAAGCACAGAGTCACTACTATGGCGCACCTTCAAAAAGCAGACCCACTGCAATGTCGACTATGCGTCGCAGCGCATCCACCTAGCAATAGGCAACGTTCGCATTGTTACAGCTTTCAGCAAGGGCTGCACAACCTCATCCCGGGCCACCTAGCCACCGATAGAAACACCTGTAGGTAATTCTAAGGAGGGGGGTAGTGTGCGCTGCCACTCCCCGAGTCTTATTGCCCGCAACCCATACCAGCCAAAGCCAAGGCCCCACAACCTCGCCTCCAATGGGTGCCTAAACAATCACAACAGCCACCTAGGAGTTGATGCTCCTACCCTCATAAGGCCAGAAACTCTAAACCTAGGAGGCCCAAACGCAGTCACAAGAATAGACGTGTACTCAGTCAAAGATGGGTCCCCAAGGCTCTCTTGCACGCACAAGGCTACTATGAGGGCAATGCTTGGCTATGGATACCTAAGGCCTACACAGCCAGATGCACCACTCGTACGCCAACCTCAAGCTCAATCATCCCAAAAACCATAGGACCTCAAAACCACAAGCCGCAGAGCTTCCCCGACATTCAACCATCGAGTGCATCCATGTGCGAACCCACGTGAATCGCCCAAGCCTGTCAGACCAATCAACAACCGCTAGCTCGAGCATCATCACAAGTAGGAAATGACCCGGCTTTGCAAATCCATCCTGAAAGCAATAGGCCACCACTTGAGGCCACTGCTAGCCTAGCCCCCATCCCAGTGACCCAATCGCAAGCTCCTGAAGTCCTACCATAGCAACTCTCCGTCGTCAAAGGCTCAAGTCCTACCAAAGCCCAACCACTTGGAAGCCTTAGACCCTCTTATGAGAGGAAATCCTTCCTCTCACTAGCAACTGATTTAGCAGAGGAAACAGGGGATGACATGGTGGATTGCATTAAGCAACTGGACGCTACTTTTGTGTCACTAGCTCTGAGCTACAATCGCCTCGACTTAGGCCTATTGGATGAATCCTTCGCAGTCGAAGTTCAAACGATGCCTTGTTCTTGGGAAACGTTTGAATTTGCATTTGCAAAAGCCCCTACCTCCGCTGCTAAGTTGCTCAGCGGTGAGATCTCAAAAGAGCAAGCAATCAAACAACCCCTCATCACGTTGTATGATCAGCGAACCACCTCTGTCACCACTGACCAAGAAGTGGCAGAGTTGTCAAAACTTGCTGAGATGAACTCCTAGTTCTTAAGGCATTGGTACGATCTTAGACTGCAATGGGAAGTTGAAGGATGCCGAGTAATGACCAATGCCGAGCAGCGATGCGCTATTAAAACGGCAGAGTACGACCCCACATACATCGTGCCGATATCATATCGAGTGTTAACCACATTGTGAAGCCGTCCTATAGAAGACCACATCAAGGGACACCCCTACCTTGACCGCCTGTTTACTGAAGAAGAGTTACACATTGCTAGCCGAGCCAACTCAGGCGACTTCCTGACTGAGGTTCTCACATACATCACCCAAGTGGGGATTAAACCCTCCGACCTGGACCGGGAAGCCCATTTGGAGTACAACCCCAATTTCTATACTTGGTTCCTTCACAAGTAAACCCTACACCTCCATGCCGAAAGTTCTACACGTTCTAACCCTCGTCCTAGGAAGGATCCTTCTCAAACTAAAAGGGGAGGGGGTAAAGTGAATCAGATCAGAAGCAATAAAGCAAATCAAAGTCAATATACGTAGACATACATTGTGAAAAATGGATGGGGTAGAAAAAAGGGCACAAAAACTTTGAATTAAAAGGCAAAAAGTCAAAGTCTGAAAAGGGAATCCACACTAGAATTTAATGAATTCATTCAAAAGCATAAAGTTTTTTTTGTTTCAGCAATTAATATGTCGTAAGCACTAACGAAAATTACGGTTATGACAGGGACAAAAAAAAGGTCGCAGCAGGACCGAGCCCACCGACTCCCCTTCACGGAGGAAGAGAGAACACGATACAGCATCAACCTGGAGAGCCGCGCCTGTAATCAGTTGAAATTCCAAACTATCCACAATTTGGAAGAATTAGTGGCCAAGGAAGAGGCGGCCAGGAGCATCGTGGAAAGCTGCAACCTCAAAAAGTACCTGGAAAGTTTCGCACAAGAACCTGAGCACACGAGCTGTGTGGAGTTTCTCAGGTCCTACAATCCTAACAGAGAGTGCAACATTGTCACAATGGGAAGAGGACAAAATACTAAGCAGGTAATGGTGTGTCTAACCTCGGCCTTGGTGGAGAAGGCACTGGGGCTGGAACCGAAGGAGGAAAAGAAGCAAAAGAGGGACGTGTATGCCATGCTGGGGATGAGAAAGGAGGATGTGCTGACGAACGATGGCATCAATATCCAAGACATCCCTAATGCAGAGGCCAGGCTACAAGCAAAGCTCATACATGCATTCTTCTCCAGCGCGCTATAACGTGTTGATGCACCGGATCAGCGTACCAATACTGGAAAATGTAGCGGCCCAGACCCTGCACGAAGTCGACTGGAACGGCTACATGCACAAGACTATCGACCAGGCGGCCCGAGTGCTAGCCTTAGGAAGCCTGCCCAGCAGGAGGAGAATCACCGATGTCGAAGGCCGCAGAAAGAAAACGGGCTTCCTCCAAAGCCTCGTTCATCGCATACAGGGGCATTTTGACGGCGCTTATCCAGGAGGCCGTGAAGGAAGCAGAAGAGGGGGAGGGAGAAACACCCGACCGATCACCTCCCCATCAACACCAGGACAGGTCTAGCAATAGGACGGAGACAGAGGAAGAAGTGGAAGAGAAGAAGAGCAAAAAGCAAGTTAAGGAGACTAACAAAAAAGTAGCGCAGAAGAAGAAGAAACCAGGATGAAGGCTGTAGAAAGGAGAGGGAGGACTTGGAGAAAGCGAAACAACAATCCCTCAAGGAGGCAGAGGAGAGAGAAAGGAAGAGGAAGCATGAAGAAGAAGAGACAACGGAACAAGTCAAGAGGGCTAAAAAGGAGTCCAAGCAAGAGGCTGAAAGGAGAAGAAAAGAAGAGCAGGAGGAAAAAGAAAAACTAGAGGAAGAATGCAAAAATGCCAAGGAGGAAAGGAAAAGAAGAGTCGCGGAGGAGGATGAGGAGTTAAGAAGAAAAGAGGAGGAGGACCTGGCCGAAGCTACACGCCGGTCCATCAAGCAGCAGTGCAGGGCAGATGATCCAGAAGCCTGGAATCAGCCCAGGGAAGAGAGTCCTAGCTCCAGCATGCAGGCCCCAGAACCCTCGCCCCCCGCAGTTCCAAAAGGAAAAGGCAAAGCACCCCTGCATCCCATCCCCACCCTCATGGTACCCCCCGCTAAACCCACTACTCCCACCCCTAGCATCCCCACCAGGTTGGAAGTGTCCAACCTGGTGGCCTGGATGCAATACTTCATCAACAAGGAAATGGCCCAAGGGAAAATCACGGAAACTATGACCACGGGACCAAAAAGGCTAGCTGCAGATGCTGAATCAAGGCAGGATCAAAAGCGCCCGCGCATGGAGGCCTCAACCACCCCCACCCACACAACAATGACGCCACCACAACCAGTTACGAAAAATATGTCGCTGAGCTGCTCTTCCAACTAGAGAGAGTGAAGAAGGAGAAAAGGCTAGCTTTGGCTGAGTTGATGACAGAAAAAGAGTCAATGGCAGCTTTCCAATTGGAAAAAACCCGCATCATCGCCATGCAGCAACGCCAAATATTCAAACTCAAGCAAGAGCTGAAAGCCAAAGAGGATAAGGAAGAAAGTTACAAGCAATGGCTGGAGGACGAGAATCAAGAACTCGTGCAGATGCAAAGGGAGTACAAGCTCCTCCTGATGCAATACAAGGAACTGGAGTCAAAGTATAAGGGACTAGAGTCAAAGACCGCCACCATTGGACAGATGATGGAGGAGCTGAACGCCAAGGAAGAGGAGAGGAACCAAGAGAGGGAGCAACAACAAAAGAAGATCGACCGATCAGCTACGTCTCGGGAAGAAAGAACAAGACAACATGAGCAAAGAGCTCAGGGCCCAAGAGCAGAAGCTCGTAACCCTAGCTCAAAAGCAGGGGGAGAGCATGGAAGGAATGAGCAAAAGGGCTGAGGAATGGGCTGCGCAGAACGAGGCATGAGTGAAGGCTCTAGTGTGGTGCCTCGCCTTGGTGGAGAAGGAAAAATCTTGGCAGAAAGCAAAGCGGACGCCATCTAGATAGCCTTCACTGCCCAACAACAAGCATTCCTCAATACGCTGATGGATACAACTCAACCAGAGGGAACGGAGCCGTTGGAGGTGGTAAAGAAGAAATTAAGCATTGCACACGGAGCTGCAGATGCCACCCCAACCTGCAGAGGTAAGGCTGGGCCTAGAGGAGCAGCGGAGGTATCTACTACTGGCCGGCCTAACCCCCCAAGTGGCAGATGCCCTCGGCTTTGAAGAAAGAGCACTACATGAAAACCGACAGGGGGAGGAAGTCGAATTCGAAATCGGCATGAACAAATTTAGAGAAGATGTAATCCCGCAGCCCCCCTCGCCGCACGAACAAGATCAGCAACAACCCGACCCTCCAGACAAGCCATCCTTAAGGAGTGACGGAAAAAGTTGGTGGAAGAGGCTAGAAAACGGTTGCAGGCCAAGCCAGTCGTGCAGCCATCCACTCCGCCCCACCATACCCCAAAGACCTACCAATGCAATTCCACGCAGAATTAGTGGTCTGCGAACGACAAGAAATGGAAAAGGACCCTTTCTCCTTCAGTTTCCTTATGCTGCCTGATAGCCTGAGAAGGGTCGTGCCGATCAAGACGATGGAGGAGGTGATCGCGGCAGTTGGCAGCCGACTAGGCCAAAGATGGTTGGAGGATAGGGCCAGGACCCCCACCTTGTGGGGCATGGAAGAGGCCGAATTTTGGCAAGACAAAATATACGAGGTACCACACACAGTAAAGGGCTACGACTGCCAACCCCTCTGGAGGAGGAGAATATGTAATACCAACATGCTCGCCTAGATGGCTTTTTGTAACACCCTAACCTACGAGCGGAACAACCCCACGTTTATGGCGTATCCCCGAAGCGTAGGTGTGGATTTTGTCGCCACCCTCCATGGGAGGCACGACTTCCCCGTCATCTACAATGCCAATGCCACTTCCTTTGAGAACGCTGTACTTTTTGATCTAGGAAGCCTGCCCGCCTCGATGACGTGTTTCCTTGCTGAGTTCTTCTCCTGCCCAGATCCCACATTCATAACCACCTGTAATTACCTTAGGCTCCTTAAACTCCTACTTAAGCAAGATCCGGCACCGCAAGAAAGCGGCTTGCCTCCCCTCTTTTTTGATCCTAACGCTATCAATAGTTGTGCTATGAGCTGCTTAATGATGAGGGCTAACCTACTTCCTTCATTTTGTCTAGTGCTCCTAGAGGGTATGAGCGACAGCCAATTCACTAGGTGCAATCACCCCTTCCTATCCACCACCTCTCTCCATGTCCGCATGAACCTGAAAGGGTACATGCAGAGCCATCAATTTTTACGCAAATCCATCCGCCTGCCCTCCCCCCTCATTCCGACGACGAGAACTAGACTTGACTGTCCTGCTCCTCATGTAATACTATCCTGAAATGTGTTTTTTTTTTTTAAACGCACGATCACTGCACCTAGGGCTCCTTAAGTTAGGCATGTCCAGTGACCTTGGTCGGTTGGCTCCACTCCTAACCGCCTAGCCCTTTTTGATCCCCCATGTCGCGCTTAGGGCACATCAACGACAGGACACACCTAGGGAGATAACACTCACCTATGGTTCGACCTATCACCCTAAGCCACTGGCATCGCCCCTCCTTAACACAAATGGGGTCCTCAAGTGTGGGACATCACCTGGGTTTGCCTGCGGTTAAGACCCACTTCCCCATTCTTTGGTGTGTGGAAAAGGGAGTCTTCTTCTTCTTCTCACCTTCTCACCTTCTTGCTTATGTGTGCTCTTGAGGGAGGGAGTGTGAGAGTGTGAGGGAGTGAGTGTGTGTGAGAGTGAGGGATCAAGAGGGTGAAGCTCTTTACCATCTCCTCTTCTTCTTCTTCTCTTCCCTTCTCTCTTCTTGTGCGCGCGGCTATGGAGGATGGGGCTTGGAGGTGGAGGAGGCTCGAGGATGCTTGAGTTAGCATCTAGGATCATGGAGCTACCAGTGTGTGGAAGAGAGGAGGCAACTCATATCGGCACTAAGGTAATCTCACTACACTCGTAGGATCGACGCGCGTCGGCTAGGTGAGAGATAGCCTTTAGAGCTCGCTTGGAATGCTTGAAACAATAAGCGGTCCGTGGGTCTTGGCGGTTGAGCGAAAGCTCCCACAATTGCCTTATGATGTTTGGACCAAGATAGGAGCACCAAATCTCATGCATGTCAATGCTCAAATCCAATGGCCTCCAAAGATGAAAGTGTTGCCTAGTAGAATCTTTAAGGAAGAGACAAACTATGATGCTAAACTAGAAGGGCTAGAATGACATGCTTTATCTTTCCTAAAGCCATAACCATTTCCAAGTTTAAGACCATAGGTTACAAAGACTAAGCAACATAGCTAGGTATCAAATAGGAGATAAACAACCCTAGTTCAAATTCTTTAACTAGCAAAAAGGTGCATGATGTGATCATATATTGCCTTAGAGGGCTCAACAAAAGGAAAGGACAAACCAATAAGTCAAGTTTCACTTCCCCAAATCCCAAAGATGCTAGTTCTCAATAGAATAAGAGAAAAATTCATGGTAGAGACACAATAAGCATAGAAGAATCCTAAGAGATCAAATAGGAAACACAAAACCTACTGCACATAAAAAATATTACAAAGGAAACTACTCCATTTTGTTACCTAGGTCCAAATCTATAGCATTAGGAATAACCATTATAGCACCACATATGGTAGTGCCAAAGCTAAAGACGGCCAAGTCTTGTCAATCATGACCCACTTACAACCATCTATGGTAATGGCAACAAGAACAATAAGGGCACATATGAGTGAACTTGTCAAAGACTCATTAAAGTTACAAATAAGAAGTGATAATTGACATAACCTCAAAAGAATAAATATGTAGCCTCTAATAACAATTGACAAGGTTGAGAAAACACTACTCAAGAAGGCTAACCAAAAACAATCAAGAAGTCCAACGTCACCAAAGAAGGGGATGATCTTATCATCAATCTCCACCCTAGCACTAGCAATGACTAAAAGCAAGTCATTAACAAAATAGGTCCAAATTGATAGCACTAGGAATAACCATTATAGCACCACATATGGTAGTGCACAAAGATAAAGACAACCAAGTCTTGTGGATCACGACCAACCATCTATTGTAATGGCAACAAGACCAATAAGGGCACATATGAGTGAACTTGTCAAAGGCTCACTAAAGTTACAAATGATAAGTGAGAATTGGCAAACCCTCAAAAGAATAAATACGTAGCCTCTAATAACAAGTGACAAGGCTAAGAAAACATTGCTCAAGAAGGCTAACCATAAACAATCAAGAAGTCCAACATCACTAAAGAAGGGGATAACCTTATCATCAATCTCCACCCCAACATTGGCAATGGCTAAAATCAAGTCATTAACAATGTAAGAACCACAATAGTGACAACTCTCTACATCAATGCATGTTCAAGTTCTTTGGATATTGAGGGTAAAGGTCTTCAACCATAAGAAGCACAATAGCAATAGCCTCCGGCCACCATTTTTGGGGTTCCTTAAACCACATATACAACCTTGACTTCTTCCAAATCCAACCCAAAATCCAAGACATTAGTAGCCCCAATTGCTACAAATCCATTAGAAAAGGAAACCAAGAAGAAAAAGCGAAAAGGCCCATCAAAACAATCAACTCACAAGCCTACTGAGGTAAAATGTCACCCATTTCATAGATACGTTGAACCAAAATAGAACCTCCTCCTAGAATCAAACCTAATTATGCTAAACGATCAATCACTAAATGGCATAGGAACTCATTAGGCAGAGTAGCATGTGTCTACTTAAGTGCTTTAAACAAAATGACACTTTGATCATCATACTTGCATAGAGTTATGAATTGTTAGATATAGGAGCCTTAGATAAGGAATAAGCACAAGTCCTACAGTCCTAACAAACAATTGAGAATGGCACAAGCATGTCTTTAGTAAAGACAAGCCACCATAGCTGAAAGAGATTGGGAAATACCTACCCAAATCGATAGCAAAGTGTTCATGTCTCATTGCATCCTATAAACCTAATGTCTTGGAGCTTAGAGAAGAAGCAATCTAGGAATTGGAATAGAAAGCACAAAAAAAAGGTCTTGTTCTTACAAAAGTGGTACACATTAGGGCTTAATAGAGCAAAAATGAAACTAGACAATGACCAATGTTGTACCAAAAAAAAGTCATAAAACTAAATAAATACAGTACCACATATGTTGCTCCAACATCCTTGAGAGTAATGGTTCTAATATGTAATAGTGATATTGATGTTGATATAAAATACTATTCCTTTCATAGATAAGGTTTTAACTAAAGAAGAGCTTTATGTTGCTACTAGTCTAGAAAGTAGAGATACCTCTAGACAATATCCTTACGTAAATCACCTTCTTAAGCATTATATCATAGGACTGAGATGAATAGGCCTCTCTTTACTACAAACAGAAGTCTATCAATGCCTTCTTTCAAGTCCCAATGCCCTCTACACAAATAAGAAACTTGACCACATTGACCTATGCATGTAGAGATGATCGACGAAATCTAGTGCATCCTTCTCATTTGTGCACAGATGCAAGCATTCATGTATTTCTCACTTTGTTGGACAACAATGCCTGATCACTTGTAGAAACTGTAGGAATGGCAAGTCGCATGCATTTTGAATTGAGGTTTGGAGAGAGTGTTGCTTTCCATGTGCCTAGTACGATGAGAGTTGATGTGACATTGTTCGCAAAACTCGGTTTGGTGGTTTGTAGATAGGTGGTAACTATGCAAGATCACCAAATAGTATCATGAGATTCTTGCCTAATGGACTGAGCAACGAGTCTTGGCAGATGCTCCCTATCTAGCGCACTATTATATCAAACATTGTCCTTGTTAACATGGACATTTCATCGATCATGATTGCATCAATTTCTCTTATTGCAATGGAGTGTTCATCCATCTCTTGCAACTATACTGGATATTGTTGTGCACATACTGGTATCTTGAACTGGTAGTGGACCATGGGATAGGCTAAATAGTCTAGTTACAACTGCTCATGTGCTTATTGTCAGCAATATGCTCTTATTCTTGGCAATGAGGTTGTACCTGTAATAACATATGAGGAAGCTCTTTCCACTGCTTGGTGTGCCGCTAACGATGTGTAGGCCATATGTCACATCGATGAGGTTGTTGTAAACAGCTTGATGTTCTACTATTAGAGTATTATTAGGAATTGTTTGAAACTCTTTCGTGAGTTGTAGCATCTTTATTCGTATTGATGTGATGCCACTTTCATAGTTAAAAGTTGTTAGAGGTACTGTGAATGTCGTGGGGTTGTCTTTGATGAAAGGGATCTTTTGAATGATCATGTTCATCAGTTGGTGGGTTTGATTGCGAGTTTCTTTGTGCATGTAGTATGTGATGAACATTTTGAGGTCTTCCTCATTGGATACGAGACCACAGAGTTGGCACTTGATGTAGTATGATTGTGTCGAGTTCTTAGTGCTTATTAGTTTGCTCTCCTATGTGAAGGTTGTTCATTGGAGTAATGTGTTGAAGAAGAAACCTTCAATTTGGTGGTCTAGGTGAAAATCAGTGAATTGTACCAATCTCGTATGATGCTTCATAGTATTGTCATAAGCATTGCAGAGAGTGGATTCGTGATCAAATGCATTGGGCTTTTTGGTGATGATATAGTTTTGGTGGTAGTGATAGAATGTTACATGCTCTAAGCTTGATGATTGGGCATAGTAAAGGTGTATAGGGTGCATGATGATGTTCCCTATCCTTGTGAGCTTCCACTGTCATATTTGTGCAAGGGAGATATCAAGTGATTGACAGACTCTCTTCGTGTGACTATTGGGAACTGCATGCTATTTAACGCTGCTTCGATTGGGTGACACTGGCTTGTATAATATTGTAGCAAAAGTTACTTTTTGCTTGTTTGATTCCAAGTCTTATAGTCCTAGTCTCTTGGCATC
Source organism: Lygodium microphyllum (assembly GCF_053477565.2). Lineage (NCBI taxonomy): Eukaryota > Viridiplantae > Streptophyta > Polypodiopsida > Schizaeales > Lygodiaceae > Lygodium > Lygodium microphyllum. The sequence continues at coordinate 108,727,967 of NC_141142.1, forward strand.
TTCTGTTTGGATGTTTAACTTTCTTATCAGCTCCACCTTCATTGTGATGAGAAATGACAAATGATATATTCTCCAGGAAGAGATGTCGTGAATCCCATATGCACAGTGGAGAAAAAGGGAACCATCATGAGCCTACAAAGTGATGTACCTTCTTATCAGTCAAGGATTGAATACAACTATACTTTGTACTTTCAATCATAGTCAGTGTCATACTCAAGATTGTGTTTATGAGTCCAAGCTTCCATCTTGGGACCTAATTCACTTGAGTAACAGTTGGTCTATCTAATCTATGTCATCATGAACATTGTCTTTGTGTTCCATTTGCTATAGCCATGCTCTAGGTCCATGCATTTTCACACGGTATCATAGCCCAGCTGAGCATGGCATAGCTCCATACACTGCTTCCTAGTCTCTCTTCACCTTTGGCCATCTATGTTTAGTTTACATCCAGCTCATGTCTCAATTTTTCAACTTCAACTTCATCTTGACCTTCATGACTGCCATACCTAGACTACACCTACCCTACTTTGAGCTCCTGGATCTTCCTCCACAAGTCAAATCGCATCAAGAATCCTTCCAAAGAAGTGTTTTCTGACTCAATAAGGATCTCTATGTCACTTTACACTAGAGCATTGGCGTCTCTGTTGCCCAGCATTGCACAAATTATTGCTTGTTGTCCCTATGTCCCTGCAAACTATCATACCTACTAACCTTGGAGGAGGTAGTGTGAGAAAACTATGTCATTTCAGGCTTTGCATCCTTTTGGAAACTTTTCCTATAGGTCAAGGCGCACCCTCTGAGCACCTCAAAGCCTGGCATAACTAACGACATTGGCCAGCATTGACGTTTCTTTAAAATCTAGCCCAATTTTCATTAAGCAACGATTCGTGCATCATCCCAACCTGCACTCACTGCCACCACCATAGGGTTTTGGTAGCCCCCCAAGTGGGCTAACCTCACCCAAGAGAATTCCCAAAATTCTTCCTTTTCTACTCACACAAAGCTGTTGGCAGCCATAGCCAGAAAACTGAAAGCTTGACTTTCTCTTACTATTATCATCAACAATGATTTTAATCACTGAGCTACACTCTTTAGAGCTCACTATAGATCTGGAAGTGCCTGAATAAGCTCATAAGTCATCCACAAAGTTCATGAGAAATCATCGACATTCAACACCAAGCTAAAGCATAGTATTCATTGATACTCAAATAGTGTTATTTGGCACTAATCTACTTGTGTTCTTAGGCAACTCACTTTCTAGTATTATCTCAGCTATTTGAAGCTTATCAACATGGCAAAACTTGAACAAATAGCCAAGTTCAATGGAGAAGGCTTTCATGCCTCGAAGAAGAAGACCGTGTACCACCTTATGCGGAAGGACTTGTGGGACCTATTTGAGGATGATGCATATATCAAGAAGGAAGATGATGAAGACGGGTTCATTGAAGAAGACCAACTCAAGACAAAGGAGTGGAAAACGATGAACAACAAGGTTCTAGGAATCATTGCTTGGGAACTATCTAATGATGTATTGCACCATATCTCTGGCATCAAAGATGTCAAAAAGGCTTGGGATGAGCTTGACAAGATCTTTGGAAGTCAAACAAAAAACTCTAAGGTCAAGTTGTTAATGGAGTTCTATAAGCTTGACATAAAAAGCAACACTTCAATGACTATGCATATTAACTAATTCAAAAGCCTAAAAACTCAACTGCCCACTCTGAAGAAAACAATAGATGAAGATGAAGCCATGTTGTACTCCTTGCTAGTGGAAACTCAGATCCTTATGAAAATATTGTCTCTAATCTCAACAATGTACCTAATTTGTCACAAAAAGATATTGAGCACTCCCTTCTTGATGAAGAGAATAAACGGAAGAACAAGAATGAAAAAGATGGCGTCCCATAATCCAGGGAAAATCTCTTATACACTAAAGGAGCTGCTAGAGCAAAAGGCCAAGGCCAAGGATTCAACTTCGACAACAAAGATCGAATGACATGTCATTATTGTGGTAACATTGGCCATATAGCCAATGAATGTTTCCATCGTAAAAGAGCACAATATCTACAGAATGGTAACCACCAAAATCAGTTTACGAATGAAAGAGAAGAAGAAGATGCTTCCACCATCAACAACTCTCTCTAACAAATTGTTTTGAAGACATGCTTTCCCATATTGGATTTTTGTTTCCTATAGTGGATGTAAAAACCCTTACCAAAATGTAAAGTTTCAAGCCTTAACTTGACTAGGTTGCCAAAGAGCTTGTCTCCTGGGCCATGTCATCATGTAGGGGGGGCAAGAGCCAACAAGGGTAGAGACTCATCATTTGAGGGGGGTGTTAAGAAATGACAAATGATATATGCTCCAGGAAGATATGTCCCGAATCCCATATGCACAGTGGAGAAAAAGGGAACCATCATGAGCCTATAAAGTGATGTACCTTCTTATCATTCAAGGATTGAATACAACTGTACTTTGTCCTTTCAGTCATAGGCAGTGTCATACTCAAGATTGTGTTTATGAGTCCAAGCTTCCATCTTGGAACCTAATTCACTTGAGTCACAGTTGGTCTATCTAACCTATATCATCATGAATGTTGTATTTGTGTTCCATCCGCCATAGCCATGCTCTAGGTCCATGCATTTTCACACATTGCATACTTGAGCAAGTAGTAAGAGATGGAAGAGTTTGTTACTCATCGTTGGATATCCATGTGCACTCCGCAAAGCAACAATATCATTGGGTGATATGGCACAACATTTTGGTGCTCATCTCTAACATTAGTAAATGTATCGTTGAGTTTCAGGGTCTATTGTTGGTTCCGAATCGTCACGTGATGCATGCAATAATCTGTACTTGCATTTTTCGTGGCCATTACTTTTGCTTATGTAGCAGGCATGATGACACCTAAGAATTTGTTTTGCCATGACAAGGGCTCTTAGTTTTCTTGTCAAACTACAATGATCATCGTTGGATGGAATGTATGTGCATATCTCATTTATTGTATTTGCAATGTCTTCATCATGTAACCATAAGATAACATGTGTATGTAAGGAGCCTCTATGTTGAATCTCATACCTAATGACATGGCGTTGGACACACCCAAACGCAAGCAGGTCTGCCAAGGATGCAATGGTTGAAGAAAAGGTAAAACTTGGTATGGAAAAGGATGGTGCACTCGATGGGGCAATCTTTCCATGAGAATTTAGGATTCAACTCCTTTGCAATACATTCCAACTTGTTGATCTCAACCCACCTTATACTAGTGACCTCATCTGCAGTGTGAACGTAAGGAAGAAATGAGGCATGCCCCAAACATGGACCATTGTGATAAGGTCCTTCAACTTATGCCAGTGCTAGGATGGGGATCCTGGTATTGAAGCAAAAATACTATAGCAAAGGATGTGCCAGATGACCTCCTCATTGGAACTATGCTTGTTTGCGCACCTATAGTTATCGATGTCCCTTTGTAACAAAGTTATGCTTGTGTTGTTCAATCAAGACAGTGTGTTTTAATTGGTATGGAATTAGGATGTAAGACTTGTGTAAGGTGTACATAGAGAATAGGGTTGATGCTCGCATCTTGATCTATTCACTAAGATAGATGTTGCCATCATAGGTGTCATGGCCAAGTGGGAACAAGAACAGAAACACTACATTTTCCAAGGTGATATCTAGGCAAGGCGAGCTTCTTGTAGGCATTTTGTTTGTTCCTCAACATCACTATTCTTCCTACGAGATTGTTATTATTCGTAATATGATGCATGCGAACTCATGTTGATCGGCTCTTTGGAATGCTTGTCATTGACTTGGCTCGACTATATTGTCGAGAAAGCTCTAGCCTCTTTCATTCTCATGTACTACTTGGAGCATTGGGTCGAATGGAGAGCTTTCACAATGGAGGTCTATAATCCTTTTGATGGATTGCCACTTGAGGATGCAAAGCCCTATTCTTGGATGTGGATGTTCTACTATAGCCAAGTAGTAGGCAACAATCCTTCATGCCATTAAACATAACTCCAAAAAATGGACCAAGGTGTTTTGGACTCTTGGAATATAAAGTAGAAAATCTCTACTTGATGCTATCAAATGTGGCTCTAACGAATGGGTCAACAAACTCTAAGGTTTCTCCTTCCAATCCAAGCATCATTGAATGTGGTACATATGCTAGAATTTGTTGACATGTACAAAAGACTCTCTACATTTGTATGAGGATTTATGGCAATGGAAAAAGGGGGGCTACATTGTGAATTTTTCAACTTCAAAGGCCAAAGTAGCTTAAGTCAAAGTCAAAGGTATAGTTCTAAAGGTTAAAGGATGAAGTGAGATCCATTGAGTCAAATGGACCCAACTACTAAAACTAGTAAATGTGAAAAATAGAAAATGCTAAAAACATCAAGTTGGAGTAGGGAGACTAAACATAGCCCCAGCTAAAACATACCAATACAAATTTGAGAGGTATTTTAGGCTCTCATGCAACTAGAATCAGTAGATTTGTGCCAAACTTGAAGTTTTGTGAAAATCAACAGAATTGGAAATCTTGTAGCATGCAAAGGACATTTATTGTAAAATCCAAGCACTCGGCTCAATCTCATGCAAATTATAAACATCAATGGGGGTAAATTTTTCATCTTGTTCCAGATACACCTATGTATCGTTTTTTAATTATCTTTTTTTTCATTAATTGGAGAATTTTCAAATTTCAAAGAAAATAAAAAATAAAAAAAGTTTTAGATTCGGAGAAATTTAAAATTTGGAGTTATTTCGCATTCACATTAAGCGCAAAAGGTCTGCGCGATGCGTTCACAATAATTTCAAAGAAACAAAAGAAAAAAGCAATCAATTTCACAAGCTGAGGAAAGTTTGTGTTCACATTAATCACAAAAGCTCTGCGAGACGATCTCAGACTTCAGTCCTCTGAGAAATAAAAGAAAAAATTAGTCAATTTTGGAAGCTGAGGAAATCATGCTCGCAATCAATTTCGAAAGCCGAGGAAAGTGTGTTCATATAAATACACCGCGTAAATAACAAAAAGCTTTAATGATTCCCATAGGTTTGGCAAATGTGACATGGCATGTTGTGGTGCGTACCAAGGAAAAAGGTATTAGCATTGAAAATTTTGAGATACATACGCATGACAAATGTAGGGGATGTATCAAGTAAATAAAATTCTCAGGTAATTCCCAAGGACCTCAAAAGATGACAAAGAGTAATAAGCTGTCCATAGATCTAAAAAATTTTAAAATACTTAAAAAAACAGTTTGAAACTTTGACGACCCCATCTCTCTTTGCCAATGTGAAGAGAAGATTTTTTAAAAAAGCTTAAACATTTAAAAGCCTTTAGGCTTTTCAAGTTTTTAAAAGATAAAAGCCTCAAAAAGCTTAATGGAAAGCATTTAATGTTTGGAAGCCTTATGCCTATATAAAGGGAGGAGAGTTAAGTAGTACAGATCATTTCCTTGATTTCAAATTTTTTCACTTTATGTTAGGCGTGAGCAAGATTCACAAAGATTATTTTTAACGATTATTTATTATTAAACCATCAGTTTTAATGATTAGATTATATCATTATAGTTAGTAAATATATTTGTTAGTACTAACTTATGTGGTATTAGTAGTATTAATATTAGTTTATTAGCAATATTAGATAGTTAGAATTATTAATACTATTAGTAGTATTAGTAGTTACACTTATGTTAGTTAGACTTATAAGTATTATTAGTAGTAGTTAACTAGTTAGACTTAGTCAAAGTAAGTACCAAGTTTTGTCATCTAGTTTGTCTTGATCATGATACACAAACACGGTATTTCATATGCAATAATTAGTTCCTAATCTACAATTCATAAGTGAGCATGGAATAGCAACAATAAGGAATCGGAAACAATTGATTGATCATAAGGAATCACAAGTAGTGATTGCAAAGGCTAATGACCTGGCCAAGATGAGTCCTAGTAAAGCATATCCTTAGCAGTGATTTTGATAGCTAGCATGCCACAATACACTCGCCAAAGCTACACTTGATCATTACTACGTCGAAGCCACCACTAGGTTTAGCACCATCACTAGCTAGAGTTGGACGGATTGAATACTTGCACAGGCAAAGGCAAAGCAGCGGGCTAATGACTCAGGCAAGCTAACATGGAGTGTAGGGCTTGTACGAGTTGATGCAAAACAAGGTAGAGCTAGTGGGTGGCTTAGGAGATAGCGAGGTCCTTAGGGGGGGCTACTAGAGGCAAAGAAAAAAAAATAGTTAGTAGGGCAAGACAACAGAGAGAGAGAGAGAGTGTGTGTGTGTGTGTGTGTGTGTGTGTGTGTGTATTTTTAGTTAATTACTTGGACCTATGTGATATTAGTAGTATTTCTAGTAGTTAAAGTTATGTAGTATTTGTAGTATTTGTGGTAGTTAATAGTTGCAATATTAGTAATTAGACATATTAGTAATATTAGTAGTACTAAAATTAGTTTGACTTATTAGTACTATTAGTACTTGAAGTATTGCTATTGAAATAGATAGACTTATGTAATGTCAATAGTATTTGTAATAATTAATAGATAATCAGTAGTTCCAGTATTAGTAGATAGACTTACGTTAGTTGGAACTTATTAGTAGCATTAGTAGTTATAGTATTATTAGTTAATCAGTTACAATTATGTATAATTAGTAATATTTGTAATAGTTAGTAGTTAATTAGTAGTGAAATGAAAGGGAACGAAAATAATCTTTTGAATGTATGGAAAAAATGAAAGCGTAACGATCTTTCAAACATACTAAAAAATGAGAATGTATATATTCAATAGACGTGATATTTTGAATGGACACAGGAATGATACATTCTCCCATAATTATTTAAATATGAAGAGACATGTGCCAACTCTTTGGCATGCTATACATCATGTTTTTTTCATTCATTTAGTTTTTGAATTATTGATAATGTTTATTTTTTAAATGTTTATTGATTTTACTTATTTATTAGAATTACTATTAAGTAAAAAAACATCATTCTTGCACGTAAAAGAGATAAACTAGCTTTTTAATTTCTTTTAAATTATGTAATTATAAAGTATATCATGTTGTTTTCATGAACAAGTCTAGTGTAGCTGAATTATAAAAATGTATTGTTCTCATCAGCATCAATGAGGACACTACACAAAAACAAAGTCACAGGGTATCCTTTAGGACTTGTAGAAAAAGGAAAACTATGGCTTGTAGGAAAACATAATTAAAGCCCTTTGTTGCAACTTGGTACGATATAGAAAAATTTGAATCATCTTGGGCAACAAAATGTGAAAGCATCATTAGAAGGCTAACAATGTGTGCATCCTATGGTATAGTCACAATGCAACATCATGATGTTATATCACAAAAGAGTGATCCATCTACAAAAGAAATACAAGGAAAAACAGCTTTCAAGCACTATTCTCATCCTTGCATGCCAAGAACACAAAGTCAATATGATGATAACGAAATGTTGACCATGTCTTGCGAACAAAGTCAGAAACAAATATGTGGTCTCACTATTACCAGACTACACAAACGAATTCTCAATGCAACGATGTTACAACTTCAACTATTGAGCATCATTGATACATCCATCTCAGTTTGCAAAACAATAAGAACAATTGTGAATGGAACCCCAGACTGTCGACCTATTCTCAACAATCCTCTAGTCTCTTGGAATGATGGATCGCTTTCATAACCATCTACTAGAATTGACTTGACTACATTTGATATTGTGGATGTGTTTGCTTTCAACATGCTACATAATCCACTGATACCCCAAGGGCCTAAAGCGGAGATCTAAAATACCAAAGAAAGCAAACATAGTCAGAATCGCAAAGGTGATGGCACTTCATTCCCACCCCTTGGATAGTTCAAATCAATAGTAAAGTCCAAAACAAAACCAAACAACATTTCACCTTTCATGAAAGCAAGGCTAGATAGTGTTATAATCATTATAGTGGCAAGTGACAAGGAAACTTCAATAGCCCTTTATGCTAGGTATGAGTGATGTGTACTTGCATAACGTGCTTCACAACTACAAATCCACGATAATCAAGGTAATGAGAGAATGTGTATGATGGTGTTGTTTTTGGACAATCTCCTTGACCAATATAGATGCATTTGAAGCTCATTAGAAGCTTTAGCTACACATAAAGACAGATCCAAAAATCTCTCTTAAGGAGATTCCAAAAGACTTTGTTGAAGCTACTTTTTATTATGTGTGGTTATTTTAGAAAGCCAATTGAAGTGTTGCTAATGAATCAAATTTGATTGTGAGAAATTTGCAGATAGAAAATTTCAACATTTTTCTACCTCTTTTCTAATTACAATTCAATATTACCATCTACATTAAATCAATGAATTTCTCTATGCGATGATAAGCTTGTGAAAAGAATAATTGTAAATTGTTCTTAAAATATAGTTTTGAGAGCAACAAGAATATAGTGTTATTCCCAAAAGAGGTGCTTTTACCAACAAAGATTCTTAAACATGAAGTATATTAGAATGACTCGATCACTTTCAATATTTTGGAAGCTCATATGTCAATATAATTGGTCACTTCGATCATTCAAAAACAAAAGGTTAAGGCTTGGAAGTTGTAAAGGCATGATTAGGAGGAGCTTTGATACTTGTGAGACCATGTACATAGGAAAGTAAATGGCCAACAATCATTATGCACAGGATTAGGAGGAGGTTTGATACTTGTGAGACCATGTACATAGGAAAGTCAATGACCAACAATCATTATGTCGATGGTAGTTTACATCATTATATGGAATTCAAGCCCACTTTCTTTTGAAGAGTTATCCCGTATGACTTGTTTTTTGGTGTAGTAGAAGTGATATTGCTTGTTTCTTTTCATTTCTTAATGCAAGTCGTAATAGGACACCAAATTGGGTGGAGTTGAATTCATTGTGAAATCTTGTAGAACCTATCCATAATGTTTTAAGGTTATGTCCGAGACCTACATATCATATAAGACCACTAATTTTAAATCACTTGAACTTCTAATAAGCAAAAAGGGTTCCACTCATACAAATAAAAGGATCAAATCCTTAGACCGTAAATTTCATCGAGTTATCCATAAATTTGTACTAACCGATGTTTATGAGAACAAGAAAACTAGGACTTACATGAATTTTACAATTCTTAATCTTGAAGTCACACTCAAAGGGTAAGACCATCCCAAGGGAGGGAGCTTGATAAGTTTTACAAATATTATAATAGAAGGCATGCATGAAGATTTCACCTTAATGGCATGCATTGCACATCCAACATGTTGCTAATAATTCACAAAGTTGTCTATTATCCTCTTTAGTTTGATATCAATGTTGTCTAATAAATTAATTAACTAGATTCAAATATTAATGATTGCTTTAATTGCAAGAACTTGAGAAAGTTTAAAACTAGGTCCAAATTGCCCATTTTATGTCTCATTAACTATCTATATGCCCAATTATATTGAAAAAAATATGGTTCTTTAATACATGCACACCCAAAAAGGAAGGTCAAGAGAGAAATCTAAGCATATAAACCTATATGTTTTGATGCATGATAAACATCACTCCTACATAGGTTTATGCTTCTTTAATGCATGCACACCCAAAAAAAAAAAAAAAGGTGAAAAGAGAAATCTAAGCATATAGACTTATATGTTTTGGTGCATGATAAACATTAGTCTCACATAAGTTTATGCAAACATAATGATAGCAAAAATTTGGGATATAAAAAATGTTTCATCAAGGTAAAATATTCTACATTTGCATTGCATACTTTGGTGTGAGCTCCTTTACTTTTATTAATTGTAGTATGCACATGCATGAGAAAAGCCAAGATCGACATTGTAGCAAGCTACTAATGAACACACGGATACTTATCGTCAAATATTCACAATGAAATAGTTAAGCCATATGCTCATATAGTTTCATGGGGTTTACTCCATTTTGATCACTTCGATTATGATGCCACGAAATGGTGTTTCTATAATAGAATAGTGCTCAATGTGCAGGGCCCACTCACCTCAAAGGAAGATGTCTAATAGAAAATAAACTATTTTGATCAATATGAACTAGATGGCAAAGATAGAAGCTTACATATCTTGTTAAAAATTGGTCATTGAAAAGCTCCAATTATCACATTTGACCTATTATCAAAGCTGGTGCTTGATAATTCTATTATTGAATGGCTTCAAAAGTATTAGATATGCTTTTTTCCAAATCAAAAGCCTACCAAGCCTTAAAAGCATAAGAACTAGAAGCATTCTCTTTGACAATTACCACTATTGATCCTCCAAATGTTAGAATGTACTCATATGAACATGCACTTAGATAATATCTAAGAAGACAATATCTAGATATTTAGGAGAACTAGATAAAATGGATCTAGAACATATGAATGATACTTTACTGAGAGGACCTATCATATCCACACATTTATTAAGTATATATATGTATACTCTCACAATGAAAGTGTATAAGCAAGTGAGCAATACAAGTTTGTGACTCTCTCTCTCTCTCTCTCTCTCTCTCTCTCTCTCTCTCTCTCAAAATAAAGTGAAATGCAAGATAAACTTAAAAGTTCTATCAAAGTCAAGTTCTTACAATTTCATGTAGCACTTTTTCAAAGAAACATTGAGATAGCATGAGAACATGACTTCCAACTCCTCAAATTCATTCATAGTTTTTTTTTTTTCAAAAATAATGCAAGACAAGAATATTCTTTTATGCTAGTTAGGAGAAATTTATGTGTATCTAAAAAACATTAGTACTGGTAAATAATCAAGAGTCCAACCTTCCTTGTATGATACCATTCATATCAGCCTGAATATCTTCTTAACTTAGTTCAGAAACATCAAGATTGTCTATGGATTTATTTTGGCATGTTTGATTAAAAAACGCACTTTCTTTTTACAAAATAGAATCGAACTTTTTAGAGTGAATCTTCCAAAAACATTGAAAATGTTTCGCCAAAGATGCAATATTACCAAATGATTAACTACTTTGACATCTCAAATTTTCCACAAAGGAGGTATATGTAAATGAGGTCTAAACTCTTCTGGTAGAATTTTAAAGTTAGCTCACATGGCAGCCTAGGGTGTACAAAAGCCATCTTCACCCCTATTTAGAAATTTATTGGCAAACTTTGATCGAGGAATTGTCCCTAGAGTTTCAATGTTGGCTATGGTGAAAAGAGCAACCTTTAGGTGATGTCAACCTTCTTAAAATTATATACAAACCTCTTAAAAATATAATTTTTACACTAAGTGACTCCACAATTTCAGGCTTCTTTGGAAGCTTAATAAGAAAATGGTGTTAATAATGTGGGTGCCCCTTCTGAGAATAGCTTTCACACACGACATGTTTACAATGTGAAATGAAGCCACTACATTCACAGCCTGTGAATAACAACACAAACTGATTTGTTTTTCATTATAACTCTGTTGCCCATCTTTTGACAATCTGCCATCAACAAGGAGAGAATGACACAGATTGAAATAGTATTTAAAAAAATTCAATACTACACAAGAGGCTAGATTGTCATAACACCAAATCTTCTAGTCAATTAGCCATCCACAGCTTTTAGTTCTAGTATAGTGCATCCACCTCAAGCCCCATTTTGGGGCATCCAAGACAATGTTACTTTTACAACATTGTGCTTACATTGATCCAGGACGTGCAGTATTTGGTCTTGGAGAGCTTTACAAACTTCTAAAAGAGTAGGGAGATTAAAGATATTATAATGAAAAGGGCAGCTTGCTATACTTGCTGAAGTGGAATTCTATAAGTCATGTTCTACAACTTGTCCATGAATGGGAGAGATTATCCACAGAATCTGTGCTGGTTTGATTGTATTTCTTGCAGGCAAGTAATTTAGACGAGAAAACTCAAGAACAGCCTAGCTAAACCCTTACCAATTTTAATGATTTGCTTTGCACCTTCAAAGCATGCTCATTACTGTTGATATTCTTGATACCATCAACAGAAATCGTTTCTTGTACTTAGTAACCTATTGTGAATGCCGGTTCATAGACCATTTCTTTTCTATAATTTCCCAACCATCTGTTTACCCAAACACAGTCATGTACTCCAACCATTCAAAAGTGAGGCCTGTTAGGTATCGTGTGACATTCCCCTCTATTACAGTTGTGATATGAATGCATTAAGAAAAGTTATAAAAGAGACTCCCTTAGGATACACTAATGGAATCCAAGAAACCACACAGTTTCATGCTAAAAAAGGCAGGCATGCACTTGGCAGGTGACTGCTTATAATTGACTCCTTTTCCTGCTGCCATCCTATTCAAAATTTGCTCAACCTAGCATTGATTGCTCATCTGACAGTAACTTATAACACAGTCATTTCTCTTTAGACTTGATATCCATTATGTTCTTTACACGAGGAGCATACAGGGAATAAACAACAGCTTGCCTCTTTGCCACATTAAGCATCTCCTGGCCTTCAGAAAAAGCTGCAGCAACACTTTCTGGACTTGACTCTGATTGATGCTGGCGAAAACCCTGCCTTGAGCGGCGCTTCACATACTCACGAATATTGTAGTCATGGAACTTTCGAGCCTCTCGAAGCAAAGCCCTAAATAGGGCCCTCACCTCAGCACCTGTAGGTTGAGCTGTTGCCATTTTGACCCCCCTTTATTACCCTGCAATACCAAATAGATTAATTAGTAGCAACCTACATGAATGATAGAGCCTAAACAGGTCATCAATGAAAAGCACAGAGTTCTCCTTATTAATCAGCAGACGTTGAATATTGCGCCACCACACTACACTTTACACAGACTATATGCAACAAAACCTACAAGAGTCACTTCTAAAGCATACCACTAGCTGCATGATTGTTCAAATATTTCCATTCCAATGATCCATCAAGTAAAGAAAACCATCATTCAGATACCATATTGCTTGGTCGGAAGTGTCTTCCTAGATTTCCCATCCCTAAAAATGTCTTTTCTTTCCAGAAACCAGTAACAAAAATTCTTCATCTTTCCTAATACATGTCCATGCATGTCCTTCCCGTTGATCTTTGGCTACCACCATATGTCCAGCTTGTTTTTCTGTGTATGGAATGAACCTAAACCAAACTTTGAATTATGTTATCAAAGATCACAAAGACTTCATGAACATCTCAGCAAGTGCCACCTATACTCAACAACATAAGGAGCTGAGTGCAAAATGAACTCATAGCTCTCAACTATCTATGAACTAGGAGCAGCTTCCCTGCAAACTCCATTCTGCAAGTCATCTCAAGTAGATGCAGATGCTGTCATTGCAATGAAATATGCAAGCACTTTTAAGCCAACATATTAAAACCAATCATGAGTATGAAACTGGAATCATCCAGTGAGAGTCGAATTTGAAACAGATCCACATCAGCATCACACTCACCATGTAACTCGAGCATGTGGTGTATGAGTCTCAACTATTCCTTAACCCATTAACAAAAGTCACACACCAAGTAGCCTTCCATATATTTGATATCCATTGTGCTTTTATCAAGTGGTCTGTCCATTCAAGTGAGTTGTACACTGATCATGTTGGCATTTTGTTGTACCATGGCTGCCAACAGCTATATTTGTGCAGTAACCTTGGCTTCAGAGGTGTGCTTCCTAATCCAGCAAGGGCAGCCAAATATTATAGCAAGGGCAACCTATTCAGAGGTGTGCTTCCTAATCCAGCAAGGGCAACCTATTCAGATTTTCAACACTAAGTTGTTGCGTTTAATATTGGGCACAAATATCGAGGTAGATGTAGTAGTACAGCATTGAATTGTCATAAATTGCAGATTGGGTGCTGTTTTGTGCAGTGGGCACGCTTTTCGAGGAGATTGACAGTTTTGTACTTGCATTCAAAAGCATTTGTATCACATGTTGAGCTTTTGGTACTCGGTTGAGTACATTTCACACTTCAACTTGAAAGTGTTTGGCTGCTGAATTTGTGCACTAATTTACAGCAATCAAATCAAGATACCCAAGATCATAGCAAGATTTTGGGAGTCCTCACTCAAGAGGATAAGCTAGATAGCACCAATTATCCCTATGGAGTTTTATGATGCGCAATCTACTTATTGCGAAGGATCTTTGGGATTATGTCACCGTGATTTGTAGAGACCGGGTGAGCTTGCACCTCAGACACCTCAATATGGTGCTAGAGGACGGCCAGCTGCTCCTGTTGTTGCCCCTGCTCCTACAGCAAATCAGAGGAGATGGGATTCAAAGGATGCACAAGCTTTGTTGTTGATTGCCTTGTCAATTAAAAGAGCTATTATACCGCATATACGGTCATGCAAGACCTCTAAAGCAACTTGGGATGTCTTGGAATTTATGTTTACAGCTCATAAAGAAGCCAGAATCTCTTGCTTACGAAGTGAATTGGCTAATGCACGAGGGTGACCACATGACTAATCACCTTACACACTTGCAAGACTTACTTGGGCAGCTGCTAAATACTGATATGGTTATTGTGGATGTAGAAATGGTGAATGTTACCGTGAATTCCCTTTCAAAGTCATATCTTGATTTCCACACCTTACTGAATTTGTCTTTGGAAGGGGGGGGAAAGCCCCTTACTTTTGTGGAATTGGAAGGCATCTTATTATAAGAGGAACAGACTCAAAGAAATATTGTTGTGTGTTCAAGTGATGCAGCCATGCTCTCTAAATATAAAGGTGAGGGTAAAGTAAAGCAATATGTAAAAATTCCCGAGGCTAATATGGGACAGCCATCTAACAAGACTGCCCAAGACACAAAAAAAAACAGACGAAAAATAGGAAATGCCACTACTATGAGAAGCCAGGACATTACATTGATGAATGCAGGAAAAGGTCAGCCAAGGAGGAGGACTTGGGTTTGGCTCTCCACAAGACATCCACTACTCAATCTTGGAATAGGGATACTACAGTCAATTTTGTAGAGGACTATGCATTCTTGGCATGCAGTTATGACACTTTCATGGTTGATAGTGCATTTAAGGCTGCTGAAATGCAATATACTTGGTATTTCAACAATAGGGCATCCATGCATATCACTTCACCGAAGTGCTTGTTCACATCATTGCATTCAGCCCTTGCAAGGAAACATGTTACATGTGCTAATAACAGCAATTATAATGTTTGTGGCATTGCCTCAATGCTAATCACTGCTTTACCAATGGCTCTGATTTTATGCTTCTAGATGTCTTGTTTGTGCTTGCCAGGGTTTGTGGTGAAAGGCAAAAAGCATATGGTTTGCAAATCGTATAAGGCTCTTTATGGCTTGAAACAATCTCCTCATGCATAGCATACTAAGATTGATGCTTATTTGGCTAGTATTAGTTTCCTAAATAGTCCAACTATACCCACTCTCTACATTAAGAATGGAGGGGAGGAACTGCTGGTTATCATTCTATATGTAGATGATATGTTGCTCATCGGACCAAAAGAGCATAAATTTGCAGATTTCAAGGCTAAATTGAAGCATTCTTTTGCTACATCAAATATGGGCTGCTTGCACTACTATTTGAGGATTCAATTCACCTAAAATCAGCATGGCATTATCATATCACAATCACAATATGTGGATAAGCTTTTGCATAGGTTTAATATGCAAGGTTTGCATTGCAAACCTATATACACTCCTATCGAGCCAAGGCTCAAGCTATCCAAGCATGATGGTAAAGAGATGTCTGATGTTGCAATTTATAACCAAGCTATTACCTATCTTATTTACCTTTGCAACACACGTCCTGACATACAATTTGCAATATCATAGGTGAGTATAGTTTATGCACAACCCAGGGACAATACACTGGTACGCTTTCAAATGGATCTTCAAATATTTGCAAGGCACTCAATCATATGCTTTATTATTTTCCAAGGGGAAGACTTGCACTTACGGGCTTACAGTGATTTAAATTGCGCTAGTGATTTAGACACTAGGCAATCTACTAGTAGACACCGGTTCTTTCTAGGCTGCTCATGAATTTCATAGCTAAGTAAGAAACAATCTACAATGGCTACCTCATCTTATGAGACTAAGTACAAGGCACCCTTCACAGTAACGGTGGAATGTGTATGGCTGTGTAGACTATTGGCTAAACTATAGATTTCATTGGAGAGTTCTACACCCATCCTTTCTAACAGTCAAAGTGCTATTGCAATGGTCCGAAATCCTATGTCTCATGCTCGCACAAAAACATTCAGGTACATTACCATTATGTTAGAGAGAGATGCTATGCAAGGGAGATCGATTTGATGTATGTTTCTACACAAGAAAATGTTGCTAATATTTTACCAAAGCACTACCTCGTGAAAAGTTTCAGGCTATTTGAAAGTCCTTAAACTTGCTACCGCTTCGTAATTAATCTTCTTGTACTTCCATCAAATTGGCACTACAAGGGGGTGTTAGAATTCGCCAATTCTATGGACAGTGTCACAAGAACATAAAATTTTAAAATGTTTTAATATTGTTAATAACATTTGATTAGGTTACTAATCAAATGTGCAAGGTTGTTTAGCACATGTGATGCACATGGCAGTTATTTCATGGTAACAGGCCAAGGACCCCAAGGATGCAATGGGTGTCAAAGGCAAAAGTTATAATAAGTTATACCTTAGGCACTAGGTGGTACCTGGTATCAAATTTTGACCTAGACCAATTTATTGGCCACTAATATCAGTGGTAACATTAGAGACTAGGCATTGATTACTCAATTAATGCCGGTCTAAGGGTTAAGAACTCCTCACAAATACTTGGAAGACAAATTAGCCTAACCAATTTAATTATTGGCTAGTGAAATTAATTTTTTGAGCAAAAGAATAATTACTAAATTAATTTTTAAAATTAATATTCTGAAATTTAATTTAATAAGCTGGATATTGCTGAAAAATGAAACTATAAGGTTACCACTTAGCAAAACTTACCAATGCAAGTGAAAAATCTATATTTAGGGACTGAAGGAGTCTATTTCAACCATTGTGAGATAAAAGAAGACTATTAGAGAGCAAGGGGAGACTATTGATATAATTTGCAACCACCAAGGATCAATTCTACAGCACGTGACAGCACTTTGGAGCCCTCCAAGAGCAAGTGGCAACAATGCAAGGTCCTTTTGGTGCAAATGACAGCATATAGAATGAGGCAACAATCTTTCTAGTGATCTTAAGCTGCAAGTGACAGCTTCCATGGCCGTTTAGGTAGGACAGCAATAGTCTTTAAACATTTCTTGCTATGAAACTCTAAAATTTCTCTCTCTACAGTATTCTCCCTCATTCCCCAACCATTTCTCAAGTTATCTCAACATTTTCCAATAATTTGAGCCATTAGAGAAAGAGATTTCAATCAATATCTGTTGTAAACCCTAATTTACAACAAAAATTAGAGTTTTGACAACTGCAATTGGGATATGTGCTCAAAATTAAGAATCTAGGACTTGAATTCCAACAACTAAATTTGAGGAATTTCACGGAGATTCAAGAGGCCAGCCAGTCAATATCAATTTTAGAGCTGAATTTGTCTTTCAAGCAGTAGGGTAAAAGCCAATCCCTAAGCAAACCAAGGGACAAATTGATTTGAAAGCTTGCTAGTATGTTTTGACAACAAGAGACACTTGGATTAGCAAAGAAGATTAGAGAATCTCACTTGTACTCCTTCCATTTGCAATATAAGATAAAGAAATACCGCAAGGGGCACCAATTTTAGGACCAACAAGGTGTCCAATGTCCAAGACTAAAGTTAAGTGTACATTTTCACTTTATGTGAATAATGAATTTTATGCTTGTTGTAATTAGTGCTTAATCAAGTATTTACCACCCTATCCGAGAAGGAAGGCTGGTTTCATGGTTCCATTGCTGGGATACTATCAATTTCCTTGAATTGGTGGGCCCTCATTGAACGTCAGAAGCTTTACTCTATTGCTGAAATTGTATTCAGCTTAGCATTACAGCAACAATTTTTTCAGATAGTGAGATGGAATCAAGCAAGGATGATGCCTCCCAATCTGAAAATTCACAAAGTGTTGGGAAAAATGAAATGCTTGATCTTGGACAAGGCGTGCAACATGGACAACAAGCTGATAATGTTGATTTAGACCAAAATGTGGGTCTTTCTAGGCCTTCATAGTACTTTAGTAGTGGCACTAGTTTCCATGCTATGGTGGGCTTAGAACCACATACACAGATATATGGTACAACTCCTTATGGTATGCAGCAACCAATGCATGGTGTGCAAGGCCGAATGTATCTCGGTATGGCTGGTAATATATATACCCCCATGTATGACAATGTTGGCATGATGCTTGGATACAAAGTGACAAGTTTGCAATACATATATGCAGTCCAGGGTGTTTAAGACTCATGGTATTAATTTTGGTTATGCAAATGCTACATATGGTGTTGGTTATGAGGAAAAATGCAACTAATAATACATGCAATGTATGGAAAAATGTATCTTAGTATGGCTGATAGTATGCAAATTCCCATGCATAGTCACATTGCAATGGTTCAAAGTATGCAAACAAGAATGTTTCCTTATGCATTTGGTGCTCCTAACATGTCAGGTACACATGAGGGACTAGTCAACTAGATGCAATGTTGCATATAGTTAAGTTGAAATTGCAGCAATGTAAAAGAATAAAGCATTGCAATGCTTAAGGGAAGAAATGCCTACAACCTGGTAGAGGTTTCGAGGCAAGTAAAGTTCCCATGTGCTTCTTAGTAAAGTTTCAGTATTGTTTCACCAATAGATGCAAAGTGAATGAAAGAGGATGACTTGCAAGGCAAACCATCCTCAGTTGTTGCAATTTTATCTAGATGCCTTTCAATTCAATTATAGCCGACTTCAGTTTGGGCTCAATCAGGTTCAACATTGCATGGGTTTAGAGCATTGCTTGATGCTCAAGGGAAAAGTAGCACTTGTACTCCTCCAATTGTGTATAACTCTCATATGTAGTGGATTTCGGATGTATTCAGTATACATCCAAGATATTGTACTAATAGTATGTTTGCCACGAGGTCATTCCTCAGTATACTAGTCACTGTGGGATGTATGTAGATGATTATGGTTGTTACCATGGCTCCAAGGCTATACTTTTGCAATCACTTTGTGATTAGTTATCAAATTAGAAAGTGATCTGATTATGCTTAATTTTCAATGGTTTATAGCTCCTTCCATGAACAGCAATATGTTAGTAAATGCTATTGATAGTTTTAGCTATGGTTTATACTGAGAATATACTTTACTATGATTCTGAAGTTAAAACAGTTGAGAAACATTAGTTATGGATATATCCAATGAGTTTCAAGCAACAATTCTCCACTATTCTTCAAATTTGTGTCATGTTTATATTAGCTGGAAATGTTCAACAAGGTTTGGGACATATAACATGGTTAAAAAATAGTGGTCAATGTTATAACTATGATGCCTTATGGAAATTCCAATGCAGTATGCTTTTTCTTTGGCACAATGAAATACAATCCAATACGATTGCAAGGATTTCTAGGGAGAGATCTATCACAGGGATGTGAAATTTTAAGATACTTTAATCTTGCTGATAACATTTGATTAAGTTATCAATCAAATGCGCAAGGTTATTTAGCACATGTGATGCACATAGCACTTATTTCATGATAACAAGAAAAGAACGCGGAGGATGCAACGAGTGTCAAAGGCAAAAGTTGTAATAAGTTATGAGTGATATATACTAGCTAGTACTCGATGTCAGATTTTTGCCTTGACTAATTTATTGGCCACTAATGTCAATGGTGACATTAGAGACTAGGCATTGATTACTTGATTAATGCCGGTCTAAGGATTAATAATTGCTCAAGAATATTTTGAAGAAAAATTGGCCTAGACAATTTAATTATTAGCTAGTGAAATTATTTTTTTTCGCAATATAATAATTCTTAAATTAACTTTCAAAATTAATATTCTAATAATTAATTTAATGAGCTGAATAATGCTCAATAATGAAATTAGAAGGCTACTACCTGGATGGTGCAGCCTATTCTAGTTGTTGTGAGAGAGAAAAAGGCTATTAGAGAGCAAGGGGAGGCTACTAATGTGATTTGCAATCACTAAGAACCCAGCCATTGTGAGAGAGAATAAGGCTATTAGAGAGCAAGGGAAGGCTGCTAATGTGATTTGCAACCACCAAGGATCAGTCCTACAACACGTAATAGCAATTTGGAGCCCTCCAAGAGTAGGTAACAACAACCCAAGGTCTTTCTAGTATAGATGACAGCATATAGAATGGGGCAGCAATCTTTCTCGTGGTCCTAAGCTGAAGGTGTAGGCTTCCATGGTTGTAAGAGCTTTTCACCATTGACATTAGTGACCAATAAATTAGTCAAGGCAATGCTGAAAAGCTCTTGCAACCATTGGAAGTAATCAATGCCTAGTCTCTAATGTCACCATTGAAAAGCTGAAAAGCTGAAAACCATGGTTGCAAGAGCTTTTCAGCATTTCTCGCAATTAAACTCTGAAATTTCTCTCTCTACAGCCTTCTCTCTCATTCCCCAACCATTTCCCAAGTTATCTCATCATTTTCCAATAGTTTGAGCCATCAAAGGAACTGATTCCAATCAATCTCTATTGTAAACCCTAATTTACAACAGAAATTAGGGTTTTGACAACTGCTTCAAGATGCATGCTCAAAATTGAGAACCTAGGACTTGAATTCTAGCAACTGAAATTGATGAATTTCAAGGAGATTCAAGAGGCCAACCAATCAATATCAGATTTGGGGATGAATTTGTCTTTCAAGGAGCAAGGTGAATGTCAATTCCTAAGCAAACCAAAAGGCAAATTGGTTTGAAGGTTTCCTGGTCAGTTTCGACAACAAGAAACACTTGGATTAGTGAAGGAGATTAGAGGGTCCCAAATATACTCCTTCCATTTGCAATATAAGATAAATACCGCAAGGGGTGCCAATTTTGGGGCCAACACAATGTCCAATGTCCAAGATTAAAGTGATAAAGTATACATTTTTAGTTTATGTGAAATTTATACTTATTGTAATTAGTGCTTAATCAAGTTATTTACCACCCTATCTTGAGGAGGAAGGCTAGTTTCATACAATGCCCAATGTTTTAGTTTGTCAGTTTGCAATGTGAAGGAATGCTAGTTTCACATAGTGCCCAATGTTTTGGTCAGTTAGTTTGCAATGTGAACTCAACTAAGTTAATAAGTTGCATCATCACGTTTAGAGTTAGTTCTAGACGTAGTTAACTTCAATTGAGTTAAGGGGTTGGCCTACCTTAGACCTGAGGGTTGTACTTTCATCGATCACTTTCAATTTAGCAAGTACATCGTTTCAGCTCATAGTGTCTACTCTCACTCTCCCGTTTCTCTCTCATCCTTAGTTAGTGCATCCTTCAACAAAATGAAGTGTGTACATAGTGCATTGCCTATAAATAGATGCACACACTGAAACCTGCCAGACCTAATCTTATCCAACCATAAATGCAAGTTGGACCAATATGACAAATGGGCAAAAACTGAGAACGCATACATGAGGCAAAAAAGACCTGAATAAACAGTCGGTGAGATCTCAACACATCCACTTAGCGACAAACCAAGAAACAAGAACCATAATGAGTTGAGGGGATACAAACGCATCTAGGAAGGGAACAACAGGTAACAAATGTTAGTGATCATGGTCATCTCATAGTTGTGAGCCCTAGTACGTACAGTGAATCAGTGAGGGACATCAGGAACTATGTTCATCATGGTCATTTAGATCATTTTGATCAACTTAGTCCATTCTGAAGTCATTGTCTTTCTTTTGGACCCACCCATGATATTTAGTCCTCGAGCATGCTTTGTGCAATTGTTTTAGGTCATGGGCCTATATTAGAATAGCTTGTTAGCTAGGCAACTTCACTTAGTAAAGCATACTCTCCCATCTTTAATTTCTTCTCCACGCCCTCACTACAATCTCATCCTGTGACACATGCAAGGGCTTTGCTATATCAGTTGCATTCACCGTCAATGCCGGTTTTCCTCACCACCTTCATCTTCCTCTTTGGTGTATCTCTCTTAAAACTTCAGTTTATTAGTTCCTACTTCCACTCACATTTTGACATGGCATTATTGCCATGCTTTGAAACAGTTGCTGATTTCTGAGTGTTGTTTGCTGCATTTTCTGTGCAGTCTTTGTGTTGCCAGCCTGCATCAGTCATCACCAGCCCTTGGAGCACATCACCCAGCCTAGGCAACCTGTTTGGCATCAATTCCCAGATGTTTCCCACAGCCCCAGCCTCAGACAGCTGCATTTGCTGCTGCTTTGCATCCTACCGCCGCATCCCAGCCAGCAATGCCTCCTTTTTCAGCCAAATGCCCCTCATTCAGCTGAGTTTCAGCCTAGCACTGCTGGTGGTCCTGGTTCATGTGTTTTCATCCTCAAAGGGCAACAATGCAGCTGTATTTTGGTGGACAACCACCTGTTGCAGCCTGAGTACTCCTGCCTTACGGTGAACAGCCATTCCTGGACCAGCTGTATTTTGGTGGACAACCACCTGTT
Organism: Lygodium microphyllum; assembly: GCF_053477565.2. NCBI lineage: Eukaryota > Viridiplantae > Streptophyta > Polypodiopsida > Schizaeales > Lygodiaceae > Lygodium > Lygodium microphyllum. Next base: position 108,750,482 of record NC_141142.1, read on the forward strand.
GCAGCCTGAGTACTCCTGCCTTACGGTGAACAGCCATTCCGCAACTCTGTCCAGGTGTTTCTGAGTTTTCACCCATGGCATCTATTTTGATGAAGCTTCTACTACTTCTACCTCCCGGCCATCTATGGTAGCCCCACTTTGGTATGCTTGCCCAAGAAGTGCATATTCCAATTCTCCTCAACCCCCCAACAGCACACAAATTGGATGGCAATTCTTCATTTCTTGAAATATTAAGTCTTGAAAACAAACAAGTATTATAATTGTTGAGCACACTACATTGTTTGGGGCATTTGTAGTAGTATCAAATTTAGGGGCCCCCAATATGGGTGTATGAAACCAGCCTTTGGAAGCCCAAAGGGCAGTAAACCACATTTTCGCAAACACTTAATTCAGCTTAACAATAAATTCAGCAAGAAAACTCCACACACAATTGGAGCTAGAGTGTTCCTATACCATACATTGACACTTGTTGGCCCCAAAGCTAGGTGCCCTGTTTGGTATTTCTTCAGATTAAAACAACACTCTTGAATGGGATTTGCGTGAGGATGTTTATGTGTCCCAACCTCCAAGGTTTGAGATTAAAGGTAAAGAGCACATAGTATGCAAGCTGCATTAAGCTCTTTATGGTCTTAAACAAGCTCCTCGCACATGGTACTCAAAAATTGATACATATTTGGCCAGCAAAGGGTTCAAAAGTGGTCGAATTGCTCCCACTCTATACATTAAGAATGAAGGGGGGACTTGCTAACTATCATTCTTTATGTGGATGACATGCTGCTCACTAGACGTATGGAGGAAAAATTACAGATTTTAAGGCTGATTTAAAATATGCATTCACTATATCACACATGGGCTGTCTACACTAATTATTTGGGGATTCAATTTACCCAAAATCCGCATGGTTTCATCATGTCACAGTCACAATATGTGGATAAACTGTTACATAGGTTTAATATGCAAGATTGCAAACCTATGTGCACTCCTATGGAGCCAAACTTAAAGCTATCTAATGCATGATGGTGAAGAGATGCATGATATTGCAATTTACAACCAGGCTATTGGCTACCTTATTTACCTTTACAACACACATCTTAACATTCAATATGCAATCTCTCAAGTGGGCAAATGCATGCACAGCCCACAGACCACACATTAGCAAGTTGTTAAGCAGATCTTCAAATACTTGGAAGGTACTCAATCACATTCATTATTATTTTCGGGGGGGGAAGACTTATACTAATAGGCTTACAGTGATTTAGATTGAGTTGGTGATGCAGATACTAGGTAATCTACTTGTGGACGCTGATTCTTTCTAGGCCATTCATGCATTTCATGGCTAAGCAAGAAACAACCTATAGTGGCTACCTCATCTTGTGAGGCTCAATATAGGGCAGCCTTCATACCAACAGTGGAATGTGATTGGTTGCGTACATTATTGGTTGATCTACAATTACCATTGGAGGGACCTGCACCCATCCTTTCTGATAGTCAAAGTCCTATTGCAGTAGCATGTAATCCTGTATTTCATGTTCACACAAAACACATTGAGGGTGCATAACCATGCTATCAGAGAAAGATGTTACGTAGGAGAGATCTACTTGATGTGTGTACCCATGCAGAAAAATGTTGCAAGCATTTTCACCAAAGTATTACCACGTGAAAAGTTTGAGGCTTTACGAAAGTCCTTAAACTTGTTACCCTTTGGTGGTTGATCATCCTCATACTCATGACATTGGCATTGCATGGGGATATTAGAATTTGGCATAGAAACAGGGAACGGCTGTTCCAGCCTGTAGGAACGGCCTAACACGTTCCAAACCCTCCAAGGAGGTGAAACGGCCAGGGAACGTTCCCTGCCGTTCCCTACCGTTCCCTGTTTGGAACGGCCGTTCCAGGCCTGTTTACTGAAAATTGACGTTTTTTCTTGTTTTTTTTTTTTTAACTTGGGTCATAGTCCTACCACATATTCACCCATCTCCATTGTTTAATGTGCACACACTAATCTCTCTCTCTCTCTCTCTCTCTCTCTCTCTCTCTCTCTCTCTCTCTCTCTCTCGGGTTGAAGATTCAAAGTGTCAAGACAACCCACAATCTAATTAGGAGTCTATGCAAAGTTCAAATTTGATGCATTATCAACTCTTGCAAATCAGAATCAAATTTCAGCCGATCCTCAATTCCAAGGTATTCATCCATTTATATTGTCTAATTTCAAGGGAAATTGAGATAATTGGGGCAATTCAAGGCAATTTGGAGCTATGGGGGTAATCGAGTCAATGTTGGGACATTTGGGTCAATTTCATGCATTGACGGGTATTGGGGCAATTAGAGGGACATTCTTTGGGGCAGTTTGGGTCATGCAGAGCATATTTGGGGCACTTAAGACATGTGCCGTTCCCCCCGTTCCCGTTCCCCGACCTTGGACGTTCCCCCCGTTCCAGGGGGTCCCGTTCCCGTTCTCGTTCCCGTTCCCGTTCCCTGTTCCAGGTAACTATGGAATTTGGTAATCCTAGGCAATGCCCAATGTATTTCGTGTGATGTGGACACATACAAGTGTCAATGTAGTGTGTGTACCTAGTGTCTTTAGACATTAAGTTAGTGTGGATGAGGAGGAGGAGCCCAATAAATATGCACAAAATATGCCATATGCAGCAGCTGGTTAGCAAGCATTAAATGCTGGCCAATTGGCATAAAATGCCAAGTCCATAAAATGCCTAAAGATACACAAATGTGCCCAATCCAATTGCCATGCACAAACACACACATGAGCTAACAATCCTACCAACAATTTTTGCCTCAATTTTGAGGTAAATTTCTGATTAGTTTTAACTCAGTTTTTGGCGAATTTGAGAACCGTTTATGGTCACTTTTGGGACAGTTTTTTGCATCAACTTTTGATCAAATTTTGCAATCAACTTGTGATCAGTTTGGAGTCACATTTGCAGCAATTTGTGATCAGTTCTCAAATCAGTACATGATCAATTCATGCTCAGTTTTCAATGGTTTACAGCTAGTTCCATGGACAGCAGCATGTTAATAAATGCCATGGACAGTTTCAACCATGGTTTATGTTGAGAAGATGCTTTACTATGGTTGTGAACTCGGAACACTTGAGAAACATGAGTTATGGATGCATCCAATGGGTTTCTAGCAACAATTCTAAACTATTTCTTAGTTTTATCTGATGTTTATGCCAGCTGGAGATCTTCAGCAGGTTTGGGGCATATGGCATGGTTAGACAGCAACGGCCAATGTTGTGACTGTGATGCCTTGTGGAAATTCCATTGCAATAGAGTTTTCCTTTGGTACAATACAATGTGATTGAGGATGATTGTAGAGATTTCAAGGAGGAGGTCTATCATGGGCACGTGAAATTTTGAGCCGCTTTAACCTTGCTACTAATATTTGATTAAGTTACTAATCAAATGCACAAGGTGTTTAGCACATGTGATGCGCATGGCAATCATTTCATGGTAACATGCCAAGGACCCTGAGGATGCAGTGGGTGTCAAAGGGAAAAGTTCTGATAAATTATGCCAGATAGGCTTTGGTGGTAAGTTGGTGTCAATTTTGACCCTAGGACAATTGTTTGGCCAATAAGTGTCACTTGTGACACTAGGCACTAGCATTAATTATTAATTAATACCAATCTAAGGGTCAACAAAGGTTGAGGAGCACTCAAAGTTGCAAATGGCCTAGCCAAATAATTATGGATGGACATATTTGATTTTGGGCAAGGTCAAAAGGGTTGAAATTTATTTGATGGTTGTATAATGCTAGAAAATGGGTTTAGAAGGTTGCCACTTGGCACAAATAACCATGGAAACTGAGAAAATGTATTTTGAGCTGTTGGAGGGCATTCAAATCAGTTTTCAGCATGGGAGAGAGAGGGGAAGGAGTCATTGGTCAAATTTCAAACCTGTTCTCAGCCATTGGAGGTAGTAGACAGTAGCCAAGAGGCCAAGAACACCTGATGACAACAATTGAAGTACCAAAAGCTGCTAGCAACAGATTTAATGCAACGATTGCAAATTGGAGGGTGCCAGGTAGCAAGAATAGCAATAAATGCTAATTGGAGCAAGTTGCAAGTAGATTTAGGGGTTTCCCTGGGTAGGATCTCTAAATTTTCTCTCTCTAGCATTCTCTTACTTCCTCCAGCCCATTCTTAGGAGATCTCAACTTATCTCAGCCATTTGGAGCAGATCTCAGCTAGATTTTGGTGGACAATAAAGAGGATTTCTGTTGTAAACCCTAATTTACAGCAGTAATTAGGGTTTAGCAACCACCTTAGAACCCCTACAAACAAGAGAAGGCATCATACACTGAAACCAGCCACATACCAGGCTAGCATTTGGCCAATTGGGGTCCAATTAGAGCAAGTCATGGGTGAAAAACAAGGGAAAATTTGCCCAGTTTGTTTGTTGATTCTTGGACCAGCAAGGGGATTTTCGATTAGCCAAGGAGATTGTGGAATCTCAGCTTGTATAATCAATCCATTAGCAATTGAAGATAAAGAAATACCGAAAGGGGCCCCACTTTTGGTGCCAATAGGGTGTCCATTGTCTAAGAATTTTGTATGTTAAGTGTGCATTTCATTTTCGTGCATCTGCTGATTGTTGTAATTAAGCACTTGATCAGAGAATTACCACCCTCTCTGAGAAGGAATGCTATTTGTTGATTGTTGTAATTAAGCGCTTGATCAGAGAATTACCACCCTCTTCGAGAAGGAATGTTAGTTTCATTAGCCCTAGCCATGTACCACATGCCTCGCACACTTATCCACCGTATGCCCCAATGTCAAATCCTTCACTGTCAGTGCAATGGTCACCATACCAATAGCTAGGGATACCAAAATCAAAGTTCATTTTAATTAAAAATATTCATGAATTTTAATTAAATCATTAAGTTCATTCATTCTAGTGGCATACCCCCCTCTTGAAACATTGCAAGTGATCCCGATTGCATGTAGTTAAGATCCAACACGGCATACTAAAAGACCAATATATGTTTTCCAACAACCAAGCATACTACCATTACTACGTGTATTTTCATATCAATGTACAATTATTCATACATGTTTCCAAGTAACCAAGCACACAACTGTTACTCCATGTACTACCAATGTACAATTATCAATACATGTTTCATTTTCCACAAGCTCCTACATCAAAGAAAACTAAAGCAAGCTAATCCCTCACTTTGCCCCATGCGAGGCATAGCCCTAAAGCATCCATGTTTGGTTGCTCACCAACAAGATCGAATACCAATCCAACAAAAGTTTTATGCTTCTTGCCTTTCTAATCCTTATTGTCATCCACATGGTTTTTAGACTTATGTTCTGGGCATTCACGTGCTATATGCCCCTCTTGTTCACAAACATAGCATTTGTTTACCTCATACAATGTCTTTCTTTCAGCAACTTTCTTAGCAAATGACCTTTTGCCTTGTCTACCTTTTTTTAAAAAAATTGACTAATTTTCAGCATGTTGACCCTTTTTTTAGCATTTAAACTTGCTACCGAAAATTTCAATCTTATTGCCCTTATTTTAAGCATTGTCCTTTCAAGCATCTTTGCTGCCCTTAAATCCTGTGACATGTCCTTTCATCAATGCATAAGCTATATTTGCATTTTCAATCAATTGTGCCATACTGGTCATTTTTGTCTTGCTGCAATAGTCACTCATTTCTTTGGGTAGAGCACAACACTAGGTCTCTATTTTGCTCAGCCATCATGACCTCACAAAAAGAGCTAACTAACAACAAAGCTGCCCAAAACTTGTTTGTGCACTCTTCCAAATCAGCACAATGAATGGCATCTAATTTGTGCCAAGCTATTGTCACATCCACTTCAAAATGTTTATGAGCCATTGAGAAGAGAAAACCTGTTTGAAATGCACCCAAGTTGTTGGTGCCTTGCCTTGCATCAAAAGGGTTGTTCACCGCTGAAGTGCATTTCCTTTTTAAAAAGTGGCTGCCTTGTGCACTTTTGAAAGCTTGAAAATTTTGCCCTCAAGGTAGGTTGCATCAAATTGTTGAATGAAAGTCAAATCCTTCAATCTATCCTACATACCATTAAAGGTTTCAAATTTGACTACTGCCGCACCTTCTTTGTAGCCTTTAACTTTACCCAAAGGAGTCAAGTTATCATACACGGGTGACTGCAAAAATGGCGGTCCCAATGATGCCATTGTTGCATTTGACATATGCCTAGTAGTGCCTCCCAAGTGACCAAACACTCCAATTTGCACACCTGGCTGCATACCAATGTTACCATACATGCCAATGTGCATTTGGGGCTGCATTGCCCCATGATAGTTCCAATGAACACCTAACATAGGTGGCTGAAAACTAGCTGCATTTTGCATGCCAACATTGGCGGGTGCAAAGGTATCCATAGCCTGAAGCACTAATCCACCCCCAAAATAACTTGGATGAGTAGATGGTGGAGAAATTGTTTGCTGTCCATGAGAAATAAGCTGCACATTACTCCCTAATGGATGATCATGCTGCTGAACTAAAGTTCCCTCCACATTTGGCATCACAAGTGCCCGTGTATGCAATATCTTTGGCTGAAAAGTTTGCCCATGAGCCTCACTTGGCTGCTTAGAATGTGAAGCAACTTTTTTCCCTTTAACATCAGGAACTGACTGCATAAATTCAGCAAATTGAGGTTGCTGAATTAACTGTTGCAAGTTCATAACAACATTTGCTAGCTGTGCCATAAACATTGCATTTGCTTCCTAAGCACCTTGGACTTGTGAGATTACATGTGATTGAGCTACATGCTCACTGATCACATTTGTTGCTCGTTGTCCTAAAGCATTTTCAGTATTTGGAGACTCAAAACCATGTGTTGACTTGACTGCCTTTCAAGTGGGGATTCTTGTTCCTTGCTCCTACTACCACTGTTGGGTGACATCTTTTACTGTTTGCCCCTTGCTGTATAGCAAGTATAGACCTTTTTGTAACCGAACAGCAAACCAAATGCATGTGGTTGCTCCTCAAGACGACCACAAGCTCACCTCCTTCAGAAAGTTAGTGATGTCTCCACAACAGAACCATGAAACCGGCCTTTAGAAGCCGAAAGGGCGGTAAACCACATTTTGGCAAACACTTAATTCAGCTTAACAGTAAATTCAGCATGAAAACTCCACACCCAACTAGAGCTTGAGTGCTCCTGCACCACACATTGATACTTGTTGGCCCCAAAGCTTGGCGCCCCTTTCAATCATAATTGTCAAGTACGGAAGTTATGATACCGTACAGTATGATAAAATACAGTACTAAATGGTATCTTAAGATTTTATAAGGTACAATACAATATTAGCATGAAAAAAAAAATCATCTTAGGTATTTTGGACTAAAGATGAACAATAAGTGTGTAAAGTCTAAATAGCAATGCTATTAAAGTATACAAGATGATTGCTTAAGGGTAACATGCCAAAAACTCTATGGTATATGCCTCAAGCGCAGTATGCACTACAACATACAAGTTACAGATACATAGATGGAATTAGAATCTGAATATACCATTCATAAATTATTGTACAAATAAGAGAAGTGTAAGCTTTGGGTGGGTTTGGGGGGGGGGGGGGGAGGGGAGGGGGGGGTGGTGGGGGAGAGAGAGAGAGAGAGAGAGAGAGAGTGAGAGAGTGAGTGAGTGAGAGGCTTGATAGAAAAAGAGGTTATAAGAGGCTTGATTATAAGAGAGTGAGAGAGGCTTTTTTTTTTTAGAGAGAGAGAGAGAGAGAGAGAGTATGTGTCTGTGTGTGTGGAAGGTTAATGCTTGAAAAAGAGGATGTTGGGGGGTGTGGCCAAAAGTACTCTATTTTTTCGTATGAGATCATACTAATACATACTGTGCCGTATGGAAAGTACCATCCTATGTACAAAGACAACTATGCTTTCAATATTCTTTAGATTACTCAAATATCCTCGAAAATGATTACAAATGACTGTATTTCAGTAATTTCTTGCAACATAACTGATCCACGGGTGCATTGTGCCTTGACACCTTCATTGCTAGCATCCAACCAATTGTAGAGTGTTTCAAAATTGCGAATGAACACTTTAACCTGCCAAACCCTAAAAATGATAGTAAGCATTTGAACCCAATTTCATGGAGCATTTACTGAGATAACTCTCCTATTTGGTTCCACGATGTTCCTCTCACAAACAATAAGGGTTTCTCACGATGAAACTGTGTAAATGTCACTTTCTTCGCAACAAAATTACCCAAAAAGTGCACTAGACTTGAGATCTCAAAGAAGAAAAAAATATATGTCCATAGTATTATCATAATCCATTTTTCTAATATTTAGCTCAAAAACAGTAACATACCTTATTGTATATGGAGTTACAAGGCTGCCCAATAGAATCCCCATGCCAAGAGAAGAAAATTGCCTACTATCTATACTCCATCTATGCTACAAGCTCATTCCATGGCTAAAATCTACAATTTTATGCAATGAGAAATAAAAGAGTAGTTGTCTCCAAACTTTGGTTTTTCCAAAGAGAGAGAGAGAGCCCCAAATAGCTAAGATAAGCTTCCCAAATGGATAACCAATTGCTACTTGATTATTTCACATATTTTATTAAGAGCTAATTAATAACTTAGTCATTAATCATAAGCGTTCTCTTCACTGGGTAAAACTTAAACTCAAGGCTTGCTTAATAACTTAAGTGCTCTAAGTGAGTTGCTTATTGTGATAAAATTTTAATGTATCTCAATTCTAAGGTACAAACTTTCAATTTAATGAAAATTTCATGTTACATCTTGTTTATTTGTCATCGCTATGTACTACATAGCCCACACACTTGTCCACCGTATGCCCCAATATTAAATCTTTCACCAGCTGGTGCAATGGTCACCATGTCAAGAACTAGAGATACTAGAATTAAAGTTTATTTTAATTAAAAATCTTCATAAAGCTTAATTAAATCATTAAGTTCATTTCTTATTCTAACAACAAGTGTCATGTAAAAGCTATTTACAATTATAATACGTTATAAAAACAATACTAAAATCTTCATACTAGTTTTCTATGCAAAGATAAGTGCATTTTAAGCTTTCAACCGACACATGCCCATTGTGTAAGCATTTCATACTAGCTTTCTATACAAAGATATATGTATTTTAAGCTTTCAACCTACGCATGCCAATTATACAAGCATTTCATAATCATATCATCTTGCTAATTGTAATTGTTTATTTTAGCAAATATAGCCCATACTTCAAGACATTAATATTTTCTATGTACAAGCTTACCCTTGATATGCTAGAGTTTTAGTCACAAGCACCCAATTGGATCATGTAGATGAAAGTGTGTACTATCTCTTCTTTAACCCACTCCGGTAATCTACCATAACATGTAACCACTCGTTAATAGCCAGCTCTAATATACTTTTCTTTATATCTAGTAACTGCAAAGGAAACAAATTTAATAAACAATTAAATATACAAAATAATAGAAAGAATAAAAATTATTTTTCTCTTGTACTATAACAAAGTGATACAAGGGTTAGGGTTTTGAATGACGGTTAAGCCATCTACAATTAGGATTTATTATAAAAATACACTTTGCGCATCACTAGCACATAAGTGTGGCATTATTGATTTTGATCGTCTTGAGCATTGTACTCTCTCTTGGTCATTAATACATAGCCTCTCACTTTGTAATTGAGTTATTATGCATCAATTAATTCTTGCATTATCTTTCATTCTCTATCAATTAATCACGCAATTATGGAACACTTGGATCAACAGTGATATAAAAGTCACTTACCTCCATCGCCATTGCTCACGACCACCTTTCTCACAAGTGATTGTTGATAGCTATGCATCACCCTATTACCATTGTCGCCACCATTTCGTCATTTTATGAAGATTAGACTGTCTAACAATCTCATCGGTCCCAATTGTCTCTGCAATGTGTGACTTGCCATTTTCAAAACTTGTAGCATAGCCTCAATCATCACGTTCAAGGCCTTCCAACTACCTTCACCACGAACGACAAGCATTACTTTGTTTTAAATCGCCACCCTATCACAACCTATTGTCGTCTATTTAACAATCCTGGTCATCACCCTAAGAGCTTTGAAGCTGTCACTTTGCACTGCAACATGTCCAGTGTATCATGTTGGCTTAAATACAAGTCCTATCGGTTGCCACAACCACCCTACCTAATTGTCAGCTGCTTTTCATGGCCTCTTTGGCATCACAACTCTTGCCTCTTACGTTGGTATTGGGCCCTAGTCACCACATTGCCGACTTGATCCCCAATAGTCACAATGCCTACCTATAGCCATGCCAACACATTGATTCTATGAGAGTGCGCAACAGAAGAAGAAACATGAACACAAAGACAATGAAACAAAGAGAGACTGCAAGAAAAAAAGAAAAAAATCTGCACTAAACAAGGAAATAATGCTGAATATAGAAGGAGTAATCAGTCCTTGCACACAGGTCACAATGTTAATGAGGACTAATCAAGCTGATGATAACAATAGCACTTGAGACAGAGAAAGACGATGGAGTCGAAGTGTGCACCTACCAAGGAAGGAGAAAGATGTGGAAGAATGTGTCTACCAAGTGGGAGGGGTGCCAAATATATAGGCACATCCATAAAAAACTGGCCAACTACAATCTGCGGCCAAAAATGATGATCAACCAACATTTAATGCCGGTAAAAATACTGTAAGTGCTCAAAAAAATCCCAACAATAGTGGACAATGTCTAGCAGGTGAGGTAGATTGACATATGCAGAAATTGCCCGAGAAATGCACTAAAAATCCCGACTAGCGGAGAAAATGCACTAAAAGACAATAAAGTGACTGCTCTAGAATGAGCTACCTCCTCCATCAAAACAAGTGGCAAACAAGTCAGAGCTCCTAAAGTCCTTGTCTGATGAGGCTCGTAGGCAGGAGATGACAAGGCACGACAATCATGATTGCTAACAAATTCAACTACCTCGACTCCAAGGCACAATGTCACATCATCAAAATATCTTGCCACCCTATCCCAAATAGCCTTTGACTCCAATTTCTTTTGTCTTAAATCAATTATTTATTAGTCCTATTATTTCAGCAAGCTCTTGTTCACTTTTGATCCCCTTCTCAAACACAATTTTAAGGCTTTCATAAAATTTCACTCAATTTGTGCCCGATTTTTTAAAAATTTGGGTGTTGAATTCTTGAATTTCGTCACTACATTGAAGGAATTTGATGATGGCTTTATCAAATTTCAGGATTTTCACTATGCGCCTCCAATTTCTCTCTAATTTTGCCACCAAATTTGGGTTTTTTATAAAATTTGCCAAATTTCACTAACAAATTTCGGGCTTTTCAAGAATTCAACATTCTTCATCACAATTGAGGCCCAATTCATTCTCGGGGGCGACATTTTGTGCATCTTCTAGCAACATTCACACCATCTAGGTAAAACTGACATAATTTTTCAGATTTCTCTTCAATTTCTCCATTAATATTTGGGGCTTTTCGCCATTCAAGCTCAATTTCACCCAATTTTCTTTGAAAAAATCAGTGCTTTTTTTAAATTGAAATTCCACAAATTTCATCAAAATCATGGCTTAATTCAGCTTCAAGCATGACATTCGGTATCAATGGGGTAAAATTTTATCCAACTTTTTCAATTTCTCTTCAATTTTTGCCAATTTCACCTCCGAGGTGCTTCAAATTTGAGGCATTTACCTCGGATCACTTTCTTTAGCCTCAGCGTGCACAAAATCATATTATTTAGCTTGCTGGTCCTATTTTTCCCTAACTTTGAAGAAAAATTCTATTATTTGGCTACATTTATTGGGCAAACATTCTAAAATTCTCATATTGTTCACATTAGCAAAGCATTCTCAACCATTAATCCTTGATTTCAGCATATTGCTGATTGCCACCTTGCTGCATATTTATTGGGTATAGTAATAAGCAAAGGGTACCAGCTTTATCAACCTTCCACAATCAAAATTATTGTCAGCCCAGATGTTATCTTCACTGAAAATGCTTCTCATCCTTTGTTGGACTGTCAAAAACAGTGTCTTCTAGATACTCCGGACATCTTTGACAGCCTATTACAGCTCTTCTGTAATGGTTCCATGGCTGATCCTTCTATTTGGCCTTCATTTCCACCATATACAGGTTCATTACAGCAACTAAATCAGCCTGAATTATAGCCATAACAGCGGCCCAATACCTTGTCCCTTGAGCAGCCTACTATTGATGATCATTTGGAGCGCACACGGGCTGAAATTCAGCAGCCTAAAACAGTCCCCCGTTGACTGCTTGACACTTTTCAGGATAGCAAGCAACCTCTTCCTTTGGCTCTCTCACAAGGTTATCTTCTTGCATGTGCATCAGTGGTTACAGCATGCAACAAAGAACCTTTATACTATGAAGACGCTTTTTTAAATGATTGTTGGGTGGAAGCAATCAATGCAAAAATTGATTCCATCCATGAGAATGACACTTGGAAGCTATGCGACTTACCCTTTGGCAAGTATGCAATAGGTACCAAATGGGTTTTAAAGATTAAAAAGGAAATCAGATGGTTCTATTGACAAGCACAAAGGCCACCTAGTTGCTAAGGGGTATGCCAGTTGTAAGGAATCAACATTGACAAGACCTTTGTTCCTATCTCTCGCATCACTACCATCAGGAGTATTATTGCCCTTTTGTCTAATCACTTTCATTGGGAGGTGCATCAAATGGACACCAAGACAACATTTCTCCATGCGTGTCTAATTGAAGAGGTATATGTTTCACAACCTCCAAAATTTGAGGTCAAAGGCTTCAAGCACAAAGTTGTCATCTCAAAGAAGGCTTGGTATGGTTCTATGCCTGAATACATTCTCAACTATTGCATCTTGGCTTCTAGAACAGCCCTACAAAGGCTATTCTCTACATACGACATTAGGAATCCAATCTTATTATTCTTGTTCTTTATGTTGATTGCATGCTTATCATTGTGGCCAATGCTAGTCAATTGAAGTATTTGTAGTAAATGTTTGCCATGACAAATCTTGGTCTACTTCACTATTACTTGGATGTCTAATTTGCCAACATTGAGGGGGGTATCATCATGACACAGTTCAAGTATATTGATAGCATCTTCAATGCTTTCAGTTCAAGGACTGCAAGCATGTGTCTATTCCCTTGGAGCTTGGTTTCAAATTCACTTATGATGATGGTAGCAAATCTTTTAACACTACTTTATTTCAATGGGCTGTTGGATGCTTGATTTATTTATGTCACAAATGGCTCAATCTTCAACGAGGTAATCCCTTGAAACATTGTGTTTCACCTTTGGGCAAGTCCCGAGCGAAACACCAAGTGAAACTGTTGAATAACATATATGAGATAGTTTTCTTTATAAACAATGATTTGCAACTTACACATTTACACCATGCAAATCCTTTCATATTAACAATGATGTCTACCATATATATAAAATATCTAAAAACTCTCAAAAAAGCACAAAAAAACAATTGTTTTCCACTTAAAAATCTTGTTTCAGTCAACCATTTCACTCATGGCATTTTGTGTTTCAGTGCCAATGAAAAACGTTGCACAATTACCATGATCTTCAGTTTGATGTCTCCCAATTGAGCAAGTCCATGCACAACCCTTCAAATTTTCATTAGTAGGCAATGAAGCGTGTCTTTCAAAATCTTAAAGGCACCTAGGATCTCAGCCATTTCTACAAGGCTAACTCTTCACTTTCTTTGTATGGATAGTCAAATAGTGATTGGTGGGCTGGATATTCAAATTCCCCCATTTCTCATAGTGGCAATAGCTACTTCTTGGATACATCTCTTGTTTCTCAATTTAGCCAAAGAGCAACTTTCACAACCATAGTGGAGTGAGCTTGGCTCCAAAAGTTACTTGCAAATCTTTTTTATTTGCACCAAACAGCTCTGACACTTATCTACATCAATAGCCAAATTGCTTTGGCCATTGCGCAAAACCTAGTGTTCCATGCCTGCACAAAGCATATAGAGGTTCATTACCATTATGCTCATGAGCAGATGCCAACTAGAGATGTAGAGTTGTCTTACATACCCACTGAAGACAACTAGGTGAATCTTTTCACAAAGGCTCTTCCTCGACCGAGGTCCCAAGCTTTCCGACAAGCAATGGACTTAATTTTGTTTGTTTCATGTATCATGCTCTCTACTATCATAGGTTGATATATCCACTTGGATGTGTGAGAGTGCGCAACGGAAAGAGGAAAGTAAGCACAAAGAGAAAACCAAGAGAGAACGCAAGAGAGAGAAGGAACAATGTGATTGCAATGGGTGAAGATACAAGGCTATAATAGTCAACCCCAACACATAGCTCTACGCGTCACTGTGGGTGCCAGACGATAGCAGAGGGATGAGAGAATGAGGAGGGTCGGCTAATCACAAAGGATCAATGATGGATGATCGATAAGCAAAAAAGTGGCAAAACCCTAAATATGGTCAAACCCCTGAAAATGGCCAAAAGTGCCCAAAAAGAAATGCACTAATGTACCCTCCATCTAAAGTGTCTAATACACATAAAATGATAGACAAAGACAATGTTAGAGCTCCTAAGGTCCTCATCTGACTCAAACTGAGGATCACAAGTAAGAGATGACCACACAAGATACAAGACTGCTAATACTCCCTCCAGATCTTGGACGTGGTGGAAGGCCAAAGGAGATGCAGATCGAAGGGTGGCAAGAAGAGTGCCAATGCCAATGTAGTCCATCAATGAAGAAAGCCAGTCAAGGAGCAAGACCCCCTCCCCATATATGGAAGGCCACCAAAGGGCTATGAAAACAAAAAGGCCTCGAATGGATTACTCTTGAAAACTCCATGCAGGGATAGGTGAGCCAAGCCTCTAACCCAGCTATGATACAATAGCAAGGAACTATCGAAGGTGCCATAAGTTGCATAGAAACAACTGGGACTAAGGGCCAAGTGGCAAGAGATGGTGGCTCGATGATAAAGAAAAGAGGTCACTACATAAAAAAGGCCCAAAGTAGACTAGAAACCCTAAAGTAACACCTCATCATTCTAGGAAGCCCCCTCTGAAACACCAAGGACCAAGAAATCCACAACGACATCACCAATATTGTCCCCCTCTAAAAGGGATGGCAGATACAAGGGAACCACCAAAGGAATGGGTGGGGATGGGATGAGACTTGTGGAATTAATGGTGCACAATCAAGAACATATGTGCCTACAAAAATCTGCCACAAAGAGCCCTACACAAAGGAAGGAACATGGAGCATAGAAAGCCCACTCTCCTACTAACCTATCACAAAAGTGACTCCTATAGAAAAATCCTGAACAAAGACAGCCCGTTTGGTGAAGACAACACAGGTCCAAAGTCTAGAAAGGCCAAAAAATAAGAGGAGAGGAAAGCCCAAGTTAGGAAGATGGAGAGCCTCAAAAATGGAGCATGATGGACAATCAGACAATAGAGGTAAGGTGCCAACACCACTAATACGCACTGAAGCAATGACACCAGAAGTGGCAATACCCCTTGACACATAAAGATCCTGTAACAAATCACCTCAGGAATCATAGGACTCCAAGCACCACTATCAAAGAGCCAAGGTTGCTCAAAAGTCAGGATAATCGAAGAAGGCTCCTCCGCCTGATAAATGTGTAGAAACACTAACTCGGTGGTAATAGTGAGTGACCAAGTAGAGATAGACGAAGGCTCCACTAGAGATCCACCCTTCGCTCCCGCACGGAGATAAGGGTGTATCCTCCAGTACTCCTCCTAGGGGTACGAGGTCTTCCCACAATAAGAACACATGAGATATCCTCTATTATTTTCCACAAAAACTGTATTAGAGTCGAAAAATGACTCCAACTTCTTTCTCTTCCCTTTCTTCTACTTAGCTTGTCTTGTATCTATAGATAAAGCCGCATAAGCTTTGCCATGTGCACAAACTCCGCAAGAATTTCTCACTGTGATGCACATCCTACTCAAGCACCGATGGAACTAGCTTCTCCCAAGTGAGAGTCTCCTGACTACGAGAGGTAAGAAGATTGGTATAGAACACATAATATGTTGGTGACGGAAGATGTGAGAGAAGTGTCACATCTAGGTCCTCCGAAGAAATATCCATAACAAGGAATGAAAGCTCATCTCGAATCTCCTCCATCCTATGGATGTGATCCCTCGTCGTAGGAAAATCTATGTGACAGAAAACTATCGTAGCTTCAACTCAAGAGATAATCGATGCCCAAATGTCTGGATATAGGAAAGAGATGCCAATCTCCTCCAAACCTCTACAACCATGCAAATACATCTAACATGCATGAGCATAAAACTTGTACAACTCAAAAGGAGAGAAGAGTGAGCTTTGGCATTCAGCCGATCCCATAAAGCTACCAAATCTGCAATCTCACCATCATGAGGATCCACGGTAGGTCAAGATATAGGAACAGTAACAAAATCCTAGAGACACTCCATCCGGCATGACCATAGAGAATAGTTCGTCCCATCCAACTTGTCAAATGCAGAGAGAGAGGGTATGTTTGGCACCTACACAGTAGATGCCATCAATTCTAATTGGAGACTTAGAAGCCCTAGAAGAATATAACGAGAAAGAGTAACAGGATGGTGGTCGGTCTAAATGATCTCGAACCACACAATCCCCCATAGCATACATGTCGAGCATAGATGTCCTTCAATGAAGTGCCTGTAAGAAAACAAAGAAGATGTTGCCATAGAAATAAAGGTGACAAATAAGAGATGTCCTCAGAGTAATCCAGGTCCATTGGGCCACGATACAAAAGAAGATTGACTGAGACAAGTTAGACGAGGAGTATCCGATGCCGAGGGAAACAAACAATGTTGGGCAAAGAGAGGGACCAGTAAATGTAGAGAAAAATAGGGCTTCGACCTATAAACATAGGCAATCCAAGGCTAGTAAAGAACCAATAGTGCCCAAAAATCAAGTCCCTACAATAAACACAAATTTGCCCTAATATTAGCCTACAATGGAGGCTGCCCAAACGAAATATGTCATCACCAAGTCAAAAGTACCTATCCATTGTGAAACAAAGCAAAAGAAGGTCTGTTTGCCAATAATAAAAAAACAAGCCGCCCAATACACAAAAGATGTCGCCCAACCTAGATAAGGTCTCCTAAGGGGACATAAGGCTGCCTAAAGCTGATGACTACCCTGCAAGAACAAAACACAAATGTGGCAGTGGTTTAGCTACATGAAAATAGGCTGTCCGCACTGCTTTGATACCACCTAAGTCACAAGGAGATGGCCACCTATCAAACACAAATCTAATTGTGGTGCAACAGAGGCCGCCCAAACAAAATATGATGTCACCGAAGTCAAAAGAACTTGTCCAATGTGAAATCTAGCAAAAGAAGGTCTGTTCGCCTGAAAAAAAACAAGCCATCTAGTACGTAAAAGATGTCCAGCCTAGATAAGGTCTCTCGAGGGTGGATGAGGCTGCCCAAAGCTGAAGACTACCCTGCAGGAACAAAATGCAAATGTGGCAGTGGTTCAGCTACATGAAAACAGGCCACCCAGGCTGCTTTGATGCCGCCTAGGTCACAAGGAGATAGCCAACTATCAAACACAAATCTAGTTGTGGTGCAACTATCTGAAGACAGGCCACCCAATCTGCTGTAATGCTGCCAAGTCAGGGGAAGATACCCAACTGTAAAACCCAAGGTTTGATACGTGTTGGTGTACCTAAGAACGAGCTGCCTGTACCTCGAATGGGCCGCCTGCACCTAGAAAGAACCGGCCAGCTGATAGGAGCTGCCACCTGCCTGAAACGAGTGTTGGACACATGGGCTGCCTACAAAACGCAGATTTGCAGACCAAAGAATAGGCCACCCAACAAGATATGAGGCAAAACGCAAATGTACTGCCCCCAAAACTGGCGATGAAGATGGCTGGAACTGCGAACAGAGTGCTCCTCTTCGAAGTCTCCAACTCCCACACCTAGCTCTAATACCATTTGAGAGTGCACAACAAAAAGAGGAAATTGAACACGGAGAAAATGAGACAAAGATAGAACGCAAGGGAGAGAGAAGGAACAATGTGACTGCAATGGCTAAAGATACAAGGCTGCAACGGACAGCCCCAACATGCAGCTCTACGTATCAATGTAGGTGCCAAACGATAGCAAGGGGATGAGAGAATGAGGAGCGTTGGTTGATCATGAAGAATCAATTATGGATAATGGATCAAAAGAGTGGAAGAGCAAGCTGCCTATATATAGACAAAAAAGTGGCAAAACCCTAAATATGGTCAAACCCATGAAAATGGCCAAAAGTGCCCCAAAAAAATTTGCACTAATGTACCCTCCATCTAAAATATCTAAAACATATAAAATGACAAACAAAGACAATGTCAAAGCTCCTAATGTCCTTATTTGACTCAAACTAAGGCTCACACGTAGGAGATGGCCATACAAGACACACAACTATGTGCAACCATGATTTTATATATCACTTTTATTTTCTAGGATTTTGTTACAATTTCTAGATCAATCTGTCCATTCCATGGAGGGGACTTTGTAGGCATCTCATGCACTACACATAGATGCCCTTTGATCCATGATCCAGACTCCCTAGACATTTAAATTATCATTAAACGCAATTATGATCCCTAGCATCCTAGACACTAAGTGACACTAAGGTTAGGGTTCTCTATGTCTCATTTTGTGATTGAGTTATTGTGCATCGATTAATTCTTGCATTATCTTTCATTATCTGTTGATTAATTGCCCAATTAATTCACACTTCACCCAGCACAAAGTGACACATAGAACAGCCCTTGGCAAAGCAGTCCCAGCCTTCATGATAGGTGAAACTGTCAGAAGTGGAGCAGCAGTGGAAGCATAAACATGTGCTGAAATAAACTGCTAAAACACAAGACAAAAAGAGAAAAGAAAAGAACACGATACAGATGAGAACTCAGATGTATGCACGGGAAATGGAATCCATATATCTGAACACGAGACAGTCGCATACAACAGTGAGTCACTGGCTGCGTGGGCACTGGCACTGGCTCCTCTCTCCACAGAGTCTGCAGATGGTGAAGATGAAGTGACTGACTGAGGAGGAGCCACTGAGTATAAATAGGCTAAAAAAGTGGGGAGCAACAATGCTGGTCGGACAGCATTAATGCTGGCCGACTGGTGCATAAAATGTCCCACTGGCATAAAATGCCACACCAGAAAAATACCTAAAATACCTAATAAAAATGTCCAGCCCAGATCAAGCTCAGACTCACACATGAGCTGACAAATACTCTGCTAACACCCTCTCTCAGATCATGAGTGATCTGATACAATACAATAGTACAATGAAAAGGGATCATAAACTATACAACAGAGAACCACCAAGTAGAACCATGGATACCCAAGCAGTGGGTGATCAAGCCACCACCAAGGTGCCTCGGAGAGAACCTAATGTCAATGTCGATCGTACCAAACACCTGAAAATAGAGAATATCATAGCATGTCTCTGTATCCATCATCAATGTCTCGCAGTAGCATACAAGACCATCCTGTCAAAAATGCCTCTGAACATAGGTGACCATGGAGTCCCCGCCTTTGGCCAGACCGCCAAAGTGTCCCCTCATCTGAGCTCCAGACGAAAGCCTCCCGCTCTCTGTCAGATAACCAGCTCAGCATGAACCTGGATGTCAATCCCAGCTCCAGGATTTGATTCCGCCAGACGAAAGTCGATGCGTCAGGGACGTCCCTCTCTGGAACCTGTGCACCTGTATAAAAGTATAGATGAGGCGCGGCTGCCCCATCTGAACACCCGCTCACACTCCCTCTCTGGCACAAGAGAGTCGTGAGGGATGACCTCATCACCACCACTAGAAAGCAGCCGAGGAAGGGGCCACCAAGCCCTTCCCGCGATCCAAAGAAGAGGATCCCTTCCGCGCCTTGGACTTCACCTTGGTTGGAGGATCGGAGTCGAAGTCTGAGGAAGGAGAGGACTCATCGGTAGAGTCAGCATCCCGCTTCGTCTTCTGCTCCTTCTTCCTGAAAGCCGCTAACTTCTTGCAGGCCTTCCGCAAATGTCCCTTCTTGCCACAGTGGTAACACTGGGCCTTCGACTTCTTCTTCCCGTCACCCCTCTCTGAAGCTACATAAGCCTCACCTCCATAATGTGCCGGAAGCCGCCCCTGTAATCTCAAGGATGCCTCATGCTTATCATCAGTGGAAGTGCACGGAGGAGCCATATGGAGAGGATAAGAAGAGAAGTAGAGAAGAGATGGAATTGAGAGAGGAAACACAGCCAAAACACAAGCACAGACTACAGAAAATGAGAGTTCACATGCAATAGAACCCAAAATCTGATCAATAGAAGACAAAATCTGCTGCACAAAGACAAAAAATCAGTCAAAAACTGCCAAAAACAGCAAAAACGGCCTGAAGGAACAGCCACCCAGCCAGGAGAGATGCTGAATCAGCAAAACGCAGGCTGTAAACTGGAGAAAACAGGTAGAAAACTATCGCCAGCAGCTGCAGATGAAAAACGCAGGCAGCAGAGGGTGCGTAGGCAGCAGAGGGTGCGGAGGCAGCAGGCGATGGCAAAACTGCAAAAAACGCAGGCTGAAAACAGCCCCAAAACAGGTCGCCTGGCTGTGACAGCAGTCGTCTGATCAGCAAGGATACAAAACAGTCCTGAAATCAGCAAGAAAACACAGCAGAAACACAAATCCTGAAAACTGATACCATGTCAGAAGTGGAGCAGCGGTGGAAGCATAAACATGTGCTGAAATAAACTGCTGAAACACAAGACAAAAAGAGAAAAGAAAAGAACACGATATAGATGAGAACTCAGATGTATGCACGGGAAATGGAATCCATATATCTGAACACGAGACAGTCGCATACAACAGTGAGTCACTGGCTGCGTGGGCACTGCCACTGGCTCCTCTCTCCACAGAGTCTGCAGATGGTGAAGATGAAGTGACTGACTGAGGAGGAGCCACTGAGTATAAATAGGCTAAAAAAGTAGGGAGCAACAATGCTGGTCGGACAGCATTAATGCTGGCCGACTGGTGCATAAAATGTCCCACTGGCATAAAATGCCACACCAGAAAAATACCTAAAATACCTAATAAAAATGTCCAGCCCAGATCAAGCTCAGACTCACACATGAGCTGACAAATACTCTGCTAACAGAAACAGCATAAAAAGCAGGGTGCAGCAAGTGCCTGTAGCAGAAATTAGGTCATCTGCCCACAACAGAAGAGTTTCCCAGTAGCTAGACAGACTACCCTCATGAAAGGAAGGTCTGAGAATGAAGAACGCTAGACAGACTACCCTCATGAAAGGAAGGTCTGAGAATGAAGAACGCTAGGTTGAAGAGCTCCGACAGCAGAAACTACATCTATGGCAAATTTGAAACAGTGTAAAACACAACAACAACAGCACTAGAATAGAAGATTCAAGCCATTTGATAACGTGCAAGGATGCGCAAATGGATAGAAACATGAAAAGTACAAAGCACAAAACTAGAAGAACTCAAAATGAACGGGCAATGGAACCCATGAGATGAAGCATGAGATGTGCAATACAATACCACCAAGGTACTAGCATGATGATGACCAGCAATGCATCCGGATTCCCTCTCTCAAAGGATATGTTTGATGCAATGATACAAGTGAAGGTAGATATGAGCATATGATAGGCCATTGAAACAAGACCCAAGATAACAGGTCAGCCATAAAAGAGCAGCCAAACATCCCACTAAAGTGCCCACATAAAGGCCTAATTGAGTGCCTAAAACCCATGAAATGCATCAAGCTAACCTTGAGCATCCATTGTATCACATTCCACATACTCCGTTTGTTCATTGTAATTTCTTCATTCCGCATGCTTTCATCTCTTTCTTCTTCATTTCTGTTTGTGTCTAAGTTCGTTATTTTAGTCATGTACAGTCACTCTCCATGTTTTCTCTACAAAACCCAGGAGTATCCTCACACTTTCTTTTTTAAATCTGTTTAAAAATAACTATGAGTCAGCATCATTCTTGTGAGGTTTTGGTCCAGTGCCATGCATCCATGATACCAAGCACTTTATTTTAATAAACGAGCTCGTCTGATTGAGATTGGTGGGTTGCAAATGCAATCCACTTTGATAGCCCATCCAAATTGACACATCCAAGTGAAAACCTTGTCCGCCATTCCAAAGTCCAAATCTAGCTTGCTCAGTCGCAGGACCCCATGTTTAGCCTGTCCACTACCTCCCGTTTCTGAAATCATTCACTCTTCAGAGGTCATCACCAAAACCCGTGGATATATACCTCCGATCATGATGGCTCGCATTGAGGTTTGCTACAAACAAGAGTAAGACGTTTTGAGCCACCACAAGATTGCATTCAAGCAAAATTCCACATACATCCAAGCTATCCAGAGAAGCAAAACTCTATCTTAACCACTGTATCACTCTGGGCTTGGGAACACATAGGCAACGAACGTTGAAGAGCTGTCGAAGAAAGAAAAAGGTGCCAGCTGAGCCCTTGGCAACAGTCTAGAACCAAAAAGAACTGATTTTTGTGAGCCTAGGCATGCTGTAGAACTGCAGCTTAAGTGAGGCAAATATGGACAATAGGCCCGACTTTCAGCGACAGTTTCTTCCTTGGACCAATAGTGGCTGTCCTCAAGCCCTAACTGCAAGAGGAAAACGAACAGAAATGCAAAGAACCTCCCGCACATCAGTCAATCAATAAGGCAATCTCAACATCGATTGATGCAGATACATTGACGCCGATGGACTCATCCATCAGGACTAAATTGCAGGTACTACAATGACATTGCATAAGAACTTGTTATTACAAATAATCAGTACTGCTCATCACACAAACAACCATGAAACAGCCATTTTGAAGAAACAAAGAACAGAGAAATGCTAGGTATGCTGAAAAAGAGTGTGTTTGGAGAGATGGTGGCGTACTTGCAGCACGCGCGCTCAGAAACATATCTTCATCAAATATGAGTACATGAACTAGGCTTACACACTCATCCCCCGGTGTATTATCTCGATAATCATCCTGCAAGGAGTGTTCAAACTTTAACCTTAATGTGTAAATTAAACAGTAATATATCTCTATCAGACATTACATACTACATAAATAATAGAGTTAAAAAGCACTTAATCAACATATACTTCTAGGATTTACTATGTTATTAGTATTAATATAATGTTAGTATTTATGTATTAATATTATTGTTAATAATGATACTACTTTAGAACGGAAGGATTTTACCAAGGCAAATACATATCCTATGTGGTAATAGTCTCATGATTCCAAAACCTAAAAAGTCTCGTTATAAATTAGATAATTGGATAAAAATAATTAGAAAGAATGAGCTCATATTTTGTTTATTCATTAACTAAGTTTAATATCTAGAACATGTCCTTTGTAAGGTCTCGCACCCTTTAGAGTTAGGTTTGCAAGAATGCACAAATACAAGTTGGAAGCTTGATAGAGCACAATTCAAAGTCTATTGAGAGGTATCAATAGAGTTACAAGACTTAGTATGTCTTAAAGTGAATAGGCAATTATACAAGGTTAAGGGAAAAAAAACTCCTAAAGAGGAAAAAAAAATGCCCCAATAATCCTAAGTGTGTTTGTACGCATGACCTCTGAAATATGGTAACAAATCCCCCTTGGGAGTGATGCAGTAAACAATAGCTAGCAATCATGTACAAGGAATTGCCAAGGCCTGTAGACTAGATCCATCCACAAAAGAGAATAAGCCCAAAATTTTGCACAAAGCTTCAAACTTCTCCAAGGCAAAGCCTTTATGAAAAGATTTGCAAGGTTGTCCTATGTTGTCACATAGGCCAAGCTTAACTCTCTTGTAGAGAGTCTCTCCCTAGTAGAATCATAATGCACCTTAATGTACATAGTACATGCATGGAATATTGGATTCTATGAGCTTGAGCTTCCTTTCACTAAGACCATGGGATACTTACTTTATGTATATGCTCTCTTAATATGCATGGGATGCAATTACACTACATTAGGCTAATTTGATCACTTACTTTGGACTAGGCACTTATGTATATTAGTGTATTGTCACTGATATTTATATGCTTTTGGGTATTGTATTAAGCTTTACTTAGTGGGTTTTGCATTTGGCAATTCTCTTCTTTTCCTCCAAAATCTACTATTTGCATGATGTCTATGCCTATCACATACATGGTTACAAACACACTGCAGTTGTGATAGCTTTCATTGCCAATTGTTCCTAGTCTTTCTTTCTTGAGCGCTCATAGTTGGTTGTTGGCATATTATTGCTATTTATTACACTAGCTTGTCATTTCACTTTTATACATTCTATCTTAAGGCATTCACTTAAATTTTGACTGTTTTTTTATTAAAGTTTGTGGACAACTCACCATTTTGGTAATTTCTCTCACTCAGTTTGCCAGTGATTTTTGGGTTATTTTGATGTCATATATAGCAGTTAGTTTGTCTTAGATTGTGCTTTTATTTCTTGCATTATGACTAGTGGGTCGAATGATAGTCATTAACTATAGCTTTTGGAAGGCACAAATTTGGTAAGTTCTAGTGTAGAAATTGCAGATTAAGCCATTGAGACATGAGCGTATAGATGCAATGGATTGGGTTGAAGTGGACGAGTTATATAAATTCACAATCATTTTGTCACTCTCTAAGTAGGTTTATCATAATGTTGTATTTGACAGGTAGACTACCTTACAATTATGGGATAAGTTTCATAATATCTATGATAAGATGTATTGGCTAAAGCAATTCATGGACCTTCATATGAAGGAGAGGACTTCCATGTCTGCCCACTTAAATGAGTTTCATTCTATTTTTAGATGCTTATCTTGCATAGGATTAAATTTAAGGACAATCTTCCTCCCTTGTTCTTGCTCATTACATTGTATGAGTCATGGATACATTCTATACTGCTATGTGTGCAAATATGCCTACTAATGGGTTGAAATTGCAAGATGTACCGCTCTTGAATGATGAGATTAACTAAAAGAATGTAGATGCCTCCCACACCTCTCATGCTTTGACAGTTAGAGGCAATAATGATACGAGTAGTAATAACCATTGTGGGAGAGACTCTTAAAAGTCTCATTTTCTCAGTCATGTGGACAGTCTTGTAGTAAGTCTCATGGTCGTAAGTTCATATTGACTTGTCACTATTGTGGGAATAATGCGTGATGATAAGTGCAAGGAAAAGGGAAAGGATAACATGCAAGAAAAGAATGATGATTGCAGCATTATCCATAGCAAGTCAAGCATCAAGATTAAAGAGATTAATATCATGTAGACTTATTCTAACGATGATTACGTACTTGCAGCTTCTTCTCTTGATGTTTCTTAATTGATTGATGTCTCGTTCACCTATGCTCAATGTTGGCTAATTGATTTAGGGGCTTCATTTCATATCATCTCTCATCGAGAGTGGTTACACTCCTATTGCAACATGACAAGATTTGTCAGATTGGATAATGACTTGGCATCGGATATTGTTGGTATTAGAGATGTCGAGTTGTAGTTCCCTTTTGACTGTATGTTTGCTTTACATGATGTACGCTATGTTTCGGCCTTGACTAAAAGCCTACTTTTGATTGAATAGTTAGATGATGCAGATTATGTTGTATATTTTGGTGATTCCTCATAGAAGCTTACTCGTGAGAATCTTGTCATGGCATGAGGGGCTAAGTCAAGCACTCTTTATCTCTTACTTGTATCTAGATCTATCGATAATGTTTTAGCAGTGGTTGTAGTATCACATGTATTATTATGTTATCATCACCGTAGGTACATGTCATTAAAGGAAATGAAAATGCTTACTCATGTGTAGAATCTTTCACCCCTTGACTATGAGTGTTTTGATTCTTGTTATCATTGTCTTTATGGTAGAAAACTCGTAATTTACATAAGAAGTCTGGCATTACGTGCATGGGTGAGCCCTTGGCTCTTGTTCATTCTAATGTTTGTGGACCTATGCCCTGCAAGTCATTAGGTGGTCGAAGTACTTACTTTCATTAACAATCACTCACATAAGGTCTAAGCATACCCCATCAAGCAAAAGTCAAAAGTCTTGGCTACCTTTCAGTGTTAGCTTGCTTTTGTCAAGAACCGGTCTAGGTATAAGATGAAATGCCTATGATTTGACAATGGGGATGAATATGTATCTAAAGCCTTTGAGTAGTTTTGTGATGAGAGAGGTATTAAGCATCAATTGACTACCCTGTACACCCCACCCCAAAATGGTAGGACTAAGCATATGAATACGACAAATTCAAGACCGAGTTTATAGTATGCTTAGCCAGGCAAGCTTACTACAACACTTTTAGGCTGAGGTAGCTATTGCTGCTATACATTTGATTAATCAATCCCTATGCATTGCTCTTGATTATCAAGTTACCGAGGAGATATGGTTTGGAAAACCTCCATCATATGCTCATTTGCATGTCTCTAGATGCGAGCCTTTCTACCATGTTCCTAAGGACAAGTGCAACAAGCTAGATCCTAAACCCGTGAAATGCATCTTTCTTGGTTATGGGGATGCAAGTGAGATGGGCTATCACCTATGGGATCTGCAAGCTCGGAAAGTCATCTGCAACCATGATGTTAATTTTTATGAGAAGAAAATGCATAAGTGGCTTGAGCAAATCATTGAGGTAAGCGGGGCAATATTTCAAGAGAAGTCTCCTTACTGTACAACCAGCTAGACAACCTATAGCAATTGATGATTTGGTGGCCTAGGACCATGATGTTAAACAGGAGATACATGTCTTGTAGTCTATTTTGTGGTGGTCTACTAGAGATACACATCATCCTGATCAATTTGCATCCTCTATGGATTATGTTATGGTGATAGAGGATGGTGAGTCTCTTACCAATCATGAGGACACGCACATATGTGATAGTCACTCTTGGGAGAGGGCTATGCAATCACAATATGACTCATTGTTGAAATATCATACGTGGGATTTGCTTCCTTTGCCTAGTGGAAAGTGTATTTTGCCATGCAAGTGGGTGTACAACTTGAAAAGTAACCCTAGACACCCCAAGCTAGCCTATAAGGCCAGATTGGTTGCTAGGGATTTTAAGCAAGAGCACAGTGTTGACTTCAATAAAGTCTTCTCTTTTATAGTTGAGATGACTATCCTACTCTTGGTATTGGCTTTGGTCATGCAACTAGATCTGGACCTCTATTAGATGGATATCAATACGGCTTTCTTACATGGGGACTTTCTTGATGAGGTTTATATACAGTAATCTAAGGGCTTTGAGGAAAAAGGCAAGGAATACCTAGTGTGCAAGTTGAAAAATAGCCTTTATGGCCTTAAGTAGGTACTTAGGGAATGGTACCATAATTTTGACACTTTCATGCACTCATAAGGATATACCCGTAATGATACAAATCTACGTTTATAC